>NC_085046.1:35748605-36348605 GCF_963662255.1 Cinclus cinclus
CAAATTTCATTTTACTCTCAAATCAAGAGCCCCCCGGAGAGATATGTCTTAGGATATTAGTGTCTTCAGCAGCACAGCCATTAAAGCAAGCACACAGGGAATCACCCATCTGCACAGGCTTAAGGATAAGAACATTGCTGCAGAAGCTGATCTCCAGACTGATGTTGCTATTTAATGTGGCTTCTAGCAAACTGTGAATAAAACTCCTGGCTTGCAGATGACAAGTTACCATGCTAGACTTGCAAGTTCTTTCAGGAAACCAAAGCAGACACAGCTGCAATCAGGCTGCATTAAGCCAGGCCTGCAGTCCCAATGGAGTGCAATGACAGCAAGATTCTACCGACAATGTCAGTGGGCACAGGCATCTTTTGTTTTTTATCACATATTCCTTATTCACATTTCTTCCATTTCTTTATGAATCATAAATACCAGTGATTAAGGAAAATGCTTTTTTTTTTTTTTTTTTTTAAGGAAGGTCTGGTACATAAACATGCAGTGCTGCTTCATTATGCAACATTATATGGCTCCCAGAGCTAGTGATCTGCAGACCCAGCCAGATCAAACTTCTCCTTGCAGGGCTCTTGGGATGGACAGCACTGGGGTGCCTGTGTTCCACTGACAGTCTCAGGATTAGGGCTCCTGTAACTGGTGCAGGGGAGTTATACCAGCAGTATAGCTGTGCCTTAGGGAATGGGAAGCAGTCTGGATTTATGCTGCCTACAGAAATAAGCCCAAGACTCTTTGCTTTTACTAGGGAATAAATCTTAGCAAAAATTGGAGTAATCTTATCAAATCAATGAAAATACCCAACTCCCTTAAAATAGGTAGTGATCAACTGAAGCCTTTTCTTTTAGCATCATGAATGCTTTTTAAAAAGAACCTCAGAGAAAATTTGTAGCTGATGGTCATTGTTTCCCTGTCACACAAGGGCTGACATTTTCAAATGTGACTAGTACTTTTAGCTTCAACTGTTGTTTGCCTGATTTGAAAGCTTTTACTTTTCGGAAACTTTTAAAAGTAGCTACTGAAAACCAAGCTTCCTATCATTCAAACCAGGTACAGGAAGGAAGTATGCCTGAAATCAGTTTGTTTTAGTCATCTTGACTTTGGAGCAGGAACACCTCCTAAAACAGTTATGAATCATAGTCAAGAAGAAATTTCTTTGATTATGTAAGCATATATTATATTATATTATATTATATTATATTATATTATATTATATTATATTATATTATATTATATTTATTATATTAATTGGAAGCAGAAAAGTAGAAATTAAACCTTCTGACAATAAATTGATACCAAAAGCAACTCTCTGTTTAGGTGGTACTTTTTTCCTCTGGTAATCTGGCACAGTCATCTCATTAAAGTAATTGCAAAAAGGAGCAGTTTTGTTGGTGTCCTCACAGCATAACACAGAAGCAGGGTTTTCCTTTCTTCACACTAAGTTTAGGACAACGTCTTCTCTATCATTACCCTTTTTAAACTGTGGACAGTTGAAGCAGTGACTACCAAAGAAGAGCAGAGTAAAGGAACTGGCAGTAGCTTCTGTGTGTGGCAGTTTTCACATATGTGGTGCTTTTCTGATGAGCAGCCTGCACTCAGTGCCAAGTGTGAACAGTCACCTTTGCATGGCTTCATGTACAGCATCTGGAGTGCCACACATGCCTATGTGAACCTCTGAGTTTGTGAGGGGTCAGATACTGCTGTCCTTTTTTACCATGATGAGCTGAGCCTCTCTCTCTGACCTGTTTCCCTGTCTTCCTTTTTGCATACACAGGAAAAGCAAAGAAAGGCTGTGCTTTCAGTGAGGAATGGAGGAAATCTTCCTTTGCTAGCAAAATGTAGACCAGGACTCACCAGCTGCTTAGGATGATGGAGAGTCACTGTTGAACTCCTGCATAGAGCAAGATTCAGATTGAGGGAAGCATTTGTGGAATCACCCCAGTGAAAAGGAAAGAGGCTGTGTGTGTTTACCCCAGAGTCCCCTAAAATACAGATTTGAACTAGAGAGGAGACTTGATTCTGAGATTCTCCCTGAGCTCTCCTGTGTATCAATATGGAAACTTCTGCTGATATAAAGCTCCAAAAATGACTCCTGCATGCTTTCTCTGATGCAGCTTGCATTCAGGGTGTGCTGCTCTGTTCTTTGTAATGGTAGTCTGTTCTATTCTTCGCCCAGGTTTTCCTGTGCAATCTGAATACTCCTATGGGGGTGATTCCAATTTTGGGCCATATTCAGCAGCCAGCACAGTGCTGGAAATTATCACTGCAATGCAAACACCTGGCAAAGTGAGCTGAAGTGCACCTCTAGTGTTGTGAAAACTCATTTTCAGGATATCGACGATCCTTGCAATCAAGGAATATTTTGTCAATGGGGCCTTATTATATTGCTCTCTATGATGCAGTTGGGGAATTGGAATGGGGGACTTCACATAAGTTTTGATTGGACATCTGAATGAGAAAATAATTTCCTGTTACAAACTATACATGCTGTTCAGTACAAGAAGATGATGCAGGAAACTTTGGGGGTTTTCTGCACATTTGCTTGGCCTCAGAGGCATCTCCTATTTACATTTCCTATTCCATAGACATTTGTACAATTTCATTTTGCTTTCTCAAATGTTTGAGAGAATTAAGCCTTAAGCTGAAGGTTAACAGAAGGAGATATTTTTCTATCCACTCTTTTAATATGGGTGTAAGAAAATCTACTGTGATTTTAATTCAGATAATGTAAGAAGTAGTATTTACAAAGACCCTGAAGAAGTTGTCTCCTAGTGATTTTTCAGTGTATTCTAGTGCAAGACTTGTACAATGAGATGCAACAGACCCAGAGTACCACAGGAATGTGTCTATGTAGATGAAGACGTATACTTTACATAGGTATGTTCCTTCTTATGCCATCATATTGCTGATATTGCTGTTGCTTCTAGAAAAATACCAGTCATGTGTTTAATGTTGCTCATCTCCAGAACATGTTCTGTGTAGTCCCTAACTAGCTTTCATACCTCCTGTAAGAGGAGAGAGGATTTAGATATTGCCTTCATTTTACACTCTGTGAAAAATGAAAAAAGTCATACACCTATGAAGGATCAAGTGAGAAGCAGAAAGAAAATAATAGCATACTTACTTCTCACTGAAGAGCATTTTTTACTCTCCATCAAGGAGAGAATAGGAGAGAGTCCAGAAACAAATCCTTACTGCCAGGGCACTCCTCTTGACTTCATCCCCTGGGAAGTTGTAGTGGTTTATTATTACAGTAGTACCTAAAACACCCAGGGCTTTTTTACTAGTCAGCTCCACACTAACCTTTCTCCCATGGTAGTGTCCTTGAAGGCTCAGATTTGGCCAGCCTCAGAAGAATGTAGTTGTCCAACAAACACTTCGTGTCTTCCTAATGAGTTTTTAGGGTTTAAATGCTGACCTTATAATCTTATTCTACGAGAATTTTCTTAGTGTTATATTGGCTATTTTTTAAAGCATGTGGTGGTCATTGCAAGCTTTACTGAATAATGAAATAAGAGGCCAATGCAGCTGTGTGAGATAGGGAATAGAAGAGGTGAACCAATTATTCTCCTACCAGCCACAAAAAGTCTGTTTATATATGAGTTATGTAACCCAAGCTGACACTTCACCAGGCAATACTTCAGCTGGAAATTATGAACACCTTTCCCACCTCACCACACATGCTGTTTATCAAGTCCAAGAATACAAAAATACAACTTTGAGGATAGGTATAAAGAGTTTTTAAGAGCCAGGTTGAGAATCTGTGTGCAGATTAACTCAAAGGTAGTTTACAGATGCCTCTGCCTGGCCTGAAGTAATGTGAGTGTGATGTGTCAGGATAAAAATGAAGAATAAAAATAGCAAGTCAGAGTTCTTAGATAGGGGTGTTAGTTAACTGTACTAACATAGTCATTGTGTTGTGATCCATTGAATGTCTTAGTAGCTCCACAAATCAAATGCTTCATTCAGGAGAATTCGCCCTGGATGTGCTTTATAAGCTTGTGCACTGTAGAGGAGGAAAATCAGGTCTGGAAGGGACAAGTCTGTTCCCCCATTGCTCATCAGTGACATGCCAAACTGAGAGTTACACTGGGGATGCCAGGGTGCTGCCAGGGCTGGCAGGCCAGGGGGATGTGCCCAGGGCCAGCTGGGCCCCCAGCCCCGGGATGGAGCCAGGCTCAGCGGGGTCTGTATCCTGGCAGACCCTGGGCTGTGCTGAAATGGGGCCTCGGGTCTAAGGAAGACAAACTCATCACTCCCTGCGTGCCCCCCCTGCCGTCTGCTTTCCCCAGCTTTTATCTGCTGAGCATGGCACCACATGCCATGGAAAATCATTTTGGTCACTTGGGGTCAGCTGTCCTGGCTCCATCCCCTTCAAGTTCCTGTGCAGCTCCAGCCCCCTCACTGCTGGGTGGGGAGAGGAATAGAGGAGGAAGCCTTGGCTCTCCCTACTTAGCAGTCACAAAACCATCTCTGTGCTGTCTACTCTGTTTCATGTACAGTCCAAATCATGGCCTCTTACTAGCCCAAACCAGCACAGTACCATAAAGCAGAGAAGGGAGTTTAGCTCTTCAGCTACCTCTCCTTCTCTCCTTTCACATCTCCACCTTCAGAGCCACAAGGTATGTCCTAAAATTACAGCAATGATAAATAAATATGCTGTCGACGTGCAAATGGCAACATTATTTTAATATTATATTCAGGCTTCATCTTTATTAGCATTGGATATTAATGATAAGTGTGAAGTAATTATGTATATAATTATAATAATTTTTATTATTAGCATCTTTTGACAGGTGGGAGTGCCTTCTCCCAAGGAGCCAATCCACTGAAATGGCCAAAGTGACTGTAGTTTTCCCATCTAACTCCATCAAGACCTCACTTGCTTCAGAGTACTAATTTCTTCATTCACAATGTAAAATGAAATCATGTTTACATCTTTGACTTTATTTTTAAAATACTTTGATGAGTTTTGGTATTCCTCCTTGCTTATGACAGCAGTAGTCTGGAAAACCTGTGTCTGGTGCTGTGTGGTGTCACTTCTGGAGCAGGCTGTAAGTACAGGTGGAAAGGATATTTTTTTCCTTTAGATGAGAAGCCTGTAAGGATTAACAGAACAGTAAATAAATCTGTTCTGTGGACAGACTATAGTCTAATTAGAGACTTGTGAATTTCTGTCTCTAATTTACAACCTTTGAATTTTCAGGGAGTTTTGATTTTGAGCAAATGTGAGGCTCATTTTGAAACCTGGCTCTGGCCACCAGACTGCCAATAACTTCCATGGAACACCAGCAGCTGACCCAGATTAACTAAAAATTTCTCTCAAGTAGCACTTGGTTTTAGGTTTAGGGAAAGCTCACATATCTGTCCATTGTGCCAAGGTTCTGGATTATAATTGCAGATTTTCAGCATTTTAATTTTATTTTCTTTAAACATTATTTTATTTAGGCTAACTTGCATGTGTTTCTGCATTCTTGCATTCAATTAAAAAGAGATCAAAACAATCATTCTAGATTTACAACAGTGATTAGGGTAATATTTACCTTCTACAGAAGCCTCTGTCTTCTGATGTCAATCTGTGAAATAGGCTAAGATTTTTTTTTTTCCATTTTGCTTGTGTTTTCTTATTTTCACATCCCAACCAACATATCTAAGGTGTCAGAAACCTTTAGTTCAGGCATAAACTAAAATATACAGAATTTACAAGATTTTGGATCAAGGGATAAGTTTACTATATGGTTTCAAATAAATCCTCTACTTACTGACATCTAGACTTGTGTTTTGGTGTTGAGGCTCTCGTGGGACTGGAGCGAGGGGGGGAAGTCAAAGCCTCTGGGCTCCACAGAAAGGACCACACCCCACTTACATCCGTGAGCTATACAAACACCTTCTCTGCACGGGAAATTAAATCTTCATTGACAAAAACTGTTGAGAAAATAAAATATTGATCTTGCTTGTGAGACTTTTATGTTAGTCAATTAAATTAGTACAATACCTTTCCTACTAGTAAAATAAGAGTGCCATTACTATATGGAAATATAATGTTCCATAATATTTTTATTGTGAGACAGGGGATACCTCTTACAGCACTCAGAAGTACAGTTTATACATGACTATAAAGTTAGTTGTGATCCATAAACAGCAGATATAGATCTCAGATATAGCTTCGGAAATCAGTTTAAAGGAAAGTGCCTTATTCTCTTTGCAATATCATATAAAAGTAGCATAATTTAAAAAAAACCCATAATCTCTTCTAATTTTTTTATATTGAAAGACAACGAGATATCATTCTAATATTTAAATTGGAATATGAGTCTGACAATATTTTTGCTACTGCATTTTCTAAAATTGAAAACCCTTCCCAACTAATAGTGATCCAGAATCCATGTCTACTGCACCAAGACACATGAATGTACAAATATGGACATCCAGTAATGGCTAGTGAAATATAAGGGACCTAATACATTGAGATTTGTATGGGAGAACTGTTTTGGGATGTGATTATTTCTTTACCAGATGATGAGATATGAATATGACTTGGCAGGTGCAAATGGCAGCTGTGGCCTTCCTTTTTTACTGGGCTAGTTCTTTCTTTGTCCAAGGTCTGTACTTTCTCAGAAGTACCTGTAATACCTGGTGTTCATGTGAATGTGTAAATAAGATCAAATCACCCAGCTACGGATATTTACTTATGGGTATGTATCCCCTACAATTTTTTTTTTTCCCAAGGCCTTTACTGAGCAAAAACGTTGCATAATATAGACAGGAAGCTAGTCCATCTTGTATAAGTTGCTTGTAATAGGGAACATTCTTCCAAATTAATAAATATTTTTAATTTCATCATATTTGGTAACATATTGTTTGAAATGTGGACTCCTGGAACGTTTTCTCGCTGTAATTTTTCCCCGCCCATGTGTGTCCCCCTACAATTGTCCCAAACGTGCCTTAGCAGGGAAAACAGAGAATATTAGTCCACTGGGATACAAGTAGCAGCTGTGATTATGATCAGACAGTTCATAATATCATTTAATAAAACAACTGTTCAGTTGCTCCACTAATGCATTGGAGAGTACATCCTATACAACTACTTTCCATATAACTGATTGGCCAGTGTTCACACTCAGCTTTTCTGCTCTTTCAAAACATCATTAATAGTGCTTTCCTCTGAGGCTGGCCTTTTCATCTGAACATCTCTTTATATCCCTTCCTTTTGTACCAGCCTGTCTGTAGTTCCAAACTTTGTCTGTGACCATCCTGTTACCAGGAATGAACACTGTGCCTTCAAGCAGCATTAGAGATTCTTTGCTACAGTGCTGTCATCCTTAACAGAGCTTAAGGGACAGGGAGGGCATCAGGACTGATGTATTTTTTCAGTGATGGGAGAATGTCTGTACCTGGTATTTAAGCTGCCAATGTGGAAGCACTCCCCAAGTTAGTTTTAAAGACAGGTATTTTGATTGCAGAGTGCAATCTACAAACTCTGGTTTCAGCAGGTGTAAGCTAGGTTGCAGAAGCAGGTTTTTTAAAAATTGATTATGCCCTTGATCTTTCACAGCATATATAATCTCTTTAAAAAAAAAATTAATTCTTCCTACTTCTTGTTATTTGCATCAATAAACTATTTATATGGGGGCAAAGGTTTTATTATGAAAATTGGTGCAATTTGATAATATATTAGAGAAGGAGTAAACATTTGTAATGATAGCAGTTAAAGCACTCAGTGCATATCAAACTAAGATTCAGCAAGTGAAAGAGTTCTCTCTCTAGTAATGGCATTTATAAATAGCCCACAAACAAAATGTAGTCTATGTTATGGTCTGATGGGCATAGCTGTTGTGTGTTAAGTGAGTTTATTTACCCTGTGGTTATCCTCCTCTCCACTAATCTGTGAGGTGTGGACTATTTTCCTTGAGGGGCTAATCTCAGCCCACCTCTCTGGGATTTAATATTCCATAAACCTTTACATAAATAATAAATATAAAGGCTTTTTTGTTTTGTTTTGTTTTTGTTTGTTTGTTTGTTTGTTTGTTTGTTTTGTTTTGTTTTTGTTTTGTTTCATTTTTTAAATTATGGGTTGCTTTTGATGTTTCAATGGACAGGTGTTGATAATTTTTTCAACTTCAAAGTCATCCAATACTGCATTTTACCAGCTTTGGACACAAGACCTACCTGATAATACACTTGATAGTAGCAAAAAAATTCTCCATGTCCATGCAGACACATACAAAAGGCTATTAAATCAATGATCAGTAATTTAGAAAGAGTTGATTTGTATTAAGAAAAGCTACAGAAGGATTAAGATATGGCAAGTCTCATATATATCTTACATCATTCTTCACATCATCTGTGAACTTGACCCATGAGCATTATCTCAGACATTTAAGTTACTGTATTCTGAAAGTATTTTTCCACAGTTGAAACACTAAATAATGCATAAAAGACTTATTTCCAAATACTGCAGTGTAGTTGCATCAAGGATGGATCCAGAAGTATTTATAGTTTGCATGCTACTGAATTTTTTCTTAAAATACAAGCTCAAAGCAAAAGCTATCTATTTAAAAATTATTTTACTGCATGCAAGTTCAGTAACTGGCACAGTGTACAAGCAGCCAGCCTTGTACTATCTTGTACCAGTTGTACTATCTTACTGGCTTTGCAGTTTGTGTTCTTTGCTTTGAATTTTTCCTTTTATTTAGTACTGTGGAAATTTCATCTCTTTCATTTGTATAGCTCAAGCTGTTTGTCTCTCTTGCCTTGCCACTCGTATGTGTTTTAGTGACATCTTTCATTTCTTACTTGCAGCCTAGAAGTGAGAGCTGCAGTATGATCTAGTTTGGTTAACTTAAAGATGACAATAATCTCCTAAATGTAAGAGGAGGAGAAGAATTTAATTCTCTGTAGTTTTATTTTTTTTCGTTTCCCAGTGAAAAGCAAGACATCCTTCCCTTTCTTTTGAGTTATGACTCACTTCTCCAGATTTTGTTTTGATCTGAGTAATTAGTGTTTTTTTGTCTTTTATTTTTTATTTTTAGCAGCTACAGTCTATCTCCCACTTAGTTGCTGACATAAAAATATTAGCAAAAAGATGTTGTTCAAAGGGTAGGGAAAAATCCATTCATAAAAATCTCAGTGAGGATTAAGTGGGATTCATCCAGGAAAGATCAAGGGTTGAAAAAGATTGTTATTAAACATGTTTATAGAGTACTTTGAGAATACAACATATTCCCTGCTCCAGTAAGCTTGCAGCTCATTTGGGGGGAAGAGAGATGAGCTGAGTGTTGAGAAAAAGAAAAGAAGGTTCCTCGAAGGAAGGAGTTGAGGGAGGAGTGAGAAGTTATTTGGAGTATGGGAAATGTGAGATGGTACCACACACAGAAGGGGACACAATGTCAGGAATGAGAGGAGGCGACTAAAGAGCTGAGGGAGCCTTTAACAGACCTCATCACAGTGTTGTCCCGTTTCTTTGCAAGTGAGACAAGGCGTGGAGGAGGCTCGAGACGCGCTTCTAGCTCTCTGTCTCCTTAGGGGCTGTGAAATCTTATGAAAACCTGTTTGCTTTGGAGTTGCCTTGTGTAAAAATCCCAAATAAAGTTAATATGAAGTAGGATATCAGTAGAAAAGATTGAACACCTCTGTTTTTGTGAAAAGGACACATACTTCATGTCTAGACCTAACAGTAATTACACCTCATAGGTACAACCTGCTGGGGTGAAAAAGAGGATTTTGTGAATTTATGCATAGACGTAGATGATTCTCTGCTCAGTCCTTGAGAGTAGGAAAGTCAAAGCTGAGTTAACTCAGTGCAATAGTCCTTGCATGGAGTTAGGATACAGGAAACTAATAAAGTGGAAAAGACACCTCTACAGAGAGACTAGTGAGGTCTCACTGGGCTCCCATTTCTGCTGTTTACAGGACTGTTGTGCTCAGAACATGAAGATCAGGGTGTTTCATAGTGGTCAAGTGCTGGATATTAAGGAAATTAGGGGGACAAAATCCAGAGCATCTTCATGTGGAGTTTCAAAATCTTAACAGTCAGGAGTCAAATTCAGAGAATTATTTTTCCTTGTTTCCATGTGTTTGTCATCTCTTCCTTGGTCCTACAGATTTCTTTTGGCAGGCCCTGAAGCTTCCCAGCCCTCTATGCATTGGCAGGTTGTTCCAGGCCCTATAACAGGGTTGGCAACCCCTTTTTCTCTAATTAGAAGTTCCTCCGGGGGTCAGAGTGGCAGAACAGTTTCTCAACCTTGCTCAAACTGCCCCTTCTACTTCTGGCTGCATCCAGAGCAGCTACAGGAATACATCCATACCTACAGAAAAGCTGAAAACAGAATCCCCTAGCACCGAATATCTAGAGTTCATACATAAATTTCTGGAATAATTACCTTATATTCTTTAAGTACCTCAAGAAAATATTTTTTTTTTTAATTTGCATGTGACCATCATGTCCAAAAACACAAGCGTTCTGGATAATGAGTCAATATCTAATTAAGGACATCACCAAACTATACTTATTTCTCAGACTTAGTATCTTCCCACTGGGAATATTCACTAATCTCTCACTGATTAATTACTGTAAAGACTTATGCTTCTGGATAATTATAAGATGTGTGATAATGGATCAGACCTTTAATCCATTAAATCTGGTATCTTGCTTCTGACTCTGACCAATAGCTAATGCATCTCAGAAAGGTGAATAACTCCATGCTGCAAATACTCTATTGTGGAATGTGGAAGAAGGAGCCCTTCCCCACCTCACAGGGTAATTGCTTTGAAGTATGAGATATAATTACCATTATCTTAGTCCATGTAACTATGTGTCATAAAATGATGAGTACTTAGTGTGTGGCAGACTGAAAATAGAAGGATCTGAAATAACCTCTATTGGGTAATGAAAGTGGGGTATGTCTAAGAGAATCCTTTACTTTGGAATCCTTTACTCAGAACCAAATCTCAAGATTCCTTCTAATGTCTACTTTTTAATATAAGATATAATTAAACCTCTGAAACAGCCAGAAGTAAAACATCTAATCATGTTTTAAAAGTTTAAGATACTTCAAATAATTTTCCATATTGGTGAATTGTCTCAAGGAAGCCTTGCAGGGAGTGTGTGCTGCTGGCTGCTGGCTTGAGAGGCAGCAGGATATGAGGATGTGTGGGACTGCAGGAACAGGCTGGTGGCTTTGCGTGGTAACTCTGCAAGTGTCAGCTGCAAGGGGCTTGTCTTTGTTGCTGGCCTCAGAGGATGTTTTCGAAAAAAGCCCTTTTGATATAAGAGTCTTTGCCTTCACAGAGCTGTCATTCAGTAAGGTTTTGGTCTGTTAAGAAGAGTTTAGCACTCTTTTTTTCACAGCTGGAGCCACAGCCTGTGGCACCTGTTTCCACATTATTGCACTATCCTCCATGGCTTTATGCTGCTTTATGGAAAGAAATAGGAGGGTGTATTAGAGGAGCTTCTCTAAAACACAAGAATGCTGTTTGGGGTATTGCAAGAGGAAAAGAAGGGGGAAAAAAGTCTCTTGATACAGAGAAGTTAATTTATTTTTATTTAATACCCTAATTGATAATGTGTAAGATGTGGGTCTTATTATGATAGAAGAAGTATCAGCTCTGCCCTCATGGATTTCATATCTACAAGAAACATAAATGCATAACAAGTGATGGCCAATCTCTGCCCACATGACTCCTGCAGTGGCAACTGTGTGTTGGATCCTGATGTCCCATCCCAGACCTTTAATTTCAACAAGGATTTCTTTTTTTCTGGAAAGAACTGATTTAGGCCAATGCTTTTCTTTGCTTATGCTTTTTTTTTGCATACAGACCTGGATTCTGATCTCACATAGGTTTCATGTGATGGTAACTCACCTGAATTAAGTGCCCTTACTCCTGGTTTTCACAGACATAACTGAGGGCAGAATCATATCTTAGATGTTAACACATATGGGTGACTCTAACCAACTGGTATACAGTAGGCACCATTAAAATCTTGACATTTACTGCTCATAGTAGTTAAATTTACTGTGCTATTTGCAGTATTCCCAAGTCTAAGAGTAGGAAATCCTTTAAATACTGCAGTAAAAGTAAATCCCACAGTGTGATAAATGTCAGGATTTAAGGGAACCCAATTTTGTAGTTGTTTTCTTCTTTTTTTTATTGCTATGTTCAAACTTTTTGTGTGTTTTTTTTATTATTTTTAATTTTATTATTTTTTTATTGTAATGGTAAGTATTTTGAGCAGAATCTCTCCTGCCTTGAGACTGGCTGAAGCCTGCTTTGGTGGGATATTTCCTTAAAATATTCTCTGTCTAGAGAACTCATTTTTTCAAAGAGTGTGTGCCACATAAAGGGAACTTGAGTTTGCTTTAAGATACTCGTGGACATCCCTGATGGATTCACATCATTTTTGATTGCATTCTTCGTGAGAAGTAAAATGGCTGTGAGAATTGGTCCACTGATTTCTCCACCCCTCAGGGCTTCCACTGGATGGAGAACTTTGCAGGGAGATGGTGACGTTGGTTTTCCAGTGCCTTTGTTAGCACAACTTAGTCCACAATATTTTGACACACAGCAGCAATTTTCTCACCCTCGAAATGGCAGAAATTAAGAAGAGTGTTGGATGAAACTTTGAGCAAAATAGGTGCTTCTGTAACTGTACCAGACCAGATTTAACAAAATACTTAGGTTCCCAGAAACAATGATTTTGTAAATCTGTCTGATTCACACAAAATCCTTCAGTCTCAATCTGTGATTTTGTAAATCCTACCAAATTATTAGTCACATCTTTAGATGCCAAAAACCTTCTATAAATGTGATCTGTGAGTTAATTTAAGAGCAAATTTAGGTCTCCCCTTCTACTTTTAATCTCCCCCACTCCCAAACTAAAAAGAGCTGATTTAGGACTTGGAGCCAAGGAAGAAGAGTAAGAAATGTGTATAATGTTTTGAGGAATCCAGTGCTGTAGGACCTGTCCCAACTTATCCCATCCAAAAAGGTATCCATTGTAGTTATGGAAAGGAAGGAAAGACAGAGTGACCATGAAAAAAAATGGGGGAAAATGAGAGTTATTGCCCTGGTTTAAGTGCACAGTCTATTTTTGGAGAAGGCTTAATAGTGTACTGCCAGTAGACAGGTTCCTCTCCATGCACAACAACTGTTGGGGATGTCCTCTCAAATCTGGCTACTGCCTGGCTAGCTGGCATGTGATATAAGGCAGGAAATATGAGTGTGCCAGGCATATATAACTGTATGTGTGCCACTCCTGGTCCATCTGCAGAGCAATACTGCAGCTGCCAGTTGCTTTAGCTGGCTGGGGGGAGGTGGAAAGGAGGAGAGACTATGTAATATGAGACAGGAAAAGCCCACTGTCTTCTCAGTTTTCTGTCATTGCTCTACTCTTGCTTCCTTTCTTTTTATGACAGAGTTGAACAAACACCACTCTTTGCCTTCCAAAAAAAAGTGTCTCTTTGGGATTGGGTACTTTTGGGGTATACTGCTTATGCAGTAAAAACAGCTTGGCTTGAGATGTTTGTGAACAAAGCTGTCAGTATATGCAGGTTTGTACACCTCCGGGTATCATATATCTTGACTTCAAACCCCATTTTTACATGTAGGGGATTATATTAATTATTTGGATCCTTTTCCACATAAAAAAAAAAAAATCTAAATTGCCTATAAAGCAATACATTTCCTTACAGCTCATCAATCATTCTTCTTCTGCAAAAATTTCCAACATCCATTAAGAGCCTTAAATCATAAAACCTAACTGCTCCTGAATAAATAAAATTTGGAATCTTGATATGGATGACCTAGTATTTCATTCTGTAACTGACAGAGGACTGAATATGGAAGTGGAATAAACCAACATCAGTTGACATAAAGGATGCTCCATCCTATGGATAGATAGCAATCTTCATACCTAGCACCTTCAGAATTTGTGACTATTCTTGGACTAGATTTTTTTTTGTTTGGTTGGTTTTTTTTGTTTTTTACTTTCCCAGAGTTCATACTGTCTCTCAATGTAGAAAGAAAAAAAAAATAGTTCACATATTTTCTTCATCCAAATTTTCCAAAAAAAAATGTTATTGCCTCAGGGCCTCTCGGCTGACTCTAAGACATTCTCATGTTTCTCCATTTCCTTTTTTCCCCCCACTGAGTATCTCATCATTTCCCTGCAAAATGATTTATAAAATCCAGATTTTTGTGGAGTCCAGCAAAGGTACTTTGGAAATAGCAACCAGAGCTAAATTTCTGCATCCTTAGTAAGATTTAAATTTAGTTCTTGCTACTAAAAAGAACCTGTGCTTTTGTGTCAGGCTGGATCTATTGCACAGAGCCCACAGGCCCCCTTTTTCTATTATATTTCTAGGTATTTGACTTTTGTGGTCATGTAAAGGAAATTAGTGTGATGGGGGAAGATTACATGTGAATACACATACATTCATGGCACTCCCCTCCTTGCTGTCTCCTCAGAATGGATTTATTGATTCAAACTTTTCTGTCACTACAAACACGGTGTACACACACCCTGCGCCAAGCTGCACTGCACAGCACAGCAGCCGTGCACATGATACCCAAATTTGTGGTGGTGATGGTGAGATGGTGACAGGTCGGGATTACCACTTTTATTGCCAGGGAGTCAGGTTGTGTTGATTCATGAGACAGCTGTTAGAGGATGATCACATTAATAATGCGAGCTGTGAAAACAATGTGTGGTGATGTTAAAAGCTACTTCTCAAATGACATCGTGATGGCAGAGCTTTTTGGGTATTACATGATTTTGCAAATGATACATCAGAAGCCTAAATAATATAGATAATTTCTACGTATTTTATTATTAGTGTGAAATAAATGTAATTATAACAGGATTTTAAAGTGCCAGGTGGCTTGTATTGTCTGTTTATCAAGTATTTTACTGCTGCTCCATCTCATGCTCATATTAAGTGTATTTACCCAACACCTCTGACTTCAAACAGGTGAACTCTTTTATCTGACTTCACAGCATATTCTTCTCACAGTGGCAGATGTCATCATCATTTCCTTTTGACATTGTTTTCACCATGTTTTCTTACTTGCATTACTCTCCCATGTTTCTGTTTCCTTTGGTGCCTCCTGCACACACATGTTTTACCTGAGTAGGAGCAAAATAATGTTGAATGTAGCAAAAAAAGCAGATATATGTCTCCACTGCTGTGACCCAGTCCTTTCTCAGCCTATTTCTTCTGATCCGCCTCTAGTATTCAATATTCAATTGAAATTACAAGTCCTTTGGGGCACAGAGCACATTTTTGCATCAAGGTATTTTGAGAGGTAGTAGATATAGTGCAGGCATGTCAGTAGACACCAGTATCCAGATCCGTTTTAGAATGAGAAAGTGTTTAGCAATTACAGCAGTGTTTTCTCAAAACAATAACTAGGAAGTCCAGTTACTGACATTAAGTAATGTATATTTGATGGGACATCATGAGACGTGAAGCACTCTGTACCAAAAGTAAAGATGGTAGAATTTGTCCTGAAATAAATGAAAAATGGCATCCCAAAATGACAACAGACTGGTTCAGCCAAAGGTCAACTCATCTGTGAGTTAGAAGGAATTAATTTTCTAAGCACCAGCAAAGCAATGAGGCTTATCAAACAATACTATTTTCCATCAAGAAAAAACATCATGGCGGCCTCTTTTTTCTACTTTCATACATTTCCATTTTAAAAAAGTGAAATAGTTAACAAATACATTTATTTATAGGATTATGTGTCCTTTTCTGCTTATTTCTTTAAAGATGTTGCTTTAAAATACAGTAGAAGGAGCTGAAAAAGTGAAATTCTAGTGAAACTTTAGCTCTATTGTGGCCACAGGCATCCTGACCTGTGCTGTAGTGCACTCCCCGTACATCTCTCCTTTTTCTCCATATTCCTTAGGGACCCTCTGCAGTGAGGTCTGGCTCCATAATCCCATCCAGATACCCTAAACTGGTGTTGAGGATGAGGTAATGTTGAACACACTCTGTCTCATGAGATCTTCTGATCTTTCATTAACCACCTCTTTACCTCTCTTCCTCCCCACGTCCTTTCTCCATCACCACCACCAATTGCATTTTTGTGCTGTTTTTGAGCTTTGGACATTGAAACAAGGCATTGGTACTGAAGGGATGTTGGTGCTCAGCTGCCTTCCTTCTACCCTCTGCTATATAAATGTATGCTGCCCAAATATATGCACATTGGATCTGGAGAGTGCTGAAAGCCCAGCACTCTCTTGACCATGATGACAGTGATGACAGCCCTGTGGTTCTCAGGGATCTGGCTTATGACAAGTTTCTTTAAATCAGCCAAGATCTTAAGTGCCTGTCATAAGTCATTCATCCTTCAAGTGCTTCCTTTTCTCCATGTGAACTCTTTGCAGGCTTATCTGTCTGCTTTTATATATCAGACTGTGGTGAAAAACCACCGTGAGAACAAGGTCTACAAGAAGATATGGGGGTTGGGTGTCCTGTCACTAGAGGAAAAATATCACCTGTTCTATATAAAACATCATTTCTCAAAGGTACTCCCTGTTAATCCCACAACCACTGTGCCCCTGCCAAATCCCATAGGCATTTTGACAGAATGGGGTGGAAATGGAAGATTTAGCTAAGCAGAACTGTAGCTTTCAGAAGCTTGTTGCTCCATTGCTGGTTTCCAACCTTGCAAACCTTGCAGATCTTCCTCACCGTGGCAGTGGAATTGAGCCTTTTCTTAAGATGGGCAAACACTAGCAGCCACTAGTCTTCCCATGCCCATCAACGCTTGCATCCATCCTTTGCTTTCAATGGTGAAGCCATACACATTTAGTCAAAGAGATCTGGGAGCTGGGCATTTCTGAAAACCTGTGTGCTGAGTCAAGCATGTGCCTTGAAGTAAAAATCATAAGCAAAGTACTGAGTTTTGATTCAGAGGCTGAGTTGCAATACTAGGAGTAAAGATCTATTTCCAGTTGACCAGATGCAGATGTGTTGTCCCTTTGTTAAGTATGGATTGGAAAATAAAAAATGCTTCATTTTAATCCAAGATAAAATTTCGCTTTGTGCATTTTTGAAACATTGTAACTCTCATTTGGTAAATTTCAAAGCAAAATGTTCCAAACAGAACTGCATTATATTGTTTTTTAAAACAGTGTATCTTAAAAGCTTTTATTTTATCTTCTATTTTTGAGTCTTTCTATAATTGAAACTATTCATTGATTTTAAAATAAATATGTGGATAACTGTGGTCAACCTCAAGCTGTATATTTGGTGGCTAACCTCCTCCCAGGGGAAAGTGCCCCACCCTACTTCTAATATCTAATTTCTTCTTTAGCATTCCCTTTTGACAGAAGGGAAGAAATACTGGAATTTTGATTCTATTTACTCCTCCCAGTGCAAAAGCACTCCTCTCCTTTTCCTTTAAGAACTGGGTATTTTTCTCTAACCAATGTGTTCTTAAGTAATGGTTTGGGAATAATCTTCCTATGTAGTGAGTGGTCTACCTTGTCTGTGTATTTATTTTTGTCCTCACTGGTAACCTCTGTAGAAATCTGGCTTTCCTCTGCATTTTGGGAATGCATAGGAATGTTTCCCCAACTTTCTTTCTCCAGCTTGCTGCTGCAAGCTGTAATATGCAGGTTTCTCTCTTTGCATTTTCTTATTTTCCTTCGTAGACTGCTCTTGTTAGTTTTAATTACAGCAGTGGAGGACAGTATGCTAAAGAGCTCCCCAAGGTGGTGGCACTAATGGTCACATGTCCCCCCTGAGTGACAGCATCCGTTCTGGTTGCAGTACTACAAAGACATGGGGGCATTTCTTGTATAGATTGGTAAACGGAATTTATGTGAGAAGATAAATTAGCAGGCATCTGCATTTCCTATTTGAATAGGCTATGTGTGACTCAGTAAGCCTTTTGTTCAGTGGGCTAAAAAATGGCATGCAACTCCTCATCAGTATTGAAATTTTAAAGCATATTAAATTACTGTAGCATATTTTTGAGGAGTGTAAAGAAAAAAAATGTAGCTGAGTTAGCACTGTGCTTTTCAAACCATCAACCCAAACACTGAAACAAAAACCTGAGAAAATATTAACAGAAAAAAAACCTGAATGGTTTGTATACAGAAATAAACTGAGACACATGTGAAATACTATTTTCAATAGTGGTTTTATTACAGTGTCAGTGCACACTATGTGTGCATACATACGCTACAGAATCCCGTTGCTGTTTTTGTGACTTGTGTAAGGCATACTGAGATTTACATCATAGGATGGAACTTTTGGAGGTGTTTTTACGCCAACCTCTGCCAAAATTCCACGCGTGGTTTTTAGTTTGATCCCATTGCTGTATTTGCTAGCATTTTTGTGAAGTAAGAGCACTAGGCTATGCATACTGTGCACTGTTAACATACGTTAGCTGTGCCTTGTGGCAGTATTCAATCAGATGAATAAATGCACAGTATGATTGCAATTCAGAATCATACAGGAAAGTTGGTATTGCAACATCTGCAGAGGCACTGCCATAACGTCAGGGAAAAAAGTAATAACGCCCTTCTTGTTTCCTTGGCTCAAATGCAAATAAAACAAACGCGATCTATCATTCAAGGCATTTAAAAAAATAATTTTAATGGTTTTTGAAAAAATAATTCCAATTATCAACAAAAGAGAACTGAAATTGGAATGTGGTATTTGCATAGTGAATGCTAAGTCTTTGAGTGAGACTTAGTCTTTATTTACTTAGTCTACAAGAAATAGATTACAACATTCACCTCTCAGATGAAGCCGTGAGCATGATTGCTTGATATTATCAAATACTCCTACTTCTACTACTGTTGTTAATAGCAATTATTATTGCAGAAGGAATAATGGCATATTTATGATGACAGGTTACATCAAAGGAAGAACTATGCTTCTTCTGAGGGTCTCTAAACAACCAAGTTCTGTGCCTAAGGAGAAAAAAAAATCATCTATATCAGGATCTATTAAGAATAAAGATCAGAATTTTCCATGCTGTCCAATGGTGCAATATTCCTGTTTCCTTACAATGCCAGCCGAAAGTAGAGAGGGAGGAGGGTGGGAGAGGAACAATAGATCAACAGTTCTATGTTTAAAAATTCACAGCACCTCTGCTACACCAGAATATTATGTGACAATAATGTTAGGCCTCTGATTTATACTAACAGATGCAGGGAAATTCCAAATTAAGGCTGTCATTCTCCCCTCGCTGCAGATCCTCTGTTGGTACAACTTTATGTAGCACCTCTGAGTTCGGTGGAGAGATGCCAGGTTACATCAGCTGAGGATCTGGCCCACTGCAGTGCAGAGGCCTTAGCTCTGTTTAAATCAGATCCACGGTTACTGGTAACACAGTTGCTCCATACTTAATATATATTTACAACACACAGGTGTAAAACACACACAGGAAGGTCATAAATTCGGAAACTCACTATTAAAAAGCCTCCTGGTTATGAGTGGATTTTAAAATGTTCCCTTTGTTTCATCTCCAAAAGATGTAGACTGGTAGAAAAATATGCAAACACCATGCCTTTTAAACACCAAATGCAAGTGAGTTTTAAAAACCTATCAGGATCTTAGTCCATCATAACATTTAATCTGCATTACATCTCACTTCCTAATCGCTACTTTCATTCCAATTGTGAGCAGAGAGGGTGGGGGAGAGATGAGAATTTCAGATAAGTGCCAGTAAAACAAGTTTGCTCTACAGCTGGCAAGCGCTGTGCACACGTTAACGGTGCCTTATGGCAGTATTCAATCAAATGATTCTATAAACTAAAAATAATCACCCTAATACTAATACCTATTATTCTTCATTGTTACTGGTCGCTATGGCGCTGCATCTGACTATGAAGAATTCACCGCCATTATTACCCTCAGTGTCTGTCTCTCTCTGAAATGTGATCTAATTGCAGAATCCACACCTGTTCGACTGTTCAATAGAAGCCTGCTTTTGATGGAAGCAGACTTTCAAGAACACACACACACACACACACACACACACACACACTCATGCACAGGCACATGCACACACACAGGCACACGCACCCGCACACAAACCCGTGCACGCACACACTCACACCAGCCTCCCCCCCCCTCCCCCCCAATTCACGTAAGATTTCAGCTGGAGGAAAAATAGAGTGTGAGTTGATCAGAAAATAATATTGTGAGGAGTAAAAAGAGGGGAAAAAAAAAAAAGCTTGTGTTTTGTGGTCATTGGAAGATTGCTGATGGGTGCATAAATAAAGCATGCTGGAACATCTGTTCTTTGTTGTGCATTCAGCTTTTTAATGTCTTCAAAGAGCAGCACTGACGCATCACTGACTACCACTCCCCATTCAAGCAACATTTTACCAGAAAATAATAAACCTTCCTGGTGGGGTGCAAGGAGCCAAGGCATTTGGGCAATGCCATTAATTTGGAAATATCTCTTTTTCTGGGATTTTTAAATATCTCTCCCTTTGAACGGTGTTCAAATTTTGGGATCCAGCCTGGAGTCCCTATCAGCCTGAGCAGTAAATCAGCCTGAATATTCCACTCAAGCCTTTTTTTTCTGTAAAAAAAATAAAAATAAAAAATAGGAAAAAGGAAAGGAGAAGGCTGTTGTCAAGTTGAAGTTTACATACAGTTTCACTCTCCTCTTAATTCTATTAATGTTAAAAATTCTGTACAGAAGGATGTTTTTTTTTCCTTAAGTTGCAATATTTATTTATACTGGTAAAATTCAGCAGCAGTGAGGACCCCTGACAGTTTAACAATATTGGCTGGTTATTTTGATACACTGTGCTAGGCAGCAAAAGATTAAAACCAGAGCATCCTAGGCTGAGAAAAACCAGCTTGAATTCTAAAATAAAATTTTAGCAGCATGGATTTCTCTTGCCATAGGCTATGAGGCTACTATGAATTTCAGATGCATCTCCAGAGCTGTCAATGAGGTGGAAAGATGGGATTGGCATTACAAAGATTTGTTGCAATGTGATTCAATGTAATTGCAATCAAAGGTATAGCAACATTAAATTGCAGCTGAGAAAGAGCTGTTTATGCATGTACAGTATAGGAACAGGCATTTGCCCTACCACTCTAGGACCATGACAATTTTTTTTTTTTTTTTTTACTGCTTTCTTCTGCTCTGCTCTTTCTTTCTACTTCACAGCTTAAAGATACTGGAATACCCATTAGGTGCTGGTGGGTCACATTTATAATAAGCCTGACAATGGTCTTGTGACAGAATGCTTCAGAAAACACAAACACCTTTTAGGACAGTTTGTCAATTAGAGGCTATAATGTCTCTAGTCCTACACTAAGAAACTTTTGGCCTGTTGGGTCTTCATTTTATCTTCTGTGACAACTGACCACTGTTGCATACCCCAGCACAGGAAATAGAGGGTGGTGATTCAGACATATCACTGTTATCAAGAGTTATTTCTACTTGCTTTGGTAGCAACATTATCAATCTCCAAGAAGCTTCTCCAGTCGTGTTGCTTTTAAGGAAAAACTTGTTTGTTTGGTTTTTTTTTACTGGAAAAACATGAAATATGTACCTTCCTCCTCAACGTATTATAAAGCCTGTGGCATGACTGTGTTGTTACCAATATCAAAGGGTGTGTTGCTATTGATTTTAACAAGAGCAGAAGCAGGACCACCAATATCATTAAAGTTCTCACAGTGCTTTGAGATCCTCAAATGCAATCAAATAAAAATAGAGGCACAGCATTTACACAAGTGTTGAAAAGCTCAAATGAATACATACAAGGCTCACTGAGGAGAAGGAAAAATCTTTCAATGGATAGCATCCTTGTTCCAGAAGGTCCTCAGTGCTTGGTGTTAAAGCAATGGATTTCACTCTCATATAGCATCACAGACAAAAAGGAAAATAAACATATTCTGATCTTCTGGCTGGGTAACTAAGACACATAGCTTTCAGAAATCAGACTGGAACTGAAAATTATGCATGCCACCCACCTCTGCTGGCTAGTGCTCCTCCGGCTCCTGGCACAGGCCTGGCTTGAGCTCAGAGATGACTCTACCAGCATACATGTACCTGCTGTTCAGCAGAGTTATGAAGAGATGAGTGTACCCATTCTCATGCACCTTTGGCTTCTGTGGTTTTGTTATGGTGGTTATGTTATGTTCTGCTCTTTTACCCAAGAGTTGTTTAAAAAGGGAACAGAAGTAGAATAAAAAAATGGTGCAAGGAAATATTTTTACTGACAAAGAAAGCAGGACAGGTTGACTCTAATAATGCAGTATTTAAATATGTTTGGTCCTCTGCTTAGAGATCCTTTTCCATTATGCTTACTCACATACTAATTGCTCACTGACCATTTAATTATGCAAGGCTGTCACCTTTACTCATACTCAGTACACAGTTTCCAAATAGTGGCTGTGGTACAAGGAGTTCACCTGGTAGCAGCAGTCAGTATGAATGAGGGGACCAGAACCTGGCCTGCAGTAATTGCCATGTAGAGACATAGAGTTTACATAGTAATTACCTTGTTATTTTTATGTAAAAATATATGATTAATTTTGTCCTCCAGACCAGAGTTCAGGCCAGTCAATAATTACTTTTGGGCATAAGTATAATTGTTCAAACACACTTTTTTTTCCTCTCTGTGTCTCTTCTGCATGCACACAGTTTGATGTATTCACTGCACAGTTACTTGGATTATTTATCACTGCATCTTATTCAAGCCCTGAATCAAATAGTTGCTTCCCGATACATTGCCCTCAAAGAGTAAAGGATCATAATGAAGAAATATTTGAGGAGTGGGGTTTTTTGTTTGTTTGTTGTTTTGTTTTTGTTTGTTTTCCCCCCTCCCAGAAAGCAATCACAACGTCTATCTAGATTTACTTTTCTTAGCTCATGTTTCTTCATCATTGGATGTCTTTATCCCAGGCCTGTTGGGACAGTGGATCAAATCCTTCTGCCTCTGGGAACATCTGCTAAAATAATATTTTACAATGAACAGGAACTCAGAAATATACACTGTGTGCCGTTGACAGATGGGGCCAGACACTTACTATACTCTGAAAAAAATTTATTGACTTCCTTGCTCATCTTCTTTTCATAGTGACAAGTGCCCCATTGATGACATTTCATGACGTATAAGGTGTGAGTAGCATTGCCTGAAAAGACAACAGCTGGAGAGAGGAGAGAGAAAGAGGTAATATGAGCCAAGCAACATGTCAATGTAAAACAGGGGCTGGTCTCAACCGTTAACTGGCACTGTAGGTGGATTTTTACAGCACTTGTGAGTGTTACGAGTTGGAACCAAATCTAATCATTCTGTAATATGACTCAAAAATAACCAGACCAGTTATTTTCCTATACATCTTGGTCATCAGTTCCTAGATATTGACATGGTTGGTGTAGAGTTAAGTGAGAAAGGATTCAGGTGAGTAGCACCTCTAATAAATGGGAGACAGGATCTTCATATTTACATGACACAGAATGCTTTACTGTTCAATCTACTTTTAATGCCACCTGTAAGTTATCTCTTAAGTCTGCTTTTCTTCCTTGTATACACTGATCACTGAAGAAAAACAAGAAGATAATACAGCACAATATCACCTAATAATCTAACCCCTATCCCTGAAAGGAAATTGTCAAATATCTTATTTGATACTTGGCTATTTATGTTAATATGTTACGTGAACTCTAAGTAGATTTGTGTGTCTATTGCACTGAAGACATGACAAAGATTTATAAAGCTTCATCACAATGGGTAGAACTCTCTGAGAATATTGACAGTGACTAATGCTGCCTATGTCTCCACAGCAGCACTCTATACCTTACCCATTTTCTACAGAGAACAATCATATTACTACCGATTAGTTCTTTCTATCCATAAATGAAAACCCCCCTTGCTTATTGATTCACTTAGTTTAGTCATTTATGATACACTTAAGTAGATATATTCTAGTTAAAAAAGGTTGGGATATTTTCTTCTGGTCAAAGAGAGGGTTGGAGAATTGAGTTTGTAATACTGAGACATTTTACATCTCTAATAAAAACTGCATACTGTTTAGTGGCTTATAGAAAGTGTGTTGGGGTTTTGATCTCTGAGTCTCTCAGCACACTTAGATCTGGCTAGAAGAAAAACAAAAGAACACATCTACTTTTAGCCTATTGCTTGCTCTCTGCCAAAAATATGTAATTTATTATGGCAGATCCTTGATGTGGATGGACAGATGAGGAGAAAGAAAAGGAGGATGTAGGAACATGAATGTAATGGGAGAAAGAATCTGACTCATGGTGAGAAGGAAAAAAGAATTCTGAAAATACCTTTTTAGTGGATAGTATGTAGGTTTCTTAAAGCTTGTGGTGTGCCATCGAAAAATATTAAATACCTCACAGTCTCCATGAGTCACAGGAATTATTTTTCTTACCTAGACATTGTTTACACAATTAGAGTTCCTACAGTTTTCTGAGAACTACAGTGGGATTTTTTTGCTATAAATCTGTTATAAAATTCTGGGTCTATTTTCTAAGGAGTAACTGGGAACTTCAGTAACTGAATACATGTAGTGGGGCAGCAAAGTAGCTTAGAGGAGGAATATGGCTTCATTTAACAGACTGCAAAAGGTACCTAGCATGATAAAGATGACAAACAATTGCCAAAAGCTATATTCTTGCTCATTCTGGCTCAGTATGGAATTCCCTAGGCTTTAAACACTCTGGAACCCAGATGAGTACTTGTTAAGAAGTCAAAACAACAATAAATTATAGTTTTCAATCATCAGGAGGACTCCATAAATAAGTGAAGTTCGGAGGCCCTTCCACAGCTAAAAGATAGCCAGCAGCAATGTTGTGACCTTTCAAATCATTTCCCTTGGGATGTCTGATGTCTAACATAGGTCCCAGGGGAATAAACCTCTCCACCAACCTTTGTCTATTTCTACTTAAGAGAGAAGGCTGGACTTAAAACAGAGTGTCAGAAGTAAAGGTCAGTGCTTTATTTACATGAGCTTTATATGCTAGAATTCTACCCTCTGCTTTCTCTTCCCTTCCCCAGAGATCTCTGCTTAAGTCATTCCATTCCTTGAACTACTTCTTAGTGACAATTCTTCTTCATGCACAAGCCAGGGCTAAAGCAATTCTTGTCTTTCAAGACATATTCAGGCAGTAATACGCTAAATAATGACATGTTTTGTCCCAGAATCTGTGTGCTTTTCCTCTTCTATATGAGGTTTTCCTAAGTTTCACTAGATTCCACAGAATAAAATATCTATTTGCTGTTAGGAACAGGAGCAAACCAACATTTGAGCAAAAGAACAGTTGAGTTTTGTATTTTTCAGGGAAAAGTTGCAAAAAGTTCTGTCTTTCCAAGTGTTGTGAAATCCCCAGAAGAAAAGGTCTGTATTACAAGAGCATCTATTAGACTTGAAAAACTCAGTATTCCTTCTGGAACAGCCTCTATATTCAACCATTTTTTTTTCCCTAGTTGGGAGACAGGGAAACTTATTTAACGAAGATGAAGTTTCATCCAGTGACTCTTTATATCAGTGGGGATCTGATGCTACTGACTTCAATGGGAACTATGTGTAGCTCCTGAATTGCTATCATTTTCCATCTAGTGAAGACACTTGAGCATCTGGTGCTGTTCTAGCAAGCTTCTTACACAGCTTTGGTGAGAATTTTGAAGCTGACATAGAAAAAAATTTCCAGGGCTCACAAGCTCCTTTGTAACTTCTTTTCTTTTTAGAAACACTCCTGACACGCTTGTGATACTGTTTGAATATGAAAAAAATAGAAGAGAAAGCTAAACTGAGCATTGTAAAACATTCTGGGTGAGCGTTTGCTTGAGTTTAAAAATGAACTTGCTTCTCTGTGCTTACACAATTTTTTAGCACTTTGGAAGAACTGAGATACGTGATTGCTCTTGGAATGTGGCATTCAATCCCCCTCCACCAGACTCTAGAGGCGATACGGGTCTGGGTTGTGAAAACATAGCTATGCTGAAGGCAATACTGGCACAGGCCTCCCAGGGCTTTTTCTTCCTGGGTTTGGGCAGGCAGTTTCTCTGTCTCCTGCTGTAGGCTGAGGAACATGGGTGACAATCTAACCACGTAGCTGAATGATGCCTTAAGTAAGGTCAGGGTGCCCAGGAAAAATATACCCAAGTGATACAAGTCTAATCCTTTTCATCTCTATTTTCCCTTCTTTCCCTTTGGAACTTTGGAAATAATTATCTTTTTAAATTTTTTTTTTATTTTTCTTCTTATTAAACAAATGTCTTTATTTTTCTATGAAACAAACATTTAAACCTTTTACTATTATGGCATTGATGTAGAAACAAGAAAGGAAAAAAACCATGTGATTTGTGTGGAAACACACAAGCAGAATTTGAACATGTGTCAAATATTCACAGTAAATACCTGTGCTCTCCCTATACAGTAAAAAGCTCCTCTTATTCTGTGATATGAGAGGCACATTTAGAAAAAAAAGCAGTCTGCTCACGTATGTGCCATTAGTAGAAAGACTGGCAAATAAATTATCTACTGTGAATTACGCACTAATACAAGTGCCTATGTGATGTGTGCCAGTGTGAATTCATTTACACATGTCGAGGCATATGTATGCATATGAACATAAGTGTATCTCCTTTCTCTTTACCTCTTTTTCATATTGGTACAGCAAGCATAACAACTGCCATGTTCCTTCTCAGACAGCAAGTCCCATCTTCAGTGGCAGGCCTGGGTATACTTGCTTTTTTCCTCTCTTTTTAATCATTCCAGTGAAGAGGCTATCTCCTTGATATCCACTTCCAAAACTCCCACTCACTGACTTCAGAACACACCCAGCCTTGCTTGTACATGTGCACATGTTGAACAAGCCCTCATAAAGTGCCTATCACATCATTATTTTGTTTAAACATTTTTATTTCTCCAGAGAATTTAAAATACACAAACATGTGATTCCATGAGGAAATGATCCAAAAGAGATTATAAATACAGCTATAAATGTCAAAGTTCTCAAAACATTTCACTGGCTCTATCTTCAGAAGAGACTGTTTGCAGAGAAAACCCACGTCAGTGTGTTTTATTATCGTTATTGTGTGTTAAATGTTACAAATGCAATCTGTTTGCCTTACATGTAAACCATGGTCTCCAAATATCTTTAAGGATCACTTCTAATAGTCGTACTCAGAGGCAAGACTATAATTTAGTAGGCTATTAAGCAATCGCTCCACTGCAGGAAAGGTTTTTGGGTTTCATACAACTCTCATCAGAGGCACATATCTTTCATGCCCCCAGAAATGAGTATTTTGCAGTGGATCATCACTCTGGGCTACGTGTTTGTGAGGCATTAGAACTCAGAAAGCTCAAAATACAAACATTTCAAAACTTCAGTTCTTGCAGACTTGGAACCAAGCCACTTTGGTTTATTAAGAAGAGCCATCAAAGACTCCTTTTTTTACCCCTCTATGTAATTTTAAATTTCTTGCTGCATCTGTCTTCAAAGTGATGTCTAAAAGACCCTTACTGCAAAAGGTTCACACTCCTTTCCTTTTTTGATGGAAGAGGTTATCTCCAAGAATGAATGAGTCTAACTTAAGAATGAAGCAAACAAGCACCAAATGTCTTGTAAAATACAATATGACTAAATTTGACAGCATAAGTTTAAAATCCACAGCATGTAATGAATTCTAATAGAGAGGACTGGAGTAGCACATATCTGAAATTTGTCACAGATAGTTAACTTGTTAGGAAAAATGTTAAGACTGAAAGATCTTTTTCTTTGGTCTACTTGAATGTTGATCACAGCTGTTTGCTGCAATTATGGAAAACAAAGTAATATTTAAATTTCAAAATTTCTTTTTAAAGGCTGCATAGGAATGTTGGACGTAATTTCCCCATAGTCACAGGAACCTCTGGGAGACATTTTGTCTGGCGAGTGGTCACAGAGCACCCATTTTGTGTTTCACAACCTGCAAACTCTTTCCCTATATTCTCTACACTTATTTAAAGACAGCATCCACAAAATTATAATGATCCACAAAGGGAGATCAGGAGAGGACAGAGATATCACCAGTACACTAGCCAGTTGTGAGTGCATTTCTTAAAAGATATACTTCTGGAAAAAGCTGTATCTTACTACCAGGAAAGCAAAATTCCTCCCAATTCTGCAACAATCTTACATAGGGAAAAAAAAAATCCTTCCTGACTGCAGAACAAATTCTAATTCTAAGTTATGTAAAGAGTAAATTATATAAATACAGCCTTCTATGTCCTTTGTCTTCTTAGTGTTATTGTCTTTCACCTTTCTTTTAACAAGAAGAAAGGATTTGAAGCACACGGTATTTCAAAATGCTTCATTCCAATAGTGTCTGGAATGAAACTGGTGCTACCCGACCCTTGAATTTCATCAATAACAAAGAGTGAAGTTTTGCTCTTAAGCATTCTTCCTGAGCATGCTCTAAACTGTCAGGAGCTCGGAGGTGAATAAACAGAATATGAGAACAATCTGACCACAGCCCCCTCTGGATCTGGGGCTCTACAGGAACAGTGCATGGAAAAGAAAAAAATCTGACAGCTCAATAGGGCCAAATAATTTGCCCTTTGTACTTAGTGGCAAAATTTATTTATTGGCTATGGCTCACTGGCTCTACAGTCCAGGATTAGAGGTTTATCTTCTGAAAGTGGAACGTTTAATTCTAGTTTTGATTTTACCCCAAAACAAAGTCTCTGTAATTCTGGTTTTATGATTTATTGGCTGCAGTTTTCCTGAGATGAAAGTAGGAGTTCAGCAATCTGTTCTTGGAAATCCAGCATTTTGCAAGGATTCTCTGTCAGCAAACATGTGATAAGCAAAGACATTTTCTTGAGTTTCAGGCCAGTGGCTTATTCACAAGATATTTTCCTCTTTGAAAACAGGTCTTCGCTCTTACTGTGTTGCTCTATTGATCAATCTGTTTTGAGAGAGAGTGAGAGCTCAGAAAAGGAAGTTTCTTTTTTACCACATTAAATCCAGTGAATTTGCCTGAGCCAGGCATGATTATGCTGCAAATGGAAAGGGTTTTACCCTAAGTATCTTGTAAGCTTTTCTGGATGCTCCTGCAACATACAGGGAAAGGAATCAGCTAAGCTACCAGAGACTAACAACTTTGCAGAACAACTCCCCGTGGCAGAGGGAATGAGCACATTGCCTCCTGACATTTCTTTACCCACATCAATGAATATTTTGTGTCTGTACTGGAAAGGGAAGTAGTGAAAATGATTGGATCTTGCCAAGCCTGAAGTGCAGAGTGTATGTGAAATACATAACCTTCAGAGCAATCCCAATGCTACTGCAGCCTGTGCTGCGTGCATACATAGGCACATTTATTGCCACGGCACTCAAGAAGAAGTGCTTACCCTTCACTGGGGCAAGAAGGAGCCTGGAAAATGTTGTCTTTCTCTATTTTTCCAAAGGAAATGACTTTGTGAAGGATGTCCAAGTCTTTGAGGCCATCCATGGAAAACTGATCTAAATACAGAATTTTTCTTTTGAAACATGAGACACGAGGGTGAAAGAACATGGATCTGTCCTCAGCTTCTTCTGGACTTCCACAAAGTGTCTTGCTTGTCCACACAGAATTAAAGCCACTAATTCATTTTCCATCCTGCTTGTGTTCATTGCTTCTCTGGAGCTGAGAACTTTCAATAAATCTTTTCTTCACTCTAGTTTAAAGAATTGTTTGATAGCTAGTCTGAGAGTGAAATCAAAAGAGTTGTATTTGGTAGCCTCTAACAGTGGTGCATGACATTCTGGTTAAAAAAACCCCCAAACATTCACAATGACATTGCAAACTAAATCTAGTTTCTCACTGTACTGTTTAGTAACTCTGAGGTTTAGTACTAGCAAAAATCTAGCTAGCAGTAGAGAAAAATCAAAAGATTTCAATGCTCACAAAAGCAAGAGGCACATTACCAAAACCTACTTGGTCTTCAAAATGGTAATAGAAGTTTATCAAGAATGGGATGCTTTTATGAGATGAACAGTTCTTTTTAACCTCTGGTCTGGAAACACTAAACCACTGTCCACATTGGACCACAACAGAAATTCCAGGGAACTGGTCAAAGAAAGGGGTGGAGGTATAATCTTTTTTTCCAATCACCATTCATAAACCCTGGAATAACTAAAACTAAAATTATTTTTTCTCCATCCAAAATTAGGTGTTCCATTTCCCCCCACATTTTATCAACCAAAGATTTTTAGAAAAAAAATTGTTTCTCCTAATGCTCAGAAGTAGGACACAATTAAATGCACTTGACTATGTGTTCTTCTGCTTCAGTTTGCAATCCTGAGCAGATTATTCTATTTGCTGTACTTCAACTTTCACTCTTGTGAAAATTGGAAAGAAGAGGTGTTTACAGCACTTATTTCTCTACCTTCCATTCAAGTCTAAAACAGTGACAAAAACATAATGGATCACTTTGCTCATTGAATAAACAACCCACAAATGCAACTTTATAAGGTACATTCCCAGGAAACAGATCTATAAACCTAGTAAATGCACCAAGACCCCATCAGGGATGTTTGAACTAAATCTTAATTTGTCATTCATGAACACTTCACATGCCCTTCTAAATGAGTTATGCACTGCATCATCGATGGGAAATATAACAGACTGTACATTGGAGATACCAAAAAGGGCTTGTGGGAGTGTTTTATTGAGCATTGCACAGGTGTTAAGAATAGAGTGAGTAACAGATCAAAGGACTGTGCAGAACCCACTTGGTAAATTATAAAGTGCTCTTCATCTGTCTTGTCTGGTAATAAATTGTGTGACCACTCTGGCTCCTCTGTCCACCCTGTGATGATACCTCAGTAGAATTGAGGTAAGTAGTAGTGAAATTGCTGCTAACTTGACGCTATAGTTCAGTCCCAGATGGTTTTTATGACAATTTAGAGCAAGTTTCAGGCTGACCTAAATTATGATGGTGGCAGGTCTGGCAAAAAAACTTGGAGTCTTCTCTAAATCAAATTCAATTTCTCACTTTTATCAGGCCTTCTGCACAGTGGAGGCGGCACAGTGCCAGGAGACAGCCCAAATGGACAACATCTCAGCATGATGATGAGACGGTATGCTCAAGTATCTGAAGGACTTCTCAGCAATGCAAACCAGCTCAGAGAGAGGAGTAAGGAGGAAGTCCCTTAGTTCAGCAGGATTGCTTCCAAGCCTCCAGAGAACATCCAGGAAAAAAGCTGGACAGCAGTACATTAGTTTTCAGATATGGGCATTTCTCTGTAACAGGTACTGAACTATGCAAGGATGGAGATTTGAGGTTACTGGGTGATTGACATGACACCATGGTGCCCTAACAGCTGTATGTCTACCTTCCCAATCTTCCCTCCCTCTTTTTCTGTCTGTGCTGGAGCTGTATTATCTATCCTGGTTATAAAATGAGCACATGAAAGACCAAAAGACTGGAGTCATAGCGTCTAACTCACTAAGTTTTGTTAGAACTCCAATTTAATCTGATCTGGATTTTTTGTTTGTTTTTGTTTTTTGTTTTGTTTTGGTTTGTTTTTCATTTTGCAGGTTCTCTCGCCCATTTTCTGTATGCTTGAGAGCATTGTTTCATATCAGTAGTCATGGTGGCAAGTGCTGGGCAGTGGGCTGAAACAATTTTATCTTATGTGCTAAATTGAAAGTGTACTACAAATGGCAGTGACTAGGTTTCAGTATTGGAACCCTTTCTGAAAAAAAAGGATGCAAAAAATGTCTGCCCACTGGGCCCAGAAGTTGTCACGGTACTGACTGTGCTACAGAGGCACTTGTATTTTTGAGACCCAAGAAACAGATGGAGGCAGAAACACTGATTTTCATGTCTACATTCTGTTAAACATCTTCTCAGCTTAAAGTTCGCTTCACATCCTTGAGCCTTCCAAATAGCACAGTAATGAATATGGAAGAAAAGTGCAAGGTTTTGACTCAGCATCAACAGAGTACAACTCAGTACTCTGTGAAAAGTAAGTACAGTGAGAGAGCCCTGCTCCTGAAGGTGGTTATTTCTGTCTGCACAGCAGAGTCACATAGCAGGTATGTCATCTAGCATGCCAGGCCTTGTGCTTACAAACATTAGGAGCAATTCTTACTCTGAAGACCTTACAAACAACTTGGAATTTTTTTTTTCTTGTTTAATAAATGAGCAATATAGGCAAGCAATGTTTTGGGGACTGCATGCCATTCCAGTGCCCAACCACAGGTATTGTCTCTTTCTCATAGCTCCCACTGGTAGGAAATACTATTTGATTGCTGACTTAAAGTATCTGAGCAGGAAACCAAGGTGCTTCAACCAGAAAAGTGCAACCTACTGACACACAGGGCTAGAAAATGAACACACTGCAGCCAGGCACTTGCATTTTGAAGTTTTGAAAGTAGATTTTTTTTCCAGTCTATTAATTTGTTCTTCCAATCAGCCAGTTCCACAAAGGCACAGCTCCCCAGGCACACACCCTGCTAGCAAACCTGCATCTGCAGAAGGTCCCTCCTTATGCTATATGCAAATCCTTCTGGAAGCTGGGAATCATTTGACTTATGAGGTTCCTGTCTCCTATACCCAAGCCATTCATCTAATTTACATGTATTCAGCTGCTTGTTTGTTTGCCTAGCATGCTAAGTATCAGTTTTTAGAGAGATTCACCATCTATATATGCTCTTTACAGGATGTGCTCATGTGTTACACAAAGGCTGTTTTGCTCTTTACCTCCTGGTGACTCCCTGGAGAGGAATGTGATGAGGTCTCCTATGCACCATGTGAAGACTTTGTTTCCATGATGTATAGAGCGTATGATATAGTGTGCTTCTTTTCTACCCTTGCTGTTGGGCTGACCCTCGTCTTGTATGGTTTTCTCTTACTTCTTTTCTTGGCAAAGAGATGCTGACATTGCTTTGCATCCTTTATGTTCACCAAAAAATACTCATTATGTACAGTACACGCACCATAAGGGTGAGGGGGTCAGAGCATTGTCTTTCACATTGCTAGGAGTCGCTGAAATAACAGTTTCGTAAATCCTTGCAGGGAAAACTGTCTGTACTACCACAGCTGTGGTGTAATCTTTGATGACATATAAGTTTAAAACTCAAGTTCAGTTAAACAGAAAGTTGACCTTAAAAAAAAGTGCCCGCCAACTAGGGGAAAATTAAAGAAAAGATAAATTCCACTTTTCTTCCCCCCTAAAGAATATATTATAAATTTTCAGACATGGTACTTGAAGAACATATATTTGTATTTGGTACCTTGAAAAAGGCAACTAGACTTTCAGAGATGATGACTCAACTTTCCACTGATGATAACAGGGTTTGGATCAGGCCCTCTGTTTGTACATGCCTTGTAGGTAAACAGAAACTTTAACATCTACTGCTTGTAATCCTCTCATACATGCCGAGAACAAAATTCACCATGTGAAGTAAAGAAGGAATAAAATAAACATACAGGTCATGCTTGCCAACAAAAGCAAACAGCAGGCCCTCCAAAGCAGCCTAAAAACCTGCCTGTGAACAGTTCTGGAGTCTCAGTGCACTCAGAGCACTGAGTCTCAGTGCTGTTTTAACATAACAAACCCCTTCTGGGACTACCATGGTAATTGCTGCAAGAAAAATAATTTTCATCTGGTAGCTAACTATGCTATATTTCAAACCAGTGCCTAGATTATCCTTAAATACCTTTGACCCCAGGGAAATTTAAATTTAACCTTTCGTAACATTGCATTTGCCAGTTCCAAATTACCATTGTCATTATTTTAAGTCATATGTTTTATAGACTATGTGACCTAGTGTAGATAAGATATAATTGAGACTGATCAAAAGCAGAGGATCGTTTCACAAGATGTTCTGGAAACTGATCAAGGTGCCAATGTCATATTTTGCAGAGCTGATTGACCAAATTAAAGAAAATGAAGAACAAGGAAAGTTTTCATCTGTCTGCTTTAGTAGGACACCATTCCAGCCTGTACTCCACACTTCTCCCTATTTACAGCTGCAGATAACACCTGGCTGACTAGAGAGGTACAAAAGTCTTTCTCTTGTAGAAAACTTACTCTACATATTGGACCATAGCACATTCAGAAAGAAACTATCCATTCACTCTCTCTTGAGATCCAGAAGACAGAAACGAATGGTTCATATGGGATCTCTCTAGCTACTGAGTAGCATCTCTGCTGTAATGTTGTCTACAGGGTAAATTATATTTTTCATGATAATAGTAAGGTATAAACACCAGACTAAGTTCAGTAGCACTCATATTGAAGGCAATGAGAACTGGGAGAAAAAGGCCTACAGCTTATGAAAGCTTGGAGAAAAAGGTAAGTGTTGCGTAAAAAGATGCTAGAATTAATAAGACTCTCCATCTGCCCTTCAGATGTCCTCCCTTTTCTATTAAAGCTTTGGGGGGAAAATGACAATAGTTCATCTATTTTCTTAACATATTTTCTTCCCAGGAGAATTAGATGGGTGCAGACAGCAAGGATAGAGAGGATTATTTTAGTCTAGTACCTAGGGTATTAATTATATACCTAGGGTATAATTAGGGTATAGCTTAGAATCCTGGCATAATTATAGGAAATGGAAAAACAAGGCTGAATTTTGAAAAAGTTCTTTCTGTCTGTACAAATCTGTAGAATTGTTGCCCAAGAGAAATGTTTATTGTTTTGCATATATAAAAAAGTGATGGACTATAAATTGGAAATATACTTTATAAATTTCTTAGCTTTCAAAACATGCTTCTCATTTTTAATTCCAGATGAACCACATCTGTTGGTATCCTCTGGTTTTCACTTGTGTCTTGTTTAAATCAGAAACATGAGATAATGGAATTGAGGTTTAAGAGTTGTTCTTGTGCCTGAAATCCAGAATCATTTGATTTTCCATACATCCTTTCTGCAATCATCCCTTAAAAATATTCAGGAGCTTGCAGGCTCTGATCTGCCCCTGAGTGCGAACAGGTGAAGCAGGGCAAGAACCATCATGTGAAAATATCCTTTCAATGGCCATGGGGCTTTGTTCTGTGCCACTAGTATTGACTAAGACTGGATAATTTATGTCCCTTTTCCTCTGGTGGTACGTGGTAGTGCACACCACTTCCTTTAACTGAGTTTCTTGAGGACAGGGAAAAAGGAAGATTGAAAATCACAGCTAGTATTATAAGAGTGTCCCTCTTTTACTCTCCTTCTTTGCAGGAAGATAATTGCTGTCATCTTTCTAGGAGAAAGTGCCCTTACAATTGAATCTCAGGAGTTTTATAACACATCTTAAAAATGGTTTGTTTATTATTTTGGCTTTTCCTGTTGTTCCTCCTCTCTCTCCACTGATTTGTTTTAGCGAAACTAAATGTGCTATACATACACAGCTAGAGCAAAAACGACTTGCTTTTTTTTTTATTCCGTATTTTTACATATGTTTTTAATGACTTTCAATCAGACACAATCTGTAGTTATAATAAAACAGTGGATGTTTATTATTATTGCTATGACATTATTATTATTATACTCTATTATTATTGAATTGTAAACCTGAACTCTGTGGTGCATTTTTACAATTTTCTGTGATTTGCCAGTGTTTGGGGGGTTCATTTACATAAAACAAAGAACTGATGGAGTTTTCATGCATCCTACAGTGAATTTTACTTTGTAGATTTCTTTTATAAGAGTAATGTTACTCATTCTTGATTACCTTAGTAATTTGCTTTGCCTCTAGTTGATCACAATTTTAATTTAAGGAAAGGATTCAGAGTCTCAGAGACACTGGCAGATCCTGCCAGTGAATCCCACTGCCTGTGGGAAGTGCTGATTGATATTCAGAGCTTTAACACTTCCCATTTTGCTGAAGGAGGAGCTTCATCACAGACATTCTAGCTCTTTGGGCCTTATTTTTCACTTTTTTACATCCCAACCACGTGTCTCATGCCGTGCCACAGCTACAGAGCACTGAATTCCTCATCAGAGAGCTCTCTGAAAGGAAGATAATACTTCCGCAGTCTCAGCAGTTACTGTGTCCTCCAGGACGCAAAAAAATAATCAGTTGGGGGGTTCAACAGGACCTGCATCCTCCTTGCTTTACACCGTTTAACTTGGAGTAACAATCCCCCCAACTTTTCTTGAAGAGGGAATTTGTTTAAGGTTCTACATCTTGCCACGCTCTGAGACAAACACTGGTTAGTGAATAGACAGCCTTCCTAACTGGCTGGGCATCTATGCAGGTTGCTGCATGAAGGACAGCAATGGTTTCTGCTGTGGTCCCAGGCCAGGGATGGCTTTGAAGAGTTTCCAGGCACACCCACATGTCTGTAGAGGACAGCAAGTCACAAGGCACATAGATATAACCCATAGCTGAGCAAAGGCAAAACTCTTCTATGTGTGAAGCTGATGGCCCTTGTTCTTTTACGGTGACAGATATGACAGTTTGGAGATAAGCATTCAGTCAAGGGGATGTTTGAATGGCTGAGATGGTTTGACCTGTGATTTTGCCCCCCTCTTGATGAAGGTTGCCATTCCTAATTTGTCCCCCCTTCTTTTAACTACCACCTCTTTCTCTCCATGTCCTTTTTAGCTGGGTGAAGTTTATATACTTTAATCATATTCAATCAAGCAGTCATTGCTTGCCCTAAAACCTTGCTGCTGAACTGAGCAACAAGCCCAGAAAGCAGTGCACAGACTCTGCTTTTCCCTCCAGTGCCACAGAGAGAGACATTAGAATTGTCTCCTTCATGCTCAGGTTTTCAGCAACTTCTTCCAGCCAAAGCCTTAACCTCATGTCTCCTTCTGAATATGGCTGACATGAGCCATGGTGAATTTCTGATAATCTCTTTGCTTTATCCCCCTCAAGAAAGAAACTGATGCGTGTTTTATCTGCTTTTGGCAAAAAAAAAAGCAAGCAAGCAAACAAACAAACAGCTACAATGGAAAGGTGGGGCCCAAGGCCACAGCACAGCAGCAGTTTCTGGCAAAGAGCTTCAGAAAAAGACACGAGGCCCCATGGGTGGGAGAGCTCTTTCACTGTTTCTTGGAGACTTGAAAAGGAAAGGAAAATGGGTTTAATCTCCAGACAGGTTATTTCTATTAAAGCTCACAGCAGAGGCAAAGGGGGACTCTATGAAAAGCTTGGACACCTTCACTCCCCCTGAGACTCCTAGAGGAGTCCCATCACCACATGTTGAAAGCCCTGGGGAGCAGGGAAGAAAAGGAAGCCCTGAAGTCCAGCTAGAGGGAGATAAAGCAGCGTTGTGAAGAATCATCTCATGACAAACAGGATTTTCAGGGACTTGTGTGGCAGACCTGGCAGTGAGAGTAACAAGTAACAAGGGAAGGTGAGCAGCAGTAGTGGAGGGCAGCACTGAGACCGGGAGTAGTGGTGCTAGACCTTGGCTAAGGTGGTGCAGCCTGACACCCAGAGAGGCAATAGCTGCAGAAATGCTGCACCTCCATGAGGGTAATGGCTGGAGGAGGAAAGCAGCAGCAACTTGTCACCAGTGTTGTCACTCATCCTTGCCCAGGAAAGGCTGGGGCTTTGGTCAGCATGCTCTGGAGCCTGGTAGTTAGACACTGGTAATATGTTAGTAATTTTTCTTTATTTTTTCTTTATTTTTTTTCTTTATTTTTTCCTTTCTTTTTCTTTCTTTTTCTTTCTTTCTTTCTTTTTTTTTTTTTAATAGATACTGTGCCATTGAAATTCATGCACTCAGCTCATGGCATGTGCGTGGGGTAATAAAGAGTGCTCCACATGCACGCAAAGCCATGGGTTTTCTGAGATTTCTGAGCTTGGAGTTTATGTCAGGGTTTAAACATTTCAGGAAGAATTCCCTAGAGGCCCCTCATGGCTGCTGAAAAGCATCCTGGCAGATGAGATGCAACTCCATGACTTGATGCAAGGAGTGGGAGAAGAAGCCTACACAGCATGTCATGGCCCCAGCTCTCACACTGCCCTGCAGCAGCAGCCTCTGTGCTGCTGGCTCACCCTACCCGGCAAGGGAAGCGCACCCAGAGAAACTCTCCTGGCATGTGGCTATTGATCTCACCAAGTGCTGCTGTAAACCATCACTTACAGCATGGTCTGTAAGCAGGATGAAGCTGAGATTTATTGAAGTTCCCCTCCTCAAGAGCCAGGGGTATTTATCTGAATTCAGTGAGTCCCCATTTGCCATGAGACAGGACTGTGCAGGTGCTCAATCACTGCCTTTCTTATTTTTGCAGCAGCAGACACTTTTCTTCTTGAAGACTAGAAGGGTAAAGCCCATTGAAACAAAAACCTATGTCAGAGGTTAAAATAGCCCAAAACACTAATTAAAATAAATAACTAGGGACACAGTGAGACTGTCTGCCCACAAGGCAGGTTCTTGCAAGCTGTATTTTCAACATTCCAGAAAATAACCACTGAAAATGTTGCTTTTTTTTCTTGATTTTTTGCAAGCGTCTACTTGCAAAGTCCTTTCAGCAGTATGGTAGTTTCCCTTAAACATTTAACACGCCGCTGTTTGCAAAAAAGGCAGTGAATATTTTCTTAGCATGTTTTAAATTATTTGAAGCTTTTTGCTAAAATAACAAATTAATGCTCACCTTAGCCAAACCCACAAATATTTGTACAAGTAAACAGCAGGCTTTGTAGTCAGAGTAAGAAAAGCATTCCCTCGTATTTTGTGGCGCCAAACAGATTTTTTTTTGTCCCACTAGATTAAGTTAGATTAACCAATGAGATAAAATGAGCAACACCAAAATGTATTAAACAATAAATTAAAGCCTACTTTTTAAAGAATGTGTAATTCATTAGTTTTGACACTTGGAGAGACCAAAATGCTGTGATGGGCATAAGGTCTTATCTGGGAATTATACCTATGGGGTTTAGAGGATTACAGAGGGCAACCCTAATATGCAGGTGGGTCAAAACCAAGTGAGCAGAAAGCAAACAAGGTGGCATGCTAACTTCAACTATGTCTGGGAGAAATGTCTCTTTTTTAGGTATTATGTATATTATTGTTATGTAAGTGACCTGCAGTCAGCCTTCCTGCCTCCTGTCCGTTGTAGGCAGCTGGGAAGAAGGTAGAGGTGAGAATAAAACAGTGTGAAAAATGAAAGGGGTAAGATGAACTATTTCCTTGAACCAGAGCAGACTCTAGAAGAGCTCCAAAGTTGAGGGCGCTCTGCCACCAGAAAGATTTCAGGAGAAAATCGACTTGCTAAGAAGTGCCTAGTTGGGAGACAGTTTTCTGTGTGAGGAAGAGTCCTGTGTGAGGAGTGTCTGCTGCAGGTACAGGGCAGGGTGTGTGTAGATCCTGCCTAGCCAGGCCTGCGAGACACCCCTTTGGCAAAGACTCTTCTGGCTGGAGCAGGACACTGGTGGGATTTAGGTTGTGTGTCAGTGCCCATGTAATTTACTCTTTCCTGTGGTGACAGAGAGGTAGTAAAGGAGGTCATTGACTATCAGAAATGAATGTGCTATTTTATGTAGGAACACATCATCTTTTTATTGATAGGTATAACTGGTTCAATCTCTCTGTAATTCACTAGGGACAAGTGAAGGCCAAATATTTCAAAAGTCATTTTAAAGTGATGCACATATCTGATAGGAAGGGCATAACCCCTCCCCTCCAACACCATTCCCCCCTTAAAAGAAACACTTCTATTTTGTGGAAAGTGTTGACGTACTAGAAACTATTCCATTGCTTTAATATAGCATTTCAGCCTTTCTGTTTCCAGGGATATTTCCATAAAGACATGGTCTTTATTGCTTGAGAGATCATCTGCTCCTGCTGCTTATTCATCACTTGCAGCCATATAACACACAGTCCTCTGTGACATCATAATCATCTCCAGAGCAACTAATTATGATGCCACAATCACAGGAGTGACTTCAAGTGAGGAATAAGCAGCAGGAGCAAATGAACTTGCTAAGTAACAAATAGTCTGTTTTCAGGCAAATATCCCTGGTAATAAAATAGGAGGAGGGGGGAAACCTACAGAAAACATGACACATGGCCAGAAATGTTCATAAATAGACCATTTAACAAAGTTTTTCACAAACGCCTCTTTGATGTCACATGCTGTAACTAGCTTCTCTGGGCCAAAATCAGAAAAACTGGAATAACTCCAAGGATTTGAGTCACTTGTACTGGTAAAGAAACAAAACGCACCAGATTACTTCAGATTTGCCCCGGTGCAACTGAACCTACTGTGGAAATGGAATTAAAGTGACATGGCAAGAGGCTTTTACGTTCAGATCAAACAAAAGGAATTGATAATTCTCAAATAACAGAGATATTAAACTGATTTAGTTGGAATTTGATTTTGTAGAGTCCATGATTGTGCATACACAAGTATGAAAGGGGAATCATCCTTTTACTAGTGCTACAAAGCTACCATAGTCTTGAATGATGGCCCTGCAACTCTAGCAAGAAAATAGTATAGCAAACCTCAGCTTTTCTCATGAAACTACTTGTTTTCAAATAAAGCAGAAAAAAAAGATACTGAAGAGTGGGTGAAGAAGCAGTGCAGTTGTTGCTGCTTGTTGGGTGTTGTTTTTTTTATTGTTGTTGTTTTTTTTTTTTTAATTTACAGAAAGTATACTCTATATTGAACAACAACAGATGTCCTAGGAGTGAATGCAGGGTCATAATTCATCCTCAAGGCTCTGTGGCTGTTCATAAACTGCTCAGGCACTGTCTGACATCAGCAGAGTCCTGCAAGTGAATTACGGTTCCCTATCCACACTGGGGCTGTACATTACTGGATGCAACGGGCAGCCAAGACACAGTTGGCTCATGTCACCAACTGGTTTGCAGGCTGATGGGTAGTGAAGGAAAATATTTTATTAATCAGAAATATTTTTCCTAAACACTATTTGTTGGGACATGTTCTGAAACAAAGTATGGGATTGTAGCACCAGCTGCATTAACCTGACGATTTGCTGCTAGAGTAGAAGGATCTTTGAGGTCCATGTGAAACCTCCAGGAGAACACGATGTCTGAATTTCATTTATTTCTGCCTGTGCAACACCATGAGAATAGGAAAAGGCATTAGTGCCCACAAAATGGTCTGGGGAACAGGTGTTACAGCCGATGGCAGGTTAAAATAGACCTGGAGGCTCCAAGAAATAGCCATTTCCCAACTACTAGAGAACAGCCCAGATGGTAGATACTCCGATATCAGTGAATCTTTAATACTATCTCATAAAGATTTAAAATGCAGTTCAATTTCAGCACAGTTATAAACCCACATCTTACAGTCATACCAAAAGCTCCCTTAATACAATATGGCGGCTTGCACTAAAAAAAAATTAAGCTAAGGATCAATAGTTAATAATTTGTTTTATGCTCAGTTCCACTGAAAAAGTCTTTCCCAGATGCAGACACTTCATTCTCAGCATTTTTCCTTTGGGATTTAAGTAACCCACAATCCCTTGTCATCTTACTATATACCGAAAATGCTACATAATGAAAGAAAATTTGGCCAGAATTCTTCACTTAAAAGGAATATTCCAGTTATTTTAGAATCCTTAATAACTAGAGAAAACCTCCTCCACCACCCAAAAAAAGCTTTTACTACCCATCCTGTCCCTAAGTCCCATTGCCACATCTCCCATAATTACCAACCCCCAGAGGCTGATTTTGAAGCCATCTATGTGTAACAGACACAGCTGAAAAGAGTGGGAGGAGAACAGTGACTCAGCGCTACAGACTTTAGTTCAATTTGCTTTCTTTTTATTTCCACTTCACCATTAAGAATTTAGCCAGGAAGGTTAAAATGAGGAACATGGCATGAATCAGGAGAAAGGGAAGACTATAAAGAAATGTAATGATTTTTTTTTGTTTGTTTCTTCATTTTGTTGGAGGTTTTGTTTTGATAATCATTGAGAAACAACTGGGCTAGAAAAGACTAGTTTTTAGGTGAATCTATTAATATAGGCCAGGTAGTTGCTGGGAATAAATTAGGGAAATCCTGTGACAGCTTTTATCAACACATTGGAGAGTTATATTTTAACTACTTCTTTGTTTTCAACACAAAGGAGCTGGTTGTTAGGCATCAAATTTGGAAGAGGAAAGAAATAGTTATGCTAATGTAATTCATGGTCAGATGATACAAAGTCAAAAGAAGTTGCAAATCTGAGTGAAGATAGAAAAATTACAATGGACTATAGAGAGGCTAGAATCATCGGCAAAAACAGCATAAAGGGATTCAGTGTGGGGAAAAACAGTAGCTCAGATAGAACAATAGAGGCAAGTGATCCAGAACACTGAAATTCAATGCAAAGCCAAAATATGGAAAGCAATTGCTCTGTAAAAAAGGAAATGTTGTTACTGGGCAGTAATTAGATATGGGTTTGAATTGCAAATACATCAGCCAAACAAATAAACAAATGAAAAAAGGACAAGGGCAAGATCAGGCTGTATATGTCAAAGTGAAACATGAGCAGTTACAATGCTTCTTAAAAACTTATATTGACTCTGAATGTCGCACCAGCAAATTAAAAAACAACAACAACAAAAAAAAAGCAAAGAAACAAACAAAAAAACCCCCAGCAAACCTAGCAAGTCATTAACTTCTTTCATTCTTATGTGAGGAACTTCAGATTTTTTTATCTGTTGTCTTCCAATGCCTTGTAATCAATGAGGGACTATTCACTCTGATTTGAAAAGTGCTCTTGGCCGAATTAAGTCAAATAGAGCCCAATTCACCGGACCAACCCAAGGCCTGGCTGTCCCTATCCTTGTGCAAGAGTTGAGTATACTTCCAGGTATCTATTAAATATGTTATTAAATAGTCCTTTTGCTGATATCCCCTTATCAAACCATTACTGAGGGTGTTTTTCTGACTTGAAGAAATACACTAGTCTCAAACCAGTCATCTGCATGTTAAGCTGTATTTAGAACAAATCATTTTAAAGCAAAACAACAACAGAAACAACAAAAGAGCTGTGCTGATTTTTTTCTAGATTTTTAACAAAATGTTTGATGTTGTAGAGATTTCCAAACAATTAATGTGAAATTGGGGATTGTTGTTCCCATGATTTATTTACCATCTATAGAGAACTCAGCTGTGGTGCTGCTGCTATTGCTACTTTTCCCTCTGCATTTAGGGTTGAAAACTGGTAAGCTCTTTGTTGGGGCACATTTCCATGAATTAAAGTGTGCTGGAACTGCAAGGTTCAAGCTGCAGCAGTGTGAAATGGTTGTTTGAACAAACACATGCAGCAGAGGTTGGCTCGGGGGCTTTTTTATTCTTTCTTTCACTAATACATTGTGGAGCCTTGGGAGGGCCCGAAGAGTCATGTTTTTAACTGTGATTTGCTTTTGTGGCAAGGAAGGTAGTGCTTCATCACATCAGGAACAGGCAGATCACCTGTATCCAAGGGCTGTTGCTTGTGGCCACTGCTCTCCCTGCCTGCTCAACACTTCCCCATTTGCAGTTAAACAGCTCATCTTCAAAACTTGTTACCTCTTGTAAGGCTTCAAGCTCTGCTCCAGAAAATTGAAGCAGTGAACTTGTGACATGCTCCATTTGTGTCTAAAAAGTGCAAAATGAGCAAAGCAAAGCAAGTAGCCAGTTTTTATTGGAGCACTATGGGCTTGCTCTCAAAAAGGTGCTTTTCCAACAGAAGAAAAAAATGGTCAGGTTGCAACAGATGCAAGGAATATCTTGCAGGATGCCCTGAATTCTGTATAGCTTAATTGAAAGAGAGTTGTGCCAGGAATTATTTAAATGATTTAAAATGAGATTTAGTAGTGGGGAATATTTTCACGTCACATCTTTGCTGAACTACTATAATTTTGCTCCAGTATCCCTGTCTCAGTGATGGAGGGAGGAAGGAAGGGAGGGAGAGAGGGATGAAGGAAGGAAGAAAGGAAGGGAGGGAGGGAGGGTGGTTATAGGTCCATGGCAGACCACTGCTGACTCTTCAACCTCACCTCCAGCAGATCCTCTTGGTCCATTTAAGGCAGTAAATCTTTGTCCTGGCTTAAGAGACCTCTTTGGTTACCGGTTTCCTTGCAATTGCTGATCCATATGGAGCTGCAAATGTTGAGCTGTTTTCACTGGGCTTTCCTTTGGAAAAGGCAAATCTCAGCTGGGCACCAGCTGCTTTGTGCTTGCTCCAGCCAGAGTCAGGTCTTCCCCAGCCATGTGCTTCATCAGCACCTAAATTACCAGATTTAGTCCACCATACACTTCACTGGTCCCCCAAGGGGAACTAGTTGATTGCCTGGTTTCTATCTCAATAATAGAGGGAAGCAATGCAGAGATTTTGGCAGAAGTCAGGGAGAAGGAGGATATTTTGTTTATCTGTGATTTCCTCAGCTAGAAAACCATTTTAATTTTTTTTCAACCATTGCTTCTAAGAATCCTATTTCCCTCAACTCTTGTTTTAATACCGTAGGGCTGCTTTTAATGGTGACAATGTAGCCAGAATTAAATCTAATAACAGTGTTTGTATAGAGACTCCTAGATGCAGCATCACATAAATAAACTAGACTGGGTATTCCACAAAATTGTAAAAATGAAATAAGGAAGGTGTGAAGTTAGGGGGTGATTTATATGTGGATGACTAGTGCCAAGAATATTGTTATGGGCCTGGCTCCTAAAGGCAAGATTTGTTAGCAGAATCTGTCTCTAAATATTTATGTTCAGTTAAATAATTGGTAAATAATTCCAGTTCTCAGCTGGAAATTCAGGATCAGGCCTAGCTCGGATGGGTGGCTGAGTAGGATGGTATATTGGTGTTTTATACAGCAGTCCTCTTACTCTGTGACACTTGTAACTTTCAGGATATAATTAATCTTTTATAAAGTGCTCTTCATGGCTTGTCATTAGAACACTTCTTTTAGAACTATTTCTTTAAAATAAATGAAGCACTTAAAAGCAATATATTTGGTATTATTTATTTGGGAATTAGTGAAAAAAGTTGTCCTTTTCTGCTCTGCTTGTGTACCCTGCTTTGCATGAACTCTATTTTTGTCAGTTAACAACTTTGTGTGTGAGAGTGAGATTATGCTATTACTGTCATTATTTAGGCTTCCACAGCTTAGGGACAAGAATTTTTTTAATGTTCTTTTTACCATGTTGGCTAATACTTACTGTGCTCAAGATTAATGGTGGGCTCCCTGTAAAGAGTTTTTTATGGAGAGACTCTAGAAGAAATTACCTCTTATGAACATACAGGGAAGAGAGAGCCTCATCACTCAATGCAGCTGGGAGACAGACATCTACAGTACAATATTCTTCTATTTTTCTCATCTCAGAGCTGTGTTATAGTGATGTGGCAAAGGGGACTATTTTGAGTTTATGATCATGAAACAAAGAAACATTTTAAAGGGACCTTGTCAAGATTGGGAATTTTGATATTGGTACAGACCCTCCAGTGGACTGGTTTTTGGTTACCTCTGTCCTCTCTCCTAGACCATCCCTTCATGTCCACAAGACCATTTGGTGAATCTGTTGAAGTAATTCAATGTTGGGATTTATAAAAATCCCTGATTTTAGCAAAAGGAAGAAGAATTACTTCTGGGCTGTTAGCATGGGGCTGCCAGGACCTGGGCAGGAGCAGTGGACATTGCAGGCTCTACTAAACTTCTGTTGTGTGATCTGAGAGCTGGGAATACCAAATGGGGTGCTCTTGATATCCATGGGTCAATGCCTTAGTGCTTTGAAAAACTGAGCCCTTGTCCTCTGAGGTGAAATTGTATTGTTGTCTCTTGGAAATCAGATACTAGGAAGAAGATATAGTTTTCCAAATAACAGCTGGGGGATTTGTCCAGGCTTTCACTTGCTTTGATCTGTAATTCACTGACACCACTAGACTCCTCGACAAACCTAGCATGGGCTGTCACAGAAGAACCAAAATTTTTCCTTGTCTTCTTATCTCTAAAATCCCTTTTCTAAAGTTCTGGAACTCTCTCCCCACAAGGAGGGAGAAAGAATTCTGTGATATGAACAAATGTCTGGGGGGAAATGCACCCTAAAAACGTAAGACTCTTAATCTTCTGGACTCTAAGACATTATTGGATTTATGGAAGATAGATATCTTGTATTACTTGCATGTACAAAGCATCACCTGTCTCCTGAACCAGATATATTTTGAATATTTATGCAGAAACGGCTCCTTTATGCATTTTCAAATACTCCTGATCTAGTTTAATCAATTAAAACAACATTAAATGCATTTGAATATCTCAGCTCTTTCTCTTATCAATATAATTCTCAAATGTTTTCTTTTCAGAGCCCAAGGTGATGAAAAATAAATTCATTTACTCTATTACTTCTTATAATTGTGGCTCCAAGAATTTTTTCCCCTAATTTTGAAGCCACAAGAAGACTTTATGTAGCTCTAAAACTGCTGTTGGTTTTCATACCACAATACTCAAGGGCATATCTCTCCTTCAGGCTGCTATTGTTTGCAATCTGGAGATAAAGGCACACTTGATAAAACTCTTTTAATGATGTTAATATTAATACTTTGGTGGAATACTTTATCCTCTAGTAATAGCTTTAAAGAGTTTGTTGAGATTTTGTCATCTCATACATTTTAATAGAAAATTAGGTTTGTGATTAACAAGAAAAATATATCTACCTGTTACTTTATTTTACTTACAGTGTCATATAACTGCTGCCAGTGGAATAATGTATACCTTGCACCATATGTAGCTCGGCACTCGTGGTGAATACTTGATGCTTCAGACAGAAAGCAAGGGGCAAACTAGCTATGAGCATTACCATAGGCCATGTTACTCAGTGTCTGTCCCTTGGGAATCTCTGCATGGACGGAAGGGCAGCCTGTGAAGCTCCTTTTTCTGAAGGAGGGAAAGTTCCCAGTCTCATAGGGAACACAGCTGCCCCCATTCTCCCTTTGCAGAAGGAAGGTTATTCTGTGATCTGTAAGCCAGCAGCTCCAATAGGCTCTGGAGCTAAGCCAGGGACTTGTAGTTTGTCCCTCTCTGCTCCTTTGGGAGGCTTTTAATGCTTGAGGATGTAGGAACAGTGGCTTGAGAGCACTTAATTGCTGGGCTGTGGTGAGGAGGAAAGAGGAGTCCCCATCCATAGAGGGCTTTGTCAGCTGGAAATACGACCAGGAGCTGTGTGTATTTGCTGTTGCTGAAGTTGTGCAGTGCCACCCTGGGAAGAAAACTCAGGTTAGTTCCAGGGTAGGGAGATCTTGGACTGGCTTCATCTCCTGAAGACCTTAGAATGCAGTGCATGGGGTACCTGGATCATGGCAGTGAGCATGTCTCTCATAAAACCCAGGATAAAGAAACAGTTTGGGACTGCTCAGCACTTAGGGACAGGCCCTTACTGCTGCACACTCCTTACTAAGAGTCACAAGGTGCAGTTTCCTGGCTCTTTGGGCTCCTATTTCTGGCCCAATTTTGCTGTATTTGTCAAGCGTCTCCTAAGTCTCAGCCAAATGAGCCATCCTCTGGGCTTTAGGTTCAGGTGGTCACAGTCACATTTCACCACACTGCTGGCTTTAGAGGTAGGAATACTGATCCCATTGCCTATTGAATCTGCATCCAGTTCTCCAGCAAGTATACAAGCAGACTAAAGTGAAGGCTTCATTAAAGGCACCTAAGTCCCTACCTGAGAAGTCCTCCTATGGGTTATAGCAGTGGTCACTAATGGGGTTCTCAAAAAAAGATGGAAGCAGTCCTGCTAAAGGGCAGTCTTTTCCGATCAATGCTATCCAGTGTTACTGCTGCCTAACTGGAGGCAGGCAACATTTGCTGAATAGGCCAGATTTACTCATGTCCAGGAAAGTAGGGGATCCACCCCTAGTCCCCTTGGCAGAGGGCAGTGCTGCTCTGCCCAGCTTGGGACTGCAGCAAAGCCACGTGAGAGAGATCACTATCCTTGCACAGGTCAATTGCTTTGCATGCTATTGCGTTCCCAGCTTCATAATTTACTGTGCCTGCCACGTGAGGGATAGTGAAGACAGCCAGAATGAAGTGCCTGTGCCAGTAACAGCCTTGGTAAATTAAGTAGTGATGGGGCTGAGCAGTAAGATTTTGATATGGATCTGAATTTTGAACAGCTCGAGTTCAAGGGAGCTGGGATCCTGATTTTGGGCTCTGTCCCATTTAGAATTACAGTAAATGAACCCATCAACATTTTGAACCCAATGTTTCACACTGTGATAGTGGCTGTGGGAACACTTGATCAGCTGCTGTCAGTCAGGGCAATAAATTGGCCAGCTTTGTGTCAGCCGATGAAAATGCTACAGAAAAAAGTGCAGGCTTTAAATGCTCTTTGGTCTTTTTTTTTTTCTTTTTTTTCCTCAGGCCAAAAAACAAAAGATATTTGCAATAATATAAATAAGAATGAATTCCCCAGATTCCCTTCTCTTTCAAGCTGGTAAAACAATCATCTTCTCTTCTTGCAATGCTCATCAGAGCTCAATTCTTTGTGTCACAGCCAAGTGTAGCAAAGCCACTGCAAATCAGGGAAAACAAACATTCTCTTCTTGCTTGTCATTGGAAGTTATCTTAACCTGATTTCAGCTGAATGACACTTTGCAGGGCCTCATTACATGGCTCAACTATTTCTTCACCTGAAGGAACTTGCTTACTCCAGAAAAAACTTCTCAAAAAGGAAAAAAATTCATCCCTCAGATATGGAAGGATTTAATCATGATACTAGACAGCATGCAGGATTCATGCTTCATAATGAGCTTCCACTGTGAATCAGGATGAGACTTTAAACCTGTTAGGGGTGGTGTAATGTGGTGATGGAAGATAATCTTGCTTGGAATTCCCTAGAAATCTTAATGACTGTTGGGCAAACCAAGAGGATTGACTGGGCTGAAAGTTCATCCAGCTCAGCCTGCAGCAGTCTGTGTCTGGGCTGCTTTGAACGTATCTGTTTATCTTCCAGGTACATTGTCCAGTGTGTAACTTTTGTGCAATGCTTAAGTGGTGTGTTTAGCTTAGGAATAAAACACCAATGCAAAATTCAGTGTATGTTAATTACCTTGCAAGAGCTGCAGAGAAACTCTGTCAGGGAATGCAACGTGACAGGAACTCCTCAACTTGCATTAAGAAAATTCAATATAGGCCACATGGTAGCCTTCTTCTATTTACTGAGAAGCTGGACTATTATTTGCACTAAGCTTGACAATCTCAAATATTAACAATGCCCTTGACCTGTGTTAGAAGTCTTGCAGTTATGTACATGAGTAGTACTAATACAGAGCCAGAAAAAAGAGTGATTTATTGCTGAATGCCCAGCATTCATGACAGTAACTGTCTCCTTCTGCTGCCATGGGACTAATTAACAGTATTTTCTAGACATCTAGGGAAACTATGTATCAATTCATTTATTGTTTGATTTTGCTATTTTAGATGTAATTGTTATTCCCAGGGTTTCACCCTTCTTTTCAAATCTTTTCTTTCGTTTCAATTTTCTTCCATCATCATTTCTCTTTCAGATAGTTCACATTGCCCAGTGTAACCTTGCTATCAAAGATAATAGACTTTTTGAAAGACTCCTTAAGTCCCTTTATCTATGAGTAATCCTAATTGCCCAAACAGCCCATATGGCTTCAATGAGATTACTTATTTAACTAATAGTTTCTCTCTCTTGCCTTACTGTCTCTTTCAATCCATCTGGTAATCCAAGGTTATAACTGGTCACAAATTCTAGGGTAATTTGCTTTTTCAATTAAAAAAGAATAAACAAACATTGCATAAATATCTTTTCCTTGCACATCTTGTAATTCTTTGACTTCAAAAAGTCTAATGAAAATTCTAATTCTAATGACTAGTTCTAGCAAAATTGTGAAATATTTTCATCTTCTTGGCTCTTCTGACTAGTATCTTTAAACTCCAATTTTCCTATTACAAACCTACTGGATTTACCTCATGCATATGCATGATGGTAAGTCTGACAGCATCAGGCTACAAATATGATTTAGTAAACATTGTTATTCTGAGGAGGGCATTTCTTTTTTGACAATACTGTCATGTATTGTGGTCCTTCACTGTCCTACAATGCCTTTTAGGCAGTCCCCATTTTCTAGTCTCAGGAGAACTTTTTGAGTGTGACGAGGTGATAATCTGTAATAGGATTTCTGCCTACAGAGTACTCACAGGGTTTTGAAGCTAAGAACTTTAACTAAAGATATTAAGCATTCTTGAAGGAAGCATGCCCAAAGAAAGAGTAATCTCAATTCCAATGCACAATAGATCACCAACTTAAAGGCTAACTGATGAGTGCAGATGTTCAGAGATCATGGCTAATTACATCACAAGCTGGCAACCACTGGATTCTAAGTACCATATGTTATTTCTCAAAAATAAGTGATGCTTCTCCTATCCAAGAGGCTGCCACCACTGTCAAGAACCTAATAAAAGTTTGGAGTCTCAGTGGACCTGCATTGGAGCCAATGATGTAACTTTGAAGATGCCATTTTGCAGATGCAGTCCAATGCTTGTATGTCCGAGACCTAAACAGTGCTCCAGGCACAAGCGTGAGAGCTGTTGTCTGTTCCTCTTGAAAACAATCTTGTTCTTGTTAGTACTAGATGGGAAATTTGGTGCCTACGGTAATGATAAAATGCTGAAACTTTATTACAGGTGTTCTGCAAATAGTTTACCACTCTGCTGTTTGTTCTGAGAATCACATCAAACCTTGGAAGAGTTGTATCTCTTTGTTCCCTTATACACAAATGTTTATATATGAGACTTCCTCGCTCAGCAGCACAGAATAGATCACCTCTGCTGAGCTCCGTCCTCTGAGCTGTGCCTGTCAGCAGGCAGGAGTTCTTCTCTGTGTGGTCTAAAAGACCTGTCCCACTGCATGACCATGGCTCATGTGGCAGCTGAACCCAATATTCTGTCCTCTCCAGGGGTGGGGTTTCCCCAGGTACAAGGGTGGACTGTCTCGACCACAGATTTAGGCAGGCTGAGCTGCTGGAGAGTCTGAGCTGGAGCACTGAGCTGGCAGGACAGGGTAGGTATGTCCATGTTTACCGAGTTTTCCTTCAGGGAATCTTGGAATGAACTCCTGGAGACCTGTGCAAACAGAGGCTTGTGGGTATTAGCTGTGAAGGAAAGAAAACATTCCACAGTAGTTTTACATTAAATTTTTCAAGTAGCCCAGTTGCAATGATCTGTATTCTGAGAGAATATTTATGCAAGAAAAACTGCACATTTAGTAAAAAACAGTGATGATTTTTACTGTTGGTTGGATGTTCTGCTTATTCATACTCACCTTTTCTGCCTCTTATATGGAAAAGCTGATTACAGAAATTTAACACCTAGGAACTGTAGTGAAAAATACATCAGGAAAAAGAAGGAGTGAATGCTGAGTGCTCTGAAGTTTCAGTTCCTAAATACAAGACCTCATCTTCTGTTTCATTACAGTAAATGGCACCTTGACCAGCAACTTGGGGAATACAGCCATTATGAAAGGCAGTGCTGAACATCCATTTCTAAAAAGTCCATTCTGTGTAGGTTTTATGATACATTATTTTCTCTGGATTTCAAATGTGTCATCTGTCCTATAAAGAAAACACTTTCTTTGAAATAGACCTACATGGAGAATAAAAAGAATAAGGGTTTGGCCAAGACCAGATATTGTAGAAGTAATTATAATTAAGGTAGGAGAAGCTCTAAAAGGGCAACAAAAAAAATTCCATAATAAACACAGTGATGAAACAACATGGAATCTAGTACTTAAAAAGACAACCCTTTATTTGTTATAACTTAGGAGAGTGGTTTCTAGCACATAGCACCTCACATAGTGATTGATATCAAAAAGATCTTCATATGGAGTGAGAGATGGCTCATCAGGTGTGCTGGAGCACTTTCTACACTTGCACCTTTCTGAAACTGCCTATAACCATGACACTTACTATCCTGCTGTTTACTCACATTTAAGATTAAGAAATTATTCATTGTTTAATACAGCATGTAATGCCTCCCCTAGAAAACACCTCCTCTGTGCAAACATACCATGTATTTATTATGAATGAAACTCATTAATAAGTAGTGCAATCAATATTTGAGCTCCTGCAAATATCAAATGCTGTTGCCTTTTGGCTGCTATTCATCTTAATGTCAGGATTTGGAGAACAGGTTGTACTTCAGCAGAGGTATCAATTTCCATAAGTCAGAATCAGAAGTCGTGTCACCTGTTTTGCCATTTATCTACTAAATCATTCATCTGTCTCTAACGCATGTGAACACCCGCTGCAGTCACTACTTATGGCTGCAATACTTACCTACTTTTTCAGCTTTCCCCACCATGCCAAAGGGGTGTCTACGCCAGAGGCAGGAAGATCTTTTTCATCTTAGTTCCCATTCAACCACTTTCTACTCAAAATTTTTACCTCATTCTTAACCAGGCTGTCCTTTCCTACCATTCTTTGTCACATGGGAGGCACTTCAGTCTAGTCCAACTCTGAAAACCTTAGAGAATGTTGAAAATGTAAGTAGAATTGATTGAGATTTTCAGCATAAACCTCTGTGTGTTCTTCTGTTGGCCGTTTTTCTTGCTTTACTTTTCTATTATGAACTCAGAGCATGGGTTTTGCATATCCACATAAATTCAGACCTGGTGAAAAGCAGGGCTGTAATGTGAAAGATGGGTGAAATGAATATGACTAAATGACTAAATCTGTAGGAACTGAGAAATGATCCCACCAGCTCATCTATCTGCAAGGTGTAAGATTTAGCAGAACTAGAGAAGGATTGCCTTTAGACTAGCTCAAGCCATCTCTGCGTGTGGCCCGAGGTCTCATAGAGAAGCAGCTCTTGGGGTCTTCAGACCACACCTGGTCTTTGAAGGTCACTGCAGAGATTTTGGTGCTGGACAGATGACCTGGACTGTAGGACAAGAGACTCCTTTGTGGGAAACCCCCTACTTTCCCCATCCTCTATCTCTGCCTCACCCCAGCAGAAAGGCTCACTGCCCTGCTCTGACACTGCCCCCTTGAAGAGCTCACTCCAATAGAATCACCACAAAGACATCAAGTGCACCTTGCAAGGGCTTTTGCTGCACCCTTTTTTCCCAGTGTAGCCTTTCATGAAGAAATACTTGTCTAAATAAATAAGTTGTACACTTTGCAAAATGTTTCCCAAGCATAGTTCTCTTTATAATGGTCAGGACAAAAATGACTGAATTCATTGCAAAATTAATTCAGCTGTTCTTCTTGCATTTCTCCTGACAGGCCTTTGGATTTTGAGTGATGTCCTTTTGGGACACTAGAAGATTCCTTTTTGTAATGCCTTCTTAATTTTTTTAAGCTCAGCTTTCTTTTCTTGAGCATAAAATTACACATAGTCATTCCTTTTTTGTTCCTTACTCTTACACAAATTCTTTTAAAATGCCTATTCTACATGTCTTATCTATGTCTTTTTTTTTTTTCCCCTGAGTCAAGAAAACCCACTGCAGTGACTTTATTCTGAATAAATCTGGGCTGGAATCATCCTAGTATTTGTTAGGGCTGATCTGTTCAGTATATTTATTTTATTCATTTTATGAGCAATATAATACCTGACCTATTCACATACAGACATCCAGGCTTAGGCTTCATAGCCTCACTACAAGTAAATATATAATACAGTAAAAACTGAGAATGTACCAAAATCAAGAATGTAAGCTGAGTTCATAATGTCCAGCTGAACTCACTGGTCCTGTAAAGACAGATATGCCAAACCATCCCAGCAGTATAGATGCATGCAATTTAATTCTGTTACACAAACTTTTTAAAGTGTCATTGTGTGATACCTTCTAAATTGAAACTTTACTGTTATTAGGGGGCTGTTGAGCAGTAAAATACCTGTTCATATAGCAAACATAGGTACAGATTTCCTGGTTCATTTTCTGATGTAGATTTAAAAAACTTCCTCCCCCCCACCCCCCCCCCCCGCCCCCCATATATTTCCATTTTTTTTCCTGACTTTAGGTATGTAAGAAGCACATTTGCACAGCAGTCCAATACAGCCAGTGTAAATCAGTGTCATTCCCTCCAAACAAGCAGAGCTACACTGATTTACACCACCTGAGACACCAGCTGAAGATGGTCGTAAATTTTATGGTGGTTTTTGACTTCGGACTTCCTCCTTTTTCAAGGATATGTGTGATAACTGCTACTCCTTTTCAGAAGCTGTGTGGGTTTGTGTTATGTGTTACTCCTAAAGGTGTTTTTAACTGTCCTTGATTGTTCTTCTACTAAGTCAGCAGTTAAGCATAGCTCTGAAGAGACAGTTTTCTTACTCTGACTCTAGTTTTCTACACTTCCCTTTCTCTGACTACTGAAAAAAGGAATGCATGAAATGTTAATCAAATAAATACTACTGCAAGCGGTACATAGCTGAACTTAATTTTTAAGGAACAATATTCTCTTCTCTTAAACATCACTGAAAGCTTATACACAGGAAAAAAAACACAGTTATCTGCTGAACTGTATCAGCGTCCTCTGATATAGCCATCTTTAAAGCACTCCTTTGGGTAATAGTACTAATTAAATCCTGCAATGCTTATTCAGTCTTCTGTCCATAAAAACTCCCACTGATGGGATCTGAGAGTCCTCTGAAAAGCAGGCCTAACTTTATTTACGTGTATAGATATGGATTCAAATGCCTAACATTGTACAGTCTGTTGGAAAATGTTGGCCTCCATGCTCAAGGAACACAGGATAAGAGACTTTAGAGACAGATTGGCAATTAAATAGAGTTTTTCTCAGCCTCCCACCAATATAAAGATGCATAATAAGCTACAGTGGATTTCTTTCTTCCAAGTAAAAAAAAGGAATCATTGAAAAGATTGAAAAGAAATACACTGGTTGCACAGAGTCTGTGGGACATGAGTTCAAGGTAATGTGGTTACAAGAATGAACTATTTGAACTATTCATACATACTCGTTTGTTATAAAACATTTGTAACTGTTCTAGGCATAAAGCTTTACACAAAGCCATCAATATCAAAGAGCAGTTTGTTGAAAAAATGTTTTGATTAAAAAAAAAACCACGGAAAAAATTAACTACACATTAACGTGAGCTGGTCCTATAATTCCTTATCATTTTGTCATGTTTGAATGGCATATGACATAATGATGACTCTTCTGTTAGCTGCAGTTTGAGGTCTGGTGTCCTGTCTAGATTTCTGTGGTGTAAGCAGTAGAGATCTTTCCCTTACTGACTTAGATCTTATTGGGAAGGGTTCTGTGATCTACCTGGATCTTACCAGATTTTTGGGGTGAGTCCTATGTTCTACATTGCTGTCCACATGGTAGGCCATTGTGAATGTAAATATCTTCAAAATGTCTTGGCAGTTACACTTGCCCTTGCCAGACCCATGAAAGTGTAATGGAAAATCAGTGGTGCTATTTCCTAAGACAGATTTTCAAAGACGCCTGTTTGCATTTTGACAATTTGGGTTTCTAAGTCCTGAATGTTAAGCATCTAAATCCTTTTGGTTTAGCAAAGCCAAGAGGACTGAAGAGAAATGGGGATGGTGTCTGTATAGCCCTTGAAAGAATATCAGGTAGTTTATTTTTGCCTGTTCATCCAGTTGCTCAGCCATTTCCCATCCTAATAAGTCTAAGTAGGCAACCCTCTGTTTCCCTAAGGAGTCTAGATTGCCTGTAGCTATGCGGGTTGGTCTCTAATAGATAAAATATCTTATATGTACAGGAGGTCATGCTGGTTCATTGACATTTGCTTGGGAAGGGAAATTTGCCATTGCTGTCTATCTTCTCAGCTGTTTTGCATACCATTTCTTTCCTTCTGCAAAGTCTGTGAATCCTGTGCACAAGACCCCCACCACTCACAGTGGTAAGTCTCTACTCTCTGTGGGTGTGTTGACACTGTCCTGCTCTGGGATGCAGGAACTCCGCACCCAGGCATGGGATTGGGGTCATGCAGCTCAGGCATTGCCCTGGAAAGCTGCTTGGCATGCAATGTGCCTGCTCTGCTTGGCAGCCTGGTGTTTCATGGCTAATCAGCATGTGCTGGAACACAGGCAGCACAGTTTAGAGTGGAATTGACCCCCAAATGTCCCCTTCTGGAAAAAAACACGAGTCAGATTTAAGTGAAGCTCATGAATAAGGTAGCTCTCTATTCTTCCTCCTGGCTCCAGGTGACCCCTAGCATGGCAAAGGCCAGCTGCCCAAAAGGAAGGGCAAGACCAGATGTGGATGCCCCTGTCATCCATCCCCCATGGCCATGTCACCCCTGCACACAGCTCCTCTGGGATAGCCAGTGACAAGCCCATGGGATCAACCACACTCACCCCTTGGTCTGCCACAGCTCCCTCTGTGGGGACAGACAGTGATTATCTGATGCCAGCTGTATCAGTTGGATGTTAATATTTCCAGCAATTGATGCTTTTACAAATCAGTCATGAAGTACAATTTTAAACTGATTTTAACAACCAGAGCACACTGCCACTAGGAAATGACAGCAAGTTTTTTTGACAGCAATACTTAAATGAATAGGAAAGAGAAAGAGAATGTACCTGCTGCTGAGTATTGTGTTTTAAAGAAAATGAGAGGGATTTTGCATTTTCTCTTTTCCATTGTTTTTCCTTAGAGGTAGAAGATCAATTTTTCTGTCAGGACTCAACACAGGTGAGAAACTCTCAGGCCTGTAATTTCCTTGAACAGGCAGTGATCTTGCAAAGCAATTATGGGCTTCTGTGGATTAGGATAAATAACCTCTCTGAACTACAGTGTTGTTACATACAGACCCAAAGTATATCATACCCCAATATCTGCTGTGCTTCAGTCTAGCCTGAACCTGCAAAGTCTAACTCAATATATGACTTTCTCATCAGCTTAGCAACAAGCAGACATATTTACAAAATTTCCAAACAACTAAAGCACTTCTTGCTCTTCCTCACTCCTAAGGCACAAGGAAGCTCAGTGGTGGTGTTTTTTTCCTGAAAGGGGATGGTCCAAGGAGATGCTGTTTTAATACGATGTTATGCTCTGCTAAGCACGCAGAAGGAAATGGACTTGTGTGTCTGGGAATGTTGGGAGACCAGCCATAGCAAAGCGAGAGCATGTGAAAGAATTCCTTTTCCCTGTGAGGTTTTGAGGGAATTTTAGGATAACAAAAACCTCTCAGTATTCCTGGGAAGATGGCATTATTATATGTGATTGACTAAAGGTCTGCTTGGATCTTGGTGATGGGTGGGTCCCCAGATTCTTTACCTGTGTATCTATCATGACATTGCTTTTATTCCTGACACAAAAATAGGTGTGTTATTATCCTCTTTCAGGCTTTTGGAGGATCTCAGTGGTAGAAGTAAGAGAAAGGAAAAGTTCCTGTGTTTCAGTAGTCTTCAAGGGCTCCTGGCTCCCAGAGACTAAGAAAAAGGAAAAAGGAGTGTTAAAGAAAGTAGAAATAGGGTACAACAGAGTTCTCCTATATAAGCAGCTTTTTTCCCAGGATAAGTCTCCAGCTGGTGCTGCTGGGATGTTTGGGAATCCCGCTGCGCACCAGGGTGCTTCATCTGAGCCCTTATCCACTTACCATCACTAAAGAAACCACAATCTTTTAAAGGAGACATGACTTTGCCATTACTTTCTGGTTTTGTTCCAAATGAGCAATCATATTTCACACAGGTTGCACGCTCTTCAGGGAGGGTTTCTGATCTATACTTAGGATACTCACTATTAATAATGCGGACCTTTGCTGAGATAGGTGACAGCTCATTAACATTCTTCCCAGGATCTTCCATGCTTAGATGTTATGTTGATAATGCTGTCTTCTGCTACAAGTGCTCAGAAATAAAACTCTAACATAATCAGCAAATTAGCTGCAGAATAATAAGCTTCATTACAGCTAGCCAGCTACTCCAGCCTTCTGCTTTTATCAATGAATTAAAAGCTCTTCATCTGCAGTTATTACTGTAACATGACACGGCAGCAATGCTGAACACTGAGAAGGCGATTTTGCTGCGATAAGCATGGTCCCCCACAGACTGTGGTTCTGTAGCTTGCTTCCCTAGCCATGGGTTTGTTCTCCATAATCAAAGATTTCATTTAAAAATAAGAGTGCATTACATCCAGCATGCCTGTAAAGGCAGCTTTTAGAATAGTCCTCCAGTGTAGGACAGCGTCAGGATGTCAGTCTGAGTCTGCAGACAGATAGGAAATTATTAAGCCTAATTCAGCCAGAGCAATTGTCCATGTATTTTGTGCAGGGAAAGATAAGAAAGTAATCAGGTCCCAACACAAAGAATAACCATAGTGAGTAATGTTTAGAAAATCCTTAGCTTATCTCTGAACTTCTGGATTTCCCAGTTGCTCTTCATGGAATGTGGGGTCTTCACTGTTGCTGGTATCCTTTTCTGAGTTATGTGTATTTGTTCTAGGTAAGGATTGTAAGTTTCAATCCTTCTCCTTTCTGAGATTTAGAGATTTTAGTGTCAAAACTTTCTGGGATACTTTTGCCATGGTGTTTGCTAGAATCATAAACCTTGAAAAGGTTTTCTTTAAAAAATAACTTTAAAATAGCTGTCAGCTCCAATTTTGATTAGAAATCCCTTCTGATTTAATTGTAAGCTACCTCAGACTTACATCTGCAAGGTATCTAACTACTACTTTGCTAATTTTGAAAGGAATCTTCTTAGTCCCCAGGTTTTGCAATAGCCAAACCCTGTATTTTCTGGGTTGGAAGTCCTTTTAATGGTGGTCACCAGACACAAAGACATGAGGAAGTACTGGCAGAGTAGAAGTCTTTGATGGTTGATGCCAAGCCTAAGAGACCCTATTTGAAGCAAGAAGTCTGCAGGAACTTCTACTACATGTCTCCTATAGGATGTCTCCTGGCATTTCTCCTGCTAATGCAATGGAAGGAATGATAAGATATTTTGCTGGCTCTTAAGGCTGGAAATTGCTTTGGGAAATGGGAAGAGAAGGTAAGCCCAAAAGAAGACAGGAGAGATGTTCTGTACAGGCTGGACTACAGTCACCCTCTTCCCACTGAAATATTTCTCAAGTGTAAAAAAAATTGCTAAGCAGTGTAACAGCACATTAAGGAAGTGGACATAGAGCATCTTTTTCTGAGGTGGAATTTCACTTACAAACCTCATTCTCCCATACTATCTCCAATAAATCTAATAACATTTTTTTCTGTTAGTTTTCTCCCCTTTCTCCCTTAAACATTTCTGAAAGTGTTCTTGCATGGAACAGTAGCTGGGAACCTGAAAGCAGCCTGCATTAGTTGAGTACAGCTTAATACTCCCTGCTGGCATAAATGAAGGGTTAACACAAAGGTGCAAATGAATGCAGATGCTCTTTAGGCTGTGTTGCAGTTCCAGGTCCAGAAAAGTTATATGTACTCATACATCATGAATTTAAAACTGTGAAAAAGCCATCCCTCCAATATCTAGAAAGTCCTCCTTCCTTTTGGGAAGTTTCTAGCCCTTAAGCTTCTTTCTGTAAGGATAATCATATGCATTGACACCCTATGGAGTCAAGAACTTGGAACATTTTTTTGCAAAGACCTTAAATCTATTTTAAAGTGAAAAACCTAGAAAAAAATCTCAGCCTGAATATCAGTGGCTTTTGAATGCTCTAGACATGACTACATAGTTCAGTGTCTGGAAAATGATAGCTGCTTTTAAAATTTTTTAACTGAAAATTGTATTTCTAAAAGAAATGTTTTTGCTGAATTTTATTTTGTGTGCATGAGAAAAGCATCATCTTCCAATTAAAATGTTCAGGTGCTGCTCAAGAATGCTCAAAGAAAAGAAACCTTTTGAGTTAGTATAACAGTTTTTGTGCATGTATTTTGAAATAGGAGTACAAAATAAAATTAATTTTTAAATTTCTCCCATACTTGCCATGAGAAAGCAGATTTTCTAATAAAGCAATCATTTTTCCACTGGCTTTGTATTTGTTTGCTTTTTTTTTTCCCCAGAAGAAAACATATGGGGGTTTTGTGTGGTTTGTTTTGCTTTAATCAGATTTAATAATGATTAATACTTGACATTACTCTTACTGGGTTTTTATTGGCTCATGCCACAGTTAGCACATATATTACATACTGGCTCCAGAAATAACCCATCCAATCCAGGTAATATTAACCTTTGCAGGTGTTGATGGAAGATCAGACAGGAAACACTTTGCTCCTCAGACAGCTCAGCTGCTCATTGCCAAGGAGCTGTTGCAGAGGGGGTCTGGCACTGCCAAGTAGCCAAACTTCTCCTCAGCTGAATCAGTAAGGCTGCAGAAATGCCAGCATTTGTGAGCTCCCAGGTTTTTGGTGGCCTTCCTGGTCACTGATACCCATGGTGGGTGAAAGCCAGCTATTTTCATCTGAGGCAGGGCAATAGTTTTCCAAGGGTTGGTCCATCCAAGAGGCAGTTAATGTCTACTGTATTAACTCCTTCAAGAAATTTTTATTCAACTCCATAGGACTTGAATAAATCCTATTCTGATTTCTGCTACATGTTTGTCTCTGTGTAAAGATGAGGCAGGACTATTTCTGCGCCAAGGAGAGGCCCATCATTGCAGGAGACAAGAGAACAAACATTCTCACAGTATAATCAATCTTATAGAGCAGATGGATACAGTAATTAGAGCAAAAACAATTTTGCCAAGAATATTAACATTTCAACAGTTTATCAGAAAGGGGGTGTTGACACCGGTCAATAATTTTCTGATTATTGCAAAAACATCTTAAGTTGTTGACTATTTTGTGCAAAATAGGACAGACTAATTTTGGCCTCCTGACCTTGTTTACAGCGATGGGAGGTAGCATTGCCACCAAAATATTTTTTCAAAACAAACAAACAAATAAACATGTGTTTTCCCATGATTTGAAGGTATTGTAGGCCATAAAGATGTATGGGGTTTCCAAAGACCATATTTATTTATATTTTACTCAGTCTCATGATACTTGGGTGCATGTTGCAAAAAAATTAAACAACTGTTGTCAACAGTTAGCACAAGTCAAGCCTACCCATTCCTCCCCCTCTTCCCATACGTGGATGACATAAACATCATGTGTATGGACCCAAAAGAAAGAATAATAATAAAAAAGAACTTAGAATAATCCAAGTCCATCAAAGTTAAAAACACTCCCTTCACTGGGGAAGAAATAGCTTGTATTTGTTTGTTTTTTTTTTCTGTCAGAGTGTAAAACTAGCAAGTCTATGCAAGACATGGGAGGAAATACTGGAATGACATTAGTATAGATAAGGTGTATATTTATCAGTATACATTTATTTATGTTGTCTGTTTGTCTTTTATTTCTTTATTTTGCCCTCCCATTTCTATTGTTTCTTCCACTTTTTCAGTATAATGGAAATCCTTCCCATTGACATGTTTTCTCCCCTGTGCTGTTTCAGTGCTGGGCCATGGACATGCTGTTACACAGACCCAGCAGACTCATTGGTCTGTGCTGAAGGACCCTCTCATCTGCCTGCTGGAAGGGATGTCCCTGCAGGGCATCAAGGTGCCTTGATGGAACAGCTGATTACACAGCCAGATAGACCATTTGAAAAAAATCAGCACAAATCCACTGAAACAACTTCCTGACCCTACAGCCAGCCCTGTAACTCACTTTGAGGTACTATGAAAGGACTCAGCAAGTGGACATGAATACACTTTGTGTCTTTCTTTCCCTTAATGAATCACATGAACCAGGTTCTGGAAGAACCCAGGAAGGAGAAATCAGCAGAAGGAAGGAATTTCCTTAAAGTCATGAATGCCCTCCTGCCTACCCGGCCAGACGCCAGTGTTGAAGGAGTGGATAAAAGACCACACGTCCAGGCAGAAAACTGCAGTTATAGCTGCTTGACTTGCATGTGGCACATAACTTCTGACTATCAGCAGTAACACTTTGCAGCTACAGCTTTATATCCCTCAACTCTAACAGTACAGATGGTTTGATACTGATGACCAGTGCTTACAGCAAAACCAAGAAGGTGTGGGGTAATATGGCCTTAAATTAAATATTTTTGTCCCTAGTCTTAGTGCTCTGTGACTATAAGGCCAGGAAAAGCTTTCCTGTTGTGTCTCGTGCCTCCCATGCATTTGCTGGCTGGGTACAAGGTAGAAAGAACTACTCCAGATACCCTAACCTGCAGCATGACAATGTCGGGTGGGAGCTGACCACGGCATTTTACCTCATTTATTCCAGCAGCAGTGAACTATGTTGTTACACTGCGATGCCTAGAAAACAAAGTAGTTTTCCCCTTGCCCTAGCAAGGTAGCCAGAGACCATCAGGAGAGCAGCTCAGCAGCTGCAGTAGAAAAGGGGCAGCTGCTACTCAGAGCTCTTGCAGCTGCTCCGTGTTAGACCCTGTGGGTTAAAAGTCTGGACTTGAAAGTCCTTGTGAGAATAATTGTCCCATCTACTGGCTGGCTGGCAGAGGTTGTGATCAACAGCTGACATATTGATTAAAGAGGAGACACAACGGGTAAGCAGATAGACTTTTATTTCCAAAAAAAATAGAGAGTGAAATTGAAGCTAAATCACTGGAAAATGCCCCATTGAATCTTTAAAGGTCAGGAGTGTGGATCAAAGATCAAGTAATCGAGGAAGTGGGAGAGTAATAAATGCCCTGAAGGGCTTGAAACAGCCTGAGTTTTGGCCTGCAAAGTTCGTGCAAAGCATCTCCCAAAAGGAAGTGGAAAGGAGGAGGGCAATCTGAAGCCAAGCCCTAGGGCAGATGGTGGCAGATGCTGCACACTGGAGCAGTGCTCCATGGGACATGATGCCAGCCCAAGGGTCTGCCTGCACTGAAATGATACATTGGATTAGGCAATTCACTCTGGCTTCAGGAATGAGCTGCATCAAATGTGAAATGCAATCACATTGCTTTGATCTGCTTTCCCACGGCGCTCTCTTTGTCCAACAGCGTTTGCAAGCGGTGTCAGGCTCATGAACTGCTTGGTGCCCTGGGGAGGTACCCCCAGCACTGACCATCCCATCACCCAGAGTGTGCTCAGAAAACCCAATAAGAACTGGAGCAGACCTGGACTCAAACCAGTACATTCCTGTGGTCTCTTGGCCATCCTGGAGTGTATCCTTATAAAGCTTGGGAGAGATGGCTTATGAGGTGATGACGTAAATAAATACATTTTTCTTTTTCTTCTTCTTTTTTTTTTTTAATCCTGTGTGAACCTTTCCTCAGGACTTTTGAAGAACAGAAAGGAACAGGTCAGCTAAACCTGAATAGAAGTGGGATGTGCATAGGGAAAGCTGAAAAAATGATGGCAACAACAGAAAAAAAATGGCCCAGTTTTGTAGGCAAATGGGGTCAAAGAAGCCCTACTTTACTCTTGTTACAGTTGGAACACAGTTGTGAACAGCAACTCTACTGGTACCATGGCAATGACCAAAATGATCAGGGTATAAATTTTCATGATGGCATGCGTGGGAGGGAATGTTTTGTAAATAAAAGTTGACCTACTCCTCAATGAAATTATTCAAATCAGTTTTTTAAAAATCTGGTTATGAAGAATATAATGAATAAAGTGCACAAACTGCATTTAGCATACCTGACTAAGAAGACAGCAAATTTCAGCCCACTTGAATTTGTCACATTTGTGACTATGGAGGACTCTAAGTGACTGTCTGGATGCTGGACACTGTCCATATGGATGCCATTACTGGATTGCCAGCTGTCTAGTAAAAGAGTGGAAAATAGTTCTTGGCCTCTTCAAAAGAATATCAACCCTTTTGTCCCCACAATTTCTTTGCACTTTTTTAAAAGCCATTTGTGTTTTTGGTGTGAAGGGGTGTGTATAGCAGTGAGCTCAGCAGTTGGAAGTGCAGAAAAATGCTCCCTTTTATTGATTTTTAATCCTGATAGTTGATAATTTCAAACATTTCTTCTGGTTGTGTTACAAGATGTTTTGAATTTTCTTTTTGTATTCACCTTCCATGCATCACTTATGGCTGTGGAGCAAGCTGAGCTGCCTTTTTACAAGCCTTTTCTACTTAATCATTCCTCTGAAACAACACTGTTGCTGTGTTCACTCTTTTCCCATTTTCAGAGGACGTCCAGTATGTGAACCACAGACTGGTCCTCACTTAATTTTTCTTTGTTGCTAGCTCAGATTTCCTTTAATTTAAACTAGTCTTGTAGTTCTCTAGGCATGACTCCCCCAGTAATATTTTATTTAGCTATTTCTTCTCACGCTCTTTTCCTCCTTTTTCCGTCTTCTTTACTCTTCTTCCAGCTGGTATTAAATAGTTGTTAGGTCAGGGATATAGTATTTTTCCTACTAAGGCAAGCCAACAACAACGCATCTACTTATTTCACAGTGCAAGCTGCCATGCTGTTAATGATAAAGAATCCCTTTTCCTTCCCTTTTGAAAAGACAGCCTAGTTTACCTTTCCCTGCTCTGGTTTGCTTTGAGTTAAGTTGTTTTCTAAATTGCTTTTCCCAGGTGAAAATGTTGACTGCAGATGAAAGGCCATGGTTGATGATGGGAGGGTGAAGAAGACTGAAGCTGTTTTGGGGCATGGCACATTCAGGGGAGCCCCCTGGAGATGGGGCACATACAAGAGACAAATAGCTGAGGCAGTGTTGCTTGTTACCAGGACAGGATCCTGCTTGAGTGTAAATGGGGAAGTGCAACAGGGTTTGTACTGCAAAGAATGTTTATTTTGTAATGCAAATAGCTAAACAGAGCACCCTCTGTTTCAAATACTGTTCTGGCAGAAGGTCCTCTGCAACTACAGTAGGATTGTACATGAACTTTTCTTTGGGATGACTAGAGCAGTATGAAATATCTCTCTGAAGCCTCTTGGGGCAGATTATTTGCTCCGAAACTTCTGAACTGTGTGTGTTTTATATATTCTTGCACCCACAAAAGTAATGTTTTTTCTGTTCTCTTGCACTATGATAAACATCTGAGCTATACAACGTATTTGCTGGGGCACATCTGGTCCAAGGAGAAGGAGACCGCTCTGAAAAGCAGGATTGAGGCTGCAAGCACACTGCTAGTGTTTGGATGTGATCCTGGAAGAAAATGAGAGGGTTTACAGCCTGAATACTACTTTAGCACATTGTATGGTAAGCAAGTAACCTAGAAAGAGAGTACCAGCTGCTTCTGCCATGGTAACATGTCAGCAGTGGGCAAAAAGATCCTGTATAGCTTATGCACAGGGACAGTACCAGAGACAAACTGATAGGGGACCTCTTCAGCCATGGACTGCTGAGGAGGTTTTTGTATTAAACTAGATATTGCCTGACAGTGCAAATCCCACAACTGGAGACAATTGTGTATTTTCCATGGAGTCTTGGCAGTACTCTGTAGTATTTTCAGTATCGCCACAGCGTACCTTGCAAAACAGCTTGATCCCCCATGCAAGGGTAAACTATTGTTACCTTCCTAATTATTTCATCTTTCTCTGGGACCTTTCTTCTTTCTCCCCTCTGGAATGCATATTTCCTTGTCCCCTCTACTCCATCAGTTCAGAAGCAACCTGTCTCCTGTGGGTTTACTCCAGGTGCCACTCCTTCCAATGCAAGTGGCTTATTCAAGCAATTCTGCAAGGGGTCACAGCATGAATGGCAGTGACAAAGGGTGGGTGACATGAGACACACACAGTTCTTGCTGCCTCATATTCACCTGTAGCACATATACCTGAGTAATGGCGTATAACCAGCAGAGATGACATTTGGCCAAGATGACCTGGAGCAGGAAGAGTGCCTGGGTCAGGCCAAAATGAAACAATACAGTGTGAGATAGTGGGAGGGCTGCCAGCAGCAGAACAGGCAGGAAGGCTCCTGTATGAACCTGAAAGCAAACAAACTCACTGCCAAGTAGCACTACTCCTGCTCCAAGGAGGATCACTTATTGCAGTTTGAATTATTAGCTCATTTGTTGTAGTAAAAGAGTGTGTGGATGCAAGGCACTGTGAGGAGACCAACCTAAATTACCTCTGTGTGCAAAAAAAGGCCTGGGAGTATATTTATATCCCTGCTTTGCTATGGGACTGTTATTCAAAGCATAATATAAATCATTATGTAAAAATAAAAATACCTTTGGTCTCTGCAATGTACCTGACTTCAAAGCACAAGTTCAATAAGTTAAGCAGAATTGGTAATACCTGATGTTCTAGTAGAGCCTCTATAATATTGAATTTATACTGCTCTTAACATATGGAGCATTTGCTTTGGCAAATTAACTTAGTAATATTTGGTGCTTTCGCAGCACGCAATCAAAGCACTGACTTTGTAAATCATTGCAGCAAAATCACTGGTTTGGAGGAACCTTCTCCTTTCTCCATTTGCTGTACCTTCCCAGCTTAAAAAAAAAAAAAAAAGTGTAATAATTTACTTTTAAAAACATGGACAGTTTTTGCTGGGTCATCTTATCAATTTAAGTAGTTATACAAAACACAGATCTAAACCCCTGCATCGTAGGGTGGGGAATCTTTTATAATTATAAGCAACTTGCAGATGTGTCTGGGGCTTGAGACCATCCCCAGGCCTCAGAACTCTTGGAATATGGGGCCTATTTGGGTTTCTTTCTGGGTGGAAAAACACACACTGGGGATTCTAGCATATAAACGTAAATCTTGTCAGTTAAATACAGAATAATTGGAATCATCAGGGAGTAAAAATACTCTGCTTTTTATTGTAAACACTATAAAACATGATAAATACTTAAGTTTTATAGTAAAACCTAAGTCCTGCCATCCCCTCCCAGCACACATTTGGCTCTTTTTTTAGGCATTTGGCTTTCTTTGCAGCTTAAATTCTATTCCTAGTAATACTCCTTCCCCATTCTTCCCTAAGTATATATGAAATACTCATTTAATACACTCAGAGAAGCCCTACTCAGTGAGTTACTAACAACTTCCCAATTAATAGCGGTTTTATGTCTCAACTTTTGTGCTTCATTACAGAATTCCAGTCTGATTTCTTAATCTTTGCTGAAGTGGAAATGTGTGTTTGTTTGTTTGTTTGTTTGTATTTTTGGGGGGTTTTTTTGGTAGGTTTCCACCAGATGGTGAGAAAAGGAACTTTAGGAACAGAAAAGGACATAAGGTAATTTTCTAGGTAGTATAACTGGTCATGAGTCAAGGTGGCATATGCTTGTTGTAGCTGAACTCCTAACAGTACAAATCTCTTGCATTCTCAGGAAGCTGGATTCCTTAATACCCGTATCACCTTTGAAAACACTGCCAAAGATTTAACAAAAATGCTTTTGGTCACATAGGCCAAGTGAAAAGAATGTGCTTGCAGCCCACCCACTGGGAGACAAAAAGGCAGTGATTCGAACTCCTGTGCAGGTAATGTGTGACTACAGAGGCCAAACCATTTGGAAGATAACCTCAGCTACAGTAAGAGAAAGAACAACGAAGATAATGGAAAAGAAACAGCTATAATAACCATCTGCAAGCACACATGGCCTCTACTTCAGCACCCATAAAACATAAAATGATAAAAGAAAAGGAAATTGCTTGCGAAATAGCAAAGACTACTTTATAAACATTTCTTCTTATGCTCTTGTAGGGTTGCCCTCTTTCTGGTATTTGGATTGCTGTGTGTATTAGCGTTTAGTGTGGAGAGAAGTATATTCCAGGAAAGTCTTTCCTTCACTTCCCCTTCTGCCTTGTGTATGCAGTGTGTACCATTGTTAGAGTGTACCCAAGGGTGCCAGCAGTATTGTCCTGCCCACCAAAACAGTTTGTATTGCCTGGGCTACATACCCTGCCCCTTGGCTGTGTACTGGGGTCAGCCCTAGCTCAGTCTGCATGGCTGTACAAAGCAACAATGCCATTTGAAATAAGGGAAGAAATCCAACCATGATCACAGTGACTTCCCTTGACTAGGCTCAATTTTCCTTTTAGTGACAAGCATAGCTGTGGGCTATCAATAGTTTTACAGCTACTACAAGTCCCTTAAGCGAGAACATAGTTTTACGACCTTTTTATTGGAATGCAATGCCAAATTACATATATGTGTCCCTCCTAAGGCTTATTTCCCTCCCAGAGTGGTACTAAGGCTTTTCTTCAAACTGGACTGGATCCCAAGCCCAAACCATGGTACAGTCCCAGCGCAGTCCTGGGAGAAGCCAAGAGGTGCTGTAGCTAAGAGCTGCTCAATGGACTCACAAGGACATTGAGACAAAGCACAACCTGAAGCAGTTTTAAATTTCCTTATGAACTTAATGGAACTAAACCAATACATGTGCTGAGTCATTTTTGCCTTTGAAATTCATGTTGTGTTTTGCAAACTTTTAGTTATTTCGGGAAGAACTGAGCTGAATCCCCATCCCGAGCCATACTGCATGTGAGCTATTTCTCTCCTAGAACAGTGAGTACTCCATAACTTTTAGCTTCAGACTGCTCTTAAGCCTAGACACGAGCCTTGCATAAATTCAGAGGTCACCAATTGATATGGTTTTATCAAGAACCTTATTAGTGATCATTAAAAATAATCTTGCTTAGAAGGAGACTGCTATGGGCAAAGCCCATCTTTCCTATTTATTTTATGACTATTAATGTTTTTTTTTAATGTTTATACATTAGTGCAAGGAACAGTGTTAGCATAATTCTAGTGTAAAATAAAACCAGCTGTATCCATTATAAGTGCATTACTGCCAGGAACTGTAAATATGTTTATGCCTGATAGCCTTCTGACTCAATAATATCCTGCTATCTCTGTTGGGCAGGCAAGTTTTTAAACCAAGAAAAGACAGGTTATGATTTTCATAACCAAACTGTGTTTCTTTTTGAAGTATGTTATCTAAATTCAAATTTTAAGAAGGTCATTAAAAAAATCTGCCTGTGATTTTAAAGGAGAACAAAGTGGTGGCAAGAAGGTATGATGTGCACTAAGAACAAGTTATTCCTCCCAGATATACACATACGCAGACAAACCCTGCCATATCATACCATACAAACAATTTTAATTGTGTAGTTACAGTCAATAACCACTCCTAGTCAGAACATTTCTGCATAAAGAAAATTGTGATACACTTATAAAAACAGCCAGCTGTAACAAAATAACTGGTGTTTTCATAGCAATAAACTCATAAAAAAGAAATACACCTTTATACAGAAAATTTATACAGCTGTAGCTTTAAAATTGATTGTAAACCAAAGGAAGACACATTGCAAACATCAATTATTTTCACATTAATTGCATAAGTTTCTAAGGTGATCTATTAGTTTTATTTACCTAAGCTTATTTGCATGATAGTAAAAATTGCATACAACAATAAGAGTGAAGCTTATAGTATGAATTGCTTGGATAACATAGAGCACTTTTTATAGGCAACTGTGTAAAGCACATTTTCTCTATTTAAAACTTTTAAGACACTTTGTTTTACTGCCCATCAAAATACATTTATAAATAGAAAAAAAATCAGTATGGTAACAAGAGAAGCAATATTACATTTAACGGAAACTTCCAAAAAAATTAATTACAACATGATGCTGCAGGATCTACAAATAAATAATGAGGACTAAATTGTGTTTCACATTTTCTTTTTCATTTTCTCTAAAACCATGTAACAATGAGAATGGAAAAAAAAATACAGTGACCTTTATTTCCAAAAGAAAACAAATCTGAATTACGGCAGTGCCATATAATACAAGGCATTTGTTGGCATATGTTATCTTTAAACTGCATTCCACAGTCTATAGTTCTTTTGTAACATACAATAGAACAAGAGTAACAAACTCTTTTTATTTTATTTTTTTAAATAAATGTGATTTTCAAAGATCAAGTGTGGAGTGCTACAGTAATAATTAAAATCAAGAACAAAACAGAAACAAAAAAACAGTAAATCACAAAAGTTGTAATGCTTGTCTGAAGGCTCCAGAATCAAAATCACTGGTATCATGCTTATTGGGTACACTCACAGTGTATCCAGTGAACACAAATTAATATCAAACAATCCTCAACGCTTCATCTGTTGCTGCGAAGCAGTTTGTAAAACAGAGTAAAACATCTAGTGCAGTCTGCATTATCCTTTTTTTCAACTTTTGTGCAAGTTTTGGAAGATTCATTGGCCAAACAATGAATAATAAGGGTTTTTGACACAATGCAATATGGAATTTTCATTTCATTAGTAAATACCAGTGGCACTGTTGAAAGAAAATAATACTTTTAGATCAGTCTTTCAATTCAGCATTAATCTCTGTGTTCCCTTCTACTGATAACTCTTCTTCTAGTTTAACTGAAAAAAGCGTGTTTGCATTTTTGTCTTGGATGCTGTCTTCTAAATCCTTGAGCAGCTCTTCTTCCTTGTATTCTGCAACATCCACCTCCAAACCAGAATTGTCCTTCAGCTTCCCGTGGTGCTTGAGATAATACCGCTGGTTCTGAAAGAACTTGATAATGGTGTACTTGGGCAGGTCAAGCTGAGCGGAGAGAGTCTGGATTGCTTCTTCATCTGGATACAGGCCTACATCTTGTATGAAACTCTGTAGGATCCCTAGGGCCTCAACAGAAATCTTTGTTCGCGGTCGGGGTTTCTGACGATTTTCATCCTCAGATTCAGCTGGTGATGCTACTGTTGGTTGCCTTGGGGGTAGTCTGGGACCTGGTTGTTGTTGCTGTTGCTGTTGCTGTTGTTGCTGTTGCTGCTGCTGCTGCTGCAAGACAAAGAACAGCATTTTTTTGTACATGTATTCTTACTCATATTTTGTTACTGAGAAAATCCTGGGGAGGGAGCAGGGGAAGAAATTGCAGAGCTACAAATAAAGGCCTAGAAATTTTAAAGGACAAAAAAGAAAGAAAGAAAAAAAAGAAATAACAAAAAGAGCACCGTAGGTTTGCCGGACCAAAACACTGAGGACACAACATCGGTGTGGTTTAGCTGACAAATTTTAATGAACATGCTCCATGAGTCAAGTGCAGACAAGACAAAATGCTAAGGAGATGACATAGTATAGGATTAACTTCACCATCTTAGCCAGAACTGTAGCAAGGACAAAGTGAGAAAAGTGCCAGATGAGGGCAAATGTTCCGGAGCTCTGCCAGCAACGGCAGCTGCTGCCCAAAAACAAGGGCTGCAAATCTCTAGCAATAGCTAGACGAAGGGACTGGGGAGTCAGGGGGAAGGAGAGCATTTTAGTTTTGTAAGTACGGACATATATATCTCACTGCTGATCTGACCTCAGCATGCACTGAAGTCTCATCAAACTTGCAAACATTACGACAGAATGTGCTGGCTGGAAGCACCTAACGTGATTCTGTCAAACCCAGCCTCGGCAAGGACAAAAGGATCTGGAGGGAAGAAATATGTATTCCCCCTTCTGGATCTGACCTCTCTTGCCTGTGGTTTCTGAGCAGGCCTGTGCTGCCTGTATCCCAACAAATGAGCAGGGAACAGACTTATTTACCTGCCTCTGTGTTTGTGCTAGGGATTATTTAGTTAATATTTATAAAGCACTAAGATGCAAAGCTCTAAATAAGTTGAACTATTATTATTAGAAGGGAACATGCTGCATTCCAAAAATTCAGGCAATAAAAATGAGCCAATATGCACATCAGAAGAATAAGATAAAGCAAATCATGATGTAAATAATTAACAAGAGCTTAAAATGAAGTTTTGCAAGCATGGATTCAGTAACATTCTTAAAAGGTGAGGCACTGAGCCCAAGGGACAGAAATGGTTTTCTCATCTACCACCAGAGTACAGTACACTATAAGACCATGTTTAAAATAAAAAGTAAATTTATCAGCTACTGTTTGTGTTGACAATTCTTCTGCTGCATAGCACAGGAAGCACTGGTTAGTAAGATATTTTGGATCAGCAAATTTCTTGTCATATGGTACAAACCACCAGTTATTATTAAAAAACAACCACAGCAAAACAAGCAGTTGCTATCACTGCATTTTATTTCCCTTTGAGAGTCTCCCTTCAATAATTTTCTGTGTTTTGGTAGAGGTTTCCAGGCTTCTAGTAGCAGTTCTTTGAGACCCTAAGAAGCACAAAATGCTGTACAAATGGTATAAATACTGGAGGAATTACAATTGTGTCCACTTCACAGGGACTCCTGCAGTTGTAGAGACTTAGCACAGAGCTACACAACTGGTTTAGAAGCACTGCTTTAAGTGATCTTCATATTTTAAAATCTGACACAAATGCCCTGGAATTAGGGCTCCCTCCTCATCCCTATTCAGGTCTTTTCATGTTTTATGGTCTGTGAGCAGTCCCATTCAAGGTTCCAGTCCTGAAGAGATTCAAGACTACTCCCAGCACGTTAAATTCTTATAAGACTGGAGGCTTTGTATAGGCAGTTTGAAAACTTGTGTCTGAGCTACATATTTATGCATCTACAACAATTACCATGTAGAAGAGCGGAGACAAAACTCAGGCCCAATCTCCCAATCCTTACTCATACAAGTACTATTAAGAGATTACAATGCAACTGCTTATGTGAATAATATTTATGAGATCAAACACACAACTTTTATCAACAAGGCAAGAAAATCTAAGTAAGTGGCATAGTGGTTGAATGTTTATACTGTGCATAAGCTTCTCCTTTTATCCCCTTAAGAAGCGATTTTATTAAAAACAATGTACATTTTCAAACAAGTGCTGTTTTATTACTTAATATAGATCTTTCTCTCTCTTTTTGCTAAATCAAACAGCAAGTTTCCAGGCTTTCACAATTATTTTAGTACTTGATATCCTAAGGGATTGTCTTATTCAGTTTGCTTTATCTTTAATATACACTCGTGTTGTTTCTGGCTGCAAGATAACTCTATCCTTCCTAGCTTTGTAAATGTTTTTCTGTATAGGTAATACAAGTGATACACAGGGTTTCAGCTGAGGTTGGGAAAGCATGGGGTAATATCTGCCCTTTAAGAAGGAGCAGTTACAAGGCTGACCTCAGGCCTTTTGTGAGAAGAGATTAAAGAGTCACCAGCTCAGAGAGACAGCAGTCCCCACTGACAACCTGGGCTACACAGCTTAGCACAACAGCCAGCTCCACTCCCGGCCGGCAGTGCCTGTGCCAGCCAAAAGGGTGCCTGCAGCTCCTGGAGGAGCCTGCTGGGGCTGCCCTGAAGCAGAGGGCAGCTTTTCCAAGCCTCATGGTGTGGGTCTTGTGGGTCTCGAGTCCCCTCTTCTCTCTCCCTGACATGGTGCCCTTGTGCCGGCTCACCTGCGGAGCAGCACCCAGCCAAGGTCCAGCGGTCAGCAGGCCTGGTAGGAAAGCGCCTCTATGCTCTCCTTTCCCAAGGGTGGTGGGAGAGGGGCTCTGAAGGAAAAACAAACAAATGTTGACTCTCCCCAGTCTCAGCTGGGGTTAAAATGGGATGAGGAATCCCCTTCCCTTCACTCCTGCCCAGGATGAGCCGCCACTGCTGAGGGTTCTCGCTTAGCTTTTGAACAGCAGCAGCACGAGGTTCTCCTGCTCTGTTGGGAAGACCTTTGACACCGGTGCCACACGGCCCTGCCTTTAGGTCCTGCTGCATGTCCAGCCAGGCACAGCCAGCCCGGGGCTCGCCCTGCCTGGCACACAGCTGCCTCCGTGTTACCACCACTCGGTTTACAAACAACCAGCGAACCGAAACGAGAACTGTGGGTGGTCGCACAGGCTCCTTTGAGCTGCGGTGCTGTTATCTTGCACTGGGAGACCTGCATTTAACCTGACCGGGAGGGAAGAAACACTAATTTCCTTTGCTCCGTTTAAAGCTTTATTTACTTAGCGCTCTGCGGGATTGGCCAAGGTAAACTAACCTGAATCTGTTCTGCTGGCACATGGATAATGTGGGAAGGCCTGTCACCATGGTGATGAACTGCATTGCTTTCTTGTTCATAAATGGCATCGCGTTCAGGCTGAGGAAGACTGAGGAACCTTCGGATCATGGAGAGATTCTCCCAGAGGGTCCTGTTCTCTGGTGATGGATCTTCTTTCCAACGTAACAGCTCACAGAGCCACCCCTTGAAGATAAAACCAGCAAAACGTTAGGTTTTCTTTGGTCACACTGCAAGGGGCAAAATGAGGGTGAAAAGTATACTTCAGAGGTGCTGCATTCTCTCATGCTCTCACCTGATCGAAAGGGCTTTCACTGCACAGGCTAGGCTTAAAGCAAACACCAGTACATGGAGAGGCTGCCCAGCAATTTCACAGACCCTTACCAAGCACAGGTGTTTTGGAAAGCACCTTCCCCCTTGGTCTCACACACAGCACTGCTGCTTGTTTGCTTGGCTGTAGGGCTGCCTAACGTAAAACACAGCAGTAGAGAAAACTCCCTACTATCCTTTCAAAACACAGGAATCCTATGACTAGATGCAGTCAAGCGATAACATCCTAATTTCTACTATAAGAAGAGGTTTCTCTGCAGGTAAACTTATTTCAAGTGATACATAACTATTTCCAGATTGTCCTCATAGACCCAGAAAAAAAACCAAAAACAAAACAGTCTCTTAGTTTTACATACAGACAGGATTATTGGGGGCTGGGGGAAAGGAAGATGTCCTCTAGCTTCTGATACATCCTTTATACATTTCCACAACAAGGACAGCAAGGTGCCTAAGAGTCTTTGGGATACATAATATGAAGCCAGCTACAGAATCCTCTGCAAGAACTGAAGCAGTTGCTAATTTGCTTCCGAAAGAGACATATGAGTTAATCACAAAAATTTAATGTTTCCTTACATCTTCTTAAAATTTAATTGAGGATTTTTTTTCTTAACTGTGCACTGGTAGTTCTAAAAGAGGAATGCAAACCCTCTAGCTAGGATAGTGTGCATCAGCAGAAATTTTCTAATATATTAAAATTTAGGAACAAAATATTACATGTATGAAATATGCATATTTCCTTTATTTTAGCTTCAAGGATTTGTTTTCAAGAATAGGTCCATGCAGTTTTATTTCTTAATGCTGTAGGAAAGATAATGTGACATTTTATTGAATCAACAAATAATATAAATGTACAGAAGCTTTTAGATCCTTTTTATATGTACCAGTAGTAGTGGATTAATGGTTTATCCAGACTGGTTTACCAACAGATACAATAGACATATAGATTCGATATAGATATGTATTTTCTTGAAGATACTTATAGCTAATAGTTAATAAATGCAGTGTAAAAATATTGCCACAACAGGAAGAGTAGAAGTAAACAAATAATGTTAATACATTCATATTGTATATGAAAATATTTAGTGAGGTTTGTATTAAAAATTGAAGTATATTTGCTTGGATGTAAGTGAAAAACTGGACGAATGACATAGAAGAAAATGCCCCCAAGAAACTATCAAAATGACAAATGTTATAGAGAAGGTGGAAGCAGAACTGAAAAAGCAAAAATTTAAATGGGGCCAAAATCTGCCAGGTGTTCATGAGGTGTGCTAGGGACAGGGTGGAGACAGGGGAGAGCAGGGGCAGCAGAAGAGCTCCCCTACACCCTAGGGATGGAGCACACCCCATTCCTTGACCTTGCACTAAGTGGGGATGCTGTGTATGGCCCCAGGGTTTAGGCAGGTGACTTGGAAACACGGCCAAATGCCTTCACACAGAGCACACAACACTCAGCCTGTCCTGGCTGGAATTGTATGGCATGTTTTCAAAACAGTAGCTAGGGTCTCTGGAATCTCACTGGAATGTATTAGCAGGGCAAGCTCTCCCTGCCCCTAACAAAACCAACATGTTGCTCGTAGCTCTCTGCTCACTGTGCATCCACAGGGATACTGAGTGCTGGATTACACTCAACAGCAGCGTTTGTTTATTGCAGTAAGTTAAAAGTGGTGCAGTCAGAAAGCAAAGATAGCTTGTTGGGAATGGAGGAGAGAAGATGATGAAGAGAAACCAATCTAGATATTTTAACTCAAAGGCAGTTACAAAATTCTTAATTAAAGAACCCCAAAGCCACAAACCATCCCATGCCAAAGGGTAAAAATTGTCCTTTGGTTGTGTGGAATCTGCACTGCTTCACACTGAAATTGTTGGCTCTCTTTCTAACAGTGGTGAAACAAAGAGCAGAGCTGCCTATCATGACAGTTTGATGGAAGAAAAAAAAAAGACAAGACAACTTGTCTCCACCCATGACACTTCTCCAAGGCATATACACAGGCTGGGAAAGAAGTTGCACCATGCATTTAGAAGCTGCACATATTTTGTCTGCTGACCACAGGAATCACAGGGTTTGTTTTTCTCTTAAAAATGCAGTAGAAACTCTTTATAATTAAAAAATAGCCAGTAGAAAAAAATAATTCCTAGATAATAACATTTTCTGTTGATTAAACATATTTCACAACCATTTTTGTTAACTAAGAAATACCTTCTGCCCTTACTGTCTTTTCTGTTTCTGTATTTACTAGGTTGGACCTTATTTTTATTAACTGCTGATAGCTAACATTGTATTTCCAATAATTTTCTTTCAATATTTGCACTGAAATAATACTTCTAATTCCTTATCTAAAATCATTTGATAAATTGTAACCTGAAACACGTCTCTGCTAGCCTTTCAGGGATTTTGAGATAATGAAGACAGATACTTCTGACAGGGTACACAGAAAAGATTACTGTTCGACCAAAATGTCTCTATTCCACTTGGCATATTTTTAAAGAAGTAGACACAGACTGATGAAACATTTGGTGGAAAACATGGAAACAAACAACTGAATTCTTTTACAATTACAAGGATAGAAACAATTTTTTGGTCTTCACGGTTTATTTCCGTACATATTTATCAAAGTTGATCTCACCAGTGTTCTCAGAAGAGATAGTGGATGGACAGCAAGAGAGACTGTAGGGGCTTACTTTGCTAAGGGAGTAAGAACTTTATACCAATATGCTTTTTTTTGGTTCTAGATAAACAAATAAAAATAGAAGTATTTCATTTAGTTTCTGGTTCAGAATTCTGTGCATGAAATAACGCTCATTCATAAAAGTCACGTACATGAGAAAGTATGAAATGTTTTTACAAAATTTAGGAAAAGTAATAATCTGGACTTTTCTAATGGTTAATTTAAGTTCTGTAACATTTATAAGTTTTGTTTCCATTTGATCTAAAATAATATGAAATGCTGCAGATAATGCAGTTGAATTTACAAGTGAATGTAATGGGGCTGATTTTTCTCCTTTCATGGTTTTTTAAGTCTAGAGCAATTTCTGCCCAGTTTCCTTTTTTTCTTGTTTTTATAGTTTTACAGGAAGTGGAAATGACCACAAAATAATAAGGAAATATTTATAAAACAGATTAGATCATGACCGTTTTATACAGCATATAGAGTACATTGTTAAGAAAACAGCATTAAAATAATGAAGTTGATACATTTAGGCAGAAACACAAACCCCCCAAAATCTCTGCAATGACATTGGGACCAACCTTGATTTTAAAACAGAGTAAATTTGCCAGGCAACATTGCGCTGAATATAAAGAGAGTACAAAGCAAAATATAAACATTAGCCACATGTAATATGTTTGGAGAACTTTCAGGATGTTACTACTTTTCAAACTGACAAAGTTTAATTTGACACCTTCTGTTCTAAAACCTTTGTTTCTATTCAAAATCACGCCTTTAGCTGCTATCAATCACTATGCTCTCCCTATTACTTAAAATACTGGCATGGGCCCTGGATAAGCTGAAAATGCCATGCAGATGAATTCTGAGATAATATGTTCAAACCTGTTATATACAACACAAATCCTGTAAAGTTATGTATTGTAAACCTACATTTATTGGGAACTAAAAGTCTTAAATCCATCTGCTACAAAGAAAATACTGTTATGCACTTTCAAGTAACCAAGTACCATCTGCAAAGGTCTTGCTACAGTAAGCAAGAAAATGGTGAAAAAAAAAAAGATGCTAAACCTAAGATATTTAAAATAAATAAGAGTCTTCTGTCTGTTTTTCTGATAGGGATTTAGTAAAGAAACCAAGACATTAGAGGAAAAAAACCTGTGAAAGCTGAACTGCCAAACTACCGCAGGAAAAGCGCAAAGAGGATAACTGCCAAAACTTAGGCTCTGCAATACCCATGAGCATGCTTATTTTAAAGAAAGCATCTATGCATTTTATCTATACATTCAAATTCTGTTCTTTTCAGTTAGACTTCTGCTGTGCTTAAATAAAACAGTACCCTTTCACATAGAGTTTCTAATCAAATATTCTTCCATTCTTTATTATAACAAGGAAAAAAAAATACACCTAAGGTATAAATACCTACCCTTATTACATCAAAGAGGGTAAGATTACAATCATGAAAAATGCTCTCTGGTCAAAGCTTTCCAAATCAGAAACAAACACATCTAGTCTGAGAAGGGAAGGCTACAAGGTGAAGCAACTGAACTTTTTTGGTCATTTTGTTACAGTGATAATAATTTGCCAAATGATTAATATTTCTTACAGAATAACAATGATTTCAGCATTTTTTTAGAAAGGCTATAGCTTAAATCTAACAGTGGTAAACATTTAGAGTATCAATGCTAAGACATATTCATTTTTTTTTGGTTATAGTATATTTAAGATTATTTTGTATCATTCTCTGGGGTGCATAGTATAATAAAAATATATGGTGTTAAAAGAAATCAATCTAAATAGGGAGGTATTTGATACAAACATTTTAGCAGAAAGTGTGAATTGCATTTCAGCATCTACCGTGAACAAAGACTAAGTACATAATCCATTAAACAGTACTTCTAACTAAAAAAAATTGAGTATTGTAGACTAAACTGAAGTAGGCATTTTGAATGAGAACATTTTCAGCAACTAACTAGAAAGCTAGCAATTTATCATTCAACAAATAATTTTCTACTTTTAAAAGAATCTGTAAGTGTTACTTATGCTAATGAAGACTGTTTTTAATCTGCCCACAAATATGCTAATAGAGGGCAATTTTTTTTTATTTACAATGTTGAAGGCACTCCAGTTTATAGAACGCAGATATGAAATTACACTTGGTAAAATGGGCTCTTAATTGTCTGAGCAATCCAAATCCTTCACCTTTACCAGGAAAGCTTATAGACAAGACAAAAGAAAAGAACTCATGGACTAAACTTTAAATATTGACTTTTTCCCCTTCAAAAGCCATCCAAATTGCTTTACAATCTCATTATTGTTCCAAACAGCTGCACTCAGATACTTTTAGTTCTTTACACAACAGATTCCACATATACAAGGGAAGAAAAAGGGCCAGCACAACCAATGCCATATATACATATAGTATTAGTCTTTAGCACTAAACTTGTAAGCTGCACATTGCACAGAGAGGTTGCTTTTGGAAAAGTCATAATACTTTGAGCGAGATACATAATGGTAGCAAAGGAGTACTGAAAGCATTTTAAATTATTTACTAGGTTAAAAGGGTGAAATGGTACTTTAAATACATCAAATTTCATCATCTGGGCCATTTTTTGGTGGCAAAGTGGTATTGATCTTTCCAAATGCTTAAAATTAACTATTTCCAGAAGGTCATTATTTGATTAAAGGCATTAAAGTTGAGGGCAAGAAATGATGCACTTTGTCTTCTTTCCCATTCAAATAATCGTGTAATTTAATCAGAACTATCCCTTCATGTCCTGTAATAAAAATGTTTGTCTTAAGATATTGTTCTTTACCTAACATATTAACCTTTAAATGTTATGAAGTTCTTAAGAATAATCTCTGCTTAGAGAAGATTCTTCCATAATGCAATGAAAGGATCTCCAGCATTTAAATTGATAAGGCCAAATTTCCCCTACACATTGATTGGAAAATGCATTAAACCCTTCAACTGAGATTTCTCACAGTGTTCAACAGGATCAGAAATTCAGGGAGTTCTGAATCAGTACACTCATGCATATGGCATTGAGAAACAAAAATAAGCAAATGTCACTTCAACACAAACAAATATGACCAATAAGTAACAATGGACATTGCTTTAATTTCTCTGGCAAATGTTGTTTATGTTACATTTACATTATCTGAAAAAATAAAACAGTGAAAACAGGGAACACCCACTGCAGGGTAAGAACAGAGCATTTAATTAAAAATTAATTTTCATGCTAAGATCCCTGAATCTGTCTTCTTTCTGTGTAAAATACCTGTGGCTTAGATGTGGGAACAAGCCTAGATGACAAGAGCAGTCCTTTTTACCCTTAGATGTTATTCTGGAATTTTCTGCTGCAGGAAAATTTATTCTGACAGCAGGTTTATCTTTCCTAAAGTACATAAAGTGTCCTGGCTAGGTCCTATGCAAAGCTGAATAGACCCAAGTGCTTCACAGAAGAACTGACGTCTATTGAAAGAAAGGCCACTGGGTACTTTTATAAAAATCTGGGAAAACTAATAATGTACCAGACTCAGTAATTTTTGATATTAACCAAAACATTGTTTAGAATTAATTTTAGCTTATTTTTACAGGAAATTTAAAGCACTGACTTCCTTCTGTGAGGTATATAGTTTTGACTAATTTTAACAACTGCATTGAATATTCAATATTTCGGGATTTCCCGTTTTTCTAAGAAAATTGTGCATCCTGAACTTAGGAAGCAAAAGCTCATTTTCAGCTGGTTCCAGAAGATGAGTAAAGATACCAGAATATAAATTATCTTCTTGATACGTGGCCTAAAGTGATAATAAATGTCCCCAGAACAATGGTTGCATTAGTGTTTTATTTATTCTAATCAGCCTTAAGTTTCAGCCTTTGCATTTGAGCATTGAGGAAGTTTGAAACCTGAATTTGTCCTTTATCTCCAGATATTCCTGGTTCATCTATTTTACTGGCTTTCATTACTAGAATATTGAAAAGGGAAGCCAGATGTGGATTTTAAGTAAATCTGCATCCACCATCATCTTAGAGGAGATTTGAAACTGAAAACTGTACAGCCTCATAGGGCTTTTCAGAAGAAAGGCAAACTTCACGGGCAGAAAAAAAACTTTCTCTTGAGAGCACTGAGAAAGATTAAGCCATTCCTCAACTTTCTTGTCCAACCTATTATTCAGCTACACCATCTGTCTGCATGGTACCTCCACATTTTATCTGTGTGGAGAAAAACAAATTACCAAATACCTAGCAGTGGTACACAAATTTTCGGTGATATTTTAGGGGAAAAAGATTCCTAATGTCTCTTCATCCCTCTGACTTTTCCTCTTCCTACTGCAGCATTTCAAAGTTAAATACATATTTCTATTCTTGTAAACATCCAAACAAATAAAAAGGAAAAGAAACTTGCTAAAGCAACCTCTAAAATTCAATGACAAGCATCCAACAAGTACAGAAGCAAAGTGATGTGGATAGCTGCTGTGCTGCTCCCACAGCCTTGTCTGTCACACCACACCTCTGTTTCTACACGGAGCCATGGTGAGTGGCCAAAAGTCAGTGCTTGCAAAAAACTAGCTAGATTAAGGTCTGAGGCTGTGTCAAAACTGGTCTGTGTGTCCCCTGTGTATGAGCACTGCAGACACGACCAGCTCATGGACAGAAAAAACCTAACCTGTAACTCTAAACCTGACTGAAAATATAAGTATCACTACATTTTAGTGGAGTACAGAGAAAATTCAATAATATAAATGAAGGGCTTCTCCTAAGCTTGGTTTCTCTGCTCTCAGCTTCCTTCACCTTTTCTTTCTCCTGCTCAAATGTACCTTTTTTACAGCATTGCCTTCAATTACCTAGCAATGATAGATACCCACGAGCCCTTATCAAAACCACAGTGTATATACCTTTGAAAATCTTATTTAAAATATTGAATCCTATATAAAATGCAACTACATTCATATGCAAAAAGAGAAAAAAGTAATAGGAGCACAAAATAATGGGTGAAGCTTTACTGTGCCTTTCTCTCCTCCAGATCCTTCCTCTTTATCACACACTTTATTCAATTGCCATTGTAACCATGAGAGAACATCTGACAAAAATGGACTTAACAATAATAATAATAATAAAAAAACACCAAAAAGAAAGGAAAACCACCTACTAATTATTGAATAAGCCAGTCTTAGTCTGGTACATTACTTTTTATAGTACAGTCATATAAAATGGGTCAGTGGGTTTCACAGAGGGTGACTGATAATATATAACTCTTTATCTTTTATTTAAGCAGAAAGAAGTACTGATTTCACTGCAATATCAATGTGTCCCTTGAAAGTAAATACAACCCTAAATTCAACCATGAACCTTAACAGCCCACTTTTATTTATTCTTAAACATGCAATCAATTTTGTATGGCAGCTATATCTGTAGTTTAGATAGAGAAGAATCTTTAATAGAAAGAGTCCAACAATTTTAAAAATCTTTTTTACTACTATCAATTTAGAATGAACAGCAACTGTTTACTCTTACAGTGCTTAAAGAGATTTAACCTTTGCTTTGGGGGAAAAGACTTTCAGTAAAAGAGCCATTGGGCCAAGGTGTCACTTTTGTAATTACTTATATGTTTACCCATCATTGTTGCTGTATATTTTTAAAAAATATTATAAATTCCCAGATGGAACGATTTAATTTAATGGATTCTTTTCATATGTTTTTTTTTTCTTTCCAGAATTCATTTTGGATCAGGGGAAGATCTACCACACATTGAGGTTTCACAGGCTCACAGATATTTGGACTTCATTGTAAATGCAGTTCAGCTGACAAGATATTCCAAAAGTGACATCATTCCAAAACATACACAACTCAAATCCATTCTCAGACATCCCTTCAGATTTTCACAGCCTAACTAAAAGCTTTTGTACAGATTTGAATTAAACATTCAAATATTCTGAGAAAATGTCTTGTCTCTTGCAGTTAAGCTGGATTCTGTGGCTCTCAGTTTCACAGTGAAGAACATTTAATGTCCTGATCAAGACAAGGGTGAGGGAAGTCTTAAGGAAATTGAAAAGAAACTTTTCTCTGACTTTCCTCCAGATTTTGTTAACCATGGTAACAGTCAGAAAATAAATAATGTAATAATGTTCATTATCTCAAAGCAGTTTAAAAAAAAATCTTTAAAATTCACACCTGTGAGAGTTCGATGCCCCCCAGCAAATGCTAAGGGTGCAGCCAGAAGCATGTATCTCACCCATGGAAAAAGAAAGGCAGTGAAATCCTCAGAAAGCTAAAACACCCGTCCTTGGAGCACAATTACTTGTGGCAGAAACTTAAAACAATAAGAAAGCTGGATCAAAAGGGAAGCTGGAGAGATCAGGTTTCTCTCTCCTGGGTGGGAACACAAGAGTGCTTCCAGGTAGTTTGCCATGAGGATGAGGTCAAGAACAGCCACAAGGGAGAAGTTCCTAGAGAGAGCAGTTCTTAGTGTTACAGTTTTCCTCACTGGCCAAGAAGAGTGCCAGCCCAGCTGAGTCCCAGTCCCAGCTTATTTCTAGACAGGAGTTTCAGCAGTACCTTCTGCCCTTAAGTCAGGGACTGCATGGAGCAGCACATGTCTTCCTGCTCTGATCCCTCCCATCCTGTTCCTCAGTGAAAAAGATCAATCCTTTTAGACTCTCTCTCTATACAAAATAGGAGTAGCAAATGATTTATTGGAAGTGAAGCGAACTGCCTCCCTTAAAGCAAAAATACAAACAAACAAACAAACAAACAAACAAACAAACAAAATAACAAACACCCCCCCCCCCCCAAATTTAAACCCTTCACAGCTTTTTATTTCTTTTTTTTTAATAACTGGTCTTACATAAAGAATGGAAAGTTCCTGTATCAGTAGAGCTTTCTCTTGCACATGCTATAGGTACTAAAGATGCTAAGCACCAGGCTCAGCAAAATAACCAGAAACCTGAGTAAACCCACAGATGTTAACTGATATGTGTGCAAATCTTGCTAAGCTGGAATCCAAAACTTCAGGGAGGTCTGCTAAGGACTTCTCAGTCCAAACATCTTTGCTTTACAAAGATTTGGAAAACTACATTTATATGCTTCTAAAATTCCATCCTGAAGTAAGGAAACATAACACTGCACAGGAATAAAAATGAGATGCCCCCCGAATAACAATGTGCTTTCAGATAGAATCTACCAGATTTGAAATTAGATAAATATTTGCAAAGAGGAATTTTCCCCACTTAGCTAGCTGCATGCCTGCTCTAGCCTATTCAATAGATGCCAACAGTTCGGGCTAATGCATAACCAAAAATCTGAAGTTTGAGTTAGAGGTTAAATTTGAAGAAAAAAAAAAAAGATGCAAAGAGGAATTATTAGTAACAGCAAAATAAGAAGTTATCTGGAACAAAATATCGCCTGGTTTCTCATTTTGCACCTAGAAATCCTGCAATATTCTTTCAGGTGTAATGTGTTTTGAATTACACAGTTTAACATTAAGGGAGAAAACATACATCTGTTATTTCTTACTCCTGACTTTGCCCAGCAGCCCTTCACCTGATCTGTAATTGGTCACTCCTTTAACAAATTACTTTTTGGACTGTTACTGTATATTTGTGTTTGCACAAGATGCCTTTACTCTTTGCAGTTACATATTTAGCAGCTCTCAGTTTTCAGCAGGAATACTACCCTGTCATTTCCTGTTTAGTTACGGGTTGAGCTCGCTTTTGTTTTCTGTGCTGTTTACTTGGTACCCTGCTTCCCCCACAGCCAGGAACCACAGGCTGCTTGCTATCTCCGCAGCCTCCTCCTCGCCTCTGCAACCACAGCTTTGTTTTCTTTTATGCCCCTAGTTAACTCTCAAACAGCTTACTCAAATTTTTCCCCTTTTTATTAATAGTTAAAACACTGATATACTCAATCTTCAAAAGCCTCCTGAATCAGTGATCTGCTCACAGAAGGCACAAGCAACCTGAGAAATCAAGAGTATGGCTCTTTTCCTGGCTAAATCCGTGTCACCACGCAGAGAAAGGAATGATGCTTCACCCTCAAAGCCAGTAGTGCTGGTGACTAGTCCAGCAAAGGCCAAGGGCATGGAGTGTTCACACTGTGCCCTACGAACAAAGGAATATGAGTACAAAATTGTGGCGTGTGGGGTGGGATTCCAGCAGGCAGGGAACAAGGGTAGGACAGGATAAAGAGGCAGATGGAGCAAGAGTAGGTGGTGAGGGTGTTTAAGGGACAGGAAGGGGTGGGAAGAGTCCAAGGAGAACTAAGAGCCATACTGAGAGGAATAAGAGAAGGTGGTGAGATAAAAACAAAACAGAAGGTGAGAGTATAGAAAGTAGGAAGAGAGATTAAGAAAATCCATCCTGCCAGAAACGGCACCTCTTGTCAGGCAGACAGCAGGTGCTGCCTGGGGAAGAGCTGATTCACACATCTGGAGTGTAGGAACCAGAACACCTCTACCTAGGAAAGAAAGACTAAAAATAAAAGATTCAGTGGAAGTGGGAGAGGGTGCCATACTTTATTCTTCTGGCAATTCAGTGCTTCCCAACTGCATGACATTTTTTGAATAGCTTTCTGGAGAAATGAGTGCTGTATTTCCAGATCTTTGCAAGAATCTTGATGGTTCATTTCATCATTGCCTTGTCCAATATGAGCCCTTCCTGTCCTCCTCTTCAACTTACTTCGAAATTTCTGTGACATCTGCAGCCACAGCACTCCCATGGCTTTGGCTGCACCTCCAGAATAGGATTTCCACTCTTTTTGGGGCCTGCACAGATCCTGGGGGAGTCACTAATGGAGATGGCACTGCCATGCAGTGAGGGACATTGATGGCACACCTGCACTGACCATCTCAGCTCTGGGGAACTAGTAATGCAGTCAGCAATGCAGTCAGTAGCTGCTGGTTAACTGGTATGAGCATGGGTCTTTAACCTTGTCTGCAGCAGCCCGGGGGGCCATCTACATAGCCAAATTTCCTGCCACAAACTGCACCTTCAGTGGCTTTCAAAATCTGTCCTGTTCACCTTCATGCGACTGACTTCGAACACTGAGTCTTAGCTCCCTGGCTCTTGCACTTTCAATATTGCCATTGCATCACAAATCACTGCCAATGAAAAAACAACCTCTTACTAAAGCTACTTGGTTTTTTTTTTAAACCTCTACTGGAAGCCTTATTACAGATTAGATTTGATTAATTTCTACCCAATGCACTGCACCACTTCTCCTGCCTGACAATACCTGGAACAGCTTTCGGAGAATCTGCTCAGTTTCATTCTGCACACTTACATTTTTTTCCTTGCTGCAAAAACTGTTTTAGAGTCTTATAATTAAAACTTTCTATCAAAACAGCATAATTTTTTTCTCTGTGCAGGAAAACTAGCCAACTGTGATCTACTAAAGAATAGATAGTTTAAAAAAAAACACCTTACTGATGGCTGTTTAATTAGGGAAAGCTGAAAAATTTACCTGAAAAAATAAATTTATGAAAAAAAGGCAAAATAATTTACAGAAATTTCTAGTTTCCTAAAAAGTGTTTTCATAAGAAAATATTTAATTTTTCATGAGAAATTTTTCAAAATAAATATGGGAATATTTTAATAATAAATATTTTAATTATCCAGTTGCCAAAATTTCTAAACACTTTGAGGATTCTTTTTCAAAAAGAATCTTCTCCCCAAAAGAAGAAGTACAGTGAAGGGTTAGCAAGGAGACAAAATCCATGGTGAAAAACTTTGGCAGAAAATTTTATTTCTGCTAAATTTGGGTAGCAGTGAGGACTATATTTTTTGGTTAGAAGCTCTTCTTAAAGCGAGGTGTTTGCTGGCTTGTTATTTTGAAAACCGGCACAGTAGGATGACTTCTTTAAAAAATGGGCATAAACCCCAAAGATTAGAAAGTCTGAGTGAGTGAAACCCCTGTGCAGTATATGATTTCTTTGCCAAAACAGGGAAGGTTTTACTAATGGTCAGGGAGAAATAATCTCCAAAGACAGAATTGTCTCTTCCCCCTGTATGTTTACTCTTTTATTTCACCCCTTTACAGCTAAGGGCAGACCTTAAAACACACACACACACACACACACACACACACAAAAGGAAACAACAACCCAAAGAGGAGGGGAAAAAAAAAAAAGCTTGAAATTTTAGTTACACCACATGTGGTTTTCATTTGTGAAAAATGAACAAGCTGTTTGTGGTTAAACTGTCTAATCTGCTGTTATCAATCTAGCACTGCATTCAAGATTTACAGGATACATCAGCTTCTGTGCCACATTAGCTGTAAAAGGGAGAGGGGGTGGGAGGAAAAAGGAGGAGGAGAGAGTTTATCCTGAGGAATAATATTTCCAATGCAGCCACACTCACACTACATCTGGTTGTGCTGGTAGCGGCAGTTAAATTGAAATATTTCACAGCGTGTGTCAGAAACATGCAGAATGGTAATTATGACAGATCTGATTAAGCCTGAGTGCCACTAGCTCCCTGGCCAGCTCCGGTTGTGCAGGTGTGACCTTGTGCGTGCCTGCGTGTGTAAATAAAATTAATTACAAGCGAGAGGGCGAAGGCTTCGGTGACATCACAAAGCGGAGAAACTCCCAAGGGGGAGACCTAATGGAATATTTTCCCTCAGTCTAATAATACAGTTCATATTGACTTGAGGTAATTAGTGGGATCATTAAAGCAGTTTTCCCGGCGTATTTGGCTGCCTGATCAGATTAGTGAAAATGTTCTTCAGAACAAGCCCTGTGTGGTCTGCCAGAGAAGGAGGAAATAAAAAGCAACAAAGCATATTTTGGAATGATAAGCAGCGCTGGACTTTTTGCACGGCATTTTGCAGGGCCAGTCCCGGGAGCCTGGGTGCCAGTCTCTCCTGACCTTTTCAATCTTTCATCCCAGGTGCACATGCTCCTGCTGCACTGAGGAGTCACCCGAGACTTTTTAATTTTTGTTCCTCTATACTTCAAAACTCAGCCATCCCTACCCCTCAATGCTTAAAAAAATCAGATAAAAGGCTTGTGGGAATGCAAGCCCTAGAAGAGATACATTAAGATAACTGGGGGAAGGAAGAAGAATAAATACATGATCAGCTCCTTCCCACCTCTCCCCAAAAGCCTAACAGAAGACTGAAGGACTGGTTTGAGAATCAGTAATGTTTTCATTTCCTAACAAGCTTACCCCAGCAGAAGAAAAAGGGGGTAAAAAAAGCAAAAAGTTTAACTATGATATAAAGTCTTCCACAGTAACAGAACACAGAGCCCTAATCAAGAAATGGACCATTTGTTTAAAAACAGTCTATTGAGCATGCTCTACCTTGCAAATGGAATATGCCAAGCTCTGTCACAGATGGCAAGCTTTGACAGTTCCCATCCGTAGCGTCGATACTCGACAGTTCAGCACAAGATCAGTGACATTCTGTCTCATTAGAGCCACGCTAATTATCACAGCTAGTTTCAGGGGAAACCATGTGTTGCAATGGTCAATTTGAAGGAGTCTGTGCATCAACAAACTGGTAATAAGGATCAGACACCTTATTATATGACAGCATGCTGCCTATGATCTGATTTACTGAATCAGAGGTACTGAGGCAACACTGAAGCCTGATGGGTTATGGAATTGCATGTACACAATGTGTAGCTGAAATATGCTTTAAAAATAAAAGGGAGGTATATAGAAATAATACAAATGAAAGATTTAAAATTGTGAAGTTATAATACGGAGTTTTTTCATTTGACATTAAGACATGCAGAGATGTTAGAGATCTTGTCAGCCAGTTTTATCTTTAATCAAATCATATAAAATAAATAATTCAAAATGAAAACTGTAAAATTATGGATTATGCTAAATTATAATTCATTCTATACTCTGATTTTTCAGTTTCAATAACATGTACCAAACATTCCTTATGTTGTGCCGTCTTGCTGCTTTAACATAATTTTATATTTTGTAAAGAGCTTTCTCTTCTTGGCTCTCTTTTCTCATTTGTACATTTAATAACTTAAACTTGTACTTCTCCTAGCTTCTCTCATTCATTTATGCTCTTTCCACCAGACAGAAACCATCCAACCAAAACCCCCCACTCTGCTGCTTCTGGACACCTGCGGGCCGCATCCTGCCAGGCACTCAGCGGTCCCAGCACCTCCCAGGGATGCGCCACAGGCTGCGGCCGTGAGAGCATTAAGCATTAACTCTCCCAACCAGATCAGGGCAGGTGTGCACCGTATCCCCCCAGGGAGGCTCTCCTCAGGGCTCAAATACACTTTGTCTCCTGAAGCTCCTACCAGTCCTTCAAACGGCAGCATTTGAACAGCTCCTGCTGCCACCCACCTGGCTAGGAACCTCCAGCCTCAGCAGATTTGACCCCATGTGTAAAGCATGCTCAGGAAGCACACTTTTTCATCGGTGTGTCAACAAATCTAGCCTCTGCCTTATGTGTTGAAAGGGCTACCTGGCTCCAAGGAGCTGTTTGAAGAGGTCATTATAATCCTCTTGCCAATTAAGTATCTTCCATTCTGTGCCTATTTCCTTTTTCTTATTTCAGGTTTCAATGTCTTTTTCTCCCTCCTCTACGTAGATTTACGTGGGCAATTTCATGCTGATGTGAACCACCTTGAGGATTTTAAGGTTGTTTCTCTTCAATGCATCTTTGTTGATTCATGAAGTTGCTGTCTACCCTTTATTAGGGGGAACCCAAGGCTCGCTGAAGCCAAGCCACTCCACCAAAGCCATATTAATAACGTGGGATATAGTCAGGATCAATGTCAGCCCTTTCTTAGGTCTACCATGATCAAGAGATAAAATAGTCAACTAAACTCAATTTTTCTACCCTCTTTCTGAGAAGTAATTTTTTTAAAAAAAAGTTAAGGAAATTTTCTGAAATTTCCTTATTTCTGAGAGGAGATGCTGTAAAAGAGACTAGGACATGGGTCAGAGGAAGGACATGGAACATTAATTTTTTCCCCCACCAGAAACATTTTTCCTCCGACCTGGGCAAGACAGAACATACTATGACTGTGTAACTCGGTATTTTGTGAAAGAAACAAATCAGCTCTATCTGCCAAGTTTCACAGTTTCACTGAATGACACGCCGCTTTATGGGGCAATTCTTGATCACATGCAAAAGCCCATCTTGCTTTCTCAGTTCACACTCTTCCTCTTGCATCCCTGCTGACACCCGATCCCACCCCGACTCCTGCTGCTCATGGCACCTCTTCAACTGCCAGAGCAATCGCCCCCAGGCAATGAGGGGGGAGGAAAATAACATTAAAAAATAATAAAAAATAGATGCCATTGTGTGTTTTGCAGCTAATGTTTTCTAACTGCTACCTTTGCACCAGGGTGAGGGGTTTATTTCCAGGTGGACCTGTGAAACAGCAGACCTCAGAGTACATTGTGCTTCCACCTCGCGTCTCCCTGAACAGCATCCCTCTCTGCTCCACAGAGAATCCATTGTACACTGAGGTTTGGGGAGGGGCGGGGGGGGGGGGGGGGGGGAGAAAAGAAGGTTTTTAAGCCAAGATTTAAACCCAGGAAGTGACTCAGCTGCTCTGAGGGAGACAAAGGCAGGAGAGAACTTGATGGAGAACAGGGTGATGGGCGAAGGACCGAGCCCCCTCCTGCCCTGCAGGTTGCACCCGTCTGGGCAGCCTGAGGGGCAGTGCCCTGAGGAAACAGCTTTGGAAATAAATTTCAAGATCCCCTCCTAAAGCCACATTGTTACCAGAGGGTTACTCCTGGTGATAAAAAGGTTTCTTTTCCTCCAGCTGGAAAATAGTTGAATAGATTGTTCTATATCTGCGGTAATGGCATGTTACATCTCTGTGCCAGATCCACAATACCGTGCTTGTTCAGTGTGGGAAGCTGTTTAAAAATTACTTTCCTATTAGAGTATATAGCTTAGTCTCTAGATGGAAAAAGCCAGATCAAAGATATAGCATTTATAAAACTGCTGGTTAAAAAGATAAAAGTGAGATAACAGACATCAATTTTTCACTGTAAATCTCTAGGTTTACTACAACATTAAAATTTCCAGTAAAAGCAGGGTTTTATATACCTGAACTCTAATGGCCTATTCTGAAAATATTTATGTCAGGAAAAGCATGGTATTTGCATGCCAAAAGCATTTTTAGTGCCAATGTTTAGCATTCCCTTCCCATTTAACTCTTTCCCATCTATTCATGAGTGCTAGATGCTCTGCCTAGTGCCTACCCATCAGATCTCCTCACACAGGTTCCTGGAGGAGAACACTCCGGAACTGTAAAATGGCAAAAAGTCAAACGCTTCTAATTAAATAGCACTGCATAAAATACTTGCCTGATGGCTCAGGATGGAGTCTCTAACACGGTCTGAAACCCATGATTTTGCTTCCACACTTTGTACATGAAACTACTGCTAACCAAAGCGATGGTAGGACAGGAAACTGGGCAACACAACACAACAGCTCAGAAGTAACAGGTCAGAACTCTACGTCATTAGATGAGGTTTCTGCATGCATGAGTAACACTCCATTAGATCTATATTAAAATCAAAGCATGATTCTGCGAGAACCAAGTGTCTCACCTTCCTCATACAGACATTTTCACCGGGTGAGAAAGGAGGGCATTTGGCATCTATGGGGCCATAAAAAGCTATCAGCAGGATCCACGCTGCAGAAGAGTATTGATTTCACCTGTTTATTTTACTACAAATTGAACTTCTTTAAGCAAATAATGCAGGCTAGCAGCCTTAAACTGTAGTGCATGGGACTCTCAGAGGTACAGAGCTTGATATTACTTCAGTTTTTGCAAACTGTAATTTCCTCAATTTAAGAAAGCTTTAGCAATTTAACCTGATTTTCAGTGAAGTATTGCTTTCTTCCCTGCTTCATACTAGCATGTGCTAGCCACAGCTTTTCAGGATAAGCCATAACATAAATCTAACTTTTCAAAACATAACAAACATACAGAAACACTACAAGTCTCTACCTGCCTTATCTCTCAGGGCTCTTAAGTCTGGGGGTTTTGTTTTGCTTGTTTATCTGTTTTTATGGAATAAAATTAGTTTTCAGCATCTGTCACCATCAAGAAAACTCATCCCTGGCTCCCACATGAGAACACTGTAACCACTGCACAGTTACTGAACCATGATACCTCAATGATCATTACACAAATCAACTTTTTTTCTTCTTTTTTTTTTTTTAATAACGAAATTAAGAATGTGCTTTCATAATTACTCGAATCAGACTTTCAGGTTATAAATTTGGTAAAAATTCAATATGACAAAATTGAAAAAGTAAAGTATGCCACACAATTTTATGTGTGGATTCTTTTAACTTAGAATTATTCAGGTGTGCTGATTAAATTTTAGCAAATAATACTGTTGGCATTGCCACTCTATCATTAAGAACCAACAACCTGCGAGAAGAGACAAAACACTTCGTAAATCCTTCTGTCTTTCTTTTGTGTGCCCTTTTGCAAAGTTCTCTTTTCAACATAATCTAACAAAAAACCCATGAAGGACAGACAATCTACAATAAAACCACAAGATTTTAAACATGGACATTAGGTGCTTTGCCAATTAAAGTCCTAGAACTCCCCAAAGATATGATGTGTTTCAGGAATTTGAATTATATTATCTTCCTTAGCTCCTCAGTATAATCATATTAACTTCTAAAGTTTATATTTTGAATTTAACAGATTTTCGATGCATTCTGTAGATAGTATATCAATCTTTAAAAACACAGAAACTTAAAATGTATAAGGAAGGTATGCATTCCTGCATGGGAAAAGAATTCAGCATTTGAAGGAATGCCCTAGCTGTGTCCCCAAACACATTCACACCCATGTACCAGATAGGCCCTTTCCTTTGGGAAAGGCAACAAGCTGCCAGCGAAGTGCACTGTGAAACTTCAAGAAGACAAATCATCCCTCACCTGAGTCAGCACATGATCTCTCTAACAGCCCTGCAACCTCTGCCTGATTCCACGACCTCTGCCCCACCAGGCTCCAGAACTCAGCTGCTTTCTTGAGCATCAGGTCCACACGCGGTTGGTCCTTCACCACTCAGGAGGATTTTAAAATAAAACTGTTAATCAACACGTTATTTTCTAATGTGTTTCCTCCGGACTTTTTCACTGCAATGAAAGTATTATCCCAGGATTCCCAGTTCCACTTTTGCCAAAGGCAATAATACAGCACAAGGGAAGATGCTCATTTTTTACCTTGGTGTTACCCAAATAGAAACTCCTGTAGCCCATCATTTAATAGCAATTCTGTAAAAAGTGCTCTACTCAGCAGAACATTATCTGCAGTCTCCTGGCTCAGGCAAGCCCAGCCACCTTGCAGATGCTGACTGCATAGACATCCAATCTAATGTAGCCCCAAAACAGTTTATTGAGGAAAAAAAACATGGCAAGGCCTTCCAGCAAGCAACTACCTTTGTACCCTCGCAGAGCTGGTTTAGGTCGTAGACGGTTTTATGCCACAGCTCCAGACTGCACTCAGAAATTAATCAAGTTTTAATACCCCAAATAATATAAAACCAGCAATGTTCCATTTTAACGATTTAAAAAACGAAACTGTTAATCAACACATCATTTTCTAATATGTGTCCTTCAGACTTTTCACTATAACTTGGGTTATCTCAGGATTTCCAGTTCTGAGTATGGAACCATGAGTATGAAATTAAGAAAATATTAGTAAGATATCTCTCTCAAGAGAGGTTCTCTTAGAGAGTATGTTTGAACAAGCCTCTTTTTTGTGCAAGGGAGACTTTTTTGCCCCAAGAAATATTTACTCGAACCACTGAAGAGCTTCAATGAAGAATCTTTTACAATACATGTAAAAGACTGGAAATATATAATCTTTATATCATTATAACCACCATCATAATCTTTAATATATATGGCAATGCTACATATTTGAAGATTATTAATTGGATTACTAGCAGTCAGCTATCTTGAGAAGACCCAACACATCCTAGTCTACCTTGGAAGTTACTTCTGCAAAGCAGCTTTCTGGTACACTTTATCTAACTACAGACCTGAAAGCTTGCTAGACAAATAAATTAATATTGCATTGCTGAAACTGGGGAGAAAAATAACCCCTGAGAACACAGGTATGATCATCAGAGTAAAATGGAAGAGAACTATGTGTTTGGTGTTGTTTTCTGTACTTAGTAGCAGTTTGTACCAGAATCTAAATTTTATATGAATGTTCAAATAAACCTGCACGGTATCCTCTGGAAGCTTTCAGGCTTCATAGATTGCCTGTCTTTTTAAAAGTCAGCACTGGAAGAGCTGACCCACCTAGAAATTTTAAGGCTTTGAAATTAAATAAATATACTATTGCACAAATCAGATCAGAACAAAATTATGTGGACTGATAGACTGGCTTCATACCTTAGCTTTACAGAAGACTGCAGTGGAAAGGGGAAGGTGCAGAAAATGGACAGTTCTCTAATCTCAAGTTTTGACATGTAAATAAAGACATCTGAGGAGCACACAGGTTGGGAGCTGCTGTAACATTCTATCATAATTAGAAACATTTCAAGAGCTCTGTAATTTCCAATCAAAATTACAGTAATTTCCGATATACAAGCCATGATTCATGACAGAATTTTTACATTCCATGGGAGATTATAGTGGCCTGATGTATGACACACTGAGTACAGCACTAACATAAACAATTCAGTTTAATGTTTAAACAGCACTTGGTGTTTAGAATCCCACAATAAAAGAAACATATTATTGTTGAAATTATCACTTTGACAGTGATTGAAGGGTAGGCAGGCATGTGGCCTATAAAGCTATAATTTTTACAGTCCACAGCTTGAGTTTAATCATTTTGATACAACATTTCCAAAATATCCCTTTAAATGCTCCTTACACCATATAACTTAAGAGACAACATTCTTTCTGTACAATGAAGTGAACTCCAAAATGTGAACAGCACAGACATCAAAAGTTAATGCCTTGTTAAAAAGAAAACCAGCACTAAAATGCTGATAGCCCAAGAAACATCAGTCTAACTGAGCTTCACCAGCTTCCCTTGGAAGGTGCTGAATTTTTCCATGAAGTAATTTTAGAAAAGCAAAGAAGTAGTGATTAAGTGGATTTAACACTTGATCTAATATGAAAATTCAACATTGCAACCATTGGTGCCTTTGGATTTGTTTCAAGCATTTATATAATCATAGTCTTTCTCATTTTTCTATATGTTTTTCCTTTACTTCTTGAGTACATACTCACTTAAATCAATGCTTTCGCATACTCCAGTGATCTTTCTCAGAAGACATGTCATTTATGATAATCACACCCAATAAGTGCCTGCTGATTTCCCTCTTGCCACTAAACTTGACAGAAAATCTTCAGTTAAAGAAAACAGAATAGGAAACCACAAAACAAAGGCTTAAAACGGAATATGCAACACATATGTATGCACACAAGCAGATAACCAAACAGACATTGTGTTCCACAAAAGTATGCATTTTTTCTCAGCTATAATTTGAACAACTGTAATTTTTGTGGGTATTTTCTTTTATTTTTGTCTTTTTTTTTTTTTGACAGTCCACCTCATGCACAGTCTCACCAGTGGGTCTGACTAAATATTTTTATGCAAAAAACCAGCACCCCATCATTCCTCATTGCAGCACATGTGATTGCAAAACACCAAAGCCTCGAGATTAATTTGGCAGCAATACCCAGATCTGGACCACAGCTCTTGCCACATCCACACCAGCTAAGAACTGATGAACCTGATCCCTTCTGGGACATGCCAAGACCCATGGGCACACAGGGAAGGTGTCTGGCTGGTGGGGAAAAGGGAGAGAGAGATCTCAGGAAGCTGCTTCTCTACCCTGCCTGGTCCAGGGCAACCAAAGGCTGCCTCCAGACTCGGCAAGAAGCTCTGAGTTGTTGTACTGGGCTGGTACACTGACCCAGCTACCCATGTTAATGCACATGGAAACTGATCTGGGGGAATAATTGCACAGGACATAGAGCTCTTTGAGCCCTGGGGGTTTTACCTGGCTTTTGGTTGCCGCAACCTTCGCAAACAGTGCTTGGGACACCTTAGCTCTCTTCATTTCCTGCTGAATCTCATCATAAATGGAAGCATTAATGTTCATGGAATTGTTTTCCGGTTTTCCATTCCTCTCTGTAGCAATAGTAGCAGTTTTGACCTAGAAAATATGAGACATTTTTCATTAGGAAAATGTTATTTTTCTCTCTTTTGCCCTCCCTAAGTAGCTCCCCTTTGCATTTTATTCCTTTGCCCAATCTTTCTCTGATATTCCTTCAGCATTTTGCAGAATAAACATTCTAAGTTATCAATGGTTCAAGCAACTGGGAAATGGGAAAATTCAGTGCATTGTAAAAGGTGAATGCATCTGAAATAGGAGTTACCATTAACAGACCACTGACAATTTCAATGTCATAAATTAGATGGAAACCTGTCAAGCAGTTTTGTGGAGACTTGTGAATCCTTGCATGATTTCTTTGCCCCACACAAATTAACTAAAAATTGTAACTGCAAGATAAAATAATCTCTAATGAAATAGAAATCTGACAGATATATCTTGATTCATGGCTTAGACCCAGTACACTCAAATGCATGATAATGTTGAAAAGTTGTGGCTTTAGATTGAATTTTTAAAAACTTATTTTATCAGTTTAGTTCTTAAGATGTTTATAAGAGAAAGTTTAGAATAATGCATACTTTGACCACTCCTTCATGAAACCAAGACAGGACTTTCTTAAAGCTACTGATTCTAGTTGTATTTCACTTACATACATCAAATATTTATTCTTCTTGCAGTCCAGATTAAATAAACACCAAACATGTAAACAAGATAGAATGATTACAGTACCACCTTTATGCTGCATCTGCAGCATTAAGGAAAACAACAAAAAAAACATCAGTAGTGTCATGATGTGCAGGAGACTATCCTTTCCTTCATCCTCTGGAAATGATGGAAGTGATGTTTCAACACCAAGCATCATCCCACCAAGGTTAGACTGCAGTTTCTGCAATATCAGTTGAGAGGTACAAAAAATCAGCAGGTACTCAGCTTATCCTTCAATATTCTCAGTACTTAAGGATAATGTCTGTCTTTAGCAGTTACTCTTGCAAGGCTTGCTCAAGATTAGTGGACCTAATGGGCCACTAATCCTAAAGTGGATGAGAGGAAAGGAAAACTGAATTTCTGCCAAGAACCCACAAGGTGATGAGGCAAACAAAATCAAACCTTAAGATTTCAATTCAAACCTACTGATTCATACTGAGGTTATTGAGAGCTGAATTAATTTAGTTATTCTGAAGTTACACAGCTAGTTTAAGACAGTCATTCAGCCTAATACTAAATCTAAAGCACAAAGCCTGGCACATCCAGAAGGTGATTCAGCCTACTCTTAAGTACGTGTCTAAACCCACACTTTCACTATCAGTTTGATCCAGTGCAAGTCAGCATCTTCCTGTGCTCTAAAGTCCCTTGAGGTTCAAAAGGAAATCATGACAACATGATAATTGATTTTTTTAATCTCACTCTCTACAAGCTTCATGTCACAGAATCACAGGATATGGGAGTCCAAGGCTTTGGATCAGAGATGTGCTTAGGAAAATCAGCAGCCCATTTTTTTCCTATAAATGCCATGCTCAGTTTGTGTTAGCTATCATCCATAGTGCTTTTAATATAAAATAATCTAGCCCAGAAACTGGGAGTACATGCCACTTTTGCTGAGCCTGATTTGTCCATCAGGCTTTTCAGGAACTGTGCTAACACATGCCCATTAACTACAAGGGGCAAAACTCCAACAAGAATAAGGTGTCCAACAAGCACTTCCCTTCTGGCAGGCATTAGCACTATCTGGTGTCTGAAAACAAGGGTCATGAGTAAAAACAGAAATGAAGAAAAATCCAAGAATGTGGCATCCAGTTAATAATGTGATTTTTTTTTCATCTGAAAACAATTAGTACTTTGCAGTCATGCCCTTTTCTGCAGCGTGACATTTTACCAGTGACATTGCAGCAGAGGACGGCCAAGCCTGGACCAAAGATTGCTCAGAAACATTTGAGACACCTGGCAGCAGGCAGTGAGGAGCAGCACCATGAAAGTCTCTCCTTCCCACTGCAGAGCAGGAAAAGGTATGCCTCACACCAGACAAATCAGTACAGGGCTGCAAAAGCAGGTGCATTTCCTGAACATCATACAGTGAAATAATTTAAAAATACAAAACTAGTGGCAATTTTAGAACCTTTAAATATGAAGGACTTTCCAGAAGATAACCGACAAGCGATGGGTATGTCAGGCGTACAACTGAAGACAGACTTATCTGTGTGCACGTAAAAATCAGCCTAAGCTAAATTAGAGAATGAAAAAGTGATGGCTTTGTCAACATGCCTTCTTGAACCTTGGGTTTAAATTTTGGGAAACAAATTTCAGTCCTTCCCCCCAAAAATAATTTTAACTTGTAACTAATCTTTGGAGGACCCAAGGAGAAGATGAGAAGATGAAGGTATTCAGCTAGCATACACGAGTCTTTTGGGAAGGAAATACTTTGCTCTTGTGATCTTGATCAAAATGTGTCTCTTCTGTAAGCACACTGCCTTTTTGATTGCTACTGTGCTTCAAAAGACAGCTTCATGTTGTAGCAGTACTTCATAGATCACTTAACAGAGCAGTGAACACCCAAATCATCAAAAACCATCACACACCATGCTGCAGACATATTTTAAACTATGCTACTCAGTCACATTTTTTAATGTCCAATTTAATAAGGATATGCATTTAACCCAAGGGAATTACTGAAAATCCTCATTCTGGTTTGCAAATCACATCTATCTTTATACAGGTACAATAAATTCAACAGCATCTAATATGTCACCAAAGTTAAAACAAACAAACAAACTCCTATTGCCTTCTGTTGATATTTAATTAAGGAACACTAATTGAATTCTGAAAACACTAATATCTGCATCAAAAAGAAGTATTAGCCCAAAGATCTTCTGGGTAATAAAGTCTTAAATTTAAAACATGATGGGTTTGGGGATTACCAGGAGTTGTGGTTCTCAGTCATACCCTTTCCCTCTCCAATTCACTCCATTGGCCAAGTATAAAAATTCTTCTCCTGTCTCTTAATAATTTCTCTTCAAAGATCAGGTGTAGACTCTGGCTGGTCTAGATGGGACTATTGGTCTACTCTGGTCTGATGAATCTCATGCAATAATGTCAGTTAACCTCTTGGACAATATCCATACATAAAACTGTTTCATAATTTATACATAAGCAAGCATCTAGGCTGTCATGTTGAATTTAGAACTGAGTTCAAGACAGAGGCTGTTTGAAGCTGGGCTGAAAAAACACCTTCCTCCTCAAAAAAAAACAACAGAAAACAAAAAAGCTCTCAACAGTGCAACTTCAGGACTTGGGTGAGGAGGTGGAAAAAGTATTCACTTGGGAGCGAAAAACAAAACAAAACATAATCTCTCATCTCATCCACACTTAAGCACAACCTCCCACCCCACCCACAGCTACAGCCACATTTTCTGTTTAGGAAAGAAATGATAGATCAGCTGTTTTTTTTGGTTTTTTTTTTTTTGACAGTAACCAAATTTTGCAAATACCAACTGAAGAGGGAAGCATTATTTTACAAATGTAACACACTGAGAATCAGGAATTCATTTGGCTATATTCCTATCACCAATCAATCTAGTCTTCTAAGAATACTTGAAAAAAAAATAACACATCCATCTCCTCCTGGCCTACCCAGATATATCTTCTCATCAAATAAGACTGATTGCAGCAGCAAGAAGTTCTGGATTAATTCAATTTTCCTAAAAAAAGGGTAAGTTGTCGTAAAAGGAATAACCAGTATGAAGAGGTTTTCACAAACATGGAAGCTCATTCCTTCCCCATTGAAACTGAAACAAAAAAATCTTATATAACACATTCTCATAAGTACTGTTTTAGCTTGGGAACAAAAATCTTCTTTAATCCTGGTTTAGCTTTTAATATTACATTGTACATTAAAATTCATAAAGTAGTTCATTCCAGGCAAAACAAACTACTTTTCAGTTCTGCTCTGCAAATAGCAGAGGAGGTACAATAAATGCTGTTGCTTTCAGAACAGCTTTTATCAGGACAAGGTTTACTACTCCATTATTACAGTGGCGCCTGGAAGTGCAGCTATAGTTAAGTGTCAGGGTTTCCATTAACTCTCCTCCATGGTGGTTTTTGTGGGGGTGGGAGGAGAGGATTGCATTTATTATTTTGTTCATTTTACTTTCATTAAAGTGCAACTTGGCACAAAGATTATCAACCTAAATCTCAAATTTTGCCAACTTTAAAATTTTGCTGGTGGTGACATATGGCACATGAGTATGAGGCTAGAACTCCACCATAAAGTTTCATGGAAGCTGGTGTTACCCAGAACTCCCTGCAATGGAGATTCACCAGTCCTCAAACACCATCAAAGCAGTGCTCTCCTAGATGCCAGTCTTTCAAGAGTAACATCCTATCTCTGAGACCCAACTCACGATTATTTTAACATGAAGGAACTGTAATTTATCTGCAGTCAGAGGGAGGCCAGGATTGTATTTATGAGATGAAGGTTTTGGTCAATGAGTACCTAGAACCATGACTCATGCAAGATTTGTAGCTACTTCTTAAAACATTGCCTTGTAAAATAAAATAATATTCTGCTCTTGATGTTACACGTAATCTATTTTTACAGAGGATGATGATGGACCCATGGGTTAACACAAATTTTCTTTGGGGAATATGAATGGCAAGAAAGATTTCTTCCTTGGTTCTGCTGAAATGGAGACTTCTTGTCCTGAGAAAGAAGTGTTTATAACTGCAGTATAGCTAAAAACCTTTAAGCAGAATATTTTGGAAAAGAAAATCTGTGACTTGGCCACCTGTCTCCATCCTCCCCCACAAACTGTACAGAGGAGGGGGGAATCATCTTCCCTCCACATCCCAAACTGCCCTGATGAGACATAAAGACCACCCCTAGCACCTCAGCATCCTCTAAAGTATCCCCAGATTCTCTCATTTCCACATAGTATGCAATAGACTCATTCTCTCAACTTGATCTAGGAATACCTCAAAAGGGCATCTGTGGAGTGATCTGCAAGACTAAGGTGTTGGAAGAGTGGCAGGGGGAATTATTACAAGAAATAGAACATGAAATGAACTTTTCCCTTCCTTCTAGATTGCAGAGGTTAAATGATGTCTCCATGCAGTACCTACCTGATGGAGATGCTAACACTTATAAACTCCAGTGCCCCAGGAAATAGCCTGACAGACAGGCTTCTGCCCAGGGGTGGCAACTCGAACAATGTCCAAGGGAAAAATCCTTGTGTACGCCGTCTCCTTGTGCTCAGTCCACCAGTGTGGAAGATAGTAGCAGACTTTTACAACTTGACCAGCTTAGAGGGCTATACACACATCCCAAAAGCTCATGCATTAGAGGCTAATGATTTCAATTAAAAAAAAAAAAAGAGTAAGATTTTGCATTTTGTTTAAGTCAGAGAGAAAGGGAGAACTAAGGGGGACAAAGAACTTCTTAAAGGATTTCAAAAAAGAATTGGAAACAATCCAGATACATTAGTTGAAGTAGCAACTAGTAAGAATGCTGTAAAAATGAGATAAATTCAATACTGTTCCTTCTAACTCAGGCACCAGGGTTTATGCTGAGTGAATTCCTACTATCCAATCAGACCTCCAAGGTCACACTTTTTGTTTTTGCATACAACAATACAAAATTTACACAGAACAAGCTCAGCTGCTAAATGGTTAAGTCTGCTCTACTGTCTGGCCACCAGTTGGCAACACAAAAATGCAAAATAGATCCTTTTCAGGATGTTTATTTTCACATCCTTCCGAAACTGATAACTTGCAATTGCAAAATAAACCTTCATGTGTGGCATATTAGCTCCCATTTTTCATGGTTTCATAGTTTAATTGTTTCAAATGTTACACTGGTCTAAAAATTTAATATTAAATATGTTGGCTCTTGCGTAAATTCTGTTGTCAGGATAAACGGTCTGTTTTCTCTTTCAACGGTTATCCGAGAAGCTCATAGCCAAGCTGGAAAAATATTATGCTATATTCCTGCAAAGTAATCCTTAAATAATTGCTTATAATAAATTTAGTAGTAAGGATGATCATAGTTTTATTTCCTTAGTATCAAATATTCAATAAACTGTGGACATTTTGGGGGAGGTACCACAGTAGCAGTTTGCATTAAAAATTTTGCAGTATCCTGACTGTAATTTATTTCTACTGTGATTTGCAAAGTTATACTTGCCAGTGTTACAACTACAATTTCACTATTATTTCAAGCATCAAGTATTGTAGTTATCTTACCAATACAGATATTTCAATTTTCAAACTTAGGACTCTGAACACTTAGCAGCAGGTGAAAAGTGCTTCTGATGTTTATAGTGGGGAATTCTGGAAACATGTAAGAAGGTCACAAAGAATCACAACTCAGAGGTTTCTACATTCTCAATTCATTCACAAGGGAAAAGGTGTGTGTTTTGCTGAATGACAGAGAACAGCACAACAACAGAAAAAATAAGTGCTTTGCTCTGTAGACCTCAAGTACTAGTCTACAAGGTTTCCTTGTAAACTTGTTTCCCTTTTGAAAAGGATTAAAACAAACGTATGCTGTTTCTACTTTGAACTGTCGCAATTAGGTTAACTATACTCCTGACTCACGCTAAAAAAAATGAAATGTAATTATGAACAAGAGCACAGTAGAGACAGATAGATTCAGTCTCCCCTTTCCCACTGAATTTGGACTTACAGTATGTTTTGTCAGTTTAGAAAACCCCTAAGTCTCACTTTCTTTCTGGCTGCAAGGGATTTATACAGTTTAAAGTGTGAATTAAAACCAGCACAAGGACTACCTCTGACTTGACACCCTTCAGGAAGGTCCTCTAATTAACTCTGTTCTTTAGCTGTGAAATTGCCCAAGACCACTTGAGACAGAATGAGACATTACCTTGGCAGAAAGGGATAAGTTAAGAAGGAGGGTTAGCCTTGGCTCTGAATTACCTGGGCTGTGGGAGCAGGTATAGATATTAAAACAAACTCAAATGTTATTTTAAACACAGTTATCTCTATTTAACTATATCCCACTAAAGCAATACTATGTAAATAGATTCTTGTCCTTTATCATGAAGAATATCTATAGTGGATTTTACAGACTAAACTCAAGTTAATGATAATGAAACTACACCATTAGTACAACCTGCTTTTTTCTGCTAAAAATTTCTTCTCTTGTGAAAAGTACTGCAACAGGCGATCTTCTGTCCTCCCTCCTACAATTTCGTTATTCGTTACTTTAGTGTGGTCCTTAGTATCCATTAACTGAAGGAAAATTAGGAAAATAACCTCGAGAGGAATTTATAGCATTCTGAACGGGTATAGAACATAGTCACAGTCACAAGCCTATGACTGGTTAAAAAAATCCTGCTGTTTTTGTCAAAAACTCACCCGACGCAAAATTCCCACAATCCCAAATCCTTGCTTCGTTTAGCAAAACTGGACTATACATGTATACAGCATGATTCCCACATATCTGCAGATCAGTTTGGTTTTTCCCTGCATAGGTACAACCTTGAGCCACAGCAATGCAGAGTATTTCTGAAAATATACAGGTTTTGGAGTGAACCATGTTTCTTTGTGGAAATCCTGTGCATTCCTACGGCTCACATGTATTTCTCCTGCACCTTAAAACAAGCATCAGAGTTTTCTTGATTGACACAAGGACTGCACCATTGAATCTCTCAGTCCCACTCTATCAAACTTTGCAATTTTTGAAGAATTGAATAAATCTTAGAGAAATCAATAGGAGTTTCATTTTAACAAATACTACATGAAGCTTTAACAAACATATCCAAGTCATTCAGAGCAATGGATATAGCAAGCCTGTTAATTTTACACAGTTGTCAGTAGCTCAAGCTGGTGAAAGCATGCCCAGCATTTTGGGATGGGATCTTCTTCCCCCCATCACTTTAGTTTTTCCTGTTTGCTTTCTGGAAGAATAATTTTTAAGGCACTACACAAGGTACTCACACTTCTGCTTTCACTCCTTCTCAGTTTAATGGTTCATAGTCTCCAAAATCCCTATCTGAAGCTATAACATTAAGAACCTAAGAATTGTAAGAAAAGATGACAGCTAAAAGCCATCATCTTCCATGCCCAGTAAAGGTTGTACCTCAATAAAATGAGCAAAAAATTCTGTAGGAAGCATAATGGATAGAATTAATCTTAAAATTAGAAAATAGGTAGTAATAAACTGCTACTATCATCCATTATATTTCTTAAATTTAATTTGTGATATGCACTGCAAGTAATGACTCTACGAGTGTTTAAAAAGTGCGACAGCACAAGATTTCTTCTTTTTCAGAAAGGTCTCACCCAGTGGGACAGTGAGAGAACACAACAAGCAAATAAATCCCAAGGCAGAGAGAGGGGTTTACTTGTGGAGGCCGGCTGGGCGGTGTGCTTATGAGAGGCGCCGGGCCCATCGCAGAGGCGGCGTTCAAGCTCCTTTCCCTTTCGTCCTGGTAAATTCGATCTCGTTCTGCTTCTGGCAGCTGCAAGAAGTTCTGCATAGCCCGAAGGTTTACCAGCAAGGACTGCGAGGCAGTCTTGGGATCCTCTTCTTTTCGGAGGATTTCTGAAAGCAAGCCCTGTAGGGAAGGAAGAAAAAAATAGGTTGGAGAGTTAGCCTATGTGAGTGTCTGTAAAACCCTGCTCTGCAAAGCCACTGCTCATCAGTCCTCATACTTCTTCCCACTGGGCTGGGAATGAGAACAGCAAATGCACTATTTGCTCCACATAGGATTATGTTAATGGCATTTTAGGTAGCAGAGAAGAGAGCCTCAACTGTACCCTTAATTTTATTAAGCACCTGTTTTAAATACAACATGAACGGAATCTTCCTAATAGGTCTTCCTCCTTTTCCTGGCTTAACTTGCCATGATATCTTTCACAGTCAACAGACAATCATGAGACATTAAGGATAAGTGAGATACACTGGGGGGTTCTCAGGCTTCACAGGCAAAATGCATACCCAACCTTATAAAAAAGGTTTTCCACATTTCTAGCAACTTAAATAGATCTTTGAAAGTAAGTTGTACTTCACAACTAATCTGAGACTATAAACTTGCAACGTTCCTAAAGTACTGCTTCACTGACTCAGGGCCATACTTTTTATAAGTCAATATTTCTTTCTAAGGGTTGCATACTGGAGTTTAACAACAAGTTAGGAAACTCTTTGGATGCCCTCATGTTCTTCCTTCTTACACCTTCCTCTCTCGTCATCAGGAGAACCCCAATCCTCAAACAGTCCATGGCCTGGGATATTTATATTTAATGTCAACAGGCTCTTGACATCTCCTCTCCACACTAGATTCTCCTTTTAAATATGTCAGGCATTCAAAATGCTCTACTGTCTTGGAGTAACAAGATGGTGATAAGAAAGGTAACTTGCAAAAGCAGATGTCAACTACTACTTAGAATAAATGCTGTTGCTGTACTGGGAAAGAGAGGATTGGTATGGGAGGCTCTTATAGTGTAACAAGGGAACGCAGATGTGAATTTCAATAAATAACATAACCCAATGTTTCTTTTCCTATATAACTGTTGTAAGTTATTCAGGATAACGGAGGGGCAAATAGAGAGGGAAGCAGACAATAAACAAGCCAAAACCAAGATAGGTAATGCTGAATATATCAATTCCTAAGGGGGTACAGGAGAATGATATGGCCAAGGGAATCTTTTGGGCAGATCTGATGCTCACAGAACCTGTGGAGTTGTCACCTGTCTCAAAGGTCTTATTCTACTAGGCAAAAGACCCTTAGGGAGGTGTTCTGGGCAAATCTGGAAGGAAAAAATCATTTCCTTGGGTTATCTTTAGTGCCAAACCAGCACAGGAGGTGCTGCTGAAAAGCCATTGCTCTCAAGCAGCTGTGCTTAGGTAGGACCAGGGCGCACCCAGTGTGGGTGTGAGCTCTGCACTTCGCCTTTTGGGCGATGAGGACAGAGGTATCAACCACTACACCCCAGCCAGTGTGGTCCTCATGGCCCTGTCTGTGCTTGCATGCATAACAGGGAAATGGGATGGAAAAGACCAATCTTTCCAGCATTAAGCAGGAAAAATATTTCAGAGGAGAATAAAAAAAAAATCTTGGGGGATACTTTCTTACCACTTTTCTTGTTCCCTCCTGTTTTCTGGTATCCAGGCAGAAATTACTCAGAAGGTAAATAAACAAGTTACTGAAAAAAGTAGCATTTTGGCAATGTTTTAATTTTTTTTTCTTAAAGGTTAGTCTAATAATAAATTTACTTATTAGCAAACATGGAAAATAAATTTGTGTCTATAATTTTTTCTACTTTTAAGTAACAAACCCACAGTTACCAATGTTTGTTAGTGGTAGGGTTACACAGTCTACCTCAAGAGGAGGTACAAAATGATTTTGTTCTACTGGAGACAGTCATCTGTCTGCAGTGCACAGGATTCAGAGAACAGAAGAGAAAGATTTAGTTTGGAAGGGACCTTTACGATCATTGCATCCATCCATTAACCGTGCACTGCCAAGTCCACCACTAAATCCTGTCCCCAAGTGTCACATGTGTTTTAAATACTTCCAGGGATTCCACCACTTCTCTGTCTGCCTGTTCCAGTGCTGAATAACATTTTTGAGGAAGAAATTTCTCCTAATATCCAATCTAAATATCCCCTGACATAACCTGAGAACATTCTCTCTCACCCTGTTACTTGTTACTTGGCAGAAGAGACCAAAGCCCACATTGTTCATCTCCTTATAGGTAGTTGTAAACATGTGTCATTTCTGACTGTTTCTGTGATGGAGACACCTCTCCAAGAAAAAATGAGCAAGAAAAACTAAACTCAAGTGGACTGATCATTGTCAGGAGGGAAGGCTCCTAACAAACAGCCACCCCACTGTCAGCCACAGGAAAGGTCCTTAAAAAATAAATACTTTAGCCCATAATAGAAAATATTTGCTGGTAAAAGCCTTAGCCACATAGTGGACAGCTAAAAAAGGTAGAAAAAGCTGTTTCTCATGTATTACTTTTCCCTCTTCAGTGAAATAAGTAAATAAAGAAAATGCTGCTGGTTTCTTTGTTCGTTTTTTTTTTTTTTTTTTTTGTGTTTGTTTTTTTTTTGTTTGTTTGTTTGTTGGTTTTTTTTTGGTTTTTTTTTTAACTTCTGCCTGCATTTCCACTGCTGTGGGACACCTCTTGGTGATTAGAAATGCCACTGAGTATTCATTCTCCTCTCTTACCCAGTCACTGCCATGACTCTTTGAGTTGGGAGCAGAGGAGAGGACAGGGATGCAGAGAGAGGAGGGGAGATGACAGAGCATGGAGAAGACAACGAGGAGTTTGTTTCTAGGCTCTAAACCTAAAGGTCATAATATGTGAGGAAAAATCATGAAAATGAAGAGGTAATACCAAGAGAAGGCAGTCCCAGGTTCACATATTACTTAATTTGTACTCCTTCAATTTTTGAGCACAAAACTTCAGCTAAAAGTTGTTAGACAGGATGTACAATGGGAAAAATCCTAGAAAGAAAATACTGGCTCTCACATTCTGGCCTGTGCTTATGTGCACAGATTAAGTGTACATTTTACCAGGCTTGATATCAGTCTTGGTACGATCTCCTGATATTGTACCTCAAGCTGCATAAAAACTGAGCATGTTTTGCAAAGAGATTATAAGCACTGTTAGGCTCAGAGCCCTCTGCACTGTTCCTCCTTTGTATTCTTTTTGCACTGCAAATGTATTTTTTTTAAATATTCCCAGGTTTCATAGGTTAAAAAAAAAAAAATTTACATGTCATCACAAGTATAATTCATTACTAATGGCACAAAAATGTTCAGTAAATATTATCAAGGCTTTCAAAAGCTCATTACAAATTCTTTAAAAATGGAGATAAAGTGTCTGCCAATATGAACAAAAACACTGCCTGTCTGGCCCCCAGTTTGTCTCCTCTTTGAACGTAATCACTGATTCAAATTGATTTTTATCAGTGTGATAGAACTTCAAAGCTTACAGAAGAAACATGCAATTCGCCCAAACCTTCCCAAAGCATGCAGAACATCCCTGAACACTATCCCTCTTGGTTGCAGGGTGCTCCTATCCCATGTCCAGGTGGAAGATTATTCCCAAACTCCACCCCCAAGCCTGGATCCTAGCCAAGTAAGTTATAAGCAGACACATTTATCTATGTCGCTTAGTAGCAAGAGGAGAGCTGTCATGATAGTGTAATAGCACCTTTTTACCTTTTATTCAATAGTGATATGGATAGTGTACTTTTTCTTAAATTACACTATGAAGAATTATATGAATACAGTGGCAATTTCTGTTATACTTAAGCAGGCAAATTTCTCTCTACCACATAATTTACAGAACTCAAATTCAATAAAACATTACATGATGGTCCATTACTGTTATCAATTTTAAATAATCCATCTTCATTTTTCATTTTACTGGAAAATAAAGTGTGCCAAAGACAAAGTGGAAGGAAAAAAAAAAGTAGTGTCTGAGAAGGTGGTTTGTGTAAACTAAGATTTTGTTTTACAATTACACAGAGCCGTTTAGTGCATCCAAGCATTCTCCTTCGAAATAGCAATTGCCCAGAATTAGCATGATCAGAGTCCTAAATACACAGAGGTTTTCACATATGAGAAAAGGCATTATACATGAATGAAAGGCAGTACGTCCTGGCAGCTAATATTTTAAACAAGCATGGGGCTCAAGCAGAAATGAGGGAGAGAGAAAAGTAGGAAACACTGAGAAATATTTGAAAAACTTCAGATCAAATGTTGTCACTTATGGGGAAAAGTATCAAGATTCAGACATGGAAAAGGAGCAAAAAGCACTCTTCCTTCTTTCCTGGAGACAGAGCCATAAGGTCACTATAACAGCACCTGAGTCCCTGCAGCAAACCTTACAGCTTAAAGTGTACACAAATGGAGGCAGGCAGCCCCCAGTTCCAGTTCCAACCACAACCATGACTAACACAATTCCCGGCTCGCACAGCGCGGGCTCGTCACCCCGCCATGCACCAGGCCAAGCTACACCTTCGAGTCAAATGTCAGACTGGCTGTGGGAACCCAAGCCTTTCACTTCCTGACTCATGCTAACATTTAAAAACATGCAACAGAAACAGGAGAGGAGCTTATTTATTTGTTTAGGGCTCTGAGGGTACTTCAACCCAACAAATGTTGATGCTGCATTTCAGCTCTAAGAACAAAACAGAGTAGAGGAACTCCCAGTTTAACTTAACATTTGAAACAGCAGGCAGAGTCTCTCTGCTGATGGGGGGTGGTGGCACCACACCTTGGGGTCTACCCCAGTGTATCATCACTATCACCCCTATGGTTGCTTGGGGCTACCCAGGAGAGCAAACTGTCACGGATCACAAATACCATTTTCTATCCTGCAAAGCACAAGAAAATACTGAACTTGCTCTTTCAAGACATTAGAGGTATCTGCACAATGCACTGAAAAAACAAAATATTATGTTTATTAATTTGATGAACTGGCAACTGAAACATAAGCATCTCAATTTACCAAAATTATCCTGGCAGACTGGTAGTCACCTTTGGACATCTTGCTTGAGGTGAAACTCAGATCTGCCAGCACAAGTACTAACTCAACAAAGTTTTCCACAGTGCACTGAAAGGAGGTGCTAACAGGATTCAACCTGTTTCTCTGCATCTAGTGAGCTGGAATCACAACTGCTGAAGGACAAGCAAAACTTCAGATCCCACTGTACTTTGAAGACTTCCTAGAAGGACCATAGAGAAATTCCTCCTACCAAAACTGCTTCTCCCTGCAACAGTTGTCCTGTTGTGCCTGTATAGATGTGAAGCTTCATTCAAGTTACAGGTATCTGGATTTTGATTAAAGTTTACAAGGCACATTCTTGAGGATTCAGTTTTGAAATTACCATTTAGAACTTAAGGGTAGGGGGGAAATAAGTCAAGAACACATCAAAGTCACAATTTTTCTTAAGAACTAACTTCTAAGGTATAGCTAAGGGTTGTTTTTTTTTTTTTCCTGCTTTATAGATAATTAGGAATAGTAAAAAAAGACATCTAGTTTTCAGAAGTATTTTTGTTAAATCCTTGGATCATGGAAAGATAGAAATATTTGTAGTTGACATTTTTGCAGCCAAATTAAAAAATCTTGAAAATTAGGATCAAGTGTTGAATTATGACACTACACTGGTAGAAACTTCCCACCCAAAAACCATCACCAAATTCTGTATTGATATTGTGGAGCATAAGTCTGAAAAAAAAAGCATCCTCAGCCAATTTCAAAGTCCATTTTATTGCCTAAACATTAAGCTAAATCTCTCTTAATTTATAGATCGCTTCCTTCCTTAACTTCTACACTGAAAGCAAATCTCTCCCCTCATCTGAGACTGTATCTTGACACCAGGGTTTTCTTGCACAGAACTCCTAACTGATTTCAGTGAGTTCTTATGCCTTTTGAAACTGATGGCACGATATGGTCCCTGGAGACGGCTCAAATATGCTTATGACAGTTTCAAAAATGTCAGTGGTAAGCCTGAGTTAGCTTTCTATCTCAGAAAGCAGAACATGAATTTAAAGAAGTGTTTTCACTTTTCTAGCCAAAAAAAACAACCAAAAAACAAAAAACAAAACCAGAAAGACAACTTAGGATATTACATCACTATTAGAAAATAACTCCTCAACAGCATCAGTTATTAAAGCACTATCCTAATTTTAGCTCAATGTGATGTATCCTTGAATAAGCCATGAAGAATTCAGAAATACAGCAAGCAGAACAAATTTTAAAAGTTTTCATGTAAGAATTGTTGTTACCTGCATTTACCCTTGGATATAAGCTGTCACTGTGGGTAAAATTAACAATTTCCAGATTTGCAAAGGTAAAATGCACCTTCAAAAAAACTCCTCTGTATTTCAGTGGGGTTTTGCTTAATATGAAAAGTCTGCTGAGATATTTATTGGTCAAACTGAGACTGACACTCTCTAGGCTCCTAATATTTTTCCTTTTTTCTCCTTATATTTGCCACAAAACATAACATATACTGCAAAACCTTAGCTAGTTAACTGCAAATACTAACTTAATTAGAAAAAACAATTTGTAGGATGTAGGGATACTACTTTGTGTTCTTTTAAATAGATGCATTTGAAAATTGCAAAAATATATAGGTGTATTTCATATCTCTTTGGGGCATTGTTTTCAGTGTTCCAGAACTGGAGTTTCCCCCCAGTTCTGGGTCATTCTCACACATTTTACCAAGCTGGTTAACCAGAAAGTGTGGGGGAAAATTGAACTTTAAACAAATATTTAATAACATTTGTAGTAAGAAAAATACATAGCAATACATATTTTAATATATATTTAGTGTAATAATACTAATATTAAAGTAAAGAATCAGTATTTGCACTAGAAATCTTGTTCTACAGTTGCATTCATCACATCAAAAAATCATTTTCTCCTATTGTGTCATATAAATTCAGTGTCCAGTCAGAACCAATTAACCTTGTATTTCAGGTAACAAATGCTGCTTATGCACAAAGGACATAGCAAAAGCTGTATGCAAAACTAGCTGACAAAAACTGAACACTTCAGAGGGAAGAAAGTTTAGCTAAAACAATGTGCTTTTAGGCAAACCTGAGAAAGAACTAAATATAAAATAAACTTTATTTTCTGAATTACTTGCTTGGCTTTTTGTCCTGGTAAGATGGCAGCTGCAAACCACTGCAACATGAAGCTACTACTATTGCTTTAATACTTTAGTGTATTAATAATTAAATGTTTAAACACTGTATTAAGCAAGACTCATTTATTTGCAAATATAACAACTCACACTGCCTAGACCTAACTTAATGTAAATAGTCCCTGCATGAGTTCATGTAATCCATGAAATTTGGTATGAAAGGCCCAGATCTTGAAAACCTCCTCTGCTCTAAAGAGGAAAGACACATTTACACACAGAGACCTACAGAGAATTCACACAATGACTCTACTTTCTTTTAGCTAAAGGAGGATGTAAAATATTGTAAGGCAATAGTAATTCAGAACAATTATAAATGACATGTTGATTCAAACGTACTACCAGAGCATTTGAAGCAGAATTTTTTATTCTCCAACAAAAATGTTTCAAGAGAAGCTCAAATTATGATCTTTTTTGTTGTACTATAATCTATAATGGGCAAATTGCTCCCTAAGTATGTGTTTTCATTTAAAAATGTGGAACTCAAAGCAAATTTACCTATGTCTTTTTAAAACATTACTAATTTTTGAAAAGTCCTATTAAAAATATTTTATTTTGTGATATACTTCTAAAATCTTGAGATCTTTTTATTTGTATCCAGTATACTGACATTTCTTCCATAATTTCAGCTTGATTAAATTCCATGCAACATGGCATTAAGTTAAATTCATAGAGCAGAATAAATTATAACAGGGTTAGCTTCTAAAACAGGTGTAAAAAATAACACATTTTAGTGTTACTTATCAGCTTTGCTAGGGCTGGCTTTTTCTGCATTGAAGAGCTGAAGTATATGTTCTGATGTGGACACCGGCAAGTTCAACAGCTACTGTTATTGCAACAAACTGCAAAAATACATGAAGATAGTAGATGATCTAGAGATAAAGCTTTTAATTTTTAATCTTTTCAGAAGCCTTAAAAGATGATATTAGGACTTTCACTGGAAAATAATAAAAATAAATGCAAGTATGGCTAAAAGACCATCTCCAGTAAACCTGTGAAAGAAGATAGTTTGTTCAGTGCGTGCAGGTGGTCGGAGCAGGCACAACTCTACAACACAAAAGGCAACCTGTTGGGTGACTTGGTGAATGGTTCTGCATTGAGCTAGTCATTTCCTTTCCTGGGAAATTCAGCTATTCATAAGCCATCACAACTGGAGAGGAACCATGCTTCCTGTAAGAACAGCAGATATTTCCATCAGTAATGTATCAACATGGACAGAGATCCTGCAAGGAAGCATGGTTCCTTCAGAGGAGCTAAGTGACGAGGTAGAAATGTGAAGACAGACTTAGAAGATGGTGATTACTAATTAGCGAGAGAAAGAAGGGACTCAGACTTCACAAAGAAATAAGAAAGAAGAGGACTGACCTGAGTTCGGTTAAAAGCCACACGTGCAAATACTGCCTGTGAGATTCCTGCTCGTTTCAATTCATCACGGACCCACTGGTAGATTTCGGAAGACACCTCTGTGTTCGTTGAGACCTGCTGCTCCAACGGCTTGTTCATGGATCTACTGACAGGAGGAGGGTGGTTCAAGTACTGTTGGTTTAAGGACTGCTGGGCTAGAAGTCTGTTCACTGCATACTGCTGGTTCAACAACTGGGCCATTACCAGCTGCTGATTTACCAGCTGAGGGCTAATGGGAGTAGATACAAGTCCAGGGTGCAGGTTTGGAAGTGGGGTCCGAACTGATGGTTGACTACCATGAGAAAGCTGAACAGGAGATGGAGGCTGTTCGGCTGTGTTCCCTGGGACTGGCTGCTGACCGAAGTTGACATGGTTGGCACCTTGCTGGGATAGTTCAGAAAGGCTATCCATCTCAACTACAGCAGAAAAGAAACATTGAAAAGGCCAACATCAGACTGAAAATCACAAACTTGACTGTCCTCACAAGAAATGCTAATAAAAATAAACAAATGTAAAATGGCGCAATGCAACCTAACCATGAGAGGGTCACTGCATCCCACAGTGACAGACACAGGGGACTTCAGACAAAGCAGTAACCAACTAGAGATGGGGCAAAAACAAGAGACAAAAACCCACTCTGTGCTGCAGATGATGCAGGTGAAACAGCAAGTGCATCTGTGCAAAGGGTAAGGAGGGCTGTTGTGGGAAAACATGTCCCAGCCAGAGAGAGAGAAGCCCCCAGTGACTGGTTTTGCTCCTCCCATGAGGTCCCTGCCGTGACATCTGCAGTTCACAGCCACTGGAAATCTGTAACAAGCAGGGTGAGGTACAGATCTCCCCATGCTCTGCTAATTTCTAGATGCTGCATCAATTGTATGGGACTGCTAGGAACTAGTATAATTTATGTAAATTACACAGATGGGCTGCTTTATCTTGCAACCATGTATGCATGGTTTTTTTCAGTGACTTGCAACATGGTTGAATTTTTTTCTTATATTAACTCATCTGTCTTTGACACACCCTCCTTTTTAAATAACAGCACAGTTTTTTCAACTACAAGAGTTCTTCCAGTTCCCCTCTTGTACAAGATTAAACAATATAAAATAACTCTAGGTTGATATAAAGGAGTCTCTTTTTTATCAGCATTTGTAACTTTTTTTTTATTCTAAAGCTCTGGTCTGGAAATAGGCTTAAGAAAATAAGATTTGTTTAAAACCAAAAGTCCAGTATTTTCACAAAAGTCTTGTAGCAATTTTTTTCCTTATATTAGTATGGCTTTTTTTTTTTTTAAATTTTTTAAGGCAGTGTCTGAGCTTGTCATACTAATTATGATCTTCACTAACAGTTAGTTATCAGTGCAAGGCAACCCTTTCCTCCACAAGGATCGAAGCTGGATAGAGAAATCAGAAGATACATCCCTATCTTCCTGCCCTCTCTTATCACCAGCAGAAATTTGATAAATAAAAAACAAGCCAGTTGTTCTGCAGAGAGTTCTGGTGTCCATAGCCTGGATCAATACCCAAGCAGAGGGCCTGCTATTCCTCACACAGGTGGCTTTGGGGGCAATGCTGCCTCTTCTGCCAGCATTAGTTTACACAAGAATACACAAACACACATTTTCTATTCGCTGGCTTCACTGACTCTAAGTGAATGGAAGATGAACCTGTCTTGGCAGACCGTATAAGTAAAATTTTTCATGACTTGCCCCATGCAGGAGCACTGCTGCAAAGGACGTGGGGGAGGCTGCTGTGGAAAGGTCACTCTCCCCATATGGCCACTCTGCTGCCTCACACGTGGACCACCTGAAACCAAATGAAGTCTTACCACTAAATTTGGAGGTTTCAGAAGAAGGGCTCCATGTTGCACAGAAGGTACAAAGTAGATTAAGGAAAGAAGCTGCCTTTTTTCACTCAGGGAAAGTAGAGATCAACCCAAGTGGGCCATTCACTCGGAACAGTAATTCAAGCAATTATCACAAAAGTGATGCATTGTCTTCATTACAGCCTTAAGCTATAAAAGGCAAGGAACCCGTTTTGGTAGATGAATGGTTTTGATTCAAATACTGAAAGCTAAGTCAAGCTCAAAATTCAATCCAAATTGAGGTTCTATTTCTCCATTCTGTTGAAATCTGTGTAGAAATTTTCTGACATAAAGTGTTCAAAATTATGTGAACAGGTTAAGAAAAATAAAAGCTATCACAGAATTGATAGATTTTTTTTTCTCCAATAATTTACTTGTGCTTACTACAGGAAGCAAACAATTGTCACAACAACTATTTGTTAAAATTAATTGAAATTAGGGTCTCAAGGTTAGATAAAGTTATGCATTTATGAAATTACTGAATTCCTACTGGAAGGTAGTGATAGCTATAGAAGATTGTTTCTTTAAATATACATTAGCCAGAGCGAGAAAAATACATACATTAAAAAATCAGTTCATCACAGTTCCAGGAACAGGTTTTCTAAACAATTATTCTGGGTGGTAGAAGATCTCTAGATTTACAGAATGACAGCTTTACATCTCTGGCAACCCAAGTCAGCTTGGCTGTTTCAATAGCAAATATTTATTTAAATGAATTCTTTCACTATATATGTACTTTCTACATCGACTCATCAAAAGCATCCTAAACTTATCATGAAGGGAACTGGCTTCTTATATGACTGTGACAGACCTCAATGTGACACATAATGGTATGTAACCACCATCAAGGCAATTTTTTTTTTTTGCTTACCCATCATATCTTTTGCCTTCTTGAAATGTTTATACCACCTTCCAAATTCCTGACATTTTGCTGCTGAGACATTTGCATAGTAAGTGCTGTTCACAATGGAAGAAATCATACTCTGTGTGAAAAGGGGAGAAGAAAAAAAAATCTGTAATAGAGAGTAGTACGAGTCAAAGCAGAAATTATTTCAGTTGTTGAACCATTATATTTTTAAAGTTTGAGAAACATATTGCATTTAAAATCCTATCATCCAAAGCCCTTTAAAAAACTCATTAACTGAGCATGAAAACAAACCAAGGTATATTGTAAATGGGAGCAAAAATAGCAGATATACTAAGGGAAGAACAAAGTTATTGACCAAGAAACATCATGCAATGGGATGGGCTCTGGACAGAAGATGCTAATCTTGAAAGTGAATTTTGCTCATCCTATTTCTGCTTTTAAATTTTTTTGATTGACCCTTCACATACCCACACAGGCATACAATTCCTACACTGCCTTTACAAATGCAAGCAGTGACCCATGTTACCCACGTCCAGTTCCTCTGTGCCACCTATCACAGAGTAGACCCCAAAAAATCATAGGATAAAACTTCATCTGAATGACCTATGAACAGGATAAAATATGGGGTTTATGGTAGAATAAAATATGTGTCTAATAACCCAAAATGAACCCAGCCTTGTTTTTCCTAAACAGGGTATTTTAAGTGATATGCAAAAACAGGCTTATGAAAAGCTTATTGTCATGTCTAATTCTGTAACTGAATATTAGCTGTAAAATAGACCAAAGGAAAATCAAGATGATTTTTTTCTCAAAGGTTCTCGAGATATCAGATAGCTACAGTGAGAAATTTACCTTCTGCTCAGTTATGACCAATTTTAAAATAGTAGAATTTACAGTGCATAAAACTTTCAGTTCCAGTACATTCTTTTACAAATCAATTAAAACTAAGCCTTGCAAAATGAGATAATGCTCCAATTTGAAAATTACACTCAGTGTATGATGTATAAACAACAAAATTAGCAAATATAATTTCAACAGACTGAACTTTGCCACTCTTTAAATTTCTATGTGGAAAGAAGTTACTTTTGGCTTAACTACAAGAATTGTCCACTGTATCAAAACAGCAATGGCAGTCAAGAAGACAAAGCCTTGATTACTACATTTCTTCACTATTCAGCATGTAACATTTAGATACATTTGTGCTGTCTTAAGAATCATTTAGAGCATCAACCCTTTGTTACATCAACTGCAACAGCCACAGGAAGGAAGAGTCTGGAGTAAAAATACAATAAATGTTACTCTAAGTCTTCTTTTAAAAGCCTAGTTCAGTTTCTGACTACATGTACCTTCATTATTGATCTTACTGAAGTTCATTATAACCATTTTCAAAGGTATTACTCAGTAGCAAGCTGTTTGTGGAAGCTCACAACTGCTAGAGTGAGGCAGCATTATTTATTCCAAATGTGGATATCCCCTACTCACCAAGCAGGTATTTTAATGTTTCTCCAAATCACCAAAATTCTTGCAATTTCTGAAACTAGCTAGAAGCCTTTTGTCAGTGGTTTAAAAGGAGAGCTAAATTTTTTTATGGACTACCACAAATCTAGCCTGAATGACCAGAAACAAGCTCAGCCGAACCCAGTTTCAACTTCCAGTATAAAAGCAGTATACTTAATGTCTAATATGTACAAAATTATCTTTTGAGACCTTTTACAGGTTAAACCATTTTGAACATGGGCACACGGTACCTAAGACATAATTTTAAAAGTCCTATGGATCTGAACTAGCAAATTATATGACTGCACAGACTACTTGCAGAAACTGCAGAACTGTATGTGCAAAATGGGGAACTGCACCTGTCAGAGGCCATCATCCCCCACTCATGTGTATTTTGCAGATGTCATTTAGGCTTCAAGGTGGGTTTCTCTTACTTTGCCCCTTTCAGATGTGTTCTTCTGCCCAACTAACTTACAGTATGAAAACATGCATATTAATTTTAGTAAATTACCTATTATTGAAGATGTTTGTTCAAGATTTTCTAGTGCTCCCTTCCATCTCATTTTACAAAAAACAATACACAAATGACATGGCAGTTTGCAACACATCCCCTGCTTCTTCAGGAATAAATTTAATGCAGTTACTTTACAACCAAATAGGGGACTGGTCTGTTTAAGAAACACTGCTGGGAATTTTAGCTTCTATGACACAATGTGAATTTTGAGCTTTGATGGCTAACACTGTGATGCTACTCCTGCTCTTCAAAGTAGGTTTAAAAAAAAACAAAAAACACAGACATTATAAACACATTTAAAAATGAAAATTATCCTGCATTTTCTTTGAGAACACTTCATGCAAACATTCAAGTGATATTACCTACGCTAAGAATCCTCATCAGGAGGAATCAATGATTTATTTACTAATTCACTGAAGGCAAAATTTTACAAGCCAGATAAAATATTATTACCTTGTTAACTCAGAAAATATCTTGACAACACTGAATTTCATTGTTTCTATGTGTTATTTATTATCATCAAACATGCAGTCACATCAGTGCAGAGAGATACACTTGGCTATAGAAATTTCCTATTGCTACAGAATTCCTGTACATTTTAATGCCAATCTACATATATAAATGTCTGGTACGCTTATGGCCTAAAACTTAAGATTAACCCAATGAGTCGGTGGTCTTCAGAGATTCACTAGCTAGATTTAAGGCATACTGAAGCTTTTCATATTACCTGGGTCATTACACTTGAGGAGTTCCCCATGTCTTGAATTATCAATAAAAATTATTGTATTTGAAGCACATCATATCCTGGTACTACTGCACATATCCTCTTTATCTGTGAGGCACAGAGGCAGACGCCTTCCACACGCAAGGATGAATATAAATACATCATACAAATACTCAAGTGCATCACATGCACCACTCATAATCAGATTTCTTTTTCACATGTTGCAAAGAAAATTGAGAGAATTCAAAAACTGGTCACAGATACAGAATCTTATCTCCCTGTAGTTTACCCATTAAAGCAAGTTGTGAGCCTTCAAGATCTCAAATTTCCCTCTTTCCCCTCTCCCATGTTTCCCTCCCCCCAACCACATCACTTACAGTCACGTTCTGAGAATCGAGAGATCTCATCTGAAATGGTGCCACCTTCACAGAAATCCCACTATTCTGGAATGATACCATCTGCTGCAGCCCAAGTGCTCTTTTTTTAGCCAAATAAGTTAATTATAATTAGGCATCCAACAACTGTGTGAAGGTAGGGGTAGAATTTGTTCTGAGGTTCAGCTGAGGTTCACCCAGCATAGATTGAACCAAATCCCATTTTCTCTGGAAGATTAAATACCAGAGATTAAATACCAGACACCATCTTTTTCTCAAAGAAGTTGGGGAACTCCCTGGGGAAATATCATAGATCTCAAGCAGGAATCGTTTCATATGCCCATCAAACAAAACCCAATAAAATGGTAGCATCAGACACCTTTTGTTTTGTGCCAGAATCTAACGCAAGGTGCATCCTGCAAGATACGGGAAGGACCCGAGCCTTTCATGCCGGCTCGTTGCTGCAGCCACCGCTGCAGGTGCTTCAAGGGAGGCATTTCTGAGTCATTGCCTCTAACACTGCTCTTCAACCAGGTGAAGTGTTGCTCGATCATCGCTAAAAGTATACTGTTGTCCTTTTTGCAAAACAACAAAAACAATGTTAATCAGGTTAATTCAATCATCTAAACCAAAACTGTTCATGCTTTTCTGCCAAATCAACCAACCACAGCAAAATCTGTTATCAGTGATTGCTCAGCTTCCAGTCAAAAAAGCTTTTAACCCCCACAGTCCCAAAACTTCCCCTAAAAAAACCTTAAAATTATTTTTATATGGGCAGAATAAGGTTGTTTTCATGCCTCATGAAGGGGTACTTGGGCAGCAGTATTTACACAGAGCAAATAGATGCTAACAGACTTAGCAGAGAGTAACAGACACAGCAGCTTCCTAGAACAACTCGGCTGAATTAGATATCAGGGATTCCTTTGCAAATTAAACATTTTTCTCAAAAGAAGCACTGTAACCAAAACTTATTTAGGCCTTCCAGGTTGTTTAACAAGGAAAAAAAAAAATCTGAGCTTTTTTGCAACTCATTCATTGGTGTTTAAAGCTTCAAGCCTGCTCAGTGGAAGGGGCAAGGGCTGCAACAACTTATTTACACAATTATCTAAATACGATTAAACAGCTGATGGACAAATATTAAACTGGAAAATGTATAGTCATTTCAGCTTAATGTAATCCCCTTTCTGTAAACACCCAAGACGATTTTTTTTCAACCAGAACAGTCCTGACATCTCATAAGCCTAAGGGTGAATAGCAAGAGATTGTTTTTGATAGTTATAAATATTCAAAAGACATGCAGACCATCTGCTTTCATAATACAGGTAAAGCAAGACTGAAATGGTGACTGCTGTATAAAAATGGTTCTTTTAACAAAGTCTTCCTCTCCTCGAAAACTATAAAGACAGATGTCAAAAACTGTTTACACAGGGTAATCAGGAGCGTGCAAAATGTAATATTCCTTTTACACACAGTGCTTGCTAAAGAGATTTTTTTTCTTTTTCTTCCCATCTGTGTGTTGCAACACATTTCTACAAGTTAAAAACATTTTTTCAAACAGAGATCTCATGAATACCCAAAAACATGCTATCTGGTTTCTGAATGCTAATTAATTTCAACTAAGGAATCAGATTTTTTTTTTCTGTGGAAAGGAATGCATGCTTTTGAAATGGAGTACTTCAACAATGACAGACACTGAAAACAGAACACCCCACAAGTTTAATTTTGCACTAGTTTGACACTGGCTATTTTCACAACTGTTTTACATTCAAACCCGCATCTGCTAAATCTGGCTATAAGACAGGCAGCAACTGTCCTCTCACTTTTCAAATGAGATTTTATTTACGTTTTACTATTTATCAAGTTTTTCAGAATAAAGCCTTGTAACAACATAATGGTTTTGTGAAGTGATAAGTAGAAGACACCTCATCATACAAGCAGAGTATGAACAGTGCTGCCCATAAACCCTACAGTCAATTTTCAGAGCTGAAACACTAATCTTGACAGTACCCTTTTAATGTATTATATTAATGGTACAGAGGCGTTAAGCACCTTTTTTATAATTCTCAATAAAATGAACATTTACTGAACAATCTGTCAAACCACTGGCTTCATTTTTTAAAGCCAAACTTTTAAGGCTTTATTCTATTTTGTCTCCCATAAATCCTCTGCTTTACATCCCTAGACACCAGCAGGGAAGCATGTTCCAATGCTGCAAACTTAACATGGCTTTTTAAAAAAAAATAAAAGAGAAAAGCCATGAGCCTTTGTCTCTAGACCTAGTTTGAATAGTGATAAAGTTGCAGAGCAGAACTTAAAGATTTGGGGGCAGCTGGGGGGGGGATCTTTTCATAAAGGACAGAGGAACTTTGTTTCCCCTACTCCAGCCACTATCAGGGGCTTTTGTTTGCGTGGAAATAGCATGCATCAGTTCTAACAGAAGCCGAACTCTTATGAGTGCTTATTTCTCAGGAGGCTCCACGTTAACATTTTTCAAAAAAGAATGGAACATTCAAGCCCCAACCAGATAACACAAGATTATCCCCAAATCAAAAGATTTTAGCCTGCCTGAGCCTATGCCAGCCCATGTACCGCAAAAACCCAACCAGGGCAAAATGTCGTTCCTAGTGTTCTAGCATGGCAGAGAAATATCATCTGCCATTCTGAATAAAAGCAGACCAAATATATCCAGCCATTAGCTGCTTTTTGGGCAAGACACGGACAGTTTAACTGCATATAAAGAATTATGTTAAATTCCTTGGTCCATTAGCTTGAACTATAGCAAATAATGCAATGGAATTTGTTGTCATATGCCCTATAACATGTGGGATAAGGGAAAAACCCACAGATGGGCAGAGAAGAAAAAAACTTTTGTTTGTGCCTTTGGCATTGCACTTGGATGGCTATCTGACCTCCATACTGCTGCCAGGGTCAGGAGAATAAGGATCAGCATAGCAAATGCTGGTCATATAAGTTAGAACCGAGTAAAAGGCAGATTTACAGTGATGGCGCAGGCTTTTCTTCCAATACATTAGTATGCCTTTCATTCTTCCTCCTATCTTTGAAAAACTGAAATTATCTCCTCCTCATTTTCGGTCTTATGTTGTCTTTAAGTATTATAAATATATGTATTAATGTAAACATAGAACTACATTGGTATAATGAGGAGAGATGTAAAACTAAAAGAACCCAAATTATATATACATACATACACATATATTTATATATGGATAGAAATATACCCACACATGGGAAGATTTCGAAAATCAGAAATGAGGATTCAGCATCTGAAGGAACGGATCCTTGCACTATTTTTACCATTCTGTAATGTAAATTCCCAGTTGATGCATGACAGAGCAGCATTCTCCCAATGTTTTCTGAGCATCTCCCACTGATAGATATATATAAAGCTCAAATAAAAGCTGCTTCCCAAGATACTACTCTTATATCTACAAAGGTTAAAAGCTTAAAAGAGAGAAGGATAGGTAGGTGGGAAATGTTAATTCAGATTTGAAGAACTTCATAACTGCGTTACAAGCTTCATGGCACAGTGCCTTAGACTTTAAAAAAAAAAGAAAGCAAATGAAGTCACAACCCCAACCTATAAAAGATAAGGAGACATAACACATTTTTGTCTTTATTGTCAGATATCCAACACAAATCTTTTTAAGAATCCTGATTTTACCGCACATGATTTGTAAATGGCAGATACTTAGTAGTAAAAGTCCTGGATAAACCCTTCCTAAAAACAACTTGGATAAAATATAGAATACAAAATAACTGGTATTTAATAAGTTAATTCTTGGTTTATGTCACAGAATGAAAATGAAATTGAGGGGTGAGTTATTACATCCTAAGATTTTGATTATGCAAGTCCCTTGGCCAGCATAGCTCTGAAATGTGAGAGTTCCATGGGTAAGAAATGTGCTATCCATTTCAGCCAGGAATCCATTTGAAAGAGCTGTTATGAAATGAATAGATTGCTTTAAATTTCTCTTTCAGCTTGAGCTGGATGTTTTCAGGAGCTCTCCACACTGGCACCCACCACAATACCATCTTGGGGTGTACAAGGCAGAATTTCTGGTGGATGAAGATAAACCCAGAAGCCGTGTTCCAACCCAGGCTTCTGGGTCCCCAGAATCAGAATTAAGCTACTCCAGGGTAAAATCCATCCTTCCTTACCAGTTCCGTATGATGACAGCCTCAGCCTGTCTCCAGAAGGCTCCTGTTCCTACACTAGGATATTCACTACATGAACCCTGTGCAGCTGCAATCACCTCTTCTTGGGATGCAACGAATGGGACTAGGGGAAACTAGAAATCAAGAGGACAATTCAAAGAATCCAAGATACAACCAGCCTTTCTTGTATGGGAATAAATAGGTAGGTGGGTTCTTGCAGATCTCACAGACTGGTTTGGTGAAAAGATGAGACACCCTCAGCATTCCTTTCTTGTGGATTGCTTTTCTTTCCAATCACTCAGTTCCGGACAGGTCAGAGTGCTTCTGCCTTGTTTCCTATCTGAGATGCTTGTCCTTAATGAAAGTGCTTTCTAATACTAGCCTAATGCAAATGCTTTGTGTGATACAAGACATTTTAGACCTATTAATGCATTAAAGTCGGCTTTGTGTATGCTAAAATTTTCTACAAAACTGCAGTATATACATTCTCCTGATAGAGATGTTGATAATTACTCTATCTTTACCCAGCCACAATGTTCATTTTCATTTCAGTTTTTTCTTAATATTACCCACCACGTTAAGGAAGATTTCCTAGCTGGGAAATAGGACATGATTTTCAGCAAGTCTCTTCTCGGATTCCACTGTTCTGCTAAGCAAAGCATCAGATGTCTGGCATGAAGCTGAGCCCTAAGGCACAATGTCCAGACAAGAAGTCATCAGACTCAGTAGCACTAACAGTTGTCTTGCTGAATTTCTTTTGGTGTTAAGAATAAGCCTTTCCTTTGATCTCTTTTCCATTTTCTACATAAGTTTTTGCAGATTTTTAAAGTCAAAAGAGGTCATTTTCAGCATCCATTTTGGAATTTACGTAAAATGAGACCCTAGAACTTCATCTAACAATTTCTGCGTTCAGCCAAGTTACCGGTGGCTGAACTAGAGAAATCATCAAGTATTTGTCTACAGACTTATTGTGCTGCATCTTTCACCACATCCATTGTAATCTCTTTCTGTAACCTCTAAATGTACCTTTTATGTACCTTTTTTTATTTTTTTAAATGTATGACTAGCTTTTTGAACTTCATTGATTTCTGCTCCTAGTGAGTGCATTTTTCGTGCCTCCAATTGCTTGCTTAAATACCCCTCCAGTGCCAAATGTAAGATACCTAATCTATCCTTTGTTTAAATGGTTAAGTCTCAGTTTTACTGTTTCAGGTCACATGCCTCTTTATGAACCACACGTACATCTGATTATTCTTAATCATATAAACCCAAATTCTATGAGGGATGTGCTACTAAAAGCACATGAACACACTTCTTTCTGTACTGAGAAAAACATAAAAATTTTTCAGGAGAAAAGTAATTTATAGTATGAAATTCGCTATGGGTTCTTAACCTTCGCTACGTAAGATCGTAAAGGTGACATTGTAAGCAGCTGTTTTAACCAAGGTATTAGTTTTGCCTCTGTGTTGCTATCTTTCATAGCAAGAGTTTGTAAAAAGTATAAATGCTCTGAAGAACTCGTAAAAAGATCCAGGATTCAATGAAGGTATCTCAAAAGAGAAATGTTCCAGCTACCTTTCCATGAGGAATACATATGTACCCTTTCAAGTTCTGTTTACTAAATTTTTCTTGAGTAGTTGTTGCATTAAAATATATAAATTTAAAAAAAGAAAACAAACAAAAAAAAATCAAAGCCAAAAAATTAGCTGAATTAGATTTAGTGCACAAAGAGCCTTCTTACAAAAAGTGCAGAGTAAGGAACACACCTTTAGGAACTTGGAGATGTGCAAGCTGGCACATAGATCTTGGTGGAATTTTATTGTGATATATATATATGTAAATATATAAATACACAACCCTTAAAATTCAAAGAAAGTCCCAATATACTGATTCAAATACAAACACCCTAAGTAAACTTATGGAGCTGAAATCTCTCTGGCTCCAGAAAGGCCATTGATACCAATGTCCTTTGCATGTGTCTCAGTTCTTCATCATCACAAAACCCATCCTTCTCCCTGACCATTTACTGTAAATTATCAAATCCCTTGGAACAGTGGCACAGCCAAGCACACTTTCCCCTCTTCTGGTGCAAGCTTACAGAACTGCAGTTCTGAGTGTAGGAAATCTTAGTACTTAAAAAACAAAATAAAAATAAAAGAGACAGGTATATATGAGGAGAACGTTTCACCCTTTCCCACCTCTGGGGAACAGAACTTTTCCCTTTTGAGCAGTTTATTCCATGGCTTCAAGTGAGGCACAACTGATGTTGCTACTGTCCTGAAAAACCTGTCCTCTGATCACTGCTGTAAGGCACCAGTGGAATCTGATATCATTTGTGCTGCTCTTAAGGAAGTGTCCAAGGAAAAAGAGTCAAAGCTCACCCTTGCCTTAGGGTTCTCCTACCATGGTTCTTGGATACAAAAAGGAAGAATTTAATTACTAATTAAAAAAGAAAAAATGGTGATGGTGGGGGAATAAGCTTTCAGAGTTTTTCTCAGTCTGAGAAACTCTTCTAAGTTATGATTATATTGAAGCCATGAGTCCGGTCTGACAAGGTGAGAGTTGCATGTCTCTGAACACTGCCTCTCAACAAGTGGGTCCTGTTTGCTTCAGCTCCTGCCAGGTAAAAATTATTACCAAGGCAAGTGATTTTTCCTCTGGTGCATCTTTATGCCTACACCCCTGCGTCCCCTAACACAGATGTACCTCATCTTCAAATCTGCTGACAGTGACGCTACAGCACCTACAGAATTTGCTCAGCTTTTGGGTAGGTTTTATAACCATGCTGATCCCTGTGCCTCCCACCACTGCTAGTAATAACTGAACCACTCAGAGAAGGTCTCTGCAAACCAGTCACAGCAGTGATTAAGATGCAGACATACGTATCTCCTCGCCCTTTAAATAGAAGGCTTAATTGGCGATGTGGATAGCAGCTTTCTAATGGACAGAAATTAAACTCCATTTAATTCCTGAGGAGACACTTCCAATGCACAAGGTTTACCACACATTTGGAGTGGGGAGGGAGGGGGGAAGGAAAGAGCCGCATGCACAACTCTCTCTACCTCTGACAATCACTGAGGAAAAGCAACATGAGGACCAGAATGGCATAAGTGTGGCAGGTGTGAATTGACCTGCACTGGCAAAGCTGCGAGCTGGGAAAGTTGCAAATCACATGATTGTGCAATACTTGGCTCCAGTCAGTGCTATCGTGTTTTTTATTAAAAAAAAAAAAAAAAAAAAAAAAGAAGAAAAAATCTTAAAGATATGTACATCAAGTTAAGGGATTAACTGTCAAGTGACATTACTGAAAATAGAGTCAATATATTTCTTTATTGTTAATGAAATTCAGTTAAAAGTGAAGGAAGTGATAAAGAATGTACTGTTTTGTAATGTATTTTACATAAGAACGTAATATAGAAAGGGAAGTGCAATTAAATCTTAATGTGGACTTTTTTATTTTTAGTTTATCATCTGGTTTACATTTTGAGCCCCTTTGCAGCAGTAAATTATGCTGGCATTTCTTAGGGAATAACTGCCATGTTAATTTAGTTTAATAAAATAACTGACAGAAAAGGGGGAAAAGAAGCAAGAAAAGACAGAACCCTCCCCCCCACACACACACTCCTTATCTTTAGCTAAGTATTCAAATGCTTTCTATATGAATTGTCCGTGGTCCAACTCCAGTACCATGTAATAATACAATGCATTACAATGCAGTACAATACAATCTTGGGTTTCTGTAGCGCCCTTCATGCAAGCATCCCAGGGTGCTTTACAATCATTATGAGTTAAAATTAAAACTGAAGCACATACAATTCCTAATAGAATCATTTTAAAAATGCTAAACAGAACAAATAACTTTTAAGTCTAGATTTAAAAGTCCCAACAGCCAAGCTTTCCTTACTTCAATTGGCAATGAGCTCCAAAGCTAGGGAGCAAAGCGACTAAAGGCTCTCTCATGTTATGTTAAAGGATCTCTCATGTTGTTTATACTTGTGCAGTATTCCACAGCCAAAATTTTGCCATTAAGAAGAAAAATATATATATATATTTATTTGCAATTTTGCTTTAAAGAATACTGGAGAAGTGGTTTGTTAACTCTCTAATAAAGTTATGGAAAAAATAAATGAATCAGGGTTTGCACTTGGCCGTGACTGTGTTAAGAGGTAAGCAGGAAACATGAACAAGTATGAATGAATACAAAATTCTGTAGAAGTGCATTACTTGACTGCCTCTTAACCCACTAAGTGTACCCAGAAGGAAAAAAAAAAGCGTGGTTATGTATATATATGTATCTACAAAGAAAAAAAAAAGAACGTCACTGCAAATATTTTAAATGCAAGTTACTCTATATACCATTCTCAGGAACACTGAGTGAAAAGAGAAGTCAAGTAGAGCTCCGTTCTACAACACATGCCTGCTTTAGGAGAAAAACGAATCAGAAGAAAACATGCTGTGTTCCTTTTTCATTCTGTAACTTCCCTAAAACTTGAAGTCCATATGATGCAGATAATCATTCACATGACACAGTTCTCAAAATTGCCAAGATACAATCAGAAATGGTTAGTACTCAAAGTGGGATGCACAGTCCCAAAAATGCTTTAATTTTGTACTTTTCACAAGAAAGCCTGGTGGAGGACAGGTGTTATAACTCCTGACTTTAGGAGTGTAGAAACAAAATAAAAAAAAAAATCAAACAACAGCAAGAACAACAACAACAACAAAAAACCCTGTCAACACTAACACCATTCCTCTCTTGGACTCCTCCACTATTCAGAAGCAGAAACAGAAGACGTCATTACAGCACAGATACCAAGGGGCATGCTGACACCTTAGAGACACCCCTGAAGTAAGATACTGCATTTATTTGAAGAACAAAGCATGTTTTCCCCCTCCTCCCACAATGATTTCGGGCCTCATAACTGTTTTGGAAAGTGACTTTACATCCTCATTATACTTAATTCTAATGAAGATGCCAAAAAAAAAAAAAACCTATAAATTTTCACCTTTAATAGGGTGCTATGCAGATAAAACAGTTGCAGGTAGACTGGCGTAACTCTAACACTGAGAGTGTTTAGGTGCATCTAAAGAACGTAAATCAATGAACAAACGATCAGTCAAGGCAAAGGTTGAGTACCCTGTGAATGTCCTCACACAGCTCTACTCAAACACCTATTACATACATCTTGCTCATCCCATCAGCAATAGGCTCGACATTGCCCATGCTGTCAGGATGACTAAAAATTATGGGTCCAAATTCTAATTTTAATAGTTAATTGCAAATGCTTTAAAAATCCAGATACTATGTCAGCTTGAAGAGACATCACAGTGAACACTCTTGAGCAACTGAGGGGTGGGTTGAAAAGCCCTGCCTGCCAAAAGCTGAGCCCAGGCCCTCAAGGATTTACTTTCCCGAAATAATTAATGACATCTTTAAAATCTAAAGTACAGTAACTTCTAAAGCAGAAAAAAGAGCTGCATTCCTTACTCAGGTTATTAATTATTGGGGGAGGGGAGGAAGACAGAAGAGACTTACAAGCAACAAAGAAATCCAAAGACTTGATCTCAGGTCTAGGCAGGTAAAATTGAAAGGGGAGGGGGCACCTTTTGGTTTCATAAAGCATGAATCAAAACCTGCTCATAAAAAAGTATATATTTTGGCAACTCTTAATAGCTCATTCCATGATTGTCTATAGGTATGGCAATTTTAATTTAGCAAACACATCTTCTTTTGGTTAGGATTTTGGAGGGGTGGATCAGAACAGTGGTGTGGAAATGTGAGAGGATTTCTGTTGAGCTGCCTATTTGCAGCTATGAAGGCCAGGTGCCTTCACATCAGGCGAACTGATAAACACTGATGTACCAAGAAAGCTTTCTGTCTGTTGTCTCCACCAGACACATAAAGTCTGAACAAAACACCATGCAAATTCAGGGTAGGGTATCTGAACAGAAAGGAAAGTTATTATTATATATGTATAATATTATATATTATTATATATATATATATTATTTATACCATGCCCATGTCAGATGAAGAGAATCATTCACTACGGCATGAAAGCTTGTTAAAAATGCAGTCAGGATAATTATATTTGTTACAAGTGCAAAACTATGCAGACTTGGGTATCATACCAGCACTTGTACTGTGTATGTATAGGTTTCACGGAATGCAAGCATATATCCCTCTGACTGAAATAATGCTATTCCCTCATCACCAAGAGCAAAATTATGTAAATGGCTTTATAGGTAGAGGGGAATACACAAATACCTTCCAAAAATTTTAAAATAGTGCGTAAATTACTATGTCCCCAAGTATCGCAGCTTCTGGGTATATTTTTTTTAAATATTGCATGTCCCCTACAAAATATTGAACAAAAAGACACTGGGATTTGAGATTCTACCATATATCAGGCCTGGAATTTCTCATCTATAATGCACTGATTCATGGCTGTCCTGAGAGTCAGATTAGATACAAACAGTCTCAAAGGATGAGCAAAAGGGAGGGGAAAAAACCCCAACCAAATACCTTCACATTTCAGGATACTATGGGATAAGAAAAATAATACCTTGCTTCAGAATTGCTTTTGCAGTGCTTTGATAGTGCCTGTTTGTGAATAGTAGCAACAACCGTTTAGAATATCTTTTTTTAGAAAGAAATCAGGCAAGATAATACCAGTAGAAAAGTCAATGTCATTTGATCACTGCCATATTTTTAAAACAGTGCCCAGATACTAATTAATCTCTACAATCTCTTCTTTTGGTAGGTGACTTGTTATCGCCTTTTCATGGAAAAGGTTACAGGAATTCAAGATAAGGGATACATCTAAATGTTCAAAAGCACATGGTGAGTTTGTGCCAGAATTATCAAAAGGATTTCCTGTCCTTTTCTTAGACCAATACCCCATGTTGCTCTCCTCTTCTTCATAAAAGTTGATTGATCTATATATATAATACTTATATATATAAATACACAGAGAAACAGAGAAAGATGCAGTAATTCAATAGCAGCAAAAGAGGAAAAAAAAAACTTAATTAATATCAGAATAAATAGAGTGTAGTATTTCAGTTATTAACTGTGAAAGTAAGAAGAAACCTCTGCAGTAAAAAAATCAAAACAGAGCAAAACTGTGAAAGTGAAGTATGAAAATGCTAAGACTAAGGCGAGACATTGAAGGACTAACATTAAATAAGTAAATGCAACAGAGCTGCCTGCCTGCTTGATCACTTTAGAGCAGCTCCCAGAAGACTGAAGTAGAGTAGAGCTTCTGTGCAAGGGTTTGGAAATAAGAATTGATGGTAGAACAATTTCTTTACAACCCTTTGGAGACTGAAGAGCCAAAACAGGAGGGAAATGAGATCTAGGCCACTCGCGAGATAGACCAATTTAATGGAACGCACAAGACAGCCCAAAATTGAGCCCTAGATTAAATTCCAAGTTACCTTCCCCATCAAGAGAGGTCTGGAGAGGAAACAGAAATGAAGCAAGCTGTGCGTATCAAACGCAAAAAGTCAGTCGGCATCTGCACATGCTGCCAGCCTCTAGCAATAAAATCTGCAAACCCGATGTAAAGCATGAAAATATGCACTTTAGTGCATAATTCAGAACAGGCTTGGGTTTTCCATGCAAAATTTGAAGCGTCCTTTTACGTTGACTGCTTGATACCAAAAATTTGAGGTTAAATATTTGAATGGCTATTTGCAATTGCACAGCAATTCAGAGGCATGCATTTGCTCCGGTCCGTCCTAAGCACTCCAAGTCATCTTGCCAGGGATTCTGCCTTATGTGGGCTCATATACTGAGCAGTAAAACTGACCTTGAGGGGTGGCCACACCATCACAAAGTGAGAATTACAGCAGCTTCAAAAGGGACCATGTATTCAAGTCTCCTAATGAGAGCAAGAGTCACAGTGGTATTTTATCAAGAAAGCCATGAAGAATTTGTACCTTTACCTAAGATTTTAGTTGGACAAGAAAATAAATGCATAAAAATTTTAAAAGAAAATAAATAAAAAACACTCTAGCAAATAATGCTGTTAATTTTTCAAGACTATAATTGAAACAGACTGGTTCTCAAAGTTTTGTTCACATATTTTCATGTTATTAAGTTTATCTGCACTACAAAATAGTTTGCTTGTTTGTTTTTAGGTTTTTTTCAGTACATTGAATGCCAGTATTTTGAACAAATATGAGCAATTTTTTAAATATTCAAAATGAAAGATTGCTTCAGAAAATACAGGAGACTCTCAAGTGAAAATGAGGCTTCAGAGATGCCATGAATTGAGCACAGCGGCTTAATTACTTTAAAGCAAGTCCTTCCATACCTACACAAAACAGAGTATTGCTAATGGCAGTGACAGAAAACGATAACTACTCTCATTTCCACTTTGAGTCATTTTTCTGTGGTTAATAAATTATATCCATAACAGTGTTAATAAGTTATGGTACAGTGTCACAGCATTAGTTTGCATTTATGATGAAGCATTTCATATGGCATTACCTACAACCGTGGAAGAACATAACAGGAGAGAGCCCTTCTCTGCTCTCAAAAGAATCTCCTGTTCTGGCACTTTGATGGATCCCCTAAGGAAAAGCTGTCTCCTGACCTCTGCCTTACTCTTACTTCTCACCTCTGCTGCAGGAGCATGACATGGCAGGACAATTCAAAAACTTTAATACCTTTAATGAAACACTGACACTCTTAAATCAGTGCCCTTTCCATAGGAATGATCTACAAGGAGTTAGAGGTAAGGCAAATACGGGAAGTATTCAGATCAATTTACTCAAGTGAAAAGCACACTGTCAGATCAACTCATCTTCCCTCAAGCTCCCAGAGGGAAACAGGAGGACTTAGACTGGCTGATGGGCTCTTGATCAACTACTGGAAAAACTTGTTTTTCCAAATGTTAAGAATAAATAAATGTACTTTAAGCCTAATATGATTTGGTTTTTAAAGAAAAAAGAAAAGCAGAAGCTATTTAAATTCTTGCAACCCAGCTATGGCAGCACTGGTGAAGATAGAGAAGACAAAAGTAATACGCACATTTTTAACAACAGAAAGAAGCTTTAAGAAAATTCTTTTTAAAATAAAGAAATACAAACCAGTAAACAAACAGTCCCAAATCAGAGTTCTGTAGTGTGGAGTTTTAGTCATCGCAAGCATTATCTTGAAGAGCTGCTATTAAGCAAGATGGCTTTTTGTCCATTAAAGTTATTACATAAAAATTCAGTATAGTTCAAAAGAATTATTTTCAGAAAAATGTAATTATTGAATTGTCTCCAGTACCATGATACTTTCTGTAGTCAAGCATTCCTTTTAAAAAGCGTTTTTCTGCTTTACATATACACATATACAGAAACTCCTCTGTGAAACACGTCTAAATAGAAATGAGATATTACATCTCAATAAAAATTATTTGCTTTCTATCAGTATCAAGTAAAAAGTAGCTCTATTAGATTAAAATGGAGAAAAATCCCAAATTATCTGCAGCCTCCATAAACCAGCAGTGCAAAAGCTCACATGCTTTTACAGTAGGTACATACAAGATAACTTTGTAGACATATTACTAGAATGGTTTACAACCAGTGAAGATAATTTTGATTATTTCCACTTCAAAAGTTCCTATATTGGAGCCACACCACTGAAAACAATCTAACCGTAGGGGGAAAAAAGTGATGGGAAACAAGCTTGCTAATCTCTACACTAAAATTAGACAGAGGAGCAGAGTAGTCTCCTGTAGATTAACTGAAGTCTTTCAGAGACAAAGACTCCAGTATTCTAAGCAAGAGAAATAAAAACCACATAAAAATACCTTCACTTCCTTAATTTCTCTTTTTCCCTCCCTGCCACAACTAGCATCATTTATTTGTATACTGAATTCATCTCCAGTGTGCCACAATGAAATACATTTTAAAATTTAAAAGGTAAAAAACATACCATGTTCCCACCACAGTATCATTGGACACCATACTGCATAGAAAAATGAGTCGTGCCTTTGCAGTAATTTGACAAGAGAAGAACAAAAAGAATGGCAAAAATAGAACAATACGACTAAGGCTTGAGGAACGCATCAGTTCAATATTTAGCAATGCATAAATTGAGGTTTCATTTTTGCTCAGGTATATTTTGATTAGAACTAATAAATGACTGATTTTCCTTTGGTTCTTTGCAACAACAACATATCACCCAAAGAGCTTTATTCTTTATTCCCTTCTCATATAGCATGCCAAAGACTGTCTCAGTTTACGAATTAGCATTTAAAACTACTGTAGGTTATCTAACAAGCATTCAGATTCAATAGTACTTTTGACAGCAGTAAGTAAAGAGCCTTTTAACATCTTGAATACATGTGCTTGAAAAAAGTAGTTGCATCAAAGCAGTTCAAAGACTGCAGACAAAAACCAGTTAAAATCCAGTTTGCTGTGAGATGATTTTAGTGTGGTGTAAACAACCTTTCACGACTCCCCATGGGAAATGTTGTAAGACTATGTTCAAAATGAATCAGGCATATTTATAAAGATCATGAAGTGGTCAAAGGCATTTGCATTTTTGGCAGATCCATTCCACGGGTACTACTTGCTACAGTCTGCAGAAATCTCAAATCTCACATCAGCGTTGCCTACAGTGCTTTATTATTTATTACATGTTATGCTAAGTACCTGCGAAAGGGGACATTCCTTGGCCAATGAACTCTGGTTCATATCCTTCAGTAAGTCCTTCAGAGCATTTCTTACTGTTGTGTGAGACCATTGTTCAGGAGGCAAGTCTTCTAGTTTAGGGCAACTATTTGAAACACAGATTAGAAAAGGGATTATTACAAGATTGCATCCTGCTGCAGAACATTCCTTTAAGACAGACAGATTTCATTTTGCGCATCAAGCAGATGCATCTGGAGATTGCTCTCGGTCTCCTGATTGTTCCGATTAGTTAATTACTTTATACAACACATCTGCTGTATTGATGCATGAATTATACATCAGCTGCATGTGGCGACTATTTTTTCATGTTACTTCTACCTTCCTGCTCTGATGCGCTTGGTAAAACAATTTAAGGTGTAATGCTTTCTCACGACTGATCATGAAAAGCATTAATAGATTAACCGTTTTTTCTTTTTTGTTGCCATGAAATTTAAGAACCTAGACAGCAACAATAAGTGTGAGCAAGTCATTCTTTTACAAAATGCACACAGATGGTACTGTTCATGATATGCAAAAATATTTTTCTCTTAAGTAAACTTTATGTAAAATGCCTTCTTGTAATGCATCATTTAATTGACTAAAATGCAATATAGTTTTAATGAGATATCCAAAGAAAACCTATGTATCAGAACTATAAAAGTTTTCTGCAATAGTACACTGTAAGTTAAAGAAGAATTAGAGTAACTAAAAAGGAATTTAGGCAAGCCTTTGTACTTTGAGCACAAAGCACAGTGGGAATTAAATACAAGCAATATTAACAGTTAAGAGCAGACAAGTAACAGTTCATGTCCCAGAACTGGTACATGACTTACCTGTGTAACTGGATTTTCAGTGTGACTACATGATACACGTCCTGCAGCATGTCTGCTACTGTAGCATCAGGGGCATCTGTCACATAGGAGAGTGGAACTGGATTCCACTTCCCAACCTGGATAAGCCCTGCAGGATTGTAATTTTCAGAGGGGAGAGGGAGTGGGCAAGAAGGGCAGGAAAAAATTGAAAGAAAGTGATTTACCTAGGGGCAAAAGAAATACCTGATTTTAACAAGATCACCACCTTTGTTTCTAAACTCTTAAATCTGGGAAAACAAAAGAACACCCCCATCCCCTCCAAAAACTCCCACCCACACACCACCAAGGATAGGCCTTATCTATATTATGAAAGTATACAAACGCAATAGAGACTTTTTGAATATGTATAGAAGTATATTTTCCTAAGTTCCCATGAATTCAATAGGACATGATAAAATAGTTAGCATTCCTCTTAATAAATTAGAAAGGATTTTGCAATGCAAGAATTGAGCACAAAAAAAATTGCTTTGCAGTCTATAAAACCATCAGGAACAAAATAAAAGAAACAGAGCTGGATATTCAGTCATAAATGCAAGTTGACTCTCAACAGTCCATCTGCTCAAATATGCTTTACACTTTCTTGTGGATCCTCAGTGGAGCAGATTATTAAGGTCAATAAGCATACTAATGATTCAGTTGAAGTCTTTTTTTCTTCTTAAAAAAAAAAAAGAAAAAAAAGGAATTTACCTCCACATTCCCCACTAACAAAATGTGCACTAACTAAATAAAAACACATCAAGGAAAAAAAATACAGACACAGAATGTGCAAGAAGTTTAAGAAGCAAAACCTGCATTGCATTCCTGAAAGAAATCCTGCCCCTCCCCCAAGACCCCACAAACAAACACAATTCATTGTACAATTTCATAATCTTATTTACCTTTTGCTTGGGCAGCAGAGCTATGAGAATATCCAAGAGATAGCAATGCCATTTCAATCAGCTGGTTGAAAAGCATATCCTTCCTCACCAACACAAATTCTGCATGCTCCTCCTTTGAATCATACTCAATGGCATTTTCATAATGTTCCACTACACAGAAAACTGGAAGCATACTTCCTATTAGAAAAAAATAAATTTAACATATTAAACTTGAGTTATAGTAGAGTAGGTAGGTCTATACAGAGTTATGTAAATAAAACCTGTACGAACAGGCAGAGGAGGAATCAAGAATCATCACAAATATTTGATCAACATATTCCCCGAGTCCTTTCCCCTCACCCTCCCCAAAATAGAGAAAGTGCTACAAAACATACATCTCCCTGAAAGGCAGAAATGCAAATTTATCTCTCTTGATCAGATACAGATTTACCTTCTATAGAAATAACAGGGTTGACTGAAGAGAAGTTGATTCTCTCTGTCCTGACTGATTTGTTGTGAGTAGCAGGCAGCATGAGAACCTAAATACATACTGCAGATGTCTTCACTGTAAGCCATTTTAGTACCAGCCACATAATTTTGTTTGTTAACATTAAAACTTTCTTAGTCCTGCCAAAAATACTTAATTGCTTTCTACATCAACAACAAATCACCTTGTGTGTTATATATTCACTTTGAAAGAGCACACAAGGAAACAAGGCAAAAGTTGACACTAATTCGTGCTTCATTCACTGAGTGCACTTGAGCACTACTTTCACTCGCATCTTTAAGGAACAAATCATGATTTCGATGCTGCTTTAAGAAGTGTACCTGCAGTTCAGGCTTATTTTTGTTGTTGCTCTTGTTGTTGTTGTCTCCCGCACTTTACATCCCACAACACTATTTTGGTATGCCTGAAAGTTAATTACTAATTTCCAGTTTTGTAGCATCCTATGGCAAACCATTCTATACACTGCACAGAATATTAAGCAAATGACCTTTTTTCTTTCCTTTTGCTTTTAAAACAAAATATTTTATTTTATTTTTTTCCTCCCTTTTGATGACAGAGAGAGAAGTAACAAACAACCCAAGCTGTTTAAGGGACGAAGTCTCTCCCAGAAGTCAGATTCCTGGACTTTATGAAAATCCTTCTCAGCCACCCAGATGGACATGGATGACACACTGACCCATGGTTTTAAACTCCAATCCTGTTCCGCTGTCCCCAGCAGCACAGGTTAGGATCTTTTAATGGCAGAAAGCAGAAGGGTTAAAAGGAGATGTACAGAACTGTCTTATGGCAGCCTGCCAGAGGGGTATCATCTTTAGCATAAATGATGACAAGGGTTATTTTAACAGGGCACCCAGGAACTCCAATTAGTCCTACAATGTTAATGCCTCTATAACCACTGCCCTCTAGACTTACAGAAACCTCCTAACTTGCTAAGGTGCACCAGACATGCTGTAGTCTAAAAGAAAGCTTTACTCTTGACAATAGAGTAAGACCACATCTGCTGATTTGTGCTCCAACGTATAAGCAAGAAATCAGGATAAAAAGATACCTCTTAAGCACGTATATTTAAACTACATCTGTTCACCAGAGAGCCAATCTCTGGCAAACAAACCCCTTCAGGCTTGCAAGGAAAAGCTCGAAAATTCACTCCAGTTTGCCCAATAGGATCAGCATAAAAGACTGAAAGACAAGAGCTAAAGCCTGCCAATATTTACGTAGTGCAGGAAGGAGCTTTTTTTTTTTTTTTAAATCTGAGTGAGACTGGCCAGGAAGAGAGAGAAGACCAAAGCAAAAGCAGTACATCCAAAGCAGTATTTACTTCACTGGTCTCAAATAACCTGTGGACATATACGATTCATCTGCAAAAAGGTGGCGATTTGTTTTTTGGGTTTTTTATTCCCTTCCAGGCTCTCACAGTTGATATTTCACCTACTGCCATCTGACTCGGAGTAAGGGCTCAAAATTCTTAAGTAGTTTCACCAGTAATTCCTGAAGATAAAGCGCAAGCAAAGCTTCATTCTAACAAACAGTGCAGATACATCCAAAATCTGCTAAAACATATTTGTTTTTCCCCTTATCAGCCCCTACAAATTAAGCTATGAGCAGACACAACACACAGGTACTCTGCTGCTTACCAGCACCCTTTATGCCAGGTACATGGTTTCTTCAGTTGCAGGATTTTGGGAAATGTGGTATTTTAAACAACACAGGAGAGCCTCCTGGCCAAATTTTGAGGCACAGCATAGATTAACAGAGGTGGATCCCGGTAGTGCGACACAGGTATCATCTGACTACAAATCAAGCCACTAAATCTTCTAGCAAACTGTCACTAGTGTCCTTCTGTTAATGTGAAAAATGTTATACAGGAGAGCACAATCTCAGCTGGCTGATCACTCCTGCTAGTACTTGGCAAGACCTCCAAGTGCAGCAACTTCATAACCTTCTAGTATTAAAGGGGAGAGCACTGGTCAGTGCTCCCTGCTAAAAATACAGCATGATTTAAACCTGAAGGCAGTGTTAGAGCTTTTGCTGAAGGTTTACGAGTCTGTGTAAACAGCATGTCTGCCATAAGGAGCAGTGAAGTCTGTAGAATCCTTGTCTAAAACTGTCCTGGCATTAAAGTTTGCTGTGCAAATATCACATAATACCAGAGACAGCTGAAATCTCCTATTTAGGAATTTATGGAACTTATATGTTTGCAGGCGTCAGAAAGTCCTTTTTATACAGCCCCACTGCTTCACTGTACAATGTTAATGCACTCTGCTTGAAAAGCCGTAATAAATTATATTTTTAATGCTCTTACCCTGGCTTTCTTAAGATGCATACATTCTTGGCAAACAATCAATAAATAGGGTAATCATGAGCAGAGGCCAAAGAATTTGCTGAAGTGCTGTTTTTCCATTTTTAATAGATAAAGATCTAACAATACGGACTGCTGTGTCTGTTCATTTCAGGATCAATATATTCTTTGTTTTCACCAAACCGAGGAAAAAATAAATGATTGTACGATAAATGTTATGCATCAGAAACAATGAAATTCCTCTGCCTTCTAACTTTGTGCGTTTAATAGTTTTGGTTGCATTTTGCACTTTGCTTAGCAAATACAAGAAAAATCTGGATTATAAACATAACTGATTATACTAGGAAAAGTAGAGACTATTTTAAGATACATGCCAAATTACATGCAGCATATTTTGATTTAAATTAGCAAGCCTTCAGGACATGGTCAAAAAGACTTACAAATTTTGGTAAGTAAAATTTGTATATTATTATCCATTAAAAGTATTTTCAATGCAAACAAAAGCCATCCATATACAAACATCAGTGATTCTAAATGTGCCTTTTCCTTGTGTAAATGTCTAATTACAGCAAACCAGCCACTGAAAAATATGACACCCAAGTTGTTCATTGTTCAATAATGAATTGTACTTAAGAAAATAAACTGCGAAGATTGACATCATAAATGACTTTTCCAATGTGATACCTAAAGATTTACACTCTCTCCTTTAAACCAACTTGCAACTGCTATGGAAATTTTGCTGCACTTCCAATCTTAGGACCATCATTAGGAGGAAAGGCGAGAATTTGTTTTGGGGTTCAGTATATACTCTTACATATTTTTACATTTCTTCACTCAATGCTTACTCAAAGAATTAATGCACCAAATTACTTACATTTCAATGTAAGAATTTGCTTTAATCAGAGCAGCTAGCCTTTACCTTAACAAAAATCAGACTCCACCCTGAAAAGCAAGATGCTCCACCCAAGAATGAACATTACATTTCCCAAATGTGATTTATATCAGAATTGGGAATATATAGTATTTTAGAACGGAGATTTTAATCTTGAAATATAAATGAAGTAGCGTCTGCAAAAGTATGCTTCCCCCCCAAATATTATAAATCATATTTTTCTAAAGCAGAATTATCAAAAGTGTTACCTTTTCTAATATTAGTTTTCATCAGGTGTCCAGAGTGTTTTAAAGGCACTCCTTGCATTTTAGTTCCTGTACTTCCAAGTCTTCCTCTTCCTAATGGGCTCCCATTCTGTTCCAAGCGCGCAATTTTGGCTGGTGGACCCTTCGGATCGCTTACATTGTTAGACATTTCTGAATGTTCTTTCCCCTGAGTTGCCTCGTTCAAATGATCCATACTCAGTCCCGCCTCTAAAGATCACCTGCCATGATTAAAAAAAAAAAATATATATGTTGTACACGTGTGCGCATATGTATACGTACACAGCCTGCACATGTACAGAGACAGATATATATGCATCATAAGCTCATAAAGAAGAACAGATAACTATTTTAACTAGAAAGAAATGCCATTTTTAAAAGAAACAAACTTATTCTTCAGAAATTACCTCATACCCCAGTTTACAGAGAGATTGTATCATAATCTACTGGAATGGTTTTCTTAAAAGCCAACCAGAGTACCTCTTAAAAAAAAATAATTATAAAAATCTTTGGAGATATTCTACTAAAACCGAGAGAGTCTAAAACTCATGTAAGTGATGATGATTGTCAAGGTGTGTGCTCCAAGACAGCTGTTGTTACAAATCTCACAGAAAGGTTTCTTATTAATTGCGGATATTTTTATTGTGGAGAGAGAGAAAGATTCTAATGAAAAATTTCTTCATCTATTTCATTATAAAATGGACTAACAACAATAGAGAGATTGTTAAAACTTTAGTTGAAGGAGCAACAGATTTATTAGAGATGTGGACTATTGTCCCTTTACAATTCCTCTCCCCTTTAAGACTAGAAGGTAGAAAATAATTTGACATTTAACTTCAGAAACCAGTGGCGGGAGATGGTTGCTTTTGAGTTTCCTAACCAGTGTTATACAGAATTTGTCAACTTTTGCAAGGTTCAAAATATGTAATTTTTCAGATATTAAGCTTCAAGTGTTAAACAGAGTAGTTTATTCAATTAAGATAAATAACTGAATTATTTCTCAACAAACATAAACCTGGGGAAAAATCCTCTACAATTCTACAGTAATTTTTATGCCCTTAAATACAAAAAACCCCAAAACCTGGGTGATGCTGACACACCTATTTGAAACCAAAAAAACCAGTATTTCAATAGCAAATTAAGAAAAGGTGTATCTATAAGCATGCTTGTACTCCCCTTTTCATAAACTTTTGAAAGCTCTATCCATGAATAACAATTGCAGTTAAATCTCTAAAAATCTCTCAAGCCTGAAAGGTTAACAGAGCAAGTTCTAAGGACTTCTGCCACTCATCAGAAACTGTTTTGCCAACTATATTAAAAAACCTTGCTGACAGCAAAGGCATCTTTCTGGTTAGGATTTCACTAATCAATACAGTTGTGATTGTTAGGTATTTTACCTGCCTTTCCCTGACAGGGAAAGGTATAACTACACAGACAATTAAATATATAGAAAAATAATATAAGCACTAAGGACAGGTCAACAGACATTAATCTTTGAACTAGTATTTACATTAGCAAATACAAATACTAATACTGGGGAAGTCATATTTAGAAAGACTGGTGTGAATCGGATAATTGCTACTTTCTTTCAGTTGCCTAGTAATTCAATATATTTTCTTCACATTTCATAGCAAAGTTATTAGAGTCTAAATATCTTGGAATCTTTATATATATACACTTCTATGTTATCAGTATACATGCCAATGATAATTTTGTAGAATTTTTTTTTCCTTGTTTGAACATCACGCTGTTTTTCCCGATACGGTTCAAGACAGAGGCAGGGTATTAATTCAAACCTTCACAAGCAACCTCAAGAATGCAACCAAATAGATGAAGTTCAGACAATCGTTATTTTTCCCTATGCTATTAGGTGACAGGCTAAGGTTCACCATTCATCTTTATCCCATCTCTTTTAGGTCATGCATCTCATTAGCAGAAAACATGCCTATTTTAGCCACTTTTCAAAAAGACTTTTTTAAACTGTGCTAAGTGTAGCCTAAGCAAAGAATTATAACTGAAACTGTTAACATCTTCCGATGTTTCTAACAATGCTAACATACCGCAGGGCTGCTATTCTGAGAGTGGTCTATCTCAAGAAAAAGAGGATTAATCAAAAAAAAAAAAAGGAAAGGAAAGGAAAAAAAAGGAAAGAAAAAAAGAGAAAAAAAGGGAGGGGGGGGAAGAGTAAAAGAAAATACACACACAAAAAAGCTTCGAACAAGAAATTTCTCATCACTTTTTGCAACTTCAGAAGTACTCTAAGGCACAAAGGTTCTTTGCTACAAAAAGTATCTAGTCATCATGAGTCAGAATAGCACTACATCATGTACACTGAATAAAAGTGATAGATCGGCACTTAGTTAATACACTGACTGCAACCAAAACACCAAATGGGTCATTTTCGCTTGGCCTGAGAATACCCACCCATCGGCATCCTTTCACCGCTTAGTCATCTTGTAAAAAGCTTTATGTTACAAAGCAAAATTACATGCACATAAAACACCTAATTTACTCATTTAAACTCCATGCCCAAGGCTAAAGTTCACTGAAACCTCAGTTTGGAATAGTGATGAGCAACAACCAGCATGGCCTGCCCAGGGAGAGGGTGGCAGGAAAGACCTGTCATCTCCGCCGGTTCCAGGCCAAGAGTTTCCCCGGGTTTCGCATTTAGGCATCTTTCACAACTACAAGTTTTCATCACAGATCAGTGAGAGAAGAGCACGATTTCAAGGCACAGCTTCCCGGAGCCAGTGTACACGTACAGGCACACCGCGCAATTTCTGAATGAGAGCCGGTGCCGTATCTCCTTTTGTCGCGATGTAACGCTGCCGGTATTATATTATTTCTTTCTCTCCTCCTGAATCAGCCCCCTCCCCATGCCTTTCCCCTCCTCTTCCCTCCCTCCCCCATAAAAACCCATAATCACATTTGAGAGAGGCTCCGCACTTATCCGTTCCATATGGCTCTCACAATCCAGGCCAAGCTTTCCCTGTGACCTTTTAAAGAGACAAAGAAGCAAAGTACTTATCTAGAAACAGAAACACTGCAGTTTTCGGAGTGAAATTAGCAAAACCGACCCGAAACTCACCACTTCAAAACTTGACAGCATATAAATAACAAAAACAAAGGAGGTTTCCTTTGCAGCCCGAGCTCTTGAAGAGGAAGAAGTTCAAGACTGATGTTTTTAGGTCCCCCCCCCCTTTCTGAAGGGGGGCGGGGGGGGGGGGGGGGGCAGCAGACCTGAGGACTACTTCCCCTAATATTCTCTATTTTTTTTTCCTATTTTTTTTTTCTTGTTGCTATTTTCCTCTAGGCGGGGAGGGGCAAAAACAGATAGCGAGAAACAGAGTAGCCATGAGCAAAAATGGCAATGGACAAAAAAAATAGAGATTAAATATCTTTTGAGAGAGCCAGTTTTCGAGGTTTAGCAACGAAAGACAGAGCTGCAGATCAAATTGATCAGACAAGTGTAACGCTCAAAACGAGGAATTAATAATAATAATTTAAAAATAAGTAGCAGGTTTAAATTAAGGTGGAGGGTGATTTAAATCTAGCTATCCTTTCCAAAAATTAAACAAATGCATAAAGGATCAAGTAAGAAAAGGGGTTATTAAAAAAAAAAAGCAAAGGAAAAAAAAAAAAAGCAGCTTTTCTATCCAGTGTGAAGAGCAGAAAGTCTACTTCTAGGTTGTCACTTACACTATTATTCTCCAATAGGCACCCAGAGGAGCAGCACACACAGAAGGAGCCCGCTCCCCTCCCCCTCCGCAAAAATATACACCGTAACAGCCCCCAAACTTTGTGCGGAAACCTCAGCCCCAGAGATCGCTACTGGAGATAAAAAGGGGAAAAAAAGTGGAGAGAAAATTGTAGGAAAAGGCACTAAAATGCCACTTTTAATCTCGCCTTTGCGGTCCGGGGAGGGGAAAAAAAAAAAGGGGAAAAAAAAAAAAAAAAGGCAGAGAGGACCTGTCTCCTCTCATTTACCGGGGGCTGTTATGCGAGTGACAGGGGGGAGAGAGAGAGCGAGGAGGGGAGAGAGAAAAAGAACAGAGGGGAGGAAGGAAACACACAACAAGGCACACCACCACCACTACAAAAAAAGTGACGAGGTTTCACTCCCTCCGAGTCCAACACCGGGAGAAATTATAATTAAAAAAAAAAAAATCCTATTAGAGGAAAAAAAGATGGAAAAAACCCAAAACCAACAACAAAAAACTGGTTCTGCTTCTGCAAAGAAAAAAAAAAAAAAAAAAGAAAATCTGGGAACTCCGAGAAGAGTTACTCGCAAGAAGGGATAAAAAATATAAAATAGAAAGGCTGCAAAAAGCCAACAACAACAAAAACCAAGCCAGCAAAAAAAAAAAAAAAAACAAAAAAACAAAAAACCCCAACAGTAACAATTGAAAAATAATAATAATGGTAGGCTTTGTATTTTGTCTTTTTTGTTGCTTTTTTTTTTTTTTTTTTTTTTTTTTAATTCTCGTTTCCCCTGGCTGGCTGGGTATGGTTGTTATTTAGGCCGGTTTGGTGGTTGTTGCTGGATGTTACATGGATATGTGTGTGTATGTGTGTGTGTCCCCGGACGGAGCTGCCTCGCTCTGCTCTGCTCCCCCCCTCCTCTCTCTCCCTCTCTGTTTCTGTCCCCATTAAATTATTAGTTGACTCATCACTACTCCTCCTCCTCCTGCTGCTGCCGCCGCCGTCCCCTGCTCACAGCCTCCTCTCCTCCTCTCCGCTACCGCTCGCTGCCGCTGCTGCCGCTGCTCCTTCTTCCTCCTCCTCATTTTAATACAAAATAACACCGAGGCCACCGGCTTGCTTTTTTTTTTTTTTTTTTTTTTTTTCCTTTTTTTTTTCCCCACAGCCAGAGACGGGAGGAGGACGCAGCCTCCCTGCTGCTGCCCGGAGCCCTTCCCCAGCGGCCCCGGATCATCCGACGCGTCCTGGGAGAGAGAGAGAAAGTGGCAGAGGAGGAGGAGGAGGATGAGGAGGCGGAGGTGGTGGTGGTGGTGAAGGAGAGAGGCGTGGGGGAGGGGAGGCCGGGCAAGGGGGAGGGGGGTGGGCAGAAGTGCGGTGGCAGAGGGGGACCGCAGCGAGGAGCGGGGAGGGGGCGCCGGGCCGGGCCGGGCCGGGCCGGGCCGGGGGGGGCGGCCGGCGGTGGCGGTAGGTGAGCGGGGGGGCCGGGGGAAGAGGGCGTGCGGCTTCCGGGCGCGCACGAATTTGCAGCTCGCTGGGTGCGGGTGAGGCGGCCCTGCCTGCGCCGCGCACAATGCCCGCTCCGCGCCGCGCCGCGCCGCCCCGCTCCGCGCCCCCCCCCCGGCAGATGGGGCCTGCGGCGGAGGGGGCGAGCCGGGGGGCACGGGCACGGGGGCACAGCAGCAGCAGCAGCAGGAGGAGGAGGAAGAGGGGCGGGGGTGAAGGCTGAACAATATCCTGCCGGCGCTGCCGGGTGCGCCGCGCTAGCGCAGCCCCCGCCCCTCGGCGCGGAGCCTGCGCGGGCCGTGCCGGGCAGGTGCACGACGGGGGCCGCCCCGGGGAGCCAGCGGCCCACGTGGGGGAAAGAAGTTTCTCCTTCCCTCCCCTTGCCGTCGATACCGACGGGGGTGAAAGAAAAGCACCGGCCGCGGATCTGAAAGGCGGCCGAGGCTGAGCGAAACCGGCCCCGTTCCGCGGAGGGCCCCGTCCGCCGCGGCTCCGGTGGGCGCCGCGGCCAGCCCAGAGCAAGCTGCAACACACGGGGGGTGAGAGCGATACGTCGCTCCGGGCTCAGGACGGCGAGGTGCCGCATCCCCACGCCACAAAACTGCCCCCGTGTCGAGTCCGCAGCGCGAAACCGAAAGCCACCCCTGAAAGGTGAAAGCTAAAAGGTGGTAAAGTATTGACAAAATAAGTAACTGCGAGACAGACATGGCTTTTTCCCATCATGCACTTGGAAGAAAGTAACCCAACTAGCCAAACTTGAAAGCAACAAGTTTGTACAAGCTGCGAGATAAGAGAAAAATTAAACTTCTTTATTGATAAAATGCGTAATGTTGGAATAGACTATGTCTAAAGGGAAAGTTGCATCATCGACCAAAGAAAACATGAATTACTGCACAGACAGGTATATAACCAAAATGTCTAGGGCAGTAACTTTAAAACAACCGACAACAACAACAAAAACGATACAAACGTGAGCCAGCAGCAAAAGTAGGTGAGTGAGAAGGCTAATACCAGTCCTGTAATAGACAAAATAGCCTCTGAACACAGAAAGGGCAAATCATTAAATCTATAAAGAGAAAATTTTGCACTATGCATATATTACTTACTAAAGAAGAGGAATACATCAAGACAAGGTAAAAAAATCACATTGATGTTTACTAAAATAGGCACAAAAAGCATATAGGACATGCAGGAAAAAGAAAATGGTAATAGGGCAAAATGCATAAAATATTTATCATATTCTGCAGTGCATAAAATAGATTATAATCTCAGAAGCAAAGAAATGCAAGGCTGGAAATGAATACCCTGTTACATAATACTATTATTCAAAGCAGAGCAAGTGGAGGTGGCATATGTATGAAACATGAAAAGTTGTACCTATGTTGTGTATCTTGAAAAGGGCTACTAAGATCATTACTGAGACTGATGAAAAGGAAAAATAAAAACCAAACCCCAAAACAAAGGAAACATGTTTCACAAAGAAAAACAAGGGAAAATGTAGATGGTATCTTCCATAACAGATGATCAAGTGTAACTGTCTAGTGGGTTGTTTGTTTAGAAACTAGTCCTTTTTCAACAAGATACAGTATCAATCAGCCCCTCTTAAAAAAAAATTATTTTTTTTCCCCCAATACATTTGAATACTTGGAGGAAAACTAGTAACAAGTTGAATTCAAACTTTGTGGGCACGATGGAAAATGTAAATGTCTTATTTTTTCAACATTTTCAGAAAGGCCTGATAAGGTAAATTTAAACTTCAGTAGCAAGCAAGACTGGCCACTAAAGTAGAAAATCATGAAGGATGTGAGAGTTTCAGCTGGCAGTATGCTGCCTGCAGCATGATGGAGGAAAAGGACATTGAAGATAATTTAAGAGATGCAGAGCTGATTAGAATAGAGCAAATACGATCTGGAACGAGATTTGGGACTAAAATACCACCTTATAAAAATGATTACCAGATATGACAATAACGAAAACAAATAACAACAACAAAAGATTAAAATCTTCTAAAATAACTTTTGCTTTGGTGTTCACAAATAATTCTGTTCATGGTAGAAAAAAAAAATAAAAAAACCCCAAAAAGCAACAAAATGTTTGGATTAAAACAAAGTGATTAATCTAAAAAGCAGAGATGGTGAATTAAAGGAGCAGGGAGATAACAATCTGATAATACAGGAGCACAGAAGGCCTAATAATGATATTATTACGTACACTAACCAAACACTGACAAACAAATATTCTGTTAATTATATAATCATGCATATGCTTCCTATGCTTGAGATAAATGATTATGGAAAATAACTCTCTTCTTGAAATTGCATATATGCACTAAACCTTATAAACTCCCTACCACATGGATTAATCTAATTCCCATACACCACTTATGCCTGGTAAAGTATTTACTACAGACTTGGAAAGCTGAGCGTGAAACCCTTGCTTTGACTAGAAAGCACGAATTACTGAAGGCTGCTACGTCTTGACAGACAACAATCAGATATCTCTTATCAATACCAAACTACTTGGAAATAATTCAAGATACAGATATCTGATTTTCATTTGACCTATTCCAATTTGCACTTCACTGTGTCAACTTTGATATTAAAATGTTCAGCTAGAATAAAGATATTTATAATAAAAACATATATAAAGAACAGAAGATGAATAGATATTGTCATGGATACATATGCAGGCAATCATTTAAACTTGCAGCAATAGTAACATCACATTTTTCATAATTCTAGTCAACATACAGTACGCAAATATACGCTTAATAAAGGTTATTAATCCTTAATAAAGTTGTTGCACTGTTTTTATTATATATAAATGCATTTTGCCCTATCTTATGTGAAATAAGACAAATATTTAAAAAGTTGGGCTGCGTGTTTTCAACCCCATGGTGAATTAACTCTCGAGCATCAGTCTCAGTAGCTGCAAAGCAAAACAAATTCTCCAGTGTGGCATGCTGCCTCCGTGCCTCCTAAGATCTCTATTCCAATATTTTCTTGTTCAAAATAAATTAGGAAATATGGGCCCAAATCTTGAGGCTTGGCTCTTGTGCAATGCAAACAAAAATGACCTGGCAACAGAGCAAAACCAGCATGGCTGTGTATTCTCTTTTATCAGATTTCTTTTGGGAGATCAGGCTGATTGGCTTTTATACACATGTACTTCTGACAATGCTGCAGCCCTTTGGGCAACCCATAAGCACCATCCTGTGCTGGAGGTGATGCAGAGCTGTGCAGCCGCAGTGGAACGGCTGGGAAATTCTCTTCAGCGGGGATTTGAGTGCATTTCCCCCGCTGTGAGGTTTGATGGATGCACGCACATCTGTGGGTAGTGGTAACTGCTGGACAGCAAGGCAATGGCAGTACCATTCCTTGCCTTTCTGAAGGTAAACATCTGTGGCCAGAAGATGGGTGATGCCCCGGAGGACTTGTGCCTCCTTGCCATGTGGGTTAGATAGAAGTGTGGGTGAAGGGGAAGGACGCACCCCACAGTCCTTTCCCACGTCCACTTGTGCAAACCTCAGCACATCACTGCTGTTGTGACAACGCAGTCCCATAGCCCTACAAGTTTCACACCTTGGACTGAAGTTGTTTTTCAGTCTCCTCAAACTGATTTCCCCTTCGCTTTGCCCTGAACAACAGTAGTTGCCTGACACCGTTCAAATGCTTCAACCAACCTGACTGCGGCAATCGCGATTTACATACGACCCAAGAATCCAATGCACACCAATGTGAATCACAGCATTCTGCGACATCCCCCACGCTGAACTCAAAAGTTACATACCAACCTAGATTTTTTTGACTGCAACCTGCCCCAGCCTGGATAGGATGCCTGTCAAAAAGCAAAAGTGCTATGAAATGAAATTCATAGCACTGAAAGGCATCGCACACAAGCTGTCGTCCCCTCTCACATTTTGCATGAGCAATTTCTGCTCGTTTGTGTTCTCTCACACACCATGTCCTGAAACAGTTACGTAAAATGAATATTTAACTTACGATAGTCAGCTGTATTGAACTGCACTTAATTGGATATTAAGTGAAGTAAATTATCCTTACCATATTCGTCAGAGGTGAAAAACCTACATATATGGCTACATGTAATGCATTCATTAGTTTACAGACCCCAAGGCCCCTGGGAAGTATCAGATATCTACACAGTGTCCCATGGTGCAGCATTTTTTAGCTGGATGTCTCAGCTAGCTTGCAGATATGTAAAATCATATACAAACAGACATCTCCCTATTGATTGCCTCTGTGACGAGGCTCGTTTACTCCTGCAAATATCTGCAATGTACTTCAATCACAGAATCTTTTTTTAAAATGGAGTTGAGTAAGAATATGCAAAATGTGATTTTGGATAAAATAAGTTACTTTTAGTCAAACTACTGCACCATTTTGTGCAAGTAATTTCATAGCTGTATGTCTATTTTGACTAAGATGCTTGTGAAACTGAAGGAAATACATACTTCTGCAGATGTGGCCCCTGCAGTTATTTCAGTTCACCCCTTGGTGAGTCATGGAGATGTACAATGCTGGAAGAAAATTATGGAGTAAAATCCAACAAATCTGCTTGGCCTTGTGTAGGGAAGGGTGAACAAGAGCACTAATGAAAATAGTGAGTCTTTCACCCCTGGTTGCCACAAGAAATCTTAGCTGTTTAAAATTGTAATAGAGAGTTGCCCACTTTCCATAAAAGATCACATCAATCAATATTAATAGTTAATCACATAAATCTTACTCTGTAGTTCCACAGTCTCTTGCCTGCTCTGTGGACAAACTGAGTTCACTTTTTGCTCTCTATAGTAGGACATCAACTCCCACAAACACCATCTATATGTTATTTAATATAAGCCAGTATGTTTTATGACTTTGGACTTCAGAACTTCAACTTTAAAAAAAAGCATTTTGAAGACCATATTCTCTTCCATCCTTAACACTAGACTAGGACCTTGATGAGTCATGCTCGTAATTTCCATGTGGCAACTACAGCCAACTACTTCCACAAAAAAGAGCAAACAAAAAAAAATGCAATAGAGCTTTATATAATAATATTTTATGCAATTAGGCAGCTGGAAGAAAGGAGGAAAAGTTGGCATCTCAGGATCAGCCAAGTTTCCCATATCATAAATTTATGTTCAGCAGGTCACTAATTTCACAGCTTTCTCCCCAGAGGTACAATTTTTAGGTCTTTCATGTGAAGATGCTTAATGTGGGACACTGAGAGATGAAAAAAGAGTGGTTCCTGTTAAAGCCCTCATCATCACAGCACTAGATAACTCCTAGGCATGAGATGGGTATATAATTGTTACCTAAAAGAGTCAGTGGTTTAGTGGTTATTTTAGGGATGTGTCTGAATAGACCTCTATTAATTTAACAGTATGTAAATCATGATCCCTGGACATAGAAAGCCATAGTTCCTGCTATTTTTACTTTAAAAGGAAAGTTACACCAAGTTATCTCCAAAGTGTTTTTTCAATGTTGTTTGCAATTTTTTGACTGGTTCTACTTTTTTTTTTTTTTCCATTTTGTGACTCATTTTCCCTCACTTCCAACCACTATGCTTCTATCCCAGTTAGTATGCTTTTACGAATACAGAAATTTCATCCAACAATTCAGGGTAAGGAGGAATTTCACACAGCCTGAGCAAAGCTGTGCATTATGGTAGAAAATATCTGAACTGTTGCACTTAGCTCTACAGAGGATTATTCAAGTATTATTATCTAGAGCTTAGATGTTTGTTGAGCTCAAACCATAGTGAGTTATTACATAGGGATTCTTCATCAACAGGAGAATCATCTCTGTCATTGATCTGATAGTACAAATAAAAATCTACTGACACAAACTGAAAACATGGAAGAGTTTTAAGTCAAAGGAAATGGTTTGAACTGATTGATGAATTGAACTATGTCAAACTTTCATTATGAAACACAAAACCACATGAAATGTCCTGTTTCCAGTTTCATTATTAACTCAGAACTCTGCACATGTTCTGCCACACTTTGTCTAAGGTTCAAAACCTTTTAAGCAAAACTGTGCATCTAATTATGGCCAAACTTGACAGGAGTCAATATTCACTGTACATGAAATACATGCAAAATGTGTGGTTTTGGTGTAAAACAAATTGAAAGTTGGTGGTTTTGGCCAAATTAGCATTTTCTGCTAGGGCTCCTTCCAATCTCAAACTCAGATGATTCCACAGTAACAAAGATGAAATGAATGAGTTTTTCAGTTCTTTTCAGGAGCAATTAGCTGTCGATATTCACAGCTCTTTTAAGGAACAAGATACCTGTTAATATTACCAGGTGCTAACTAAAATAGGTTTAGCATATGAAGTATTGCTAAGATAAAGGTAATTTATACATGTGTCAGAGTATGCTTAGCTTAATTCAAACAACATAAACCAAAACCAAATAACTTCAAAATGTTAAACATACTTGTTCTGATTTAGAAAAAAAAAACAAAACAACAAAAACACCAAAAACCAAAAACATAAACACAAGAGAGAAATTAACAAAAATATATTTAAGTGTTTGATTAATTTATTTGTTTGAAGCAACTATGTTACTAGATTTCCTGCTAAGTGGCTACAATGGAAACAAACTGAGATGCAGAGCAGCAATTGCAAAACCACTAGAATACAGTAGGCAAAATCAGGTTAATGTTTATGATAGTGATTTATACCCAGAAAACACTTGAAGGAAATGCTGTAACAGGTGTGCAAAAAGTTGGTTCCTGTGTTAAATACAAAAATTTGTGGGGAAAAATGCCTTCTTTGTAATTTGCTTCTGGTTTATACTACAAACTCCTTCCTGTATTAGATTTTTCCTTTACAAATGTTGGTAAAATGAGAAGTTTTGGAATATTCTGCTCATGAAAGATGCAGTGCATTCTCTCAATTCATTTTTCCTTTATAGGTATACAGATGGAAAATCTCTCTGCACCACATCTGCACATGTGCCACTTCCAAAGTGGATGGGGCCAGGTGAGATGCTCCAAATTATTACAGTTATAGGAAAATAATGTCCAATCAGCTTACCCCCATATTTTTCAAACACGGGACACCTTCAAATACGGTAATTGCTCAATACGCTGCCATGAATGAACTACACAGAAACACATCTCACATCTAAACCTGTGCTCAAGACTCTTTTAGATACTTTTGTATAAAAAGAAAAACAAAACATATTCAGATCTTCATTTACTTAATACCAAGTGGTCAGTGCTGTGGGCATATCACAAGGAGTTATTCTCATTTTTACTTGATTTAGTTCTGCAAAAATCTTTCCATGACAAAAAGAAGTATTGCACTCAGTCCATACATACTGAACTTCTAAATAAAAAGCAGTAAAGCAATCTACTTCATTGTCAAATGACTGAAAGAAATTTAATTAATGCCTTTGGAGGGAACGCCTATATAAGTATCACAATCACAAGAATGTGCATATATGCATATATGAATACATATGCCCAGCCGCAGTCTACCCTGTTGCTTTAATGTCATAACACTATGGTCCATGAGCAGCTGAAGGCAAAAATGAAATCCTATAATTTAAAATATCGTGCTGGCACAATTTTAAGGTCAAATTACATTGTGTACTTTACTAGAAGATTAAATGCTTGCTTCATCACAGGACACTTCAACCCTAGAAAAGGAAGGCAGTATAGAAATGCTCACAGACAAACAAATTAAAAACAGTAAGTTATAAACAGGGGAAAATAAGTTTATGCCACACCAACAAAACCAAAAAGAAACAAAAAACCCCAAACCCAAAAAGCAAAAAACACAAAGACGCATGAAAAGCAGTATGCTATGTTAGATGTTTATCTATACATAAGAGACAGGTGTCACAAAAACAAAACAAAAAAATCACGAAGCTAAAGAGAAACTTTAACTCACCAGTTTCCATCTGTTATATCTGAATTCATGCATAATTGATTATCCATGACTGGTAAGTTCTTTTTTTTCACTAGCCTAACACAGTTTTCTAAACATTATGTGTTAAATCACCACCAAAGTAAAGGGTGTTTGAGAAACCGTAAGGGCAGAATAAAAATTTTTTAATGAAAAATAACATGTCAGTTAATAATAGAGCTGACCTATGTTTAAGAGAGAAATTTTAATCATGTGCATATTAAATATTAATAACCTATTCTGTTATTGTTATAATAAGGTTAAGTAAGCTTCTCCATGCTTAAGGAAAGAGAAAAAGTAGGAATATGTAACAGTGAAAAAAAAGCGCTGAGAAGCAGAGACATAAGGAAAATGTGTCAACAATAAACAAGAGGAAATGAGAAAGAAGGAAAAGATGAAGGTGGAAACTAATCTCTATGTGTCATTATGACTGCCAGAGTACTGGCAAAGCAGCAGCATCCTTTTATTTCAATTTTAATCATTTCTGAATTTTAATACCCTGCTCCTTTTGTAATTCTCCTGGCATTCCCTATATGCATCCATCCCAGCCAAAACACCAGTGTAAATTAAATGGCACGCAACCACACCACTGATGTAGTTCTCCCAGTAGAACCAATTGAGTGACCAAAAAGCAGAGAAGGTATGACTACTTTGTATCCCCATAGACTACTGGCCAATTAAGTGACTTAATATTCTTCAATTCCTTTAATTTTGAAAAGAAGGGCAGTGGTTAGGTAACCCAGCAATATAGAGCCATTAAAAAAAAATAAAGCAAGCCAGTAGTAATACAATAATCAGTGACCATCAGGGCCTGGAAAAATGAGTTTGCTCTCACTGGCACTAAGGAGCATCACATGATTATTTAATTACAGCTCTAATTTTTGTCTCGTGGATGGCAACATATCAACAATTAATAGGGCAAATAGAGGAGACTGCATTTTTAAAGAGACAGAACCTATATGAAATAGTGCTTGGTAATGCAATTTATCAGACAGTATAATGCTTCTTACGGCATATCTGTCATCCTGCCAAACATATAAAGAAATTCTACTGGTTCAATTCTCTTGCATGGTATCCATAAAATTCTTCTGGAATGCTTAGAAAACAATAACTACATCTATGAGTATCCTAATTGTCATTTTAAGCGGCAGTGCAGAAGTCGGTTACTTGTAGGGCTCACAGCCCAAATGAAGTAGTGGAATCACAAGTTTCAAATGTAAACATGCTATGAAATTGTCTTGAAAAGATTATAATGAAATTCATCAGTAATGGCAAAAAATTATTATGGTATTCAGTGAGTCAAGTGAAGACAAAAAAAGAAAAAAAGTCAATAAAATACAGTCAATGGGACAGAGATTGATTTCGACCGATTGACTTTATGGTGAGATTTTCTTACAAAGCATACTGAAACCAGGGGCTCAAAACCTATATTGTACTGTCCCTACACAGGACTGCTAGATAAGAAATGAAAAAAGCAAGACCTGAAAGAAGATGTATGATACATATTATTGACTGAAAAGCTCTGCTTTAAAACAGCTGGATGCGGTTTCCCTTGTGCCCCATCCTGCAACGACAGCATTGCGGAACCTAGGAACTGTGGGAAGTTCACTGTGTCAAGAAGCACTTTTCACATTTAGGGGAATCTGGAAACATATCAAAAGAAAAACTAATTTTATGCACCTTTTTTTTTCCACAGCAATGGGTGGACCAAGCTACGAACCCCATAAATTTGTATCATCTAATGTATGTTTCAGACAATAGTCAATACCTGACATAGCAAAAGCAAGCTCCAAATTTCCTCTCAGCAATAAACTGTACCTGTGAAAAACCTAGCATGCTAAGCTTAGAAGGTTTTTTTAATCCTACTCCTCAATATAAAAATTAAACATGCTTTTTCATTTGATATTCTAAAATCTACCCTTTGAACAAGCAAAGAAACTTGAGTTTGGGCCCTTACATAGAAAAAAAAACCTGCTAAACAGCAGTTCAAATATCATTGCAAAAAGTGTGACTAGAGAAGCAGTACTATTACAATAAATGCTCCGTTCCTCCCCAAAATTGTCAAATTAAGTTGTTTTCATTGAAGTAATGAACATTCTGGATTGGAGATCTTAATCTATAATCTTAGAAAGAAAGCTGGCAAGCAAGAGCTTGTATGTAAAAGTAAATATCATTCTTTTTATGCACTGGTTACTATACAGATAACATGTCTCACAAAGACTGTAATTAAATGTCTAGTGCAGAAGTAACACTAAAAAGCATACAGTATTATTACATTACAATGAATCCTTAGAAGCTGAAACTGTCATTTTTAAGATGCCTTTAATTAGTCTTGAGACTTCTTACATTTATCAAGGAAGCCCACCTATGATGAAAAGCACTAATGATTTAAAATCTTTCTAATACTGCTCTCTACAAAAATATTAATTTAATCTTTGATTATAAACATTTTAAAACTCAGTCTGGAATTCCTCTCCACTTCATTTTTTGCCTTTGGTCCCTCTGAGAGTCTGCATGCATGCAGACTCTCTCCCACTCTCTTTCCTGTCCTCTCTTTTCTGTCTTTTATTTAATGTAAGAGAAGTAGGAACATAGGGTGTGTATGGTATTTAGAACTTTCCTCCTTTTCATTTAAAATGTTTTTAATTACCTGGCTATTATGACCAGACACATATTCTAAGTGCACTTACTGAAAAGGAAATACCTTCCTCATACCTTTGCATGTGGGTTTGAATTCCGAGCAGCAATTCTTGACACTTCTGAAAATGTTTTCCACTCTAGGACTGATTTACAAATATAAAGAATTACTTAATCCTTCAGTGTTCTATGAAACACATATATTAATAATTTTATAGCTGGGTAAATAAATCAGGAGCATATTAAGGCCACATTTATAAAAGGATAGTGTGCTGCAGCTTCCTTTTCCTTCATACAAAGTTATGTGCTGAGCATTTTCAAAATCAGGGTTACAGCATCAAGGATGGCAAACATGGCATGGACCCATTATTAACCCAAAATTACACTTTTTTTTCGGGGCTGAAACCAGTCCAGACAACAGGAAAGATAACAAGACAGTCCTCCAAGCATAGGTGGTCTGAGTGCATCACCACTTTGCCTAGCAAGCAGCAAGTGTAACGACCCACAAATGATTGCTGCTGGCCAAATAAATCCTGCCAGAGCAGGATCCTGGGAAGACGAGATGCACCTGAGGTTTTAAAGCACCTCCCTCATCTCCTCAGGTCATATCATGTCATAATGTGCCACGGGAAAGAGATAGAGCAGATAGTCACTGGAAGTTATGTAAGGCCAACGCAGCTGACAGACTTGGCCCATCCTGATGTTCTGCACCCAGGTGCAGCTGGGGTGACCGGGGCCCATCCGCAGGCCAGCAGGCTCCTCTGCCTCTCTAACCCGCAGTTCACAGCAGTGAAGCACAAGGCAGCCGGAGCTAACTCTTGTGAACCCACAGCAGTGCAGAGGTGTCACCAGCAATGCTTTACAACAGCTCAGAGACAGCAGCTAGCCTGCACTCCGGTGAAGGCAAATCTTACAGTCCTAACCCTAGCAAACACAAATACACAGTGTTTCACAGGGGAATCAGTCTCCAAAGAGATTGCTGTGAGTTAGTGTCCTAAACAAATAGCTAAAAGGTGGACCTTAGCACAAATACTAAGTGTTAGTGTATCCCTCAGCCCATCCAAACACCTAACACAGGAACAGTGAAAACTAAGCTTTGCAGTGACACACAAGTGTGCACGGGAGCAAAGTCAGGCTCGGCAAGTTTAAAAGGAAATATTTAGAATTCAGACCGTGCCTGAGGTATGTTACTACACTCTGCTACTGTACTCTACTATTACTATGCCATTCCTAGTACACTGGACCAGATAGAGCAGATTAAGAGTAGATTACAACAGGTAGAGAGAACAAGGACCAGATCAGAACACGTGTACAAGGTCAGTGCTGGCAAGTCTCCTTAAAATTAATCTCTATCAAGACTTAAACTTACTGAGAGCATCAGTGCACATCATTATATGCAGAAACCATTAGAAAGCTGACATTTGCAAAGCAATAGAATGGATATCCATTATGTAATGAAGTGTTGGTGATAACTGTGGTAAACTTAGATGCCACACGATGGCAAATGTTCGAAACCACCAGCATTTCTGAAGGGAACATCATAGTATATCCTCTTGGAAGTAACAGTCACAAGTTGTGGTCAGGGCTGTTGAGAGTTTATGATACTGCAGCCAAGGGAACTGACCAACAAGCCAACTTAGTGTGAAGTATAATACTTTCAGAATCTGAGGAAGAAATGAACCTCTCAGGTGAAAGTTATTAATGGAACCCTTCAACAGAGAATTTAGAGAAACTTTTTGCAAACTGGGGGTTATTCTGTCTGCAGTTGCGTTCAGTTCAAACACCAAACACCGGTTACTTGGACTCATTACTCCAAGACTAAAAGTAACGTCAACAGGGCTTTCTGACACTGACTTTATAAAGTTGCAAAATTTCGGTATAACAGGCAGTAAGAACTGTAAGTTACTCTTTAACCGTCAAACAGTTTTACTTCTTTCTGCCTTTTTTTTTTTTTTTTTTTTTTTAGAATCAGTAGCAACTTTGTGACAACTAAAGTTTAAAAAATGCACTTGATTGCATAGTGACAGATTTGCAGAACATTTTTCATCACACACACATATGTGCTTTCAGTTATTAATAAAATGCTTCTGCCCTTAATCTGCCATTGCCTGAATATACAATTTCAGTGTCTTGGATAGACAAATACTGTTAAGGAATTCTGTTTTCCCTGTTTGAGATGCAATTCAATTACACCAAGTAAAACTGAATACTATGCCTTTAAAACTGGCTTCGGCTTGCCACAGAAAGGAATACCAAATCATTTTTCTATTAAGATCCTCTTAGAGTGGAATGATAACAAAACTTTTTTCTCTTCCTCACCCCCCCCCCCCCCCCCCTTTCCTTTTCCCCTTGTTTTAAACAAGGAAGAGGAGCCAGCTGCCCTGGGTAACACCACAGGTAGATATTAAAATGGAGACAGCCATTATTTAGTGGCGACAAGAATATAAATACAGGCACTAACCTATAAACTGGTGTTTACTTCAGGAAAGTAAGTCATATTTTTTCCTCTGATTGCCGTGCTGTCAGTTTAATGCAGCGTAAATAAACAGTAGGTGCATGATAGCTTTAAGTAGAAAGTGTTCATTCCACAAGAGGAGCAGATTACTGAAGCCTGATGCCTATAACGGCAAAAACAGAACTTCCATTTTACCTGGCTAAGAGACTTGTGGCTTTTCTATTAAATTAATTTGTCAGAATTCTATGAAAAATATTATGCACTCAAAGAACTTTACCAAAAACATTCGTTTTTGCAGCCCTCAACTTGAACCATTTGAAAAAAACAAAAGCCAATCACTCCTCTGTAATTTCATCATCCCATCGCTCTAAATGAAAGCTTTATATAATCAACCTAATATAACAGAAAATAAAAAGATATATAGAATTGCCTATACTTTGAGTTATTTTGTTCTTATAAATATATTCCCTGACTGAAAGTAAAAAAATTCCCCTATGGAAAAAGCAATGATGTCTGAGAAGATTGTATATGCACTCTACATCTATTAACATAAATTATAAGAAAGTAAAATGTTCCAGATGTGTTTAAACTGTTGTAGAAGGAAAGTTTGTGGCTTCACTGGATATATATTAAATATATCTAGAGAGAGCAGTGGCAGTTATATACAAGAAGGCAATAAAATGCTTCACTAGAGTCTATGTTAAAATACCATAGTTCCTAGAAATATGACTAAAACATTTTAGAAGTCGTATTTCCTCCAGTTTTAATTCAGAAATCTACTTTAATGTATTTTTGTATATATTACAAACTGCTTTATTAATAAAGTAATCTCCTTATTTTTTCTTTTTTTTCAAATACAGCTGGAAACCTAAGGAATTAGTTCAAATTCCTCTGACAATACTTAGATTTTAAAAAAAAATGGTGACACTAAAATGGTGACAACACTTTGAAAAATCAAGTAGCTGATACATTTAAAAGATTTGGTGGGTTTTTTTGTTGGTCTTTTTTTTTAGGAAGAACACCAGACTTCACCAGATTATCTTCTAAATGGCAGCTGCACACATGTAAACCCCTCCGAATCCCAAACTCTCTATCTAATGTGGGAGAAACCTCTCTAAAGAGGTTTTAGTGTTGCAGGGGTGGATGTGCCCATGTCCCCAGCAGGGCTGAACGTGGTGGTACCTGTGGGATGCTGGCAGGGCTGCAGGCAGGGCTGGAGCTGCCTTGGGAAGCACAGCCACAGAGGGCAGGTGCTCATCCTCTGACCTGCTGGGCCTATGCTGCAACCCAAAGAGGTGCCCCGCTCCTGTACAAGCTGGGGCTGGTGTGGCAGCTTCTCTCTGCTCCTGACACTGCCAGAGCACTGTGTCCCATCAGTGAGTTACAGATCGACTCTGCTTCACACTGCTTTCTTGGGAGCACAGCAGCAGGTTAGGATTCACACGAGTCGCTAAAATAGCATGAGAGGGGAAACTGCGAGAGTTACTTTGCTATTTAAAGTATCAAAAACAAAGAATATAAAAAGGAAATGGCCAGTTTTTCAAAATTCATGCACAAAATAGCATTTCATTTGAATATTTTTTTGTTCCAGTAAACTATTTTACATACAAAGAACTTATTTATTACATATTTGAACTTGTGGGAAAAAGGGAAGGAATGCACTGATTCCTGAAATAACTCTACAGCCTTTTTGGCGGCTTCACTCTTCTGTGTTCTTGTTCTGCTCTGAACAGTTTTATTACAGGGACAGAGGAATTCCTTGGAGTCAGTTGTTTCTTTGCCACTAGCTGTATTGAAGAGTGGGCATACATAGCACACTAGCCAAGGATTTTAATTTCTCTTCTATTGCCTTATTATGTATGTGCACTATCTATTCCGACACATGCTTATATGTGAACACACTGCCTTTTCTGCCTGCTCATTTTTTTACCTAGTCTATGTTATTTTACATTTCCTTGCAAAACCATTGCTTTGACTTGAAAAGCAAAGCAATACCAATAACAATCTCAAATAGAAAGTGAATTAGAAAATGAGTGCGTGTATGTACAAACATATTAAAGAGCATATAGGAGTATGGGACTGGAAAGAGCATTCTCAAATTCTACAAATAGTGCTGAAGAGTAATTAGAAGGTAGAAATTGCAGAGAACATGTTATATTCATGTCTATACACTCTACGCTTACAGTTTCAAGTTGTTTTTGAATAGTGCGCCTGATTTGACACATTTCTATCTGGTGATTGTGTTAAATGCTGACGAGATAGTGAAATATCCAAGCATTCCTTGTGCTAACTACAGCTGAAATTTTACACTTATTGTAACCTTTCCTAACAATGTGAGAAAAACAGAGTAAATATATTAAATTTGTTTCACAACAGATGCTTAGGTTGTTAATATTTAAGATGCCTATTCATGCTATTCCTGTCTGCACATTTGTCAAAAATGTAAGCTTGAATGCTAATGTTTGCCAGCAGACTACAGCAGACAAATATATGAACGCGCGGTATCAAAATAATATAAAGTAGAAATAAGGGGACGGTGCTAACTCCCACCCAAGCAGCATGGACCAGAATGAAAGGGCACCTCCAGATCACTAAACCCTGGAGTTTCTGCATCTGAATTTGTGAATTATTTTCGCAGAAGCGCTGTGCTCCCTTGCACGGACTAAAACCAGTGGAGAGCTCTCCTCAGTTTAAACTCATTTCGTCTTAGGAGCTGTTGCAAAGCGTTTCAGAAAACTTAGATTGTAGCGAAGTTTCTCCCGCAGTCAAAAAAAGCCGGAGACTGGCAGAGGGAAACTCCGGGTCGGGCAGGTGCCTGTCAGGAGCGCTCCACACGGCAGCCGGCGGAGACGGCGACAAAGGGGCGAGGATTTAGCAAAACCTCGTGTGGCGGGTTCGGAGACGGAGCGGAAAAATCAAAAATAAAATCCTGGAGCACACAGACGAGCTCCCGGCGCGGCTCCCCGTGACAGCGGCAGCGCCGGGTCGTGCCGCGGGCGGGGGGGACGTGCCACCCACCGCCACGGGCGCGCCCCCGGCTGGGCCAGCAGCGGCCGCCGCCGCTCGGCCGCCGCGCAACCCCCGCGCAACCCCCGCGGAAGCGCCACCCCGCGACCCCCTCCCCATCCCCCCTTCGCCCGCGACCCCCCGGCCCCGCCGCTTCGCCCCGCGCCGTCGGGGGCGCCGCGCCCGCCGCTGCCGGAAGGCGCGCGGGGCTGGGGAAGAACTTTGCCAAACTTCTGTGTTTTTGTTTTTTTTTTTTCTTCCCTCTGCCCCCACCCCCACCTCCCGCCGCTCCCCCCGTGCCGGCGGCGGGTGAAGCGGCAGTGGGCAAGGGAGCGGAGAGGAGCGGAGCGGGGCCGGCGACCGGCAGCGGCGCGGCGGCAGGTGTGAGCCCGTGCCGGCCGGGAGGCTCCGGCAGCGGCAGCGCCGAGCGCAGCCACCCGCCCCGCGCCTCCCTCTGCCCGCCTCCCGGGCCGGAACAGCCGGCCTCGGTAAATCGCCGCGGCGGGTGCCCCCTGCACGGCTCTGTCCCCCCACCCCCGGCCCCCACGTCCCCGAGGAGAGACGCCGAAGGAGCGGGACCGACTCACTCATGGGAGCGCGGCGGGCGAGGCCGGCGACACCTCCGGCTTCCGAGGCGCCGGCGAAGTTAATTGCACTGAAGTTCAAGTTGTCTTTTCACCCATCAGGAGTGGGCGTTTAAAGGAAGGAGAGCGAGGAGGAGGAGGGGGAGGGGGGAGAGTCTCTCTCGCTCGCTCGCTCTCGCACACACACACATACACACACACTCACACAGGCACACGCATGCACGCACGCACACACACACACACGCACACGCACCCGCCCGCTCGGCTCCGCTCCCGAGCTGCCTCAGCAAGGAGGAGCCCGGACGGAAAACACCAGGGCAGCAAGGTACCGGCGTGGGGCAGCCCTGCCTCTGCCTGCGTGTGTCTTTGCGGGTGTGCCTGCGTGTGTATGTGTTTGTGTGTGAGAGCGAGTGCGTGCGTGTGTGTGTGTGTGTCTTGTGTGTGTGTCTGTGTGTGTGTGCCCGCGCCCCCCGCCCGCTGCCTCGCACGGCCCCTCCAGGCGGGGAGGTGCGCGCTGCCCCCGGGGAGGGGGCGGCGGGGCCGTCGGGGCAGCGCGGCCGCTGGAGGCCGGTCCGACCGGGGCCGGGGCACTCCGAGCCCTGTGCCGCCCGCTCGGCTCCGCGCCCGCTGCCTCCTGCCTGCGCGGCGGAGGTGGGAAGGAGGGAGAACCGAGCGGCGGCTGGAGCGCAGCGGCGGCGTGTGTCTGTGTGTCTGTGCGAGTGTGTGTGTGTGTGTGTGTGTGTGTGTGTGCGCGGCGGTTCCTTCCCTCCGGCGACTCCCGGCTCCGCGGGGCGGTGGGGCTGACTTGGTGGAAGTGCGGGGGGATGGTGCGGTGGTGTGTCCGTGCCTGCCGTGCCCTCCTTCCCCCCGCAACTCGGCTTCAAACCCTCCACCGTCCCCGCACTGCCCGCGTCCCCCGGCACCGCGCCCCCGCCCCCCTCTTCCCCCTTCTCTCCATCCTTCCTTTGCTCCTTTATTTCCACTGCTGTCCCCGCGCCCTCTGGCCGCCCCCCGCCGCTACTCCCGGAGCCCCGGAGCAGCCCCTTTCGGGCAGGCAGCGCCCCACGGCCACCCGCGATTTGAGGTGGCTGGCGGCCTCCGCGGGCTGGGGATGCCCGGGTGCGGGCAGGCGTCCCCCGGAGGCCTCTGCCTGCCGGCAGCTCCTCTGCCACGTCGGGCCGGGAGCGGGGCCGAGTCCCACCGCGCATCTCTCTGGTGCTCCTGCCTGGGGTTTCACCTGGCACCACGTGCTCCTCCGTAACGCTGTTTGAGAATTGCCTTTATTCGTGAAACTTCTCCTCGGGGAAGTACCTTTCTCTCCTTTTTTTTTTTTTTTTTTTTTTTTGTGCTTTTAAGACCTTTTTTTCCCCTCTTCGCTGATGCAGGATTTGGAAGTGGAGTTCCTGGAGAATGACCCTGGCAATGAGAGCAGGTTTCCTTGAAAGCCGATGCTGTTCCTTATTTCCTAGGAGACTGATGAGAGAGGGGATCCCGGATGTCAGCCCAATCTCCGTTTTTTATTTGTCTCAACTTTGAGGCAGATTTTCAGCTCTGGGAACTGGCAGGTACAGTTCCTGTACACCTTTGCATGAAACAAGACCAAGGCCAAGAAGTTGATAAATCATTGCTTTTCCTAGTTAGCCTGCAGTATGTCCTTCTATTAATTGCTATTAGTAAGTTAACCTTGTAGCTCAGTTATTGAATAATCATTAATCCATGGAGGATACACAAGCCCAAAGGTTAGTAATAGGAATAGCAATTAATAATACTGACCTTGCCAGTGGGGAGAGTATTTTTGTCACAGTTATTAAAAGGCATTACTATTTATAATAGGTACAGTGGTGCAAATTTGGACTCAATATGTTGGTACCAAATTACTGCAACACCAGAAATTAATTCACCCCTTTATCTCCATGTTATCAGTCCTCTGACTTTTTCTCAGTTTAAAATGTATCATCCCCTACTCTCTCATTTTAAATAGAAATGCTGGGTCTTTAATCAATTCTGACATTTCCACTAGAAAATAACACTGAGCTCACTTACACAGATAAAAATTTATTTGCCTGCAGCTGATTTGTTGTAGTGGTTTGGACCTATTCATTTCTCTGAGAGGACTTCGCTTTTTATGGTCTTTTGATACCATGGGGTAATAAATGGGAAAACAGTACAAAGGGGATATTCTCATAGGTCCAGCTCTCCACTCCCTAGAGTTGCCTGCTTGCAGAGTACTCTGACTGACTGACTGACTGAATAACCTATATCCTTCTACTGTCAAAGACCCATCTCCTTTATTTGTATCACATTTCTGACTGGCTGGTCAGTAAGCCCTAATAATAATCGTGTTTCATGTCTCAGAAATCTAATAATCAAGTTACTCATTGCTACAAATTGCAGCTAAGCTATTTGGGTTAGTCACGTTATCCCCACTTTAAAGGCAGGGAAACTGAAACAGGAAAATTAACACATTTGCCTGAGGCTACACATGGATTTAAGACCAGATCCAGAACTGGAACTGAATTTCGACCAAGCTCCCTCTTAAAGATCCTGAAGTGCACTATGGAAAATCCTTCCTTAAAATAGAAATGTAACATAAACCATATTTTTCATCAACTTTAGTCAAAATACACACACTTTTTTTAAGGTCACATTTTGTTTTTAAAATATAAGGTTTTCCAGCTTTAAAAAAATAGTGTGGTAATACTTTTCAACTACATCAGGCAGTTTACTTTGGAAACAAATATTTAATATCAGACTGTGAGCAGTAATGGGAATAGAATTGCTTGTTATTAGGCTACTGTAAACAATATTAGCTGAATGTTACAGTATTGTTAGAAACCAACCAAGTATTATGGGAAGTCCAGCATTAGTATAGCTAAGGTGCTATTGCTTACCTAGTGTGCATTGGTTTCCACCATAATGCTTCTTCAGTGCTTTCAGTATCAAAATACCTAGCATGTGTCTAAACACTGAAAAACATACAGGACAACCATATACAGAGTTTGAGAGGTATATATCATTAAGCAGTGAGTTTTACCAAGTTGTGTCATTCATGTCACTGAAGCAAGACATACGTTGCCTGCCCTTTAGCTGTGGCATGTCATCAAAGCTATATGGTATGACTGAGCACAGATGGCATGCTTAAAAACCAGGTGTACAGTATAACTTTCCTGTTACTGACACGTAGATATTTCCTCTTCCTCAGTTCCTCCCCCCCCCCCCCCCCCCCCCAAGATGTTTGACTGCCCAGCCTTCTATAGGAACTATTGAAAGTCCTCTGCACTCTGCTCATCCCCGATGCCTGGAATTTTGCAGTTGAAACCCGATACAGAATAAGTGTTTGCATTCTTTTTTCTTTAATTTTTATTTTTTTTTTTTTATTTATGCTGACAGCTCCTTTCTGAGCATTTTTAGAGTCCTGATTTGAGGGAAGTGGGTGCAGATCTCATTCAAATAGTCATTCTCCAATACCATTAGCATTACCTGCCAAAAATGAAAGTGGCATATGAATCACAATAAGCCACTCATGAATTTGTGGATTTAGAACCTGCCAAGGAACAACAGATACACACACAATTTCAAAGACCCATCAGTTTTAGGTACTTCCAACAGTGCATAAAAGTACATTTATCCAAAGACCGTCTTATTGATGGCATATTCTATAAGGCTACAGACATAACTGATTCCAGGGAAGGATAATACTAACTGAAAATATTTCTGTTCCAGTCATTCTTTTACAAGTAAAGTAGTCAAAGTGATGAATCTGCTAATCATAACCATGTCAGAGGCCCTTCCTGAGGTGCCCCTTATTGAAGTGCTACTGTGACATAATGATGCGTTGCTTTTGTGTGAGAAGAGTTTTAAAATCCTCTGGGAAATATCACAGTTGCTTTCCAGTTCCTTTCAGACATGTAAATACCTTTATGTTTAGACATGAGTACAGAGGGGTGGAAAGTGAAGTTCAGCGAGGAGTAGAGTGGGGTTAAAAGCATCCACATGGATCCAGGAAACAAATACATACGTATGTGGGTTTTTTTCTCTATCCGATATTACCTGGGGCTTTAAATGAGATGCTCATTATCAAGAAGAAATGCTGCAGAAACATGTGCTTACTTGAGAGTTATGTTGACCCATGGTTGACAGAGAAAGCCATCTTCTTCCTGAAATTACAGATGAGCAACAGAACTCCAAGTAGTGCTCAGATTCTTAGGTCATTCTCAAGTAATATGTACATTATCAAGTATGGTTTATTTCCAGCTTTTAGTGTGTGGATAATGCTATATCAGTAAAAACTACTACATGCCACCTAGCATTCTTTATAATTGCTTGCTTTCATAATGGTTTGCTTAAGCTGAGCACATCAGAAACTGAAAATAACATTTGGGACTTTCTCCTTCTTAACATACAAAAACTCCGGCCTATGTTTTGAAAACTATTTATATGTTATTATTTGTGAAACAGCAAAGAAACCTTCATATTGGCATGGTCTATACATGGCTGTCTCAGCAGCTTGATGAAATGTTAAAACTTAGTTTGAGTAACTGTGTTCCAACCAGTTATAAATGTTGTAGATGGAAATGGTAGTCAACAGATACAACCATGGTGAAGTAGCCTTCTGTGCATATTTTAATTGGAAGTGGCCATTATCAGCTGTACCACAACCTTTTCTGATGTTTCACCTTGCTAGTGGCTCAGTGGAAGGTAGTCAGATGTCTTTTTCTGAATGTATCTTCAGTGCATTGCTGCAGTCTCTTGGTTATTCTACTCTTTGTTGGTTAGACACCAGTGTCTCCAGCTGAGGCCTATATCACCTTGCTACTTGAATATCTGTTCTGAAAATTTTTTACCTGAAGTGGGCATCATGTCAATAATAACATACTCATCTGTCTGTCTCCAGACTGGCTTAAGTTCTCTCCAGTCTTAAAGTGAAGGCCTATGTTTCTTGGCCCTTATGCTACACAGTACCTCAGCCTGCTCAGCCTCTCTCCAGGTTGGTAACTATTTCTGCTCCACATCTCTGCTACAGGAGATCATCGGATAACCTAAAAAAGTAAAGTGCATACTGTAGATTTCCTCGTAGAACTCTGCTTTTTGGAAAAGATCAGCTTTTTGCAGGTGCATCAGTGGTGTCAGGCTCACTTTTGTTTTGCCTGGCTGCTGTCTCCTTCTTCCAACAGTCTAAAAGTATCATTTTTTAAAGGATTGAAGGAGATATATTAATATTTGTGTGAACCACTTTTTCTGCACATTGTTTGTTCTTTTCTCCTTCCGCTTGGTGTCTGGTTTGTCTTGGCTGCTTTTAAAAATTCTGTTGCCTCTAGTGAGGGACTGCCAGATTAAACCAGTGAAGAGAAACCAGGTGACTGTCTAGTTTTATGAATATAGGTTGTGTATAATAAATTCCAGTTTTACATCTATGCAAATTAAATCATCATATGATTCTGACTACATGCATTTTTTATCAAATTCGGCATATATTTCACAAATTATATTTAACTTGTAGTCATGTTGCAATTTTGAATACCTAACTAGGAGTTACAAGGTGTGCCACTAGATCTTAGTAGGTAGGTTTACAAACCCAGAAGAAATAGGAGAAATTTAGCATTTTTCTTGAATTTTTGATAAGTCCAGTGAAAAACTTTTTCCTGCTATAGGTGATAATATAAATGCCTCACTACTGTGCTGTTTGGAGACAAAAGTACACTTGGTTTCTAGAAATGTAGAGATTTTTTAAGGGCCTAAACAGAGTGTGCCCAGAATAAGGAAGTTACAGAGAAACATGTCTTTGGTTTGGAGTTTACAGCGTCAAGTTAGTGAAGCCTTTTATTAATGTTTCTTGTCATAGAGTAGAAGACATCAGTCACAATGTCAAAATAAACATTTTACTTCTGCAAAATTGTATTTTCACCTCAGGAATATTCTGAAGCGAAAACTGGATTTAGCATAGTTCTTCCTGTGGACAGACAGGGCAGTTTTAGTGTCAAGCCCTAAGCCTTGCGATACAATTCCCAACCATAGGTGCACCAGACTTTGAATAATCAGTCTGTCAGATGAGCTATGACAGGCATTATGCTGTGAAGGTAACCACTTAATGCTTTTAATGTTAATGATCTTCAGTAACTGCTGCTGGTTTTTTTCCTAAATAAAAAGATATTTTGGTGAGGACAAAGATGTCTCTGTCAATGTTTGTGTTTTGGTCAATAAGAGGATCTGGATGGGTTGAAATGTGGGAATCGGGTGGAATTTAAACACATGGGCAAACAGCTGTGATTCACAAAACCTCTTGTAAGAAGTTGCCTAAACCTCAAAGCACTAGGTTTGCCTTAGAGTTAGTTCCTTTTCCACCTAGGACTCCTAAGTGGTCATTCAGGACTGTTCATGCCCACGCAAGTCCTCTAGACCTGCAATATCCTTCTGCTCGAGTGTCTTGGTCAGCTTGGCCTCCTGGTTACTCGTGGAGTGTGCCCAGACTCCCTGACATGACTGCATTCTTGACAAAATGCAGCAGGGTCACTGTGGTAATAATGGGACTTATTCCCAGACTATTTTTATTTTTACTCATACTCTTATTTTTGTTTTTATTTTTTTTAGGAGGATGTTGTATGTATTCCACAACAATTTAACATAGTGAAGACAAAAATAATCCGGAGAAAACTCAGTGTATGTGCCCCAGCCCTGGGAATAACCTAAACATAAGATTATGATCTAAGGAATCTTGAATTCGTTTGTGCTCAAGGGCACTGTTTCAGCAGAAGGGTCGAGACTGCCTCTTCTAAAATAACCATCAGCCTAGTGGTCAGAGTCCTCCCTGGGGTGAGAGGAGTTGTAAATTGGGGCCTTTCAGGGCAGCAGAGATGAATCCCATGATTGCATTAGTGCTCTAATCACGGAGTTGTTATATAGAGGAAGATGGGAAGCCAGCTTCTCCTCCAGCTATGTTTTAATAAAACATAAGTTTTGAAGGAAAGATCACAGGAACCTATTTTCATAAAAAGAACGAGGGTGTAGATATTGAGTGGATGGAGGCATCTCTCAGACAGCCCTGGGTAGAGCCCTGTCTTTAGAGGTAACCCTCAGGTAGTGCCTTGGCTTTAGAAGGAGGCAGGACCGTAGATTTGGGACAAACTCATTTTTCCCCTGGTTAACTCCAGTTGTCTTATGTTGAGGTCAAGACACGCTGGGCTGGCTGTTTTCCAGGCAACCCAGGTGTCTCTCCTGGTGCACCACAGGAAAGTGATGCTTTAAAAACATGATTCTGGATGCCTGTTAGGGAACCATGGGACAAAATATTCAGTGTTGGAGCACCAGGATCCTTTATAGGATTAGGCCATAAACTATATAAATCAGTATCTAATTATTCATAACAGTTTATTTCATATTAACGCAATACTTGGTATCTGCTGGGAACTGTTCTCTCGGTACAGTTTCTGGTCCATTTTTATTTTGCACCACAAAGGACAGCACAGGAAACTGTTGGATTGCATATTACTTATAATGAAAATTCTCGCTGTAAGTGTTTCCCATTAGAAGCTCTAATGGCTAACATGGCTAGACACTCATATTTGTTTTGAGTCCTGTGGGATGCAAGGTTACAATTATATTTTTAAGGAATTTATCTAAATTAAAATGGAAATATGCACTAAAATTTTGGCCTTTTCTAGGAAAAGTGTAATAATATTTAAAGATGCATATTTATTCTTTAAAAATAATTTCATTTTGCCTATTTGAAAACTTCCAAAATCAGGGAACAATATATTCCTCCAAAAAAAAGTAACTACTCAGCATCAGTCCACTGCATGGATTTCCTCTACCATGGCATAACTGACTGCTTTTGACACATATAGGATGTAGGGGCACAGTTCAGACAGTCTGCCCCATCTTTGTTTCCTTCCCCAAACCTGCTTGATACGACTGAAGAGTAGGTTACAAAGCTGCCCTGGAACCCTTCCACTTGTGATCTACATCCTACAATATGGAATATTCTAAATATCTTGGGCTTTCCCTAGCTAACAAGCTGGTTATTCTGGCTATGCATGAAGATACAGATTTGGGTTTTAATTAACATCTGCAGTTTAATCAAACCATTTATGATCCTGAGAAATCTGAACTGTAGACTTTCTGGTTTTTCTGATGACAGACAAATACCGTGAACTAAAATAATAGTTTAGTACATAAAGCATTTGCACCATCTCTATGGCCGTGGTAACTTTTGTGGAAGCGTGAGAAGTCTGAAGATGATATTTTTCAATGTCTGATGAAGAATTCAAAGATAATAGATATGAGATCAAATACACTTTAACAAAAGTTTTTGGTGTTTAAATTTAAACACCATTCTATGCCATTTTCTGTGGGCTAATTCTCCTGCAGTGACAGTCCTATAAATCTTCAGCTAGGCCAAATTTTATTATAAAAGAAGTCGGGCCAAAAGAGAAAATATGGAATAAATTGCGGTGAAAGTGGATTGGCCTGTTTAGTCTGGTGACCCAGTGAAACAGTGGAGGACTTTATAATCTGCAGTGCAGACAGGTCTTCATTGCTGAAGGAAGCAGGAAGTGCTAAGAGGTCTGTAATTGCTTATTCTTTAATAAGAAATATAATTGTTGCTTTTGCCAAACAGATCTCAGACAGATTTTAATAGTGTGCACACATTCAGAAGCCTCTGGAACACACCTTTTTACCCTAATTTGTTCATATACATTGATATATTCTAATGTATTTACACCCTCAAAAAATGTAGTCCATGTAGAGCATTTCTGAATTGCAGGGTTACTTACTCTTTTTTTTCTTTCCTTTTTAGATTGATGATGATGATTCAGTAAGGCAAAAGAAGATCCAGTAGATGTGTTTCTTTTAATCCTTTGAAGTTTCTGTCCTAGAATAAAGGCTTATGTTTGCCATGTTTGTAGTGGTCAGTATTCGCTGCACTGTCAAGGCCTTGTCATCTTTCATTGTGCAGCATGTTTTTAAAAAACTCACAAACTCCACTGTATAGTTGGTTTTTTTTCAAAATCTTCAAATTAGGAAACTACATTTATTATGTAGTATGGTTTTCTTGGTTGAATCTGAAGGCATAAAATCTTGTTTTACACCAGTGTCAACTTAAGTCATGGTCGATAGGAGGGAAAGCAGTGCTGTGCAAAGCCTATCATAACTACTGAAGGTGAAATTAGCGAAAGGAGACATGATCTTCTAAAACTGCTTCAGGTGGTTGAAATTCAGTTGTTTTTCTTATTTCACGTTCTATAATCTTGTTGTAGTCATTGCTAAACCAATAGTTTTCTTAACTGGCATTAGGTGTATGGCTTCCTGTGAACCATGGTAACCGAGGCTTGAGATTTATGAACGATTGTTTAGGTTTTATCAAACTCCCTCAATCTATAGATATAAGCGATAATCACACCATATGTTGAAAATGAGTTCAGTAGTGACTGTCTTTCAGCAGCTGTGCTAAATTTGTATTGTTCTGCAGTGTTATGGACAGCTTTTTTTCAAAACAATTGAGATCAGTTGAGTATCACATTTTAAAAGGCTTGAAATCTTCTTTCTGTGAAAGGTGAAGCTAGGAAAACATTTGCTTTTTGAAAAGGTAAATCATGGATAGATAGATGCTCCATGATGACCAAATTCTAGAATAATCAGCTAAAAATGTAAAAAGGTTTCAAGCTGTGCACCATAAATGTATCTTTTTCTTTACTACAAAAATGAAAAAAAGAAAAAAGTGTTGCATTCTCTCGTAGATTGGACACTGGCTTTAGAATATAAATGCTTGGCTGATAGTGACTTGTGTGAGTTCATCAATTCCTTTTATATCATCTGCTAATCAATCACACCCTGTTAAAGGCTTCCATTGCTCAGGTGGCCGATAAGTATCCCACTTTAATCCCAGGGAGGTATTCAGTATAATTTATCAGATCAAGGAAAGGGTAGGACACTCTACAATATCTGCTGATGACATTCAAGCAGCTGAGGTTTGGGAAGAGATTTTATTAAAAAGAACATCTACAGAAAAAAGAAAAGTAGCCCTATGGTTGGTCATAGTTCATATCATTTGTCTCTTTTAAAACCGCATGTCAAGGTAAGTTGCATCTGTGCAAGCAGGAAAATGAAATCGTGGTTTGCTACTGCTTGGCAATATTCATGCAGTGAGTCAAGTCAACAATACTGAGGTTGAGCAGAGCACAAACCAAGGAGGCTGCCCATGCAAATGATACATCCTGGTTGCTTCCTCATGAACTCTTCCATTAAATCTTGCTGCACCCATCTTGATTGCATATGCTAATCCCAGCTTCTTAATTGACTCATAACAGATTTATCTGGATTTCCAACTTCCTCTTCTCTTTAGAATGTTAATTAAAAGAAAAAAAGATTACATTTAAGATATTCATGACAGTAGCAGAATTTTCTGCTAGAGGTGTTCAGAGCCAAATTTTGCTTTTATTTAGATGGAACTATTTAAAATCAATGAGTTTTAGTCTGTTTTGCACTAGGGACTTTTTAATACCCACATGGTAAAAAATGGCCTTAGCAGCAATTGAAGAATTTGTAAAGTTCATAGAATGTGTTTTCTACATTTTACCTCACACAGTAAAATTGAGAAAAAGCCCCCAGCTTTTAATATAAAATATATGTAACAGTCCAAAGCCAGTTTGTTTGGATGAAAATGAGCTCAAAACTGCTTATGTAGACTTGTAGATTCTCCCTGTCTTCACCTAAATCACTCACTATCACTATTAGACCTACAGAAGTAGGAAAAAGAGGGCTTTGATATCCTCTATGTGGAATATGGAGATTTCAAGTCATGTCTCTAGTCTAAACAGATAATTTTCCTTTGGTATTTTCTAAGCCAGATGCAGAGCTTGTTTATTTTTAGTCAATATTTAGGAACACTTTAAATAGTAGTTATGTTTTTTGTCATATGGACAAAATAAGAATTAATAAAGTTTCACTTTTTCCTTTTTATTTAAAAAAAAAAAAAAACGCAAACCTCATTCCTACTGTGGAGTTGTACAGGGCTTTTTCCTCCCATTGGTGTTGTTGTTATTGTTTTTGTTTCTCCTTAGTAAGGTATTTTGTAGTCATACTCCTCCTTGGTAACCCACCATATTTTTTTTGGTAATTTGGGTTTTTTCTTTTATATTCAGTAGATTAAATCATACTATCCTATTTGGGATCTTCCCACCATTACAGCTTTTGCCACCCATAACCTTATTTTATGATCAAAGGGGAAATAAAGGGAAAGCAGTAATGTTAATAGGCTTTCCCATGCAGTCTCTCTGGGAATGGTCTTTTTATAAGTGTCTTGAACTTGACCTCTTCAGAAGGCCCAAAGGTCCAACACACATTTTTAAAGTTGCATTTAAATTTTAATATTTTTATTCTGTGAAGCCATTTAAAACCTGGCCCTCAAAACACAAAGCATAAATCTTTCAGGACAGTCATCCAGTAAAATTGATGTGTGCGGAAGAGAAATTCCGGAAAACCCCTACAGCTCTGTTGCTTTGCTTTTCATGTTGTTTTATAGATACGTTCCCTACAACACTACCAAATAATCAAACAAAATCCAATGAATAATATTGTGATTTCATCACTCTGGAATTTGAACTTGCAAATACAATTTAGCAATGAATTAGGAGAGGAAAAGTTTTGCATTGCCCCACCCTCATTATAAAAATGTTCTTCTGAGCCAAGCATTTGAGGCATTAGAAAGATTTACAGTAATAATATAAGTAGCAATAATGAACTTGGGAACTAGGGAGTCTTGTAAGGGATTCTCAGAATGAGAGAGAGGTTTTGTAAGCAATTCTATCAACACTAAATAAATATTTAGGAAGATTGTCTTCTCTTAGTGAGTCTGTATAATAATTGTAGTGCTAATAGGAAGTATATGATTTGGATATGAGAAGATACGTATCTCTGAGTCCATTCAACTTGTTTGTGCGGGTGAATCTAGTTCTCATTAAAGGTACTGGTTTGACTGTCTTGATTGCTACAGTCTTCTTTCCATGAAAATGTCAGCTTTGTCACCTGCTGTGCAAGGTTTCCAGTCATCCCAGTTCATCTGAGGGCAAGCTCTTCTATCTGCAGTCTCTTTTATTTTGGGATGGTCAACAAATGGATGGCAGCCAGGTGTGACAAGCCAATTTGATAATATAGTTGGAAAGGAAAAAAGTATGTGTTAAATGATTGAACTTGACCTGTAGGTGGGGGGAGGTCACACTATTGCCCATCACCGCAATGTCAGTGTGCACTCCCCACAGAATTCATGTTTAATTTTTCTTCTGCTTGTGCAAATGTCCTACCCCTGCATTCCTAAATTCAAGTCTCTGACCATACCAATAAACACAAAAAAACCGGGGAGCAGGGGAAGGCAAGGCATGAGAGGCAGGCAGGAGTGGCTACTTGTCTGCCTTACCTCCCTGCTCAGTGTCCTGCTGCAAAGGGAGCAGCCAGGATGGAGTGTGACCTCTTGTTCCCAACACTCACCCTGGCTTCCCAAGTGCACGGCTGAGCTGAGGATGTGGGCACAGAAACAGGGAATCCCGTTGGAATTGCTGGAAAAAAGCTCTCATTGACTTAATGAGATTTGGAACATTACAAGGGAACTCCAGCTGGAACCAGATCTGAACCTGAGTGCGAAACATTCCTGAATACACTACCACAAACTTGTTTCAAGGAGAGTATGTGCTCAGACATACAAATGGCTAGATTCTGATCTTGGTAATGCCAGCGTGAGTGTCTTGACTCATACGAACTGCACTCAGAGGACTAGCCCTGAAGACTATAAAATGAAGATGCACACATGCCACAGGAGACTGCAAAAGGAGGGTGGAGCTATGAGGATTCAGCCACACACCTTGCTGGAACACCTTAAGACAGGTAGACCTGGCAGCAGCTGGCTGAGACGAGACTTTCATCCTGCATAATCACTACTTTCCATAATTAAGTGCAGTCTGACTGAGTTCACACTTCGTTGTGCTGCAGTCTAGCTGCACTCACATCCTCACTACCAGACTTCTTGCCCAGCTCTCTAACACACACTCTCCACTTTAATTTCTTTAAAATCAGTAGATGAACTGTAACTGACTGCTGGGCTTCTGGGGGAAAGACAACTGCCTTGAGAATATCAGAAAGATGGAGGGGAGAAGAAACAGATTCTCCCTTCAGCATAGTGTGATGCGGCAGCAGGCTGGTCTCAAAATAGACAGAGGAAGTGCTGAATGACCCAAGTGATGACAGGCTTGGTGGCATTCTCCTGCATGTATAGAAGACACTTGTTTTGTCCATATGTCTCTGTATCCATACTGTAGCTGAGAAACTACTGTAGTGTTCTCCTAAGTGATATTCAGACCACAAGTTTAATCTGAAGGAGAAAGCCAGTGTGCTTCGATGTAGTTTATAAACCATTGAAAAATGTCATTAGAATAAAGATCTCTACATTAACTAGTCCGTGGTTTTGTTTGTTGGTTTTTTTTTCATCTGTGGAAGTAAAAAAGCTCTTGCTTCGATCAAAATTAATGCGAGATTTCCTGGAATATGAATTGGCCCTTTAGATAGAGCATTGACTTGTCACCTATTTAAGAGTGTTTTCATTATTTTCTGATTACTTACCCAGCATTGCCAAATTTTACTTTTCTTTTATTAAGTAATTTAATACTCAGAGCTCACAGAAAACATGTCATCCATCTCTTTCAGTTTAAGTGATTAAAAGCAAACTCCATTTCTTAAAGTAGATCCTTTTTTTTACACATTGCACATCTGAACTTGCAGTGAGACTAATACCAAACAAATAAAAACTTTCTTTTTTGAAACTTTTGAACAAGTTAAAACACATCAAAAACTCCATTCACAGTAATTGATACTAATTAAAATGCTGAAGCTGCATTAACAAGAAATTAAAAGGAGTATTTTGGGTCTTATCTTTTGCAACCTGAGTGTTTTTCAGGCTCAGCTTTTCATAAATGCAGAAATATTATACCTGGTGTTATTTCTGTGGAAAATGCTATTCCTGTTTGGTATTTTATGGGGTGTGGTTTATAATTTTATTAACACCATCTGTTGTTTAAAAGATAATATAGAATGTTTAAAAATTACCAAAAATGCTGGTGTACACAGAATCAGGAGCAACATTTGCAGTTTGTTCTTTGCCTGGCAATTCATCTGCACATAAAGCTGATTCATATTGAAGACACTTGAATTTAACTCCTTATGGTTGATGGGATGCTTTAAATATCTCCACTGGCTGGTGTATTAAAGCATGATTAGTATCATGAACACATTCTGTATCTGAAACAGCCCTTGCTGCCAGATCTTCTTTAAAATGCTAAAGGGTAAGAAGAGAAATGAAAGGCCATATTATGAAAGGACTAAGAACCCTGAAGATCACCTTCCACCAAATTTACAGCATTACATGGCTTTAAAAAGGAAAGGCAGGCCAGCAAGATGGATGAGGAATGGAATGTTTGCATGTCTCATGCTCTGCTAGAAGCGCTTAGGCACATCCAAAGACAAAAAAAAAAGAGTTTTTAATTACTGAATAAACCTTTTTTCCTGAAGCTGAATGGAAACACATCATCATGGGCAGGTGGTTTTACACATTTCTCTCCACCCACAGCCTGCGAGCAGAACCAGTTAAAATACAAAGGCAGAAGAGGTCATAAATGCAGGAGGTAGGAAATGCCTGAGTGAACTTGGAGAAAGATTGGTGCTACAAGACCAGGAGAGACGCCTGTGTTTGGCTGGTGTCACGGCCAGGTGGAGAGCTATTTCAGTTTTACTTAACAGGCAAAACATCAAGGCCTTCTCAAATCTTTGTCTATTACCCAACTGCTTAAAGTAAATAGCTAGTTGCATTTGGGGAGAAAAGAGAGACAAAACACTATTAGATAAGAGCATGCCAGTCACAATATGATTCTTCTGGATTTATGGACCAGAAACAATTGTTCTTTTTGCTAGAGATACACAAAACAAAGGTAATTTCCAGCATGATCCAACAAAATAAAATTTGTAACACTTTGGCTTCCAGCTAGAGATTTCCTGTCTAAAGAATATGCTGGGGAGGGCAAGTCCGCCTATTACCAAGGAATGGAAAATCCTCATCAAGGAAAGGCACATCAGCCTGTCACTGGCTGCCAACACAAATATTTTGGACTGAGAAAAAATACATTTCAAACTAACAAGGATCCAGGTGACATATGTTTTATTTGACTCAATATCTTGCGAAGAAGAACTCAATATCAAGAAGGACCTTATCTATACGGAAAAATGGACTAACATAGCTATTCTAGGGGAAAAGGGAAGTGTTCTAGCTACTCTTGTACAGAATTCATATTCTGTGGTAAAAACCCAAAACTCAAGCAAACAGACAAAACTTCCTGCATGGGTGTATATACTTTATCTTGGAATTAGGCTGGTTTTTATTTTAGAATAATTATTCCACTAGTCACAATGCATGGTAATTATTCCCAAATACAGTATCTTTTTTTTTATTGCAATGAAGTGTCCATGGGGAGCTATCATAGACTAGTTATCCTGGAATGCTATGCTGCTTAACTTTCCCCAAGTAGACAAGCTTTAAGAAATCATATCCAAAAGAAGGTAGAGGAGAAAAAGAAAAGTGTCTCTGCACGTGTTACAGCATCAAGTGCTAGAAGTTATACATTGTGATGTAGATGCTGTAAACCACACATTTATCCCAGGAAGGTACACCATAACAGCAACAGGAAAGGATTTTGTGGAAACATGTAATAAGAATTTATGCCTTTTCTTTTTGCTTTAAAAATTACTTCCAAATATTTCAAATTGGGCTTTCATCTTTATTCAAAGCAGATGCACTGTTTACTAAACAATTTTATGGTATTCCCTCTCTGGATCTGCTGGGAAGCTGTGATTAACAGCGATGTTCAGTGTTTTGGAATACAGTAGCCATGTTATGGTGCTGGGTCATAACTCCTTAAATGAGCTGAAATGCTCAACAACAAATTAAACTCAAGGATGAGAATAAGGAGTGTTTTGTAAGTTAAACTGGTACACCTCCTATTATATTAATACTTTACTGAAGGGCACAGCACCATCCAGCACAGTACTCTTGCTTCAGCTTTAGTGATATATAGTATAGTTGTAGTTGTATTCATAATATTTAGGTCATATTTTCATGCTCTTTGAACTTGTAAAAAAAACCCCATAAAAACTATGTATATGGCACAAGTTGAGTTGGTGGTTCTGGGCAGGAGTTTAACTATCCTGTCACTATATGTCAATCTCAAAGTATCTTTAACTACTGCTGACCCAGAGAGGATCATCTCCTCTGACTCCTGTAATTTCCTCATGAGAGAGGTACCCTGGCAGTGTCCTGGACTGTTTTAATGTCATCCCTGAGCACACACTGTGTCACATGCCATCCTAACACTTGATCCAGTAAAGCCATCCTAACACTTGATCCCATGTGAAGGTCCCACCAACATGCACACTTGCTGCAGTATGTGGTCACTCATGGGGTTGGAGAAGGCAGGGAGGAAGAACATAATGTTCCAGCCTAGAGTAAAAATTCTAGTTCTATTGGGAGCATCAAAACCAGATCAGGCACCATATCTACCATCCAAGGCCCCTTGACAAGCAGCAGTGTTAATTCCATGCCTGGTGCACAGTATCTGGCTGGTGACACCTGCTATCTCTGAGCCCAGATTCTATATTCTCAGCTGCCTCAGGTGCCTATCACAAGCCAAATAATGCTGCAGTGGTCTCCTAGGTAGGACTGATCCTTGTCAGTCAAAATTCATGTAATTTTGGGATAGGTGGAGGAGCACAACTGTGTTTTGCTTTGCTTTTTCTTTACTTTTCCTGGAGCAGGCAAGTTGCTCATTCCAGGGCAAAGGCTGGTAGGCACTGTCTTCTGGAAGGTCACCAGGTAGCTCTCCCCAGCTTGGGGGAGAGCAGCTTGTTGTTTGCAAACCCACTGGCCTTCCAAATCCAAGCAACTGTGGGGGAAGAGGGAGGTCTGCGAGGTCTCTGCCAAGGCTTGCCATGACCTTAGGTGCTGCCTCAGTAGACACGGCTCCGGTAAGAGGAGAGCCATGTGCAATGCCATCTGGACCCATGCTGGCCAGGTGACCCTCCCTCCGGCACTCTGCTTGCGGACACCTGTGCCTGAGTCTGCCTCCAGAGCCCCAGTCCCTGCTCCACTCGGATCTCACCCTGGGAACTGTTCAAGCATCTCCCTCTATCCCTCCTCTCTGCAGACAACAGTGACAAGCTGCTGTCTGTCCACCTCAGCTAGTCCAGGGCTCAGCAACATGCACATTTGGGAAGTGGATCTCTGTGGTTCCTGTATGAGATGATGTTTGTGGAACCTCCTGGGACCCTTGCTTGCCCCTGCAGCCACCCAGCGGATGGAGGCAGCACCAGGGACTGGCTTGTCCTCTCTCTCAAAGCTCTCTGCTGCTGTCCCAGAAAATGAGGTGAAGCAGAGGAATTTGCCTTAAGGTCCCTTTGATTTCAGTCAGTTTGAGAGGACATGCTTGGCAAGTACGAATAAATAATATTGTAATAAATAATCAGGGTTGAGAAGAATACTTGAAATAATATAGGGATATTATCCTCAATATACAAACACTTCTCCTAATTTCTTGATTGGAGAAATGGGAAAAATTAAAAAAAGACCCACCAAAAAAACCCAAAAAACAAACAACAAAACTGTTGGGAGAGGTTGTTTGTTTTTGTGAGACTTCTAGCTCTTCTTGTGTTTTCATCTTGCTCAGCAGGACTGCCAGACCTTTCTCTACATGTTCTGATGCTTCTTATTTGTGATCTGGATGAAAACAGTAATTGCAGAAACATTTGAATTTTTTAAAAACATGTTACTGAACTTTTTTTAAAGAATTGTCAGTAATATTTGGACTCAAATTTGAGAGCTGGCTTATGAATCCCATGCTGGAGTGATAATATTTGAATTTTTTTGGCACCAGATACTTGTTCCTATTGCTTTCAACTATTTTCATGCAGGAAAAGAAAATATTTGTGTTGTTTCTGATAATCAGCCTGTTCCTGCACACTTTCTTAACTGAGATATTGCTGAGGATAATCTTGTTACCCTTTCAAACACCATGAGAAATGTCCCAGTTAATGCCTTTGCAATAAATGGGGCAGTCTGTCCACAGACATAGAGGTATTCCCATATTGGCTTGCACTTAGTTTATGGTCTTCATGGTCTTTCTTCCTGCAGTCCTGATCATTAGCACTAGAAAAATGAGCTATACTACAATTCAGGCTAATTACCATGCTTTAACACACTTATTTAAGTAAGAGTAGTGCTGTTTAAAACCATGTCAGCAGGTTGCACACTAATGGAAATATAACTCTTTTTCACCCTTTATCACTTGTATTACTGTCCACTCAAACCGTTCTCCATCATGTCCTATATACCTCACCTTTTTATGAGCAGCCTGCCCTCAGTCCATCAGCTGTTGTGGCTGTAATAGTATGAATGTTAATTATTTAGCCATGAGTTCCCTTGCTTGGTTCACCCTCAACTTTAGGGTTTCTTTGTCACATCTTTCCAAATTGGGGGAAAAAATGAATAAATGCTTTTCTTTGTTTTAAAGCTTGCTTTGTTTTCTTCTATTATAGATCAGAAAGTATATCATTCCACCACCTAAAAGATCCAGGTAGTACAGAGACCTGCAAGAGAATACCTGCTGTGGTTTTACTTTGCATGCCTGAAAGAAAGGTCTTTTCCTTCCAGCACATTCCCTGAATTTCTGTAGGAGGTTCATTTCCCTATTGCAACTTCTGTTTGGATTCATGCCCCCAATATTCTTTTATGGAGACATGCAAAGTGATCAGTCTGGTATCTCTGGGTGTCCAGTTGCATCAGGGGGGTTGTGGTTGGTGTAGATGAAATGATCTTGGCCTCATGAAAATCAATATGAGGATTGCAACTGAGACTATATTCCCTTTTTTTCCCCTTTAATTTCAGAGAACCTTGTTGGTCTGAATTCTCTTTTGATCCTGAGATGAAACTGGCTAAGAAAACTCAGCCTGGCTTTTCAAAGTTGTGAACAACTGGACAGAAATGGCGGCCAGGAATCCCTTGGTGATGGGCCTCACACAGTTAATATAATTCTTAAGTTTTCCTTGGCACTTAATTAAAACAAAACAAAACAAAACAAATTAAATTTAAAAAAAAACAAACTAACTAACCAAACAAAAATAAACAACAACAAAAAAACCCTCAAAAAAACAATCTTCATTTAAGTCTGATGTTTTTCCAAAACAGTGTGTTGCCATGTGAATCTACTGGCCCAATGAGAGTTACATGGGCTGCCTATGTAACATAGCTGTGTGGAGACACCACAGTCCCTATGGACTGTCAGCCACAGAGCTAAAAATGGGGTTAACCCTGGCATGGCATCTCATGTATAAAAAAGAATACTTGTTTTGGTGGTTTTAATGGAATGTCTGTGACCCCCTTTATTCCTTATTATTCTTCATGTTTCACCTCCTGATACTGAGGTATATCAGAGTATAAAAATAAGTTTCTTTTGTGTGCTATATATAAACAGAATCGACTTAAATGTGCCATTGCACTCTCACAGACCCAACAAAAAGTCCCTTATGGTTTAGCTTTATCAGGTGTTATCTTTACCCAAGACCCATGGTGTTGACAACTGTATGATTCATGAAGAAGCATACCATCATGAACCTCAAGGAGTAGAATTTAGATGTGGCTTGAAATATAAGACAGAAATTGAATGTAATAATGAAAAGCATTTGATTTTCCCATAGAAATGGCAGATACAAGGTCAGCAAGTGAAAGAAGAATATGTGTACTAATATTAGTGCTTCAGTCAGGCTTCCAATCCAAAGTTTTTGTTCAGAGGCTTGTGACTCATTTATAAATATTTACCAAGGTGGCAAAAGTGCCACTGAGGAGCCTGGGAGGTTTCTCTAAACAAACATTCTATCAGAAGAATAGGTGTTTCATCTTGAAGCTTTGTGAAATGATGTGGGAAATTTCTACTCCGAGTTGGAGTATCCTAATGCAAAACATTCATAGGACTGCAAGACAACAAATGCAGAAATTGACAGTTTTGCATTCAGTTCATCTTGTTTTTCTTTAAACCAAGCTTGGATCTAAACAGATTTAAAAGAAGAAAATAACCAGTTTTCAAATATTTAAGAATAATTTAAGCACAAGTCTACTTTAAGCCATCTATCTTGAAAATGGTGCAGTCCAGAGCTAACAAGGAGATGTCTGTACACACCACTCTCAGCTAACTAGTTGAGCCCTGAATTTTCAGGAAAAAAAAATATGCCTTATAATAAATCTCAGAAGCATTATTTCACTTGGAAACACATTTGAGAGAACTGCATGTCCTCAGAAGTGTAGTCACATTAGTAGTAGTTCATTAAATAGTTCTAACCTTTTGAAGCGTGTTAAGTCTGCAGTATCTATCCATGTGAGTTAAAATTGCAGACTAAAAAACTTGTAGATGTCTGATAGTACAGAAGTTACTGTTGTTATAAATCAGTCTTTTCTGTGGTTAAATGATAGGGTGGAGAAGGGTGAGGATGAAGCAAGTAACTATCTCTCCTCTCCATCTAATTTGAAGGAACATTAAAAGATTAATGAGAAAAGGGTTTTCTTAATTTTAATTTTACAGCAGCTCCACAGCTCTCTGAGTTGAGCTGAGTGGCTTTTTTTTTTTTTTTTTTTTTTTTTTTTTTTTTTTTTTATCTTCTGGTAGAATCGGCCTTCATTGAAAGAATGCTGCATGTGTAAGATACTGCCTTTCCAGAGGCAGCATGTTCCTAGACTGAAGAAGCAGGATTTCCAAACAGCGTCAGATGCTGTTTGGAAGCAGAATCCTGGCTCTCTCTGCTCTATCTCCCATAGGTTGGCTGCTCATGTTGTAGGACACTAATGAACTCTAATAGACCTTAATGATAAGGAAGTTCTGCTGAAACCAAAGGTATACACAGGACAGCTCTGCTTCTCTCCTCAGCAGGAAAACAATCAGAAGTTATGTGCAAATGGCCACTGGAACATGCTTGTAAGAGATGATGACTTCTGTTTCTTTTTTCTTTTCCTTTTTTTTTTTTTCCAGCAGTCCTTAGTGGCTTCCTTATTTAGATGACAAAATGTAAATAGAAAATGAGTCCTTAATTGTAGGACTGCACATCCAAGATCCTCATTTTAAAGAACAGTGTATGGTCAGAGTCTCTGAATATTAAAAAGATTTTATTTACCTGTCTCTTTTTGGGAAGCTGTAAGAGTATTATCTGGTTTACCATGATCTGTGAAATTGTATCCAGGAACTGCCTATTTTTTTTTTCTTTTTTTCCTCCGTGACTGTATATTTATTATTTAACTGCTGTGAAGCATTTGGTCAACTAGCATGATCATATTTACATTCCAGCAATGATATGTGGCCTCAGTCAAAGACCAAAGCTAGATCATGGGATTTTTTTACAAGTTGCTTTGGTTCTGTTAAAATTTATGGGAAAAGAGATTATTCTGACCAAGCAAGTTTACAAAGTCTACATCAGGGTACAACAAGGTGCTGGGACAGATGAATAAGCAGTAAATGTCTCAAGAGGAAAACTAGGAGGAGAAGAAAAACATATTTTTTCCATAAGAAATAGTAATTTCCACTCTTCACCTGTTTGGTCATTGTTTCTTCTGGTATATAGATTCGAGGATAGATTATTTTCAAGTGAATGTGTCCTACATTCTGCAAAGACTTGCGCAGGTGACTAAATCTGTACATTTGCTTTAGAGGATTGAAGCTTCAGGATTTTACACTTTTGCAACTTCAGGCTCATGTTTGATTCTGTCTTTTGATTACCTTCTTGTCTAATGTCATAATGACAAAATGGCAATCAGGCACTTCTGCTTTTATGTTTACAGTAACTTTGAGTGATCATATGGGGACTCACACAGGAAAGCATAACTTACTTTGAACCTCCTACCCTTTCCTCATGCATGGCTTAAAATAAGTAGGCACAGTTATCAGACTCTTGTCAGGACCTGTAACTTGTCTGCAATAACAAGGTTAACCAGCAATAGCTGTCTGTGCTCTGTGGTTGCATGCCAGTAAAACACTGACAAATTGAAAACTGTAATGAGAATAAACACATTATGAATATACTGAGCACATTGACACTTTTACATTAGAAACTGCGGTCATGGTAAGTTGCCTTGTCCTAACCAACCCCTGCTGTTTGAAATAGGGCCCCATTTTAAACTTATCATGTGCTCTAAAACAGTGGTAATAAACGTGTCCCGTGTGCCATAACCCTAGGTTTTCAAGCCACGGTTTAAAATGATTTGCCTTCCTGGTGTATTCCTACTTCCCTCGGTAAACAAGATTGAAAGTTAATAGCAAGAATGGTTTCATAAATGAAAACATAAATTGTCACAGAGCTGAATAGACTTATAATTTATAGGCAAACAGAATTTTCAAGCAATAATTGTTCTGTTATTTTTGTTTGGGCTTCTTTTGGAATTTTCTTTTTCCCCTGCAGATATGATTTGGCACTCATGGATTAATAAAAGATTCACTGAAAATAATTTTTCAGCACAGAATTCTCTTAAAACGTGCCCAGTGACATTCTGCAAATCACGCAGAGGATTCTACAGCCAGAAAAGTGGGACTTCCTGGATTGGTATATAGCATATATACAGGTGGTAAGGACGCAAAGGATGCGTCCTTGTACTACATCAGGACTGAGAGCTGTGGGCCCGCATCTGGCTCTTTAGAAGCGGAGGGAGCGGCGTGGTTTGGCGGCCGTGGCCGTGCGCGGTGCTGGGGAGCGCGGGGCGGTGGGCAGCCCTGGCACGGGCAGCGCATCTCCCGGCAAGCAGGTGCGCCGCAGGCGGGAGCGAGCGACATTGGCAGCGCTGCGCGGGGAAGTTTGCGCCGTGGCTGCCAGCGCTGGCTGGAGCGCTCATTATCTTTCCGCTTTATGTGCGAGCCGTCTCAAATGACTGTGTGATTTTACCCCGCTTCCTGCCCCTCTAACAGGAGAGTTTTGGCCAGTAGGGGACATGTGATGCAGGAGAGGAGTGGCAGGGTAGGAAGGAAACTTTGGAGTCTGCATTAATTCAGGTAACCCAGGGTGATGCTGCCAGTGGCTGGAAGAGGAAGGAAGTGCTCTTGAGCCTCCAAAGGTGTTTGTGTTGTGGAGGATCGGCTCCCAGCTGAGCCTTGGCATCCATGCAGGACCTGACAGGCTGCCTTGTGGGTGTCCTAGGCAGCCCAAGAACTACGGTAGCCTTTGTTGTCGCTCAGATTTGGGGAGCAGGATGTCAAAAAGGCAAAGAAAGGAGGTGGGGCTGTAGACCTATCATCCCTCTTTATCAGCCTGTGGAGCTGGGCCAGTACCTGAGGGAACAACGTGGCGTGTGATTGCTCACCTCCCATGAAGAGAGGGTGCATGCCTTGAGACTGTAGCTGGGTGGTTTTACTATCCTGCCAAAAATTCAGAAATTTCCTTCTTTGTATCAGGATGAAACAAGTGTTTTAAGGCAACTCTGGAGAAGCCAGTAATGTATAGGATATTAGGACACTCACCACTCACATGGAAGATAAAGACCCATCTTTCAAGCCCTGATTTTGCTTCGTGCTAATCAAACATTTGAACTTGCCAAAGACCATGTACAAAACATGCCCCCTTTTCACCATCTTAGCATTTTTTAAAGGGTGGGATTTTCCCCACCTCTCTGCAACTAATATCACCTCCACCCTGTGTGAATTTAAATTAAGTGCAATTCACAGTCATACAGAGGCCAGACAGAAGAGCTGAGATACAGCAGCCTGGATTAAGACAGCCTGAAGCTGCAGGCTTCAACCTCAAGCAGAGTTTTGCCATTGCCTCACTTCAATAAAATTTCCTCCTGGAGAAGGACAGGAATCAGCAGAGGCAAAAGGACTCCAGCACTGCATGACAGTAGACTCAATCCCATCTTAGTCTTGGTGGCAAGAGTGAAAGTTCATCAACACTGAGGAGAGGATGTGTACTTCCAAGGGTGAATGGACAAGGCAACCTATCTATGTAAATACTTTCTGAGGGCTGTAATCATGTTCTCTAACTTCAGCACCCTGAATTAACTGGTGCAGACACCTACATCTTCCTGGGGGTTACAAAGAGAAATTAGGCTCTCTGATCAGTTTCCTGAAGGCAGGAGATACCCTCCTGGGTGTCACCTCCCTGGCCTGCAGCTGCTGCAGCAGAAGGGCACCGCTCTCCTACAGGGTCTGTGTTACACCTGTCAACCTTGGGCTGATATCTTGGCTATGCTAACTTATTTCATGAATTTGATGCCTGGTTTGGAAGAAAGCAATTGAATCTGGGGCTCCTACTTTTAATTACCTTGGATTTCAACTGGTCTAGGTGTCTAAAGTAAAGTATGCCTATATATAACAATCTCACTGGGGTCTGTGCAGATCAGCTGGGAGCCCTAATCTTGCAGTCCTGGCACCCTTGAGAAGAGCACAAACTTGATTTGGAAAACTCACACAGGTGCTCCCATCAACACTGGGCTCTGCTGGCAGAGGTCAGATGGCAGGACTTACACCATGTTTCCATTCAACCTCTTCTTACTCTCCTGTTCATTTTCTCATCTTTCTCTAGAGACCGATGACTAGACTCATCTGTGATTCCAGGCAAAAGCTCATATTAATGCAGTCTCTCAGATCACCTTCATATTTGGCTTCTTCAATAGAAATATTCTATTTGCTTTTATCCCCCCCATCAACAGACTTAAATGCTTTTCATTTCTGTAATTTACAGATTCAGATGGCATTGAACTGACTCTTGGAAAATACTAAATGAAGTAGATAAAAGTGTTGAAGCAACAGTATTCATTTACTCATTTTTTCGTCCTAAGGTGTTAACTACAGAAATGATGCTCTAGAATAATTTTCTTTTGAGTGAGCTGAGGTTTGAGCTTTTAGCCCAGGAAGAACATTCCTAAGAAGACTAAATTGTTTTAACTATCAGTTCTGTCAGGTCATCTGCCATATTGATGTGTTTGGCACACATGTAATATTTGTTGCTGCTAAAGAAAGCCTTCCTAGTGATTCCCTGCTTTTCTACAGTGCTGCCTTTGGCTACTCTTAGTAGCCAAGCAAAGGATAAACCGTTGCTGCAGACACCAGCATCGCAAGGAGCTGCGCAATAATGCGAAGCTTTGTGGAGGTTAATATATTCTGCCAAATAGACTTTGGCTGAACTAGCCAATAGCCACCATCTCCTATTCAATTTTCCATGATTTAGTCCAAAACCAACTGTCAGTCACAGCAGGGGCTGTGTTACTAAACTATCAGTGCACTGTCAAGGAAAAAATGCTTCAGGTGCATGGCAAAGTGGTACCCACTCAGTGCTTTGCCATAATTACATGGATGTAACTAACGAGGGAAAAGGTGTAAATCTTTTTCACCCAGTCTTTTGCTGTTCTCTTGTCTTTCTCCGAAAAATGGTCACAAAAGGCCTGGAACCGAGATAAAAATAACAAGTGTTAAAATTCAATATTTAGAAGAAATAAACACCAGTAAACTGAAATGAAAATTGACCCTTTTAGATTACCCCTTTAACTGATGTTTTCTTCCCAACATTTAGGATTATATTAGCATTTTGAAAAGATTTTTGATAAATATGGATGTGGGAAAGAAATACTGCAAAGGTATCTACCACATACAGCTTAGTAAAACCATGTGCGTATTCATGTCAGAAGGAGAAATATATTACCTGGCACCAAGGCAAAGAGCTTGCAGAAGATATGAGTGCTCTAATCTGAGTTCAAAATTTTTTTGATTTAAATATTGTTTTGTTCATGTTAGATTAGGTCTGAGAAGTAATGGCTGAGAACAAGACCCTAATGAATATGCAAAAAATAAAATGACGCTCTAAAGAAAAAATATTTTTAGAGCTCAGCAATAAATGATTTTGAAATGGCACTAGCATTCAAAAGTTATAATTCTGTTCTAGAAAAGGCTGAACTGTCATGATCTGAAACATCTGAAACATCTCATTATTATATTGCATTGTAAATAAGTCCTTCTCTGCTACTCCTTTACTCAAAGCTGTGGCAAGCTTATACGATTTCGTGCAATATAGAAGGGTTCAGTAAATCTGCGTTTATTTTCTGTTTTGTAAAGTGTAGAGAATCTTTCACTCTTCTCCTAAAATTTCTCTAGAAAATAATGGATGTTTTCCCACCACTATTTTTTTTTTTTTGTAGCCAAACAAGTCCCAGCTACCTACTGTGTGGGAGGAGAGAATCTAAAATATAAACAGGTTAATACTACACCATGCCATCTGGTTGTGATGAAGCTGAAATGGTTGGAACGATGCTGATAAAAGGTTGCTTCAACTCAAGCAGAGGAGAGAAAGTTGCTCAAGTAAGTGAGTGAAGCGGAGAAGCAGATGAGAAAATTATGCTGAAGCCTCCTAAGCTGCAGGAATCAAAATGAAATTTCCTTGAATAAATGTTTTGTAACTGTGGTCTCTAGTCCAGGAAACTAAGCAGACTGAAAACAGAAAGTTGCAGCATTCAGGTAAAGGGCCAAAACCCCCTTTTGAGATTACACTTTCAATCAGGACACCTTTAATGATTTCTTTCTGCTCACTTTGTCTTTCAAAGACAATTCTTTAGTGTTCTAGCATAAACAGCATAATTTTCACATGTGTTTTGTGAAAGTCACAGAATTACAATACAGTGGAAGTTATACAAATAATTTAGGAACGAAAATGACAACGCCATATTATTGAAGGACCTGTGCCATTACCTACCATCTTCTTCTCTTTTGCATGACTTTGAGCACTGGTTTTAAGAGTCATTTCTGCCTACCATTTAGACAGAGATTGATTATTAGGCAATCTGCTTATTCTCTTGTTCGCTGCCTCACTTGTATGAAATGCACACTTTTCCATTTCTATTATTTAGCATTTTTTCATCAATCTTTTTTAAATAGGCAAAGACAGCTTTAGAAAGCAGCAGTAATATGTAAGTGGGATAAATTTATCTTTCAAAAGCTTACACTCGGTCTTGCATGTTTTCTTGTTATTAAGGTTAGATCTCACTCTCTTTCTCTTTTTAAAATACCCAGTATTGTATTTTTAGATATCCTGCCCGATCTAGTTTTAACTTTAGGGTGTCAATTTTTACTTTTCACTCAAAATTCAATTCATTTGTTCTCCATGAACTTGAAATAATCTTCATAATGCTTAGTCCCTTCTGGATGTAAAAAAAAAAAAAATCTACGAATTGATTAAAGGATGATGCACTGCTTTATAATGCTTAACAATAGTGTTTTTCTGGTAACACAATTAATCATTTATGTCTTATTTATTTTAAATAAAATAAGCATTAAAATTGGTCTCCAAGAGCTCTGCTAGAGTTATACTTCATTCGTAGACTTCTGAAGGATTATTTTTACTTGGATCATTTCAAGGATCTGGTTTATTTCACAGCACAACTAGTTGTGTCAGCATGACCAGGGGGAGGCAAACTGTGAAGTGGGGAGTGGGAAGGAGGAAACAGAAAGTTTCTTCCCTGCCAACTCCTCTGTATCATTTAATGACAACTTGCATCACTCCCTAATTTTTTCTGCACCTGAACCCTTTAACTCCAAAACAAGGGTTACTTTTCATAAAATGACCAGCTGAATTAACTAGGCAGGGCAGATTAGAGCCTGGACTCTACTTGCATTAACCCTTCCACAGTGAGGATGCAGTCTCTAGCACAAGCACTGTGTGTTTCTTGCCGAGCCTCCCCATATATCCACAAGGTCAGATAAAGTTTTCCTACGGTTACAAATCACAAGACAGCCAGCTCATCACACTTTAAGCAATATTTTCTATATAACTTTTACTTGTAAGAGCAAGGAGGAAAGAAAAGCCTTCAGTTTTGCATTGTTTTGCAATGTGGTTCTCAGGAAAGTGAGTTTAATCTGAGTCGTCAGGTATTGGTCATCAAGTCTAATTTTGATATGGCCTCAGAGTTTCCATTTCTGAAAGATACTGATTTAATCACGATTTTCCCTTCACAAACAGTTGGAGGAGAAATTTTGCAGTAAAACCCCTAAGAGTGGCCTAACCAATTATAAAGCAACACTGATGAGCATCACAGAAGCCACCTCTGACACAGAAGAAAATGTCTGCTTGTGGCTGATACTTTTTGCACATAGCGGACACGAAGAGATGGATGTTACATTGCCCTTTTTTTTCCAGGCTTTTTTTTTTTTTAATTGCATACATGACTTTGTATACATAAAGTACTCTTACTGCAACTGTTTATGGGAAGCACAGGAGAAAAAGAACTTTTCACAAAGAAACAGCACCAAATTTATATTCTGTGGAATATGCTGCAAACTTATTGGCATTAAAGAACCTGTAGGATAGCTTTAAATGAAGCTGCAAAACTTGGAGAAACTTTAATTTAATCAAGTGCTGATGACACTTGAAACTTCTTGTAGCAACTAGGGAATCACATTAGGGAAAATGATGCTGCCTTTGTGTTTCTCAGTGAAAAGAACATGTAAATATGGACATAGTTCATTAATTTTAAAAGGAAGACTATAAATTACTTTTAACAACTAAGTAGTTCCTCACAAATACAGAAAGTTGAGGTGTTTTTTTTTTATTTATTCGCTGCCAGCATTTCTGCGCCTACAGTTTTTCAGCTTCTTTAAATCAATGGAGAAGCTAACAAACATTTGGTTTTTTGAAAAAAAAAAAAAGGATTTCCTCATGTTGTACAACTACCACACTTTTCATTTAAAGTCAGGTAGTTGTGAGTATTTCTTTACTATTACCTTCTTTTTGTTAGACTCCTTCCTTATGTAAATGCCGGTAATTAAATGTTGCAATGGTATTACTGTCCACTGCAATGCTGAGAAATGCTGGTCTACACGACCTAATTGTTTTCCAAACCTAGTGGTTGTGATTCACCTCAAAAATTATCCAAAGAGTTTTCCCATAACGCCTTTCACAAGCTAGCAGCATTATCCTGATAGCAGCATTAGCACCAAAACCAGCTAGATCTGTCCTGGTTCTTATTGTTATGGCAAACACGTATGATATATATAGATACACTGTGTGATATTTCCAGTATAGTGTGAAATAAGTGGGTCAAACTGGATCCACGTTCTCCTGGCAGGTGAAGTACACTGTGCTAAATGATCTGCATTGACTAACAACTGACAACACAGGGATGTGGGCCTGGGGCATATCATGAAGAATATTTATTCACTTCCTACACGCTCAAAAGACAGGGGGAAATACATGTTAGGAGCCTTAGTTTCCCAGAGCAGGCTTTTGGGAATATGAGTTTAACACCACCAAACATGTGTTCAGCCCAAGTAACACAGGAGACAGGTAGATATGAGGATACAGATACCTGCTGGTCGTGGTAAGACCAGGCTGTGACTGAGCTGTTACTGACAGTGCATCACTTCTCTTCCTCATAAAACTGACAAGCTCTTCTCTGATGCATGCTCTTGCAAGCTTTTTTTTTTTTATTCCTTGCAGACTAAAATTATGCTGTGTGTCTTTTCCAGTGATTACTGATCTTCAGCAACTATAGTTGAAATCTGATCTTGAACATGTAAGTGTAAAAATGTGTTTTATAATTATTTTACACCATGCTTCTATAAAATATGCTATATTAAGGTTGCAGTGCTAATAACATTTCTGTTTTTCATTGCCCTTTTTTATTCTTGGATGTCTGAAACTACAACTTGATCCAAAGACTTCTGAGATCTGTGAGGGTCTTCCCTTGGCATCAGAAAACTTTGGACCAGTTATGTCAGTTCATGAAGAGAGAGACCCTATCCTTTGAATTTATCAGGGCTCAGTAAATGGTGACTTTGCTGGGTCAGGGACAGATGGTTCATGTGAGCTCATAACTGTTCTCAACTACACAGTGGAGACCTTGCTCAAATGGTGGTTCTATGAATACAACAAAATAGTAAGTGAAATTCAAACTCTGAAACTATGCAATTAATTTCTGTTCTGGAGAACTAAGAAACTCCAAAAAGAATGAGTTCTCAAGTACTGAGGTGACCAACATTTCTAAAATACACCAGCATGCAAGCTTTTGCTGAGTAAACTATAAACTCCCACGCTATTGCAGAATGACTGTCAGTTCCTGCCTCATAACATCTGAACACCATTTTTTTCAAAGAGTTAATCAAAGTATACCACCAAGAATAAGTAATTCCAAGAAGTACCATCAACGAACTCACTTGAACCCAGCCAAGCTGCTGTCCTACAACTTCAAACAAATGCACCACTTATGCCAAGCACTCTCCCATTCCTCTTTATCCATCACACCTCCCTGGAGCAACTGTCACAGGTATAGAAAGACTGACACCAAAAGTGTAGTATTATTCCTTTCTCAATTATTCCTTTCTAATCTTGTTTTCACTTTTACTAACAGTGACTGGTACACAGTTCAGCAGTTTTGTGCTCCTGGCTTGACTTTAGACAACCTATGGCTAAGGGTCATGGATATTACAATGCAAGAGTAGTTTTGGTTTCTTTCTTTAGAATATCTCCCTTTTTTCTGGACTTTTAAAATTAAGTGAAAATCTCTCTGCCCACAGACAAGCTGTAGTAACTTTCAGTGGGAAAATAATTTTCTGTCAGTAGTTTTTTTTTTGCATTTCTTCTCTTAAAAGAGCCCATGTTATGGAAAAATCTGCAAACCCCACAGTTGCTTGCAAGGAAAAGAAATTCTAATTGATTCCTACAACAGAGAAAAAATTCTTTGATATTTGCACTATCCACAAGGAGCTCAGTAGTGAAGCAACAGCACACCCCGTGAAGCACACCCCAACATTGCCAAAGCTTTTTAAGTAAAACAGACTAAGGGTGAAGGATTTGTGTAAGGGGACAAGAATGTAGCGCATACTTTAATCAGTGATTGTGAATCAAAATTATTCTGGGTAATTAGGTAACTCTGAAGGTGTTTAAGTACGCTAAAAAAAAAAAAAAAAGCTAAGACAGTATAAAATACTGGCCTAAAGAAATCATAGATCACACGAATTTACCCTTGAATTCAGCCCAAACCACTACTTAAGGTACAGTACTGGGTAAACCTACAAAGCCAACTACTACAGGCTCTCAGTTTGTTGAATGTTTTAATTAAGGGGATTCAGTCAAAGTATTTCTCACTATTAGGAGAATATTGTATACAAAACAACTAGAGATAGGTGAACTCATTTTACCTCATTACAAACCCATTCAAAGACCACTTCTAATCATGAAATATTATTAGCTTCTTGTTCTTTTCAGAAGATGATGACATAGAATAATACCTAATGATAAAATAAGGGAAGCAAAGAGAAGAAAGCAGCATAGGAAAAGAAATATCAACACCGTGTGAAGAATTAATTTGATAATATGGACAGAAGAAAGGAAATACTAGTCATAGTAAATACTGGTGAAGAAATACTAGTAATACCTTCTATTCAACATCCAAATAAATATTTGGAAGATTAGGTAGCTGTGTGAGGTTTTTTTTTACCTACCCGTTAAGTTATGTTACAGTTCCTATTCCTACTTGGGGGAAAAAAAAGGTTTAGGTTACATCAAAGAAATGTCTGCAAAGTCAAGCTAGCTCTTCAAAACCCATGGTCCACAAGAATAATGTAAGATGTTCACAGGCACTAAGTTTGCTCAGGACTAATGATAATCCCTTGTGAAATGCAAACTGAAATTTGTTTGCCTACCAAAACAAGGCCTTTTTCCTATCCCCCTTTCCATTCACAGATGCCAGTATGTGTTGGCTTGTTATTGTAGTTTATGAATGTTGGCCTTTATTTCTGTGAAATAAATGTTATCAACTTCATTTGACAAAATGTAAAATTATATGTAAAACTGACAGACTTGGAAAAAGTAATAGAAATTAAAAGGAGATAAACATAGCTTTAGGAATATGTGTTCTCTTGAACAGTTCTTTTACTCTGAAGGGCTACATAATTATACCAAGCCATATGTGTGGGGTTTTTTTTTCTTTAATAAATATTCCTGAAACTGGACAAGTGCTAATAGCACCACTCAGAAGAATGACATCTATCATCCAGAAAGTTCTCATTATAGCTTACTTTATCAGTTCAATGATGCAAAAAAAAAAATAGCTATAAATCAGAATTTCTAACTAATGTTTTAGCTGAACTTAAAATAATATTCTAAAGTCTGACCACAAAAATGTGGGATCAGGCTACACAGTCACAGATGATGTTACTTCTCCTTTACCTGGAGATTTACATGATGAATTATACTGTTCCCACACAGCTCAGGACAGGTGGAATTTGAATGATACATCCCATAGCATATAAATAATATAATATAAAGTAAACATTCCATAGGTTATGGGTTTTAGTATTCTGGAATCAAGATTTCTTATGCCAATAGGTAGCTCTTTATGTTCTTCATTGGTCTTTAAATAACAAGCTATTTGATCTTTCTGTCTAATTGCTCTCATGTTAATAATTATACAGGATTAGGAAAGCTCTAATTCTTAACCGTGCATATGGGAGGATGTATAGTTATGACATCCCTGCAAAATCTTTGTGAGAAAGACATGACCCAGGGCAGTGAGGAAACTCTCCCAGCAGAGCTGACAAGCTGGGCACAGAGCCACGCTGATGTAGCTGCCCTGTACCAGCTTGCTGTGCTGGCATGGGTGGTCACCACCACTCAGAGCCAGAAATCTGCCCCTGAACCCCTTGTCTGGGGGTGGCAGGGGACTTTCTGGCTCCAGTGCCTTTATGGTTTCCATTTTAACTATATTGGAGTATGCTGTCTCAGGCAGGGAAGCTGATTTTGTTGGTGTCAGGCTAAGGCTCCATGGGACTTTGCAGGACTCCCTGAGAGTCACCAAGCAGAGACTTGAAGTTCATGTCTTTGTATCATACACAGAAATTATAGGAACATTTTCCCTGTGGCTCTGATGGTTCAGAAATGGTGGAAACCATCAGACATACAATCTGGAAAAGCTGGCTGAAGAATGCTGCCTTTCTGCTTACTCCAACAACTCCATGAGGCAATACAATGGATACAAATCTTTTGAGGACAATCACCCTATTTTCATTTCCAAAGTATTTCTTCAGGCTGGGCTACTTCACCTACTGCTTTACTAAGCAGCTCCACAAAAACTTTCACAACCATGATGGAGGGGCAGAGACTGATACAGAGGTAGAAACATGTCAGACCCACTTTGTTTACAGTCATATGTTGGAATAACAAGATCCTGTTGTTCTTGTTTAGCCACACTGGCTATTGCACAGAACAATTTGGAAATGGGGGAGGAAGGAGAAACTTAATTTCTTTGCCTTCTCCCTGACTGCATAGGAAGCTGACGTTCCTGGTAGGAAGATTCTGCTCTTCCCAGAGTCTCATAGCCAGTGGCATGGCTGTACAGCAAGCATGACTTTTAGACATAAAATTTTGTCCCTTGTGTGGAAGACCACGTCCATTTTAGCTGATTATGGAAGGATAGATCTAAGGATGAAGAAAAGACCAAGGTGGACAGAAATGTCAAAACAGTTTGGGCAATCAGCTTCTTCAGTCTTGTTCCTGTTTGAAGGTAAGGGGTCTGGGGGACTCCTGTGTTAGCCCTGTGTGTGTTTAGGAAGCCATTTCTACACCCTTGTGCTTAAAAAACAGGTCTGACAGAGTACTGGCCTGCAATGCTCTGGAACAGCATGAGGCATGATTTCCCCATTTCCCATTTCCTTATGCTTTTTGATTCACTAGGTAAAAAACAGGGCTGCAAGCACTGGTGTACTTGGGAGTGAGTTGGTTTCTGTTTCCTTCCCGCAGGCTGTTCAGGTGTTCATGTACTGGCCCCATTGTGAGGACAGACACCCAGCAAGAGTGGAGGGAGCTCCAGGTGCTGCTCTTCCTGCCCCATTCCTTGTAACCCCTCCTCATGCCCAATGGTTAGAAAAAAAGTGAAACGAACCACACACACACACACACACCAAAAAAAAAAAAAAAAAAAAAGCAAAACAAAACAAAACAAAAAAACCACCAAAATACAACAAACCCACCCAGCCAAGTCCTTTCAGCAGATCACTCTTTTTGACTAAACCATTCTTGAGGTGTTGTTTGTACTGCACTCAGTTTTGGGCCCCTCACTTTAAAAAGGACATTGAAGTGCTGGAGTGTGTCCAGAGAAGGGCAACAAGGCTCATGGAAGGTCTAGAAAATGTCTTATGAGGAAGAGCTGAGGGAGCTGGGGCTGTTTACCCTGGAGGAGGCTCAGGGGGAACCTCATCCCTCTCTACAACTCCCTGAAAGGAAAATGCAGTGAGGATGGAGTCAGTCTCTTCTGCTGTGGCTGCAGTGAGAGGACCAGACTAAATGGCTTTCAGCTGCGCCAGAGGAGACTCAGATTAGGTATTATGTAAAATTTTTCACTGTTAAGGTGGTCAGGCACTGTAATAGCTTGCCCCTAGGACATTGTGCAGTCACCATTCCTGGAGGGGTTTAAGAGGCATTTGGGTCTGGTGCTGAGTGTGTTTTAGGTCTTTCATACATTTGTACTATTCATCACAAGATGTCTTTCACAGAACAACTTTCTTTTCCCCAGAATGGTCTTCCCAAGCTGATATTTTCTTTCCTCCCTCCACAGTGGCAGAAAGGGACGGTGCAAGGATGGGACCTTGTGAGAGCTCTCTCCTGCCTCTTGTCTCAAGCAGGCTGTGACTGCTCTCTAATAGGAGCACTTGAATACTCCTAAGTGCTTCACTTGAGGACAGCCATTACCTTTTTCCACCCCAGCAGAAGATACTTCTGCCACTGTGTTCTGCCTGCTCCTCCGTGCTCCAGCTACAACAGCCAAGGTGGGCTTGCACCAGCACCGCTCTTGCCGAAGCCACGGTGAATCAGAACAACAGAAGCGTTCGGGCAACGCTCTCGGGCACATGGCGTGATTCTTGGGGACGTCCTGTGCACAGATGAGGCTCGGGCTCGCCGAGGCGTGCGGGTCCCTTCCAGCTCAGGCCATTCTGTGCTCAGCTGAGGGCGAGCGCAGAGCCGGCGGGCCCCGAGCGGTGCCGGGGTGGGCGCGGGGCGGGGAAGCCGGAACGGGCACGGCTCGGCACGGCTCGGCACGGCTCGGCACGGCTCGGCACGGCTCGGCACGGCTCGGCACGGCTCGGCACGGCTCGGCACGGCTCGGCACGGCTCGGCACGGCTCGGCACGGCCCAGGGCTCAGCACGGCCCCCCGGGAAGGAGGGGCTCTGGGCCGGGAGGGCGGCTGGCTGGCTGCCGTTCCCGGGGCAGGCCACGAGGTGGCTCCGCGCGGGTGACCCGGCGCCCTCAGAGCCCCCGGGGCCGCGCCGGCTGGGAGCGCAGAATCCGCGTTTCTCGTTCTGTCGCATTTCACAGGCGCTTGCTCATCGGAGTTCAGGCACACCCCTCCGGCAGAGCTGAGGGCCGTGCTTGGGAAAGCCGGAGGGCGGCCGGGCTGCCCGGGGAGGATTCGGGGCTGGCCCTGAGGGGTCACTGGCGGCTGCCGGCCTCCCCTCCCCTGTCCTGTGGGAGCGGCGAAGCGGGCAGCGGGTTTCCACGATATTAGTGCCTGCAGCTTATTTGCAAAATAAATATCTACCTATAGGAGACGAGTGGGTGACTCAGTAGGTTTAAGGCGAAAGAGACATTGCAAAGACTTTCAGGGCTTTAAAAGTTAGAAGTTTTTGTGGGGTTTTTTTTTCTTCCTCCTTTCTCCACTCCTTTGAGGTGGGCAATTTCTATGAAGAAAATTCTGCTCACATTACAAAAGGGGGATGTCAGGGGGTTTGACTGTCATTGAGGTTGAAATGAACTTTGTCACCCTGTTTAAATATTTAAGTCTCCTGACACAGGCAAATACATCACAAAGTGCTGAAAAATATATTTAAAAATACAGCTGCCTTTGAGATGAAGCATTTCTATTCCCACTGTATCAGTTCACTTTGCTCAAGCAGCCCTGAGGTACAGAGTATGGCAAGAAACTCTGAACTGGATAGGAAACTCCATTATCAGGACCTGTGCATTTGAAGGGGTAACATTTTGTTTTATGCTGTTTTAGCCACTCTGTTGATTCAACTGTTTTCCAAGAGCTTAAACATCTTACCAAGATGCACATGTTTTCTTTCTGCATCTAGTCATTCTTATGGGAATAAGTAGCTTATTACAGCTACCTTGAGTAGCTGTAGTTTTATTGTAGTTTCATACTGTTTTGCATACTGGTAATATTTAGGGGATTTTTTTACTTTCTCGTAACAATCTTACTTTCCCTGCACACGTACAATGTTTCCACTTTTTATATCATTACTTTGGTTGTATTAAAAGTGCTAATTTAACTCAAAAGTCATAAAATGGTCTTCAAACCTTGCTCTATAACATGTCTTTGCTTTGGACGCAACATTGAGAGGTAATGCATGTACTTTAAAATAAAAGTGAGGGGTTTTTTTTCCTTTTTGTTTTAGATTGACCTTGATAAAATAATTGTAATGTGAAGAAACCAGTTTTATGTTGGTGCACTTCATTTGAGATGATCTTGAAGGGAAATAGCTTCCTGGGGAACTGTGAGTGTGCAAGGCTAAAGCTGGAGGCACTTGTGTGAGTGGGAGCCCTCAGTCATAATTTAAAGTGTTGTCTCAAAAGCAAACGATAGGCACCATGTTGACAGGAGAAAGTCTCTTTAGTTTCATCCCTTCACATGGAGGTGGAGGGACTCATGATCAACACACTTTTCATCTCCCGCAAGCCACAAAAGTAACTTTCTGAGAGGCTAAAACTGGGGATTGCCATGAAAAAGACATGAAGGAGCTGAAGGAAACCAGGTCATGGTGGAAATGATATCATAAATGGTAGAAGAGCCCAGCATGAACAACAAACCTCCATTTTGCTGATGATTTCTCCAGCTCTGGCCCCATGCCAGTTTGGTTTTGGTGGGTTTAGCTGATAACACAAATATCTTCCAACCTCCAAGTGTGTTACCAAATCCTACAACTGATGAGAACTGAGGCATTTATACATCCTTAAAGGTTGCTTTATACATTTCTTGAAAACAGAAAAATATTCAAGATAGATTTTTCACAAACATTTTGAGTAAATCCTTCCATATCTGAACAAGAAGACCACTCTGGTTGTGCCCTATCCTTGCAATTTTTCAGTTGTTTTCAGAAGAACTGAAAAGTGTAGAGCATATGCAGCACCTATTGGGATAAATAGGACCTGAAAGTTCTCTTAGGTGTGGAAAAAAATAATCATTCCACTTTCCCTACTACAGTTGTTCTTTGAGTTTGAAACTATATAAACTATATGTCACATATTGACATTTATGTCCTTCAGCAGTGTGACATCACTTGTCACTTAATGTAAATTTGTCCAAGTCAAGTGTCTGAAATCTGAGCTCCTAGTTACAAAGAAATATAGTCTGACTGACTCATAATGTTTTTGCTCTTATGTTCAAGATTGTGGAAAATGAATATGCAACCAGGAATTAAGACAGAAGTTAAAACCTACATAAGGGGTTTTAAGCAAACTGTGCAAACTCTACAAATCTATGTCCAGATCCCATCTGCTCTCAGTCACAGAAGTATTCAGTGTATAAATAAGCTCTTCCAATGAGTGCAGTGGGATGGGAATTCCTTCAGCTGATGTGTTTGACCTGTGGTTGGCCTATGGATGTGTGCCCATGTGTGAGCAGTGTGGACGCTATCTGCCTGACAAGGTATGTGCAGGACAAACACATTGTGCTGGTGTTTTAAGCAATTTAAAGATAAGTTTTGGGTGTATTTTTAAAAGCTTTAACTTTTGTGAAGAATGCAACTAACATTCTTAGTCTGTCACACTCTTGAAAGGACATCTCTTTGTCCATCCATCTGGCTTGCTTTAGTTTCAGGCTGTTTTGTTGTGCAGGTTTCTGTAGGGATACGTGGAGGGATATATGTTGTGGGATATGTGGTGGGATATATGTTGTGTTTGAGGTGGTGACTCTGTGGTCCTCCTGTGCATACCAGAAGTGAATTCCTTTCTTAATTATGCACACCAGCTGTCCAAGTCCTGTCTCCTGCACTAACATGTTACTGCACTGGGAGAAACACTTTGTTCACATCTGTAGAGTAGCTGAAGACAATGGGTCATGATTGCAGAGGACAAATCCTAAGCATAATTCAGACTAGTTATATATGTGGATTTGAAATTGTAGGCAAAAATCTTAAATAATACCTTGTCTTCTACAGGATGCCAGCAGAGGAAATGAAGTAATGGTGTGATGACCTCAGCAAAGAGGTTGTTCTCAAGTGAATCAACTTTCTAGAGATTAGCTGTTGCAAACTTGGATACTTGGATTATACTTGTGAATTTTGGTCTCCGAATATGCATAGATTACTCTAAATCTAACCACAGAGGGAAGAGAGCATTTTTTAAAACAAGGATGAGTTGTGCAAGGAGAGAAGTATTCAAAGAAAGTCTGAGTCTAGGCGCATCTGTAGTGATCTCAGAGGAGATGTGGAAAGGGAGACGTTGTGCAGATGATGGTGATGTCTACAAACTCCTCTGATAAGGAACATGATCAAACTCCTCTGATAAGGAATTTCTATGTCTCTGCATGGACGATCAGAGTTAAAACAGAGGGAACATTTGGGAGAGGGCAGATGTGAGTAGCTCAGCTAAGAGAATAGCAGGAAAAAAACTAGGAAAATATGATGTGTGGTCTTCAAATAGGAGAAGGGTAAAGATAAAGTGCTAGGTCAAATTATTTTGAGTCATGCATGGTTTGTTTGTTTTCTTGTATTTATTGGAACAAAAAGAAAGTAAAGTAGAAATTCTGTGCTGAGCTCACAAATCCTCATATATAAAACAGCTGCAAGATGGGAAGGTGTTCTCAAGCCCTAGATTTGCCACTGTGATAGAGGTGTATGCAACATGAAAAGCAGTTTTTATTTTCAGCTTTGGTCACTGATGTAGATAAGAGTAAGTGTATGTGAACATCTGTGCGTTTGGTGAGTATGTAAGTAAAATAACACACAGTGAATTTACCTTAAGATGAAAGTGTCACCTAGCTTTGCACAGCAAATGTACGTGTGAACACAGTTAAAAAGGAGCAAAAACCCCTTAAGTTGTTTTACTTCATTGTTATCTAAATCTTTTGCACTCAAACAGCGGAGAAAATTATTTATTGAACTTCGGATATATGGGGGGGTGGTTATGACATATCTTCTTGTAGGTCAGTTGCAGAAATCACAGCTACGCATCTTGCAATTTTTGTCCAGTTTCGATTCCAACAGTTCACACTATTGTAACATTTTATACTTTTTATTGTAAAAAGGAAAAGGTGGAAAGATTTGACAACACAATTAAAAAAATGTATTTGGACTAAGTTACAGACCTAGAGTATTTGAACCATTGTTTGCACACCACTGAGAACACAGTGCCTCCTTTCAGATAGTAGTGATTTTATCATCAAAAACAAATTATGATGGTGGGACCTGGGTACTGTCCAGTATGATGATATGGAAAAGAGTATCAGATAAGTTATTCCCGCTTTGATTTGATCATCCGACAGGGGAAATTCAGTCAGAATTGTTCAGTCAGTGACCATGTGGATGTGGTGAGATTTTTGGGGATGAACAGGGTGAGATGTGCACATCTATATCTGTTTCAGAGTGCGTGAGCAAGTATAAAAAGCCTAAGATACCATTCTAAAGATTTTATCAGTGGGATTGTCGGATGGGTGGGAATGTGTGGCTCCATGACAATAGAGTCTTGGTGGTTCTACCTGGCCCTGAGATCTCTGTCTTAGTAGGAATTTTGCCTTCCACCAGTACGGGATCAGTTTCTATAACTGTGCCCCTTTCCTAAGGAAAATTGATTGTGTTCTTTGTGTTGCTTTGGAATACATACTGATAGCCAGAATTCCTCATACCACTTTCCACAGGAAAAGTGCATGCAAGTGAGGAAAATGACCCTAATGACTTTGTCTACACAATCTGTTGTCACAAACAAGAAGTTTCACCAGCAAAATCACAAAGCAAAAGTATACTGCCCTTTCACAAAATGAAGCCTGTATTTGGGTAAGAAAAGACAGAAGAATTTCAGAAGTAGTTTGGCTTGATGCAGTCATGGTTACTAAAAACACAGATGAGTTGTGAGGTTCAGCACTGACTGCAGTCAGTGCAAGCAAATCTCACACCACAGGGGCTAAGATGAGAAAGTAGGCCCAAAGAAGCTCATGTGCTGTTTCAGCATGTTCCAGCTTTGACAGCTTCAGTGGTAGCATTCCACTTCAGGATTCCCGCTTTGAAAGTTAGTATTTCTGCTGGATTTCTGGGTGCTGGGTAAGCAGATAGCCTGCTTTCTTCTTTCCCATCTTCCTTCCTGTCCTGTCCCACATAAAGCAGGCTGTGGTGAGGTTATTCTCCCTTTCTTCTTTGCTGCAACTTGGAAGCAGCTCCACCTCTGCCACCTACTTCCACCCATTCTGACTGTGAGCTGTTCGAGGTGTTGCTGCCTGACTGTCTCCCTCCCTCCAATATGACGGCAGGCTATAGGGTTGCAGGGGTAGGTATCCTTCTTTTCTCCTTGTTCACCCCCATTTCCTTGCCATAATACAGTCACCTGATTGTCTGAGTCAGCCACACCTTTCTACCTCCCAAAATACTCCCATTCTCTCTGAGGAAAAGTCAGCCTGACAAATGAGAGTTGGGTACCTCCTGTTGATCAGCTCTTGGGTCAGTCTAACCACATGAGCATGATACTTATTAAAAATATAACAGGAATTTTCTGGTATGCAAAAGTGAGGTATTAAGACATGCTCTGCTCTCAGAATAAGTTTTTCCTAGACTTTACAAGATATTCCCTTTTCTTGAAGCTAGGCATATGCTTCTGAGCAGGGTCCTGTCATTAAATGGTCAAATGTGAGAGGTATGTCATCTCTAGCAATAAGAGGGGAAGATGGTTTTGGTGAAAATATCATTACTCTTTAATATTGGCTTATAATTCTGGAATCCAGGTTTGGAGTAATCAGTTTGACATTCTGTGCTGTCTGCTTCTTTTGGCCAGACTTTTTGCTTAAAGGAAGAGACATAGTAATGAAATTATAAATTCACTCTGCAAGGAAGTAATGTACAGTCTTACTTTACTTTTTTAGAAGTTTTACTTAAATAAAAGGACATCAAAGGGAATATGCCTTTTGTTCATTTAGTTTTGTTACAGGTTTTATAGCTTTATCTGGTATTCAAGGACCTAAGAAACTTTAGTAGGATCAATAAGAAGCACTGATCCATCTCTCAACCTTGCCCAGACTTCTCCCTCGCGGCACCTCCAGAGCTTTAACACTTCAGGTGGACTGTGTCTGGCTCCAGGTAAAATTTGTCAATATTTTTCATCTGACACAGTATATGTATTTTTCATATACATGAAAAAGGCAGGTTCATCATTATCAAACAAGTCTGAGAGTATTATTTCATTTTATCTAGTTACTTGTCCAAACCAACCGAATGAAAAGTAACTTCCCTTAAACCCCTTAAAATAAATTGGAAGACATATTTTGATTTTTCATTGCAATACTTTAAAATAAGTGCTATCATTTTCTGGTTTGAATATACTATACATGTTCAATTTTCCTTGAAGTATATTTTTAAAAAGTAAATAAAATCACAATGAAATATTCACTTCAGATTAAGTTAAATATTTTATGTAGTTTAAAATGTTAAAAAAGCTTATATTTGCTCAGTGTTTTTCACTTTTTCTGATTTTCTTGTGAATGGAAACATCAACAACTACAAAACTTTAGTTACTGACTCTTTGTTCTAATTTTATTCCTGGAAAAAAGGCTGGTTTTCTGTCACTTATAAGTAGGGTCCTACAACCAGTATTAATGCTTATTTTTCAGGATTTTAAGCAGCCAGGTACATTTTTTAAAAGGACACATAACAAGTTTAAACATACAGAAGGCAGAGTGCTGATGGGTGTAAACCAGGCTTCTTTCAGTTTAGACAAATCAAAGGACAGTCATTCAAAATAGAGAAATACCTGCTGCTGTTTCCTCTCGTGATTGCTTCTACACTTATGAGTATTCTTTAGGACTCAGCCTTTTATTTTTGTGAACACCTCTGTTTATTCTGATCCTCCTACAATTTCGCACACCAAGTATCTTTTGACTGTCCTGATCAACTCTAGATCAAGGTAGCATCAGGGAGTTCCTTGCTCTGAAGTCTAGACTGAAAATGAAGCTTCTGTTTCATCAATTCAGACGCCCATGCTGGTCTTACAAGTAAGGCACAGATGCTTAAGGATCATTCTTTTTCAAATTAGCACAAAAAACAAACACGTGCTGTACCACAAAGCCACCTATACATCATAGTGTCTGAAAACAATCTAGAGCTTGCAAATTATGTGATGGGTTAATCCTGGCTAGCAGCCAAATGCCTACCCAGCTGTACTCCACCTCCTCAGCTGGACAGGGGGAGAAAATAATAAAAAAAAAAACAAGAATGAGAAAGCTTGCAGGTTGAGGTAAGGATGGGGAGATCAATTGTCAATTACTGTCATTGGTAAAATGCTCAGCTTTGGAAAATGAATTTAATTTATTGCCAGTTCAAATAGATTTGGGTAGTGGGAAACAAGAACACAAATACTAAAGAAACTCCTTTGCTTCCCCTTTTCCCAGGCTTAACTTCCCCCCTTCAGTCCTGACTCTTCTCATGACCCCACTGCAGGCATTGCAGAGAAGATGGGGAATGCAGGTAACAGTTAATACAGAACAGCTTCTTTCTGCTGCTCCTTCCTCCTCACACTTTCCCCCTGCTCCAGTGTGGGTCCTCTCCATGGGCTGCAGTCCTTCAGGCAAAAACCTGTTCCACTGTGGGCTCTTCCTGGGTTGCTGTTCCTTCAAGAATATCTATCCGCTCTGGTATGGTCCTCTCCTTGGGCTGCTGGAAAACCTCCACTTCTGACACTGGTGTTTCCTCTGGTGTTTCTCACTCTATTTTTTCCCCCTTCTCCTCCTGGCTGCCAATGTTTTCTACCCATTACTAAATACATTTTCATAGACAGCCCAGATTCCCTGATGGGCGCAGTCATGTCCTGTGGCATGTCTGCTGGGGAGCTCACTGCAGCATGGGGCAGTCCCCAGCCTTTTCTCACAGAGGTCACCCCTACAACCCTCCTGCCACCAAACCCTTGCTAAACACAACCAATACAGTGGTTCATATGTGGGTTTGCCAAATAATCCTTTCCTATTCCTTTTTTTTTTCCCAGGAAACTGTAGGAACACTGCAATGGAGGCTGACAGTGCTTGTGATGACTCCAGCAACAGGAGAGGCAATGAGAGAGGCATTTTGTGTATGTGTCTGAGACTTAAAAGCTCCCCATATCTGGGAAAGTTATAAGTTACTGAAATTAGCTCATGCTGAAAAATGCTTGTTCACTAATGGCAATAACAGCTATGTCACGTGTTCACTACAGAGATGCCCAAGGACACTCCTGTAGTGTACTAAAAAGGAAGAGACCAGAAATGTATTAGTGCTTTATAGATAAAATATTTAAATGATTATCACTAGATGGACTATAGAGATAGTAATCTGATATGTATGCATGCACTGTACATTTTTATACTAGAGTTGCAGCATAAATGACCCCATTAAATCCTGTTGCTTTCCTAATCCAATAAGCACTTAATCTCATTGCAAGTGTTGGAAATAATTATTCATTTATACACTTGTTTTTGCCACACATTTTATGTCAACAAGGAGTGTGCCTTTGACTAATCAGTTAAAACAGCTGGCGGATAAAGGAATGAACGAGGATTGAGAATGTGCTATTTCTGGGAAGAAGACTATTGGTAGCTTTTCTTTGGTCTGAGATGTTACTGATTCTGCAAGAAATACTATACAAAAAGAAAAGGCTCTACTCAATGTTAACAACCACCAGGACAAGGGTGAAAAGCAAAAAGCTTTGTACTTCTCAAGCTGCCTCACCCTGCTGCCTTACTTGACCCTAACTCATTGAATTTTGCAGCCATTAAGAAGTAGAAGGACTCCACCCTTTTTCAGCATTCTGCATTTCTCTTACCTCTCAAGTGTCTGCCATACTGTGTTAGGTGAAGAGCGTTGTATAAAAGACAGATGTGTGGGTTTTTCTGGTCGACAATTCTTTCCCAAAAGAGGAAACGCTCTTTAAGACTGTTGCAAAGATAATCTTGTTCTTTTGTACTCCTGCCAGAGCTGTAGTAGATAGAGTGATTCTATTTTGGTTACCAAAGACCAGTTTCATGGTCAGATATTTTTAAGTTTGTTCAGTTCAATGCGCTCCCAACTCTTCTTCACTCATCTTGGGAAATGCTTCACTCCCCTCTTTAAAAGCAATTCATGTGCATGCTAAGACTTAGGCTGGGCTTACTATTGCACCCTAGCAGTGTTGTAGGATACTGGGGGGGAAGTGGATGCCATATCTCTTGCTGGAAGGGGGCCTTTCTCCAAAACAACATAGTGTCACTTGTGGCAGCCACAACTTACATGAGGGCAAGGAAGCAAACACTACTGTGGATTTCCAGCTTGCCACACTTCTGTCTATGTTTATTACAGCTTTAGGTGCAATAATTTGTCACTGAAGATAAACACTAGTCTTTCTCAGAAGAATAGGAGAAAAAAAGATTATGCTTTTGCTGTCACAGTTGTGGTTTGGAACATCATGCAAGTATTAAACCATCAGGTAAGAAAGGAAGCATTTTAAAGCTTAAGGAATACTTTGGAGTAGAAAAGCTTGAAGTTATTTTAAACACAGGTGTTTCTGTAATGTTGCTATATTGTATGAGGAAACTTCACAGTTCTCCATGGCACTCACAATAGGTGTAACACCTTTGCAGAATGATTGCTTTGATTGTAATAAAATTAGGAAGACTTGTAAAATCTACTCTTGCTAAAGATATTTCCCTTTTGACAGTCTGTGTTTTTCACATAAGTGTTTATTTCAGTATTTGTACTAACAACCTTCTATAAAAAAGAGTAAATCAGATTTGAAATTTTAGGTTACCTTCTACTTCTCAAGTAGCTCCACTGGAAATGTTAAGAACAGGAAATGAAGGAGATGTACGCATTGAAAAGAATGTGTGCAAAGGTGTGTTCGTTAAGGCAAAACACCTGCAAAGAATCCTACAACTTGCTCATCTGTTCCATCATTTATAACAAAGAAATGGAAGGAAAGATCCAAACCTTGCCTATCTCTAAGTACTATAGGAATGGCCATTATAGATACCCTATTTTAGCTGTTTTATCTTTCAAGATCAGTAATGACAATAGAATAGGGACAACAGTGAGAAACATTGATGAAAATTTCAGGAAATCTTAGCACTGTTTGTATACCTTATGAGTAGAAAAGTTGTTTTCTCTGAATCTTTGTATTGTCCTATCACCTTCAGATAATGTTTTTTGGAGTGAATGCTGGGTAAAATTGCAGATTGTTTTACTTACCTTTCTGCCTTCTGTCTATTGTAGTAAGGCATCTGAAAAATGAAAAATCACGTTTTGCTTCCTGGAATCCATAACATGTTACAGACATGCTTTCTGTGGATACATGCTGTGACTGTATCTCAGATCAAAATCTGATTGCACTGAAATCTAGGGGCATGCTCTGCTGAATCACATATTCTCCATGTGGATAAGTGTATCCTGCCAGAACACAGTGATGTGGCACTTGAAATGACACTGAAAACTGTTGAAAGACTCTGATCAGGCCTTAATATTGTGAAATGCTGGAAAATCTTATTTGTATTCTTTATAGATGTAACTGACTGGTTTTCATCCGCAATAAGAAAATAGAGGACCACATTTGGGCCTTAGGTCAATGAGATAATTCCTCCAACCTCCTGACAAATTTAGCTGATTTATGTCATTCATAATGTGGTCTGTGAATGTTTGTTCCTGTTTTAGGATACTTAAATGGTGATTTAAAATAGTAAATTTGGCATTTTGGAGACTTACAGGCAACTATCGTGTATCATACAGCATCCTTGTAGGTCATATTTCTGAAGGGTAGTTCCGTGTATACATGTTTAGATCTGGAAAGGTGGAATGCTTGGGTTTGCATCTTAAATTACTTTTTTGGGCACAAATCTGCAGATTGCTTCAATCAGGACCTGTCAGTGGAAGTTACACAATTTAAAAAGTCAATTATTAAATATGTCTATCCTTGTGCAAGTATAAGAGTCAAGAAGCAAATTATGGAAACCTAAATTGCATATGAGGAAGAAAAACCCTTGACATTAGCCTATAAAAAGTGATTCCTCTCAGTGGCTTAAGCAGGGCTATTAGAGGGACTAGGTGTTGCAGCCTGTATTAAAATGGAAAATGGAAAGAGTATGTGACTGATTGGTTAATCTGCTGAACAACACTGACTCATATTAATAAGGTCAGAATCCTATATGTGGCCTTATAAACCAAGTCTGTGTTTACAGCTCTGACCTTCCCCTACTGGGTGACCCTGTGCATGTAGCATTTCCCAATGCTTGAGTTTTCCCCTTAAAATAGCAGTAATATTTCCTCACCTTTGTAGGACTCTATGAAAGCAGTTAATAAAAAGCTTTGCACATGCTTTGGGTATTATTTTTGCTACTGATGTATTACTGTGGCAATTCTTGTAGGTTATGAGAGAAGAAAATTCCTCTGCCAACATGCAGCCAGGAGAGAACTTGTAGCTGCTGTGTGGTTTGAGGTCAGATCAGCAGTAACCATAGATTTTCAGAAGTCTTAAAAGCTGCTTCTTGTAGCAGGAAGGGCAATGAGTATCCCAAGGTGAGAAAAAAAAGAAAAGGAGACAAACTTTCCTTGTAATTGGCTTGCATCAGTCAGAATCTCTGTGAAACACAAAGGTCGAGCAACTTATTTAAAGAAAACCCTTATGTGAATCTGAGATTAATCTTGACATTTTCAAAACCTCAGAAAATTAGGCAAAGGGCTGCAACCCAGAGGACTGTTGTCCCTGAGGCTGACTGGAGGAAAGATTATACTAAACATTTTGAGACCTGAATGATCCATTCTGTATTAGAGAAGATTTACAAGATCCTCAGAGAACACTTGAAACATCTGACTGAGAGAGAGTCTGTGGACTTTCTGCTTTCTTGGTAGGGATTCTCAAGGGCACCATTAAGGAATCAACTATTGTGATTGATGGTAAAATAAAGAAATCGAAGAAGAAATGAAGACAAACTACAGTGTGGACTTTTTCCTGCACTCCCATGATATCTTCAGCATTAAGTGATTTTGGCAGATAATTTCTACTATGAAGCATGTGGATAGCCAGAAGGCTATTAAGAGAGAATGATGCTATAATATAAGCATGGAGGATTCTTATAAAGTGTATCTTTCTCTCATTCAAAGTACATGATGAAAAATGATGTGTCCAGAGTGCTAACAAATTATAACAAAGTATAAATTTTCCACATGTATATATTTATGTATGTGTATATATATATATATATAATGCTAAAGCACTTTTACTATCATAAGACAGCATTCTCAACCCCCACCCCCATGCTATTTATTTCCTATTTATAAAAATAATTCAAACTGTATCATTTAGCTAATCCTCGCTAGCTCCATATGCAGGCTGACAATATGCCTGAGGTGATAATATGTCTGGTCAGTTAGACCAGTGTGTGGTAGATGTAAAATCTTTAAGTGGGAATGCAGGATTCTGATGGAATAAGACCCCATGTTCACTTTGCACAGATGAAAATGATCTCATCATGTGCAAGATCATAGGGGATAAGGCTCCTCCTTTCTTCCTGGTACAAATTAAATTTGAGTGATGTAATGAATATACACACACAGCTAGATGGATACATGCTCTCTCCCACCCATCTTTATCATTTGCAGACTCATCTTACTGGTTTGTCTTTCCCTGTTCTATGAATTGCTTGTGAACAGATTAATTAATTTAATTACTTTTGTAAATTCATAATTGCGTTCATCAAACCTTCCTGAAGAATGGTTGTGAGCCTTTGGATTACTACAGGGCTGTGCTCACTGTAGTGTTACTGGTCACCTCAGCAGCACAGGAGATCTAGCAGTCTCTGCCTGAACAATTGCAAACATCATGTAAATATGAAGCTTCTGTTTCTATCTTGAGGGAGATTTATGTGCCCAAAACATCTGGGGTTTTTTCCATGCTACTATAGGCTTGTTAGAAGGCTTTCCTTCTCCCTGTTAGCTGTGTCGAGTTTCTGTGCTTTGACTATGATCATTATGAGAGTATATCACACCCCAAAGCGTGTTCATTTTCCACGTTTTCATTTTGCCCAAGGAAAGAATACAAGAGCAGTTTGCAGAGCTAGATGATACAGACTCGCATTCAAAATGCCATTTTCCTGGTACTTATTTTAAACCTTGTTCGTCCTGGGCCAAATCGGACTGACTTCAGTCTGTAACGAGTTCCTTTCAAGGTGTATCAATTGCATGTGTGCCAGTACTCTGGGCAGGAGTGGTACTAGCTGAAGTAATGTCAATAGCAGTGCCAATAATTTTATCTGTATTAAAGCCAATGCTGTGGCCTTGAATTCAAAAAGCAAAACCAAACACAATTCTTCCTTGTGGCAGAGACCATGTCAGGCACAGTACAGAGGTATTTAGAGTGCCATTTTATGAGTTTATTGGTACAGATTTTTTCCTATCACTATTGCAGAACATGTACTGATGAAATACATGGATCAACATTCGTGAAAAAATGCCTAATGCTTATTTGGATGTCCTAAATAGGAGCAGGTCTGGATACTAAATAAAGGCATGTCTAAAACCCTATATTTGCAGGTGAAGAGGGAATCTGGCTGAAGCCAAGCAAATATTTTTGTGATGGCTTTGTTTAGATCAACTTTGTCTGCTGTATTCTCTGTATCCAGGTTTCCAGTCAACTTCACACACAGTGAACAGACATACAAACCTTGGGAAGAAATAGAAAATATTTATTCTATTTTCTTTCACAGAAGGAAGATGTTAGTGTTTGCAGAGTTGGGACAGGTTCCTATCGTGACAGAACAAAACTGGCTTTTCAACTAGTGCCTTACCATGGCAATCTGCTTCAAAGGAGCAACTGTCATTTTTGATAAGGATAGTGAGAATTACTGTCATCTGGAGAGATCACTATGCCTCTGGGTTGTACAGTATATTACAACAGAAGAATTTATTCTTTAGGAGATGAATAATTATTCCACTACAACATTTTATAGATGGTTTAGAAAAGATGCAGTTTGTACCCTGCATGATTATAATGTAGCTCCTTAGCTAGCGCTCTTTAAGTATAAACTTGTGATATGCTTTTTTTTCTTTATATATATATATATATATATGGTAGGGAGTGAGGCAGAAAAAGCAGCTAGTTAGTGGAAACCTTCACAGGGCAAGTGGATTTGGGGAGTGTGCATGCACACCACATGCCTCCTCACAGCCAAGAGCCAAAGTAGAAGCTTGTAGTCTCACAGAAGCTGCGCAACCGAGCGTGTTATTATGGAGAGCTTCTCTGTGGCTCAGCCAGTAAGAGCTGGGTGCTAAACTTGTTTCCGCTTGAAGTTGCTCTTTGCATACTTGTTAAGGCAGAATGTTCTACCTTTTCACCTCTGCAATACTGGGTGTGAAACATGAGCCTCTAGGTGTTTCCTGGCTGGCAAGAATTCAATGGTAATAAAATTACTAGTAGAATAAATGTTTCAGAGGCAGTTATCCTCTCTCACCTGTTTGTAATTTTTTATTAATTATTACAAATGTGTTTAAGTACTCTACCTGATTTTAATCTACTGTATTCCCAGGATTTACATATAAAGGTCTTTTTCCCACAGAATAATGAATAATCACATATGTCAGGGTGTGGTGTTAAAATACTGAAGGTTGGTGATACACCTACTAGCAATCGCTCATTTTGCAAAAGGCTGTGTTCTATAAGTAGTTTGCTTTTTATGGCTTTGATCCAAAATTCTGTTGAAATCAGACTCTTATTGAGTTAAAAAGCTACGGATCTGGTCCCAAATGTTCTTTTATGGGAAGTGTTTGTAGTGCCATTGTTAACAATATATGCAGCACTGGGCATGTGAACTGTATAAGTAGAAATTTTACTTTTCCCAAAGCTCTTGCTTACTTTTATGCATTCTTTGCTCAAGCAAACAGCAGGTGGCTTACATGAATAGTGGGGTTAATGAGACTACTTAAGTGAGCAAGAGTGGAAAAAAAATTGCAAACTGGTCCTCTATTTCAGAGAATTTAGGACTTGCCAGAGAGAGCTGAGAACTATAAAGGATTAATATTATATATTGAAAGAAAAGCTGATCAGGATAGAGGTGACAGGGGGGAGGAGAGTTTGTTGTTCCAAGAACAGCAGAGCTAATGAGATCTAATTCTTTTGTTTCTTAATCCCTGAAGTGAATTAATTTCCCTCCCTTCCCATGTGACATCATCCCCTAGGTGCAGGGAAGCCGCAGGGCAGCCGCAATGCTGCCTGGTCAGCCAAACAGAGGGTGAGGGAGCCAAACTTTGTACTGCCTCCCCTTAGTAGAGATACTAACATTGTCCCTGCTCTCCTTCTACTTTCAATGCCTATTAGTTATATGGAAACACAGTTATCTTTGACATTTCAGGTTGGATTGAAACAGGACAATGAGCTCATAAGTTATTTCGGAGGAGAGAAGAAAAGATAATACAATTGTGTAGTCCATTTTGTTGCAAAAAAAATTGACACAGAGCTCCACTTGAAGAGGGTTGAACTTAACTTACAGTTCTCCATTCAGATCCCATAACAACATAGACTTTTTGAATTTTTGAACAATTTACTTTCAGAATAATTTATCTCAAAAACAGTAAGCCCTAATGAGATGCTAAAGTATTTGTATTTAGGAACTGAATCACATGGATAATAGTTGTGATTTCTCATTATGCCATCTTTATGCCAATCAGCATGTTACCTTTGCTGCCAGACTGTGAGGATGAAGATGAAATATTTTATATAGTTTTAGGTTTTGTTTTCTTTTTCAATGTTCTCTTCCCTTTCTATATTACTGATTTGACAAGACACAACCAACAGAAATACTGACATAATGCAAGAAGTAAATTTTACACTGGCTCTATGATATTTGTAAGGGAAGCAGTTTGTAAGTAACTGAAGTCTTGATGGAATTTGAGAAGACTGGATTTTGAATGTCAATGGATCTCAAACTGCAGCTACACAGCAGGACACCAGTGTTATCTGGGCAAGTGTCAAGTAGGATTTCACAGCATAATGGCTACTCAAAAAATTCCTAACACTCTCACCTAGCAGACAAGATTTATAAATATGAACAGTTAGTGTTTGAAAGTTAAGGAAGTCACAAAGACCCAGCAACAAAGCAATCCAACAGAGGAATCTTTTTCCCACTTTTAAACTCAGAAAGTGATTTCTCTCAAGCAAAAGTGACATCAAATGCTTTTTTAGATAAAAGGCAGTACAAATAAGAAAGATCCTCCAGGAGAGGCTTTAAAGTGTATTTCAAAATTAGCAAGCACAAAAAGCCCATAGGTCAAGAATCAAGTCCTCTCCTGTAATCCGTATTCTCTCAGATAGCATTTCAAACTCAAGCTCCTGGAACTGACCTTCAAAAAGTCATTTCTTCATCAAATGGGTGTTATACTATTGTCACTATTCATCCACCTCTAAACACCTGGCATCAGGCAAAGTTCAAAGGAATCAAACAATGAACTGACCCCTTGAGGGTAAAAAGAAAGTAAGAGCAGCACGAGGGCTGGTCAGAATGCTGGAAAACGGATTTGTGGAGCAGTGAATATTGTGTGGTCACTGATCTTGACAATTACTAAGTTTGGAATAAATTGTGCAATAAAAATTAATATACTCATTGTACATGTATTATGTGTAAACACAAGCATTTTCTTGCTGATGGGCCTTGCATGCTGCTTGGAATTAGTTAATATAAGAATTAGTAGAAATTGTATCCCTAACAGTGCCTCCTTCAATTTTGTGCTTGAAAACAATTTCAACAATTTATGAAGTGGAAATACACAATAAAGGTAACTTGTAAAAATTACTGACTCATAAAAGTGAGCAGAGACAAAGAATGATTTCTGAATTTTATATTTTATATCCTTGCCATGTGAATTGCTATTTCTTCTTACTCTATGCACAGCATTACAAGCCTCAAGTGACTTGAGTCTGGGGAAGTCCTGACACAGTTTTCTGAAAATCTCTTCCTATTTTCCATTAACAATGATGACAGCTCTGATCTTCCCCACAAGATCACATTTAAGTATTCAGTGGCTATTAATAAAGACTTGATTGGATTCTAGTCAAAATAGTTGTCATAAATTCAAGATTTGAAAGCTTTGGGTTAATATGAATTAAGATGTCAAAGGTCAGGAGACAAACTGAAAAGAACGAAAAATCACAGATGCATTTTTTTTTTCTGTGACTAAAAACTTTAGTACAATTATTAAGAAATCAGATTAATGAATAAGTAAAGAATCCCAAATGACCTGAAGGGCAGAAATCGGGCTTTATTTGCTAAGAATCTAAGGATGGGATAGTTTTGAGCTCCTGGCTGGGAAGACTCAGAAGCATTTATCCTTAGGAAAACTGATCCATCAAAACCAGAGGAATGTTTGTGCAGCTCTTGAAAAAGGCACAAAGACTGCCATTTGTCTTGTTGACTTTTAACCTACATTAACTTGGGAGGGCTCAGAAATGTCTCTTTACTACCATTGCAGCCATAAATTATTCTGGATCTAGAAGATGTTTGTGACTCTTACAGCCTTGTAGACCTGTGGACTTACAGACCTATAGAAAAGGTCCTGTCTTGAGTAAGTGCCCTTTTATGCACTACCACCATATGAAAACTGACTTCTATGCTGAAGATTTTGAAGATGTGCTAGCACAAAGTTGGTGGGTATCTCCTGCACTTGCTGCCTTCTATTATCCAACAGAAAGATTTCATTGTGGGTAATAGAGCTGTGTTGGATGGTAGGACATGATCTGCTTGCCAAGATACTATGGAAGAGCAGAGCTTTGCTGGCAGAGGTCTCGGTAGGCATCTGTGCAAGGAGACAAATTAAAATGGCTGGTTGGCTTCTCTAAGTCTTGACCATTTTGAGTGAAGACTGAGAAGCATCTTTGACCAGTAGGTCGAAAGACTGGAGGCTCAAATGCTCTCATTGTCTCATTCTCAGCAAGAAAATCTTGAGCTATGGAAGAGAATGTAACTTGAAATACTAAAATAGGTTGCCAGTTGCCACATTCCTCTAATGATACAGAAATATCTAGAAAATTGTGGAGACACATCCTTTAAAATCATCAGGCATTAACCTTTTCCTTTTTCCTGTCACTGAAAAGTTGTCATACCTTGGAGGAATTTGATGGAAGTTGTGGGCATGAACCTGGTTTGCTAATAGGATGGGCACTTTTAGATTTTCATGAAAAGCTGGTGCATAGTTATATTCCTCAAGTGGGATTTAAAGAATTTTTTTCTTTGCTACAAACAGTATTTTGGTGCTTATGCTTCCCACTGAGTAATATGTCTGGATTCCCTATCATTTAATGAGAAATTAATGGCTCCAAAGAATCAGAGTAGTAAATGTCAAATGAGAGTAGTAAATGGAGTCTAATATTTTTTATGGATATCAGGTATCTTCATATACAGTATGTGCATTAATGCAATCCCATGAGATGTGGATTAGGTGATTAAGACAAACTGTGAAAAATAAAAAGAAAAATAGCCAGAACTGGATTTTCTATAAAGGTTTAAATGCAGAGTAAAACTGCTGTGTCCAACAAAGTTGCTGAAGACTCATTTGGGTGTAAGTTGAACTGGAGTCTGTCTCTAAGAGTGACTTAACAGTGACTCAACATGCTGAATTGTTGCTCCAAATAGTAGTTATCAAAGGCATCTTGCCTTTGCGTAAATGACTAATATAATTAGCTTATAACATCACCATAGGAATTGGCAAAAGTAATCATCATTACTATCCATTGTGTTCACAACATCTGAACCATTCATTTCAAAGCCTGTGGAACTGAAACTTCTATCCATCTCAGGAGAACTTTGTTTTCATCCTCCACACATTTTCTGCAGGGGCCTGTTTTCCATGCCTCCCCATCCTCCTGCCCCTTCTTACTGCATACAAAATGTAATTAGCATTGTTCCTGCTTGCTTCATCTTCCTTTTTTTTCATGTTTTTTTTTAAGGAGTGAGGCGGAGATGGGGTTTTGTTTTTTTTTTTACAATGAAATCAAATACAGAAGTTCTTTGTGCACAGAACCTTGTCCTGCTTGGTTAGCTCAATTAAACACATGTAGAAAGGCTCACAAAGTTTGCCCTAATTTGTTGTTAGTTTCATCCATAAAATTCTGAAGTTATATGGGTGTAACCAAGGTCAGAATTTAGTCCATTGTATGCTTCAAAATAAAAAGAAAGCACTGTGAGATTTTGATGTTTCACTTTTCTAGCAAAATGATGTGCTTCCGTAGCCATGAAATAAGGACATGATTTGAATGAGTTACCATCTCTGTGATACTGGGATAACTAATCTGAGATTGAATGCTGCTCTTTTTCAGGAAAAATGAACATAATGATTAATAGTATCATGGCAGCACTATAATTTGGTATGTAATACTCTCTTTATATTATTAAATGTTTGTGAAATTGCAATTAAAAGCCTGCCTTGTTTGCTAATATGCTCTCCTCTTTAATTAAAGAACTCTTGCTATGAACTTTGCCTTTTGTGAACATGCTTAGCAGTGGTGTTAAGGAAGGTTTAATCCTTTTAGACAGAGACACCTGTTCACAGGCCCCTAAAATGTTAAAGTTACATCTCATTTAAGACAGATTGTTCAGCACCTTGTAGTATTAATCATAGGTTTAACCTAGCTGTTTCTCATTTTAGTAATGTGATGGAATAACTCGAGTAGTAGCTGAAACAGTGCTTCTTCAAATATCCAGGTAGGAATTCAGGTTTATCCACTCTACCTGGTGGTCTAGTCCCCTTATCAACTCCATGGGCCTCTTCTGGACTTGTTCCACCAGTTCCATTCTTTTTCTGTTGGGGCACCAGACCTGTACACAGCATTCCAGATGGGGTCTTCGTGAGAGTAGAGGGACAGAATCCCCTCCCTCTACTTGATGGCCACACTCCTTTTGATGCAGCCCAGGATTCCACTGGCTTTCTGGGCTGCAAGCACACACTGCGTGCTCATGTTGAGTTTTCCACCAACCATTCACTTCCAAGTACGTCTCTTCTTGTACTCAAGCTCAGCCTGTAGGTGTTCCTGGGACTGTCCCAACCCAGGTGTAGGACTGTGTTCTTGGCTGTGTTTAACTGTTTTAGACTTCAGGTAAGCTACATGTGTGAGTTAGGTCAAGGTTGTCTTCTCTCAGATCTGCTTTTACAGCTGTGCAAGCTCTTATCACTTTGTATGCTTTTTTCCAATGTCAGTTTTAACTCACTTCCCTTCTCTTTCACTGTCTCTTTGAGCCTTTCAGGAAAAGAAGGTGTGATGGATTTCTATGGCACAAGAAGCTCACTTGAGGTTAGTCTCTTTCCCTATTGATTAATCACCAGCAGAAAACTCTTGAGAGTAAACTCTGCATGTAGCTTTCTGTCTTTCAGTAATCTCCATAAGTTAGAAAGCAAACTTTATTTGTTTGAGGGCAGGAGGTGTCCTTCTTTCCATTATTTATAGTACGTGTGTTGTGATTAGAGAAACTGCAACTGAGGTGAGGCTTCCTTTATTAATAATGCAAACCCTCTACTAATTGGCTTGCTTATAATCTGCTAAGATTTTTTTTTAAAGGTCAAATAAAAAAGGCAAAAAATATTTTGAAGTTTTTGAAAGTACAGAGAAATTACCAACAGATAGGTGCCCAATGAAAAATTAATTTCTGCAGAGCTCTCAAGAAACCTCCAATCCTTTGTCCAACCTGCCTATTCTTAAACACCTACACTTTATAGACTGGGTATTTTAAGCTGTGTTCCTGTGGTACAGACACCAAAACTAACTACTTTACATCTGGAGTTGCAAAATATTCAAAATCCACAATTTGAATCATTCTGAAAAGAACTCAATAGTCCTTGAAGCATCCCACAAAAACATGAGGATTTTTAAAACTGCATTTTTCTCTATAAACAGAATTTCAGCTTTAGGATGCACAACTTCCTATTTTCTTGAGTTTGGCTTTGCATCCTTGTTTCCTTTAAATAATGAACTAATAATCAAAATATCTGTCATGCAGTCCAGTCCATGGCTGTGGTCTGATAACAGCAAGCCATCAAAACCAAGACTGAGGGATTCCACCAGTTTGAGTCCTGTTTGGTGCTGAGAATTGCTGCATCTCTGCTCATGGCCAACAGTACATCTCTCCATCCCAAGACACCCAGCTGTCTATGTGGGCTGATGACAAGCAACTGAGCTTAGAGCAACCTGAGTTAACGTCACTGGGAGATTGGTTTAGCTCTCAATTTAAGAGTTGGGAAGTGGCAGTTGAGATCAATATGCATAGAACAGGCGTATTTTTTGATCTTTTTTTTTTCTTGAGCTGAATATTTGAATACAAAATCTGATCTTACATATGAGCTCAACTGTGGAAGTGTAATGCAATAGCATTTAAAAATAGTGACTGCCAAGAAACAAATTGACACAGAGGAAAACCATTTGGAGGTGTTTGGTGGTGGTTTTCACCAGGCAGGCTATGCACAATTTTTAGATACAGTAGGTTAGCATTTCCAAAGGGCATAGAGATATGAAGAATAAAGGATAGTCTTTTGTCACTTCCATGCATGTGATCTTTGTGGATGCTCATTTGCAGTTGGAGAGCCCAAGTAGTGCTATCTTTCAGTCAGGTCTTGCTATACTGAGTTTTTCTTAAAGTGTCATGACAGAAAATTGACATTAAGAACATACCTATTTATGTGCTTATAAAAAAATAAATAAATCAAAACGCCATTCCATATCAAGCTTTTATTTTGATTTCCATATCAAGCTGTTTATGGCTCTGACAAACAATGCAGATATTTGAAACCTGCCCAGAACATGTTAAAGAGCTGTACTGCTGTAGATTAATAGATTTGTAACATATTTTACTCAGATTTAATTCTGCTCATATGCAATGATGTATTTTTCCCCAAGAACAATACAGATAAAAGCTGAAGATTACAGTTTGTGTTAGAGTGGATATGCACAGATAAGGATGTTTCTCTTTGTGGAAGATGAAAAAAGTAGAAGAAGAGCCTAAGAACAACAAAGACGATCTTTCACAGCAGGGAGTATATTTGATGACCTACAGTAAATATTATAAATGCCTGAAAGTGCTTTTATGTACAAGTATTGCTTTGTAGTAGTCACTTTGTAGTATGTATTTGCTATTCTCTTCCAATACACATGAATAACAGGCTAGAAGAGAGTTAGAGAACCATGAGATTAGGACGATGATGAAAGTGTAGCATTGTCGTTAGTTACTGTCAAAGACCACAGTGGTCTAGCAAAGAGACACGGACTCCTCATTGATTTGCTTGCTACACTGATGTTTAGGACTAAAGTAAGCAAGTAATAGGTGGGTTAATTTGGGCAGCAGGTATTAATTACTGAGTATATGTTACAGTGGAATAGAACATCACAGGGCAGATCAGTATAGCAGTTAAAAAAACAAATGGGAACTCCAATGTAAAGTGGAGGTCTGAACTGCCGAGTGAGTTTCTACCTCTGGGGTCATATAGGAAGTTCAGACTACAAGATCCTGCCAATAGTTCAGAAATCTATTACTGGTCTAGAAATCTCTTTCTAGGGACCAGTTTGAAGACATTTCACCTTTTTCTTGAACAGGGGGCAGTAAAATATAGCTTTATTATTTGGGAGCTCTTGGAGAGCAAATTCCCAAAGCAAATTCCTCAGTGGTGTAGGGTAGGCATCTAGATGCTTTTCTTTGTATTGTGGGATACTGTGAATCAGTGAAAAGGAGACAGAAAGGAGTGTCTTAGTGCCTCCAGCTGTAGGACATGACATGTCTCAGCTCTGTGACAAAGCAACCTTAGTTCTGAATTCACTGAATAGATCCTGTTCGCTGGGAAGATGCTTCCAGCAGTCTAGAAGGAGAGGGCAACATTTGAAGATCCATGAGGAGGTGAAGGACTGGATGAATCAGATTCTTAATTTTAAAAATCATCAAGAGTGCTTAAGGATTTGAAGCACTGTATTTTTAGGATTCCCAGTTCTAATAACCAGAAAGTCATTATCAGGTCTCAGACCTGGTAGCTCTGTATACACGTTGAAATCCCAGCACATGAACCCACTGGAGAATTTAATCCTTCCTGTTTGCACATATATTTTAAAACTAAATCACCTATGACACTTTCTCCTGCATTTCAGAGTTTGCTGCTGTGCTCATCATATCCAGACATGCTACAGTTATAAGGGACCTTGTATTCAGAGTTTCAATATCCTCTCCACTTGGCTCCTGGGAAGAAGTTGAAGCTTGGCTTTCTTTGAGGCTGGTAGGAGATGACATGGCAACAAATGGGTTACAAACAGTGAGAGAAGGACGGGGTGAAACTGAGAGGAATTAGGCATAAATGCATGTCTCTTTGGGTCATTGGTTCCTCTCAATAGCCCATTCTGCTCCTTTGCCTTCTGAAGCAGCAGCAATATTATATAGTAGGCTGACCCTGGCTGGATGCCAGGCACACACCAGAGCCTCTCTGTCACTCCTCAGCTGGACAGGGAAGAGAAAATATAGCAAAAGGTTCATGGGTTGAGATGAGGACTGGGAGAGATCTCTTACCAAATATCATCATGGGCAAAGCAGACTCAGCCTAGGGATGTTAGTTTAATTTACTGCTAATAAAATCAGAGCAGGGGAATGAGAAGTAAAATAAATCTTAAAAACACCTTGCCCCCACCCTTCCCTCCTTCCCAGCTCTACCTTCTGCCCTTCAGCAGTGCAGGTAATGGGGGTTGTGTTCAGTACATCACATGTTGTTTCTGCTGCTGCTCAAGAAGAGAAGTCTTTCCCCTGCTTCAGCATGGGGTCCCTCCCACAGGGAGGAGGAAATTCACCTTCCACAAACTTCTCCCACATGAATTCATCCCACAGGCAACAGTGCAATGTGGGTCATTTTGCCATGGGGTGCAGGTCTTCAGGCACAGCCTGCTCTAATATGGGTCCTCAATGGGGTCACAAGTCCTATCAAGAAACCTGCTCCAGTTTAGGTTCCTTTCCCCACATGGTTCCACAGGTCTCTGCCAGGAGACTGCTCCAGCTTGGGTCTCCCAAGGATTCGCAGTTTCTTTTCAGGCATCCACCTGTTCCAGCAGGGTCTTCTCTGTGGGCTGCGGGTGGATCTCTACATCCTTGTGGTCCTTTGTGGTATTGTCTTCACCATAGGCTGTAGGGGAAGCTCAGCTCCAGTGCCTGGAGCACCTCTTCTCCCTCCTTCACTGACCTTGGTGTCTGCAGTGTTATTCCTCTCACAAATTCTTACTCTTACAGCTTTTCTCTAGCTGCAATTGCATCTGCGCAATAACTATTTCTTTCCTTCTTAAATATGTTCCCACTATTTCTGGTTGGCCCAGCCCTGGCCATTGGCAGATCCATCCTGGAGCCAGCTGGCATTGGCTCTGTTGGACATGGAGGGAACTTCTGGCAGCTTCTCACAGAAGCCACCCCTGTAAAACTCCACTACTAAAATCTGGCCATGCAAACCTTTTTGCTTTACCCTTTCCCCAAAATAGGAGGTGCAACAGCCCCTTGGGCAGCCTTTATTGATTCTTAAAAGTCACCAGCCTACTGGGATGAATGCATCTGTAGAGAAATGGGGATGTGTCTTGGGGTCTTTCCCAGTGACAGGAACAGAACTGAGGTCTCAGTGGAATTTCAGATGTCTCTCTGGAGCACTCTGGTAAGCCTTGGGAGAGTCACCTCCACAGAAGCCTGGAAGTAACGCACTGAGATTTTATCATGTAGGTGTGATTGTATCTTGGCCATGAACATAACAAAGATGTCAGAAAGTAATCCATTCTTAGTTTTTTTCTGCTTAAGTTGGCCTTGTATGAGAGAACAGAGTACAATATCAAACCTGTAAGAAACATAAAATTCTAGTTTCTCTGTTCATTTCTTTTTTTAAGTGAAGGGCTTTATTCACAGTATAAGAATAACTATAGCTTTAGCTGTTAGTCTGAAAAAAGCTTGTAATTTATTTTCTAAATTTTAATGAAAGCTAAATGGTCACCAGCCAAAAAATCCTCATACTAATAATATTTAGTTTCTGGTTTAAAAGATGTATTTCTTTTTGAACTAGATCTGATCAATGCACACAGCGTCTTTTTCCAAAGATTTTTTTAAAATGCTTCGCTCAAAATTGTCCAGATTTTTGATCAAATAATTTGGAAAAATGTATCTGGTTTGTTCTCACATTGGGGAGGGCTTTTCTCCATTTTCTCACTTCTCTGTTTTTCCTGTCCTTTTGATGAATCCTGACTCAAGCACTCCATTTAAAGGCTTTGAGCATCCCAGAGCGTGGGAAGCCTTCTGGGGCTGCCGATACGCAGCAGAGTGCACGACCCTGCGACTGCTCCCTTCTCTTCTCGCCCACTGTGCAGCACAGGCTCCCAGACTTCTCCTGAGAAGTGTTGAGGCCCTGCCAGTTCTAGTCTGGGAGCTGGGTCTGCTTAGTACCTCTGAATACTAACTAGGTTGTTTTTACCCAACAGTAATATGTGACAAATTAAACAATATAAATTTTATCTGGATCTTAATTAAGGCAACAGCAATATTCCCATTAACTTCAGTGGGACCAGGACTATATCAAATATTATTTAAACATTTATAATAGCATTAGATAATGGGGTTAGAATAATTAAGAGTCTATTGAAGAAATCTAGCTTGATGGTGGAAAGGCAAATTATGTCAAATGAACGGGAACTGTCGTTTATGGAGGTCTATTGAGATAGTCTAGTTTATTGAGGGAGGGGAACGAAGCTCATAGAAATCTTTCAGGGGCAGAATCTGAAGGTCTTTTTGGGACTGAGAAAGAAGAGTGGGGATATTAAACAGATGTGTGAGGTGGGAACAGTGTTTTTCACCATCACACAGACTCAGCAGTCAAGAGTACCTGAAAATTAATTTTCGATCGGCAAAATGAGATCTTAGAATCAGTGTAGGCAGTTTCAATTAGGTCTATGTAGATAGACAAAATTAATGGGTCAAATAAGTAATTAATGGTGTTAATATATCAATCACTTTTCTAATAAAAGTGTCTGAAATGAGTCAGGAGAAAAAAACCTAATAATTAATTTGAAAACTGCTATGATGCTCCAATTGATTTGGGGCTGGGAAAAAAAGGAGAATAATTAGTAAGGATCAAAAATAAATATCACATTTAGTCCCCCAAATGGAGAGGAAAATTAAAAAGAGGTGGGATTGAAATATCATTTTTTATCCTCTTAAAAAGATTGGGATTGTCAACTATAATAGAATCCTGTTCTTTATTTTAAAAGAGCTACATGTGCCCTGTCCTTCCTCACTTCTACTCATGTGCAAGGTCATGTCAACTCAATGAGGAAACAAGTGGCTCTGTGTTTGTGTGTTCTAGACTTTCTCCTTAACCCAGGACTTTAAATGTTAAGGAACTCTTTTCTCTGTTTGCTGCTATGATAAAATGAACTGGCATAATAGCCATAAATGTAAATTTCTTTTCCCCAAAAAGCACGCTCATTTCAACACAAAATGAAGGTATTAGTCTAAGTGATCTCTGATAGACTGCTCACTGGACAGGAAGTGAAAGATAGGGGGCATTGCATGAAAGTGTCTATTAGTCAAAAAAATATGTTGTGATGTTTTTATTTTTTGGAGGAAATTGTTGAAACTTGTGAGTGTGCTCATTTTTTTGAATAAAATACACCTATTGCACTGGTGGAAATGCAAAAAGCATGAGTTCATAAGGCTAAAACCAATATAAACCTGGGATTTCCATTGGGAAATTGTTTGACTGGCCACACAGTGCTTCTGAGCTTGGCTTGGTCAACCTCTGTGTTAATGAGCAAAAAATGTACTGCAGCTGTTATGGAAAATAGTTCTTGTTTTGCCCTTCCCCTCTCACTGCCAATATGAAAACCAACTAGCAAATGAGCAAGAAACAACAACAATTCTTAAAAAAAAAACAAAAAAAAACCCAAGATTGAACCACCTCGTCCTTGCAAGAAATTGTCTACCAAGCCAATTCATGGAATTAGACCTGTTTTAGCTGATACCCTAGAGCTGTGAATGAAAGGCAGCTAAAAAGCAGTTAAAAGTACTTGAAATAAAAGGAAAATAAAAACAAGTGCAAGCTAACTCAATGCTTTTGAAAATGGGACTCAAATAGAATGTGGACAAGTCTGTTATGTGCCATTACTTTAAAACTGTAGCATGGAAGCTGCCTTGTGGGAAACAGATGCAAGTATTGGTGTACAAATGCTAAATATCTAGGAAGCATTAGAGCAGTGGAACTGATCAGACTGAGAATTCATACTGTGGTTGTTCAAGGTGTTTCAGGGGACCCAAGTAACCATAAAAAGCTTTTCAGCTATGAAATGCTCCTTCCTTGCAGTAGGAGTAGCTATTCTCTCTTATTTTATCATGAGTTAAACTTACTCACCATGCACCTTTCCTCTTCTTAGTACTGTGTGTTTTAATGACTCATGTACCACTGTTGGTGGTTTTGTTCCTTGCTATATTAAATTTTTCCTTATATTTATTCCAGGCCACTGCTGCTGGGCAGGATGTGACAAGCGTGTTGGTTTGCAAGGCTGTGGTGTACACAGAAGAGTGATTTCATTCAAACAAGAAGTTGTTGCTAGGTAGGTATTTTATTAGCACTCATGCAGAGTAGCAACTTGCTGTAGTCTGCAATTTTTTCATCTTTAAAGTACACTTAAAACTAGATCCCTGAACAATGGGCCAATAAGTTGGAAAACACATTTGGACTCCTGAAGAAATGCAGTAAGCAAGAAAAAACTAAACCAAAAATACAAAGGACAATATTTCAAATAGCACATGGTAGTATGGTGTTCAATAATTTGTCCTTTTTTTACCATATATTTCTCATTTGTAGATTCCTTGTTCTCTATGTTCACTGTAAATTTACTGGTACACCTTCTCTATCACTTTAGTTGCTCTTCTCTGTGCTGTTTTGTTTTCTTTTTTTTTTTTTTCCTAGCTGTCTCTTCCTCTGTTCTGTCTTAAGATGTGCAGACCAGAACTGCAAACACATTTAACATATGGGTGGAGCAAGGTGTCCCCAGTGGCAAAATGATTTTCTTGATTTTGTTGTGACTGTCTTTCCTAATGACACCCAGCATTTTATGACTGGTGTTGCAAACGTAACTCAGAATTGCAAAGAGCTGTTATTGATGACTCCATTAACATTTCCACTAATGAAAACTGTTCTGAATACAGCATCAGGTAAGCAAAGTTAGTTATTCTTCCCTTGATACAGAACTTCACAAAGATCCACATGGCAGGTCACCAGACCCTGAGCGTTGTTCACACTCCCTGGATTGGCTTTAGGAGTTCCCTATGGTCAGTGTGGCATTTGACTATCTGAAAAAGGCCCTGCCATCATCCATATACTGATTTCTCTAGATGATTAACAAAGATATTGATTAACTCTGGCTCTGACAGTGATCTCTAGGGGTTCCTGAGTTTTGTACTGATGTGCCTTGCACATGCTTATCTATGCATTTTATCACAAAACACTTTTTAATTATATTTATTATTTATTATGTTTTACTAAATTTTAAGTGTATTTGAGGTGCAAATCCGTGGCTCTTTCAGACTTCAAATGTTTTTTCTGTCATTTACTTCTAAAAATTTACAAATAGTTTGGTTTAGTGGTAAACCTTACAAAAGCGCTGTCTCCTATGAAAAGCTGTCCACTTCTCTAGGTCCAGGTCCCGATGTTAGCAAACAGACTATGGACAGACATAAAACTTGCAAACAAAATTTTACTTTTGTGAAAATTGAAAATGCCAAGCATCTACCTCTCTTTGTTTCAGCCTGGGCATTGTGTGACATGCCCCTATCCTGGCAACAGAAGTAATATCAGTGAGAGACTCATTTGATAGTGTCTCCTTTGCCTGGAGTTAGGAAAGCATCTTTCCAATTTGTTGCTTTTTGGCTGTCATTTATTCTGCAATTATATAAAATGTGCTCTTGGACCGGTTCTTCTTTGGAAAGTGTCAGTCTGTCAATGACATTTCCAGAGCATACCTCAATCCAGTGATTTATTGAGGCAATATATCATCCAAGTAAGGTCCTTTAACTATGTTTTTCTCACCAGATGATACCATTCCAGGAGAAGAAAATCTGAGTCACCGTTTAGTTGTGTAATAAAGGTATGCCAGGAAGCAAGATGCTCCTGAAACACCAAGCATGTTTGCCTCCAGGTATGCTGGCATCCTTGCACCTTCTTTCACAAGCATGTTAGTGAACTGAATAGGCTTCCATACCTGGTCGCTAAGGTCTTGGTCTCCTTGACAACTAAACTTTTCAAAGATTACATGAAAAATGTTTTCTTTACCCATTGAGCTGTTTTAATGCCTTAAAATGTCAAGGAAAAGATCCTTTTGTCCCAAGAGTAAGGAAGAGGTGGTAATGGAGAAGGAACAGAATATTTCAAAAACATGTTTGCAGAGTAATAGAGTAATATAGCACCACAGGACAGGCCAGACAGAATGCCCTCAAAAGAAGTGATGTGAATTTAAACTTCTTAACAAAAATACATTGCTTCAGAATAGATTGAGCTTTTGGTTGAAAAATGAAACCTTTCACCTTTAATTTGCCTCACTAAATTCAGCAAAAGTTAGTGACAATAGTGATATGTTTTATGACTGCTGCTGCATGATAAAATTCACAGGGAATGAGCTCCAGTGTTGTTTTCTTGGTGTTTTTTTGCTTGAAACATGGAGTTGTGTTAGCTGGCAGTCAGAACTACTGTTTGGGTCAGGATTTAGGGTATATTTGCTGCTGTGGTGTACTAATTTAGGTATTGCTGAAACAATGGATTGCTTGAAATAATTACTATTCTGTGTGTTCCATAATAACCTAAATATCCCTGTGCTCGTTGCTTGGCACGAGCATTCACATGGAGGGGCAGCCCCTGATAGGACATTGCTGAAGGTGTAGGAGAGAAAAGAGTAAAATCTTAGTGGAAGCAGAGACATCAAGGTGTTTAGGAAGTGGGCCTTGACAGTGGTAGACCCTGGCCAAAACTGGCACTGTGGAGCCAGCTCTCCTAATGGGTAATGGAGCCTGCAGCACACCCCAGCAAGTGAGACCTCTCCAAGGAGTAACCTGGAGACCTGACAGGGAGAGAAGGGACATTACTTGTTTTTGTCACTGGAAAACAGGGGAAATGGAAGTGCAGGGAATCAAGAAAAGGATGCTGCACTGAGGGACCAACAGGTACCACAACTTTGGACTTCTTTTCCAGCAGAGCTTGCATACAGTCAAGGGAAGCTAGTGGTAACCTCTTATTTGTAAGTGGCTGCCAGTGCCTCAAATGGCCTTCATTTGAACCTGTATTTATGGAGGTGATTAGGAAGGTGGTGGTGAGGAAAGCAGCTGAAGGGAAATTTTTGCCTGGGGTTCAATATTTACAAACTTGGGGGAAGCCTCTGTTGTCTATAACCCACACGTCTATCTGTGGGAACAGTAGCCTCATCTCACTGTTGTTTTCCATATTGACTTGACTAATGGTTTACTCAGGATATCACTGCAACTTTGTGACTTCATTTTTGCTAATCTTCAAATGCTGAGAGTTCCAAAACAAACTGAGGTTATTTGTAGTTTTTTCAGATTAAAGGCCATGGTCTAAGATCTTGGAACAGGAAGCCAGGTGAAAGGTGTAAAGTGCATGAATGGTAGTAAATTTGCTCATCTGCATCATGATGGGGGTTTTTTTTGTTTGTTGGTTGGTTGTTGTTGTTGCTTGTTTTTTCAGTTGAAATTTTTCTTATTCTATGTATGTGATGAAAGCTGAAAGATGACTGTTGTAATTTTTTGACTGTTACACTGACTCCCTAACTTGCTCAGATACCATAATTCAGGTTAGTGGAGTGCCACCCACTGGGTAAACAGTGAACCCTTGTAGATCCTATTGCACAAGATGTATGATAGACTGATAGCAACTAATAATGCTATAAGAAGTTGATTTTCAATCAAAATAACATTTGTTGATAATTCTTTCTTTTGCGAACATTACTCTGATCAGGCACCTAGATTTGGTTGATTGCTAAATTCAGTGTAGAATCACGGAATCATTCAGGTTGGAAAAGACCTTTAGCCATTAACCCACTGCTGCCAAGTCCACCACTATACCATGTCCCTAACTTGCAGAGGGTGCAATCATTTCCCTTATCTATATCATTGATAAAGATATTAACAGGCCTGTCTCCAACACTAAGCCTGAGGAATGCTCCTGTGATTGTGTGCCAGATGGATGCAATTCTATCCACCATCACCCTCTGGTCCTCACCATCCAGGAAGTTTTTCACCCAGCAAAGTGTTTTCCTGTCCAAACTGTGAGAAGCTAGTTCTCCAGGAGAATGATAGGGGAAGTGGTATCAAAGGCTTTACCAGTCCAGGTAAACAACATTTAAAGCCTTTCCCTCATCCATTGCAGGTCACCTGGTAATAGAAGGAGATCAGGTTAGTCAAGCAGGACCTGCCTTTCACAATCCCGTGCTGTCTGGGCCTGATCCCCTGGTTGTCCTATGTGTGCTGTGTGATGGCACTCAAGATTTGCTGCATAACCTCCCTGGCACTAATGTCATGCTGGCAGGGGTGTAGCTCCCTGGATCCTCCTTCCTGCACTTCTTGTAGAGGGGTGCTGATTTGTTAGCCTCTAGTCAGCTGCGTCCTCCCCAGTGAGCCAGGACTGCTGATCAATGACTGAAAGTGCTTGGTGAGCATTTTGGCCAGCTGCCTTAGTACCCTTGTGAGATCCATGCATCCCCAAAAATGTGTTAGTGTCTAAGTGGTGTATCTTCAGGTCATCACTGAAGATTCCAGGGGACCCTTTCTGTTCCTGTCCCTGTCTTCCACCTCAGGAAGTTAGAAGGAAGCTGTGCATCCAGAGGACAACAGGTCTTACTGTTAAAGACTGAGGCAAAGAAGGCATTAGGTACTTCAGCCTTTTCCTCATCCTTTGTCATTCTGTTTCCCCCTATCCAATGAAGGATATCCAGGAATATTTTGAATATAAATTGAATTCTAGATTTCTAAACAGGCTATACTGTGCTTGTTTTCAGTTCAAGTGTGATTTTAGAGTCAACTGATAGCTCTTGGTTCTGCTCATGCCTGTTAGTGTTGAGACCTGTATTTCATGATTCACTATTCAAAACCAAAGTAAATCACTTCCATTTGAATTGATACAATCTGCATATTGCCCTATCATGCTCACTGAGTCTGGGTTCATCCATTGCTCTTTACACAGATTCTGGTTCAGTTCAGAGTATCACTCTTGGATTTCTTTTGATTGGCACATTTGAGAGAGGTTTGGACTCCTCATAACAGGATGCAACAAACTGGAAATTTTATGTAATCGCTGGTGCCCTACACTGGAGCCACAAACTGACAACACTAACTGCCTGTGAGATACTAAAGTCTTTGTGGTATGAATATTATCAGAGGGCAGATTCCATGCTTCACCTGGTAACTTCTGGTCTGAATCAGTGATTTTTTGGCTCTGGAAGGTGTTTTCCATCTGAGTCAGAATCTGGGGATACATGGGCCTATGTAATTTAAAGGATTGCTAAGGAATTCCCATTTTGATGCCCCAAGTGGATAACCATAACTTTGTCAAATAAGGTTCTGGCCTCTTGAAATTTTTTTAGGTGACTGAGCCCTGCTCTAACCACAGTTGAGAGTTAATAGCCTCTGCATCTTATTAATTAACTATTTAAAACTCTTGAACAAACATGCCTTTTCAGGGAGCATAAACTCATCTGACAGGCCGCTGAGAGTAGATCTCTTTCTGCAGTTGGTACAGGTAAATCCTGTCCTATTCCTTGCCATTCTAATGCTCTAGCAACATTCCAGCATTTTATTTACAACTTCGAGAGGAAGATGTTAGACTAGGATGTAGCAGCATGTCTGGATGACACCCACATTTATTTTGGGAACCCAGAAACAACACAGTTGGCATGTTCAACTTGTCCTCAAATGCCTCCACCATAATAACCTGTTTGCCAAGCTGGAAAAATGTAAATGTGATCAGACGGCTGTGGAATTTGTGGGCTATGAAATTGCCCTTGGGGATGAACTAGGGAAGGTTCTTCATGAGATTGCTGCTGTGGTTGGCTGGGCTTCCCTGGGGGATATGTGAAGGATATTGTGTCTGTGGCTCAGTGTCCTACAACAAATTTCACACACATTTACCCAAAATGCAGAGATCTCAATAAGATGAATTCAAGCCTGGACAGCAGTCTCACTGCTCCGTCTGTTTTGGACTGTGCACACTTTTTGTTGTTTAGATAAACTCAACTAGACCCATTAAGAACCAAATAATGTTTTCTGTTGTTCATGGAATCTCTGTGCTTTTTCAGTGTTTTCCATGTTTTCTTCTGTGCTGTAGAAGATCATGACAAAATTTTAGGTAGGGTTTTCACAGGGAAAATATAAATGAATGAGTAGTAGCAGAGAGGCTGTTACCTAATATGCTTCTCTTTTATAAGGAGTTACAGTCTCAACTTGAATTTTCTGGGACATTGCATGAAAACATCTATAATAATTGACTGTTAGTGAGATTCTGGGACAAGCAAGGGGTAGAGGGCAAGGTGAGAATTACCTTTTTTTATGTTTTCTGCATTTCCTCTCCTACTGCACTATTCGTTCTGTTGAATATTTTCTCTGGTTCATATTTCATTTGCAGCCTTTGTGGCTTCAGGAGAGATGAGCACTCACACATATTGCCAGTATCTTGTCTCCTCAGCAGGATTTCATTGAAAAATGTTGCCATTCACTATTTTCTAGGACATCGCATTGCTCATAAGTCCCCAGCTTCTTCTCACTCCACTGCCAGTATTTTCCACCTGTCCAGGAACCATCAGATTGTGCAGTTGGGAGCATGGGAAGATGAGCCTTTTTTTTTTTTTTCCTGTTTTGGTAGCTTTGATATTCTGCGTGGAAGAAGTTTGAGAACCCCTGGAGGACGGGAAGTGTCACTCTGAATATGGCTGTATTGGGAGTTGCTCATGCTTCACATCAATTTACATCTGGTTTAAAGTCCTCTGAAAGGGTTATGGGGTTTATCTGATAGAGACAGAGGGTTAAAATCTTCTACGTCTGAATTGCTGATTGATTGCATACAGTAGTACAACAAATAATTCTTATTATGACTCATAATTCACCTATGGGGTTTCCCGTGAGGCTTGAGAATAGATTTATGTGGGTTGCTTGGCTTTCCTTTTAACCTCTGCTTAGGAAGGGGAAAAAAATTCCCATCTATAGCATTGTTTTCAGAGGGATATGTCTTGTACAGAACTACTATTAAAGCCATGTTTCCAGTTTATAAAAACCGTCTGGTTTGTATTGCTGTGACACAGAAAGCTATTACCCCTGTCCTGTGTATCTGTCTTTCTCGATATATGCTGTGCAGCAAGGGACCCTGCCCCAGCAACAGAAAACCTGTAAAACAAGGCATATTGCTGCTTATCTACAAGTACTTCATGTCACAAGGAAATTCTCTGTCTGATTAACACCCAAGTATTAACTCCTTCACTGCTACTGACACTGGAAACTGAGCTGGCTCTAGCAACTAAGTACTTTTGTGACTCTGCCATTCTGCTCCTCAATAAAGACTGTTCCCCTCGGAATTCTCTTTTGTATTAATTTGCTTGATACACCTTAAGCTTTTCATTAATTTAAGCATCTCTGTTACCTTTTGGTGCAGTGATAATAAAATTACAGATGAAGTGGTAACAAAATCATTCAGCTAAAAAAGTGATTATTGTTTTTTCCATGCCTTTAATCAATAACATTTATCTCTGAAATATAATCATATACTGGACTTTATAAGTAGCTAGTGGATGGGTGTGGCTCCTTTTGTGGTTGTTGGGTGATCTAAGAGGTGTCAAAGGGAGAATAATACCTGCCAAAGACAGCATCAAAAGCCTGGGAATATACTTGTGTTCATCTCTTTTTCTCTAATTACCTCACTGATCGTTCACTTTAGATTAGATTGTGTCTTATTGCTTTGTTGGAGGTATTTTGGAGCTGCAGCACTAGAAAAAACCTCCAGGAGACATTTTCTCTGAGTCCTCACTTTCACTGTGAAAATGGACAGTGTAGCATACTCCTCTTCATAGCTTCATAGCCGGTAGGAGTAGCTGGCCTACCTTGTGCCTTATGTTTTAATTTTCTTATAGCCGAAGGAAAAGCTGAAGGAAAACGTAACTTCTCTTTTCACAATTGGTGCACTAGGAAGAAAAAGAAATGGAGAGGTAGCTTTCTAATCTCTCCTTATAAATCCTTATAAACAAAATTTCTTGGTAAAGCTTAAGGGGAAGCAACAGGTTTACTCTAAACAAAGTCAGTCTATGTTTCTGAATGGGAAGGATGAATCAACAGGTAGTACAGGTATAAGAAAAACCCTACATTGCTGAAAAAGTAGAGCCTTCTCTATCTCCCCTTATATCTGAACAGGATATGTCTTCTGAACATGAAAGCCAGGGAATTGAGACTCACTGTGACTGTGTTCCACAGCTCATTCCTCCACTATCTTTGTGGCTGGTTGTAGCATTCAAAAGTTTTTCTCCATTCAGTTCTACTGAAGACTTAAAGCAATATATTGGAATTTTTACATGTTTGTCTGAGAGTAAAGGTTTCACTAAAATGCAAGGATTCCTTGGCTTATGTCCACAGAATCACAAGCATTTAGGTGCCTGCAGATCTGTTTCACCATTTTGGTTTTGTGTTAAAGTGATTGTAAGGGATTCAGCCATTGTGAGGTTTGCCTCTTTTGTTCAGTTGTCTCAACAGCATCTGAGAAGGTGTTAACTGCTGGAAAAGATTCCTATCTTGTGTCAGAATTCTCCGTAAAATACAGCCCACAAAATTTCCTTGGGCTTTTTTATGTTAATAAAACCTGCATGTTTTCAAAGGGAAGGTGAAATGGAAAAGGCAATTACTGCTGAAATTCAACAGCTACAGAGATCTGTAGTCCCACTCCTGATAGGTACGTGCTCTATCCACATGAAATTACCAGCTTCTGCCTTCAGAGGTCTGCTGAGTCAAAAGACTGTTTCTGAACCTGCCTGTGGAGTCCTTGCACCTACATATAATAAACAGAAAGACAATTAACTTTTCATAATTTAAGCATTTCCCTCCTTGATCCGGGAGTACCCCAGCAAATGCTTCCTGTTCCCATTAAACAGCAAGAGGCACAGAGGCACTACAAGGTAATGCTGGGGAAGTGACGGGAGTTTGCCATCTCTCTGGTTTTCTTGCTCCAGGTCACATAGTGAGCCAGTAGCTCAAACTTGTAGTTGAACTCTAGTGCCTTGACCCTTACCTACTTGTTCTAAACAGTAGAGAGTGGAAGAATGTCTCCAAAGGAATGAAAAGGGAAACAAAACCAGGCAGTTTATTGTCTCTGCTCACAAATGCCTGTACAATATGCAAACGTCATAACTGGAGGATGGCCAGTGTAGATTTTATTACCATAAAGTGACTGTTAAGGTAACAAAGGCATTGCTGTTTTCTCCTGAAGTTACCCAGGAATCATGGCTTCCCTTTAGCTGGTGACTCAGCTACACTGCAAGTTGGTGTGTTGAAAAGTTTACACAAGCATCCCTCCTCCTGCTCTAGCTCCCCTGCCTGTGATCCTGTCCCCCACTTGCTTCCTGCTGGTTGTTCACTCCTGGCCTGTGCTTTCTAGTAGCTGTTGTTCTCTCTGTGACCCCCATCACACCTCTGACTCTCTATTGCTTCTGCCTCTGTTTTCTGCAAGTTGTCAAAAAAAACTTGTTTTCAGCCCTAATCATACCATAAAACAAGTCCTCAGGTGACTGATTCTTTATCTAGGATATAGATGATTTCAGTGCTTGGTTAGTTCATGAAAATATTGTGTGTACTTTCATAGTGCATGTGTCTATCAGACAGAAATTTCTTGCAGGGGAAATGAGCATTTTCTCTGTCTTAAAAATGTTCCTGTGCAATGCCTAATCTCCATTATCTTAAATGGACAAAATATAAACAAATGTCAACAGATAAAAAAGTAATGCTTTAGCTTTGGCCTTGGAAAGATAGCTGTGATCACCTGCCTTGCTTGTGCAGCAGTCATAGCAGGGAAGAAGTATCCCAAAGAGTTGTGCAGAGGATGGAGAGGACAGATGAACCCCATGATGCCTCCTGACTGCTGATGCTTCCTTTTACACTAAGTCACACCTCTGTAGGTCAGGGCGAGCAGCCCCATGGGAGGAGGTGCAGGTTATGTCCACAGGGTAATGAAGAGGTTAAAGTGGTTCTTCAAGTTCAGGGTGTGACCCATGAGGTGTCATATTAACAAATCTGATACCTGTACATTAGTATGAGCAGAACAAGTAAAAACCTGCTTAAGAGAAATTAAATTAAGCAGTTGAAGGAAACAGTCATTTTAATAAGGAGCTTCTATATACAAAAAATTCCTGATATTCATTATCTATTTATTCCATTCAGTCACTCAATTTTATTTTATCCTTTGTAATTGAAAAGGAGACAAAATCAAGTCTTTAAAAATAATTTGATGCCATGGTTTTGTGTAAACAATACTGGTGGAATGTAGTACTGGATGTCTAAATTCCCAGTCTCTAATAATATTTTAGCTTTCTCTTTATTCAACTCAAAAGTATTTTAACAGTCATGGGGTAATATTGCAGTGGCTCTGCTAAGGTAAATAACAAGCTTTTGTGCAGATGTTTCAGAACTTAACATATTCAAATAATACAAAAGGCTACTATTTCATCAAAACTCTTCCTGTAGTCATGTGTTACTGGACATGGAGTCCCATTGATGTGAGTTGTGCAAGATAAAAACCCAGAAGCTAAATAGAGCCCTCAGGAGAGAGGATCGCATTTTGCACTGCCTTTACTGTCTGTGGGCATCCCCACTACTGCACAGGCAGTGTGCACAGCTCAGGGCTGGATGCTGCCTGTATATAATAATTTTCCAGAGGGGTAATGTTTGGCAGACATGAAAAGGAGGAGAAAGTTAGGCCATAAACACTCTCAAATGTCTCACATCGCTATCTCCAAATCTTCCCTGTGCTTGTTTCAGAGGCTATGAGCTGGGCTCTGAAGAGGCACACGGGGAGAGGCAGCATTAGGAGAGGATGACTGAGGAGAGATCTTGTGAAGTTTCACCTTCTCTGAACTGGGATAATTATGAAGTTATATCAGTTTGTCATGGCTAAAAGTCTGACCCAGATGAGCAGAAATGCAAATTGGACATGAAACCCCAAACTTAGCATACTTGTCTTCATGCATGAAGGAGCACCTGACAATGGGCTGGAGGGAAAAGTCCTTGAAGCTGGTGAGAATCCTCCTGTCGCTCTGCTGCCTCCTCAGTGATGCTGCAGCAGAAGCACAGGACACTTGGCCTTACATTGCTCCAGCAGATTTGTTCAGGAAAAAGATTGTTCTATTTTGCAAAGTTAATATTCATCAAATGTTAATGAAAATACATAACAAATAATTATGACAAACATACCATCTGATTAAGATGAAAGAGGATGACAATTCTTGTGAATTTTTAATCTAAAAAAATAAAGAACATTACATTAATAAGACTTAATTATATCATTAAATATTTAAATTTACTTTCCATAGTAGATTTTATTTTTATTTAACATATTTTGTTTTTAAATATTGCTAACATTTTTATGAGATTTGTTCATAAAACACATAAACAGATATGGTTTTGTGAGGCAAGAGGAATTTTAATGTCATGTATTCATTATATTGATAACAATTTCAATTTTATTTATCTTCAAAAAAAGCTAATAGAATCTCTTCACAATTTATTATAATTCACAATATCTCCAGCTATAGATAAATATTTAATAACATTACTAATGCATCATGCACACAGTATTTATTAATTGGAAAATATTAATTACTAGTTGTACATTTCAATAATTTGCATTTAAAATTAATACTACATTTTTACAGGAAACTGTGATTAACTTTGGGAATCCGACTTCAGCTGTCCCAAAGACAGGCAACCAAAAGTGCACACTGCAAATCTAGCTGTCACTCCATGAGGCCGAAACCAGGGAGTGAAGAGGACTCTGAATATGAGAGGATGCCACCAGACAGATGCTGCAGAACATGTACCCTGCAACACAGGCTTCAGAGAAAAGGAGAAAAAAAGACAAAGTTTCAGCACTCCCTGGTTTTCCTTGATAAAGCTGAAGAGCAGATTTGACAATGCGGTTCTGCCGTGTGGTTCTAGATATAAAATTCACTCAGGTGTCTTTGTCTATCCAGCGGCTTTAGGGAGGACACCACGCAGCTTTCCTAGGCAAGAGAGGTGGCTGAGGAAGGCAGGGCTGGGGGGCAGAGGTTGGACAGGTGGTGGAGCAGAGCTGGATGATGGAAAGTTTTGCTGCTGCTCCAGGAAGGCAGTGATAAAGATTCAAGTTGGGTTTCTCCTACTGTGTCAAACTTATGCAGGGTATCTTGAAACTTTTTCCTCCAAAATACTTGTTTAATATGTAAGCAAGGTATTTAGGTCAGGAGTTAGACTGTAACTTTACCTTCACTTTGAAAGGTCAGTATCTGCCAAATCTCAGTTTTCTGTGAAAACAGACATGTTTTTTTCCCAACTAAACTACTGTTTTTCTTTTGGTGGATTTATTATTTTCAGCTGAAGTTTCCAGAAAGTCAGCAACTTCCTGAAAGAAGAAAATTATGGCACCAAGAACAACTTCTCAGTAAGGTGTCTTAAATACAAATAACCTTCCTGGAACTGTTCGTCAGGAAGACGTATTCATGACAGAACAACCTTCCTTAGGGGTATTAATCAGTTAGATTAATCTGCAGTAATTTTACTATATTGTTGGACATTTTATACATTTTACTATATTGTTAAGTAATAACAGATATGAACTTGTCAGTTAAGGCATTGATTATTTTTGAACCCCAGAGGTGGTTCAGTAAATGAAGAGTTTAAGTACCAATGCTTCACATCTTTTACCAGAAGATTTTTGAAAGGCTTTTTAAAGTTTACATTTTTACAGTGTTTACAGCCTTTACCTATCAAACAGTGGATTGCATTTTCTGATAAAGCCACAAACAGACCCATGCATGTAAAGATTTCTATTTTGCTTTGCTTTTGCCATATGTTTATGGAATGTTGTTGAATGCAAGCTACTGCAAGTAGCTGTGCAACTACATTGAGCTGTTTGCAGCTACCACAGCTGTACCACAATGTATAAGAATGTGTGCATATTGCTCTGTATATGTCTGTGCATACACAGATGTACAGATATACCACAGCACTAAAATCTGCATGAGCATGTGTGCACTGAGCATTTACAATCATATGCACTCATGTATATGAAAAAACACTAATAAAATTTTGCAGTAACAATCCTGCATGTGATGGTCAACATACCACTCCTTCTCATAATTTTATAATTACAGTAATAAAAGGGGAAAAAAAAAGAAGAAGAAAGGCTTACACAGCCAGGAAACAAAAGAGAAAAACCTCAGGTTGGTTACCACTTCACTTCTGTAGTGACTCTTTGTTCACACGTACAAGCACACACATGCAGTTTCTGATAAAATGAGTTGTTTCTCAAAAGACAGTGAAAAAAAGAGAGGGCTGCTTAAACCCTCAAGTTGCTCTTGAAATTACACCTATACCTGTTGTCATTTTCAGGAAATCTACTTTGTTTAGTTGGTAAACTTGTTTTGACTTTTCAGTGGAAACGCTTTGCTGGCACTAGTTCCTTATCTGTGGGCCAAATTCTGACCTCGGTTTCATGTGACTCCCACTGCAGTTGAAATAGGTTGATGGTGTAAGGCATGAGAGGGCCTTTATGTCTACAACTGTAAGAGCACCGAAAGGTGTTTTGCTTTTATTATTGCTTGAATTGCTAGAACATCTGAAGATGTCTATTTTAGGCAAGATTCAGCCCGCAGATATGGTTAGCCTAAAATTCTCAGAAATACTGAAGTACATACACAGAAAAACTGAAGAGGAAGAATCAACAAAAGGGATTTCATTTTAGCTGATTACATGGTATGGCATCTTGATTTTATACTGGTGTGTGGAAGCATTGACTTGCAATGATTTTGGTGTAAATCACAGGCTTTGATGTACAGAAAGGTTTATATAAAGTAATAATATTTAGTAATTCTATTGAACTAATTACCAGTTACTTTGACATTTAATGAAATAAGTAACACTAAACATGATGTGAGGGCAGTTTTTATGGACTTAAACTTTAATCAATTGAATGCAAGTCAAAGGTGCCATTTTTGCTGATGGTGTTGAACAATGGATGATGGCATTGGCTAAGAATTTCTTGTCTTCATTATTCTAGATGAAATAATTGTTTCTAGGCAAACTGGGAAGAGTTGTTCATGTTCATAGTGACAAGAGGAAGCTGCGAGATTGTAAAAATGCAAATCCTTATTTTTTGTTGCAGCTGCTTGTTATTGCTAAGTATACACCTGTTTTTCAGGGTTCTGATTTGGGGCCCTTCTACAGGTAGGACTGCAGTTTGACTTTACATTTGAGAATCACACTTGATGCTGAATTCTTCTTCCCAGCATCTACTTTTGCCTGTAAATCTGATTTGAGACAGGAAAGAGGCAAAATTTCTCCCGGCAATTCAGGTACAGATTTAGGGCTGGTTTGCCTTAAAGGCAGGATGGATTCAACTGACTCAAGATGCTTGGCTCTTCAAATACAAATCCAAAGACAGCATTGATCTATGACTCATATAAGGTCTCCTTGTTTTTGCTTCTGAAGTAAACAGCTGCCTCAAGGGCTGGCTGATACATGTAGGATTTTCCTTCTCTCCTTTCCCCTTGAGAGTAGTTGGTAATTTTGTGCAGTATGTTATTTGTACAATGTAGTTCCAATGTCCCATGATGCACAGAAGTACCATTGATCTTTTAACAAATTTAAGTAGTGCAATTCTGGTTTTACACTCAGGATGCATAAACATAGACTAGGGAGTTTCTGACAAGAGCCAAAGGTGGAGCATGAACTAAATTTTATACACACACACACACACACACACACACACACACACACACATATAATATTCATAGTGTAGCGTGAAAACAAAAATACACCACATGGAAGAATAAGCAGTTGTGCAGAGTCAGTCGTGCTATTCTCTTATCATGTTCCTTATTCACAAGTTGGTGGAATTCAACCCAGTTACTCAGATCTGATCCAGAATTGCTGTATAATTGATGATGAAGTGGGATAAAGAAATTGGAAAAAAGATTTCAACATGAAAAAATTAATAGATTGTTGGGTTTTTTTTTTCATTGTGGAAAGAGATTAATTTTCACTTACTTGGTTTTATGTTACAGATCACTGGCACAGCAGTATGAAGAAGCTTGTATGAAAGCTGTCTGCACAAGCCCAGCCCAACTCACTGCTAAAAGTTATTAATTCTTTTAGAAATTTTTAGAAAGAAAATGAAAAACTTGCTCAGACATATCCTTTCTGATGTTTTTGGAACATTCTGTGCCACAGATGTGGCCAGGAACAAACTATGAGCTACATTATTTAGGACTATTCCCAAATCAGGTTGGATTGGGCTTTACATTACATTAATTCCTTCAGCAAAAATTCTAAGGCCTGGCCAGACCAGAAGGACATACATTAATAATAGTGATAAGCTCCTTTCTGCAGCCAGTTTATAAATCTGGGTTCAACGTTACCAGGCCAATAGCAATGTTGTGAATGAAGTTATTGTGTTGAATCTGTTCATGGAGCATGCTGTTCTTGTGCCATGCCATTCCTCCAGTAGACTCCATCAGCTTCCAGGCAAGAGGAGCTCATGTCTCTAGAGAGTGAGAAGCCAGCCCTCCCTGACACTGTTTTAGAGATGGTGATAAAAGAGAAGGGAGAAAATACCAAATGAGCACATGGGTTAATGGCTGCTGTTTTAGTCTCTTGGGGACACTGCCAGCTGCCATTAAGTCAAAGTAGCCCTCAGGCTCTACTTGGTTTCATGATGAATAATTTAGGCTTTCCTGGTGCAGAGCCAGGTTGCATCGGTTTTGTACAATAGATACTACAGATCTCCACTGTGAGCACAGGAGTGTAAATATATGGTGGCACATATGGGTGTAATGCATCAACCTCCTGTGTTCTGTCCAACAGCAACAGCAATAATCTTTATGAACTAGAGATACTGTATATCCTTACAGATGTCCTCCTTCAGAACTCGATACTTCGGTTTTGTGGAACTCATTGGCAGTCAGAATCTTCTTTGGTATCCATTTATTTTAAGGAGTCAAGAATGGGACTGGACATTTTTCTACTCACTGAAAAAAAAGTAGTTCATATCTGAATAAATAACTGAAAATGGCTTCTTACTGTTCAGGAAGTACAATCAATTTGAAATTCGGATTATGGAAACATCTGTGGAAATTCAAGTGTCATCTCAATTTGAGCTCATTCAGATCCTGTATTTTTTCTACTTCCCAAGCAGTGCATTTAAAATCTAATCCTAATTAACACATATAGTTTAATTATAGCCAACAAAATATTCTCCTAAAATTGTGTGTGGTAGCTGGGGAGTCGTGTATGGAGGGAGGAGGCAAGAAGGAAACCAAACAAATGTTCACTGATTGTAAAAATCCTTGTTTCATTAGTAATATATATCTTTAAAGACTTTGAACATACAATGAAATTTTCCTCTCGTGAATCAAAGTGGCATAAAAAGTGTAAAGCAAGCACAGCACTCATACTCTCTTTTTCTCCTTACTCATTTCTTGGTAATTTGAAACAAAGGAACTGCACAGGAATTTAAAACTTCCATTTTTTAATTGATTTCCTCATAACTTATCACATAAAACATACAATGCTGCTGCAGATAGAAACAAATAAATCATGGATGTTATGGACAGATCTTGGGAAGATTTTGAAATTTGAGAGGAGTGGTGGAAAACCTGGGTGGTCTGCTACTACAAACTTTGCTGTACATCAGCAGAACTCTTTGGCGCTACCGGATGGTTTGGAAGTCCTATGAGATTTTCAATACTTCTGACTTGTTTTAGCACAACAGGTCTGAAAATTAAGACATCCTATTAGGCTGTTTCACTATGCTACCATTCCTGGACCAGACCTCAGAGTGGAAAGTATCTCAGTTTAGGGATACTGTACCCCTTTATGGGCAGCACTCAGGACCTTTTTTGCTTGCTGGGTCTGTTATTTTACCCTGCATTCAAACTTCTTGCCTGTGCCCTTTAGTGTACTTTGAGTCCATAGTCCAGCTCCCCTGGTTCCCCAGCAGAGTATGTCACGTCCACCAGGTCCATCACAATATTTGCACAGTCACTTAGAGCTCTGCTCTGGCCACTGGTAAGACATTTTTTACCAGAGATATTGGGAAAAAGTTTTTGGGATGATATAATGGGAATCAAGAAATGCCAGCCCAATACTTCATTGAAAACAAAACTGTACCTGTTTATCAACTTCCTCTAAGTCACATAATTTCTACTTTGTTCTGCTTCTGTTTGAGACTCTGTTAATATATTTCACATCACAGAGAGTTCTCTGTGTCAGATGACTCCTATAATGGCAAATGTCCTCAAACTTTTATCAGCACTACTTCTTGTGCATTTCCAGGCTCCTGCTGTTTTGTCATTTACATACATCTTTCTGCTTCATATTCTGTATGAAGAAGTTTTCTTTCACAAGGTTGTCCTAGCAGCCATGTTGCAATAAAAGTTGATGGATCTAGACTTCTTATTGATGTCTTTCCAAGAGGTGTCAAGATCAGCATTTTTCCTGCCCTAGTAGTAAACTAAAAGAGAATCTAGCAGCCTTGGCTTGACAAGGTCATATATTTTTTCATTTCATAAAAAAAAAAAAAAAAAGGAGATTAAAATAAAAAATGGACTTGGACTTTTAATATGTCCCTTTCTGTCAAACATGACAATGGATGCAATGAATGACAAAGTTTTTTCTTCTTTTTTGGATCAGATTTATTTCTGCTTTCAGCAGGAAAAGGTTAATTTTGGGGTCAGCTGTAGCTGATCTGAATTTTCTATATTTTTTTTTAAGTGTGACTTAGAAGATTAGGAGACATAATTTCTCTAAGAATGAGTTAAACTCAGCTCTAAATCCCATCAGTAAGGCTAAGAACATAATGTAGACAAACTTTGGACCAACAAATTAAATTAAAATAGGAGAGTGTTATTACAAAAAATGGACCTTTTCCTCAGCTGGTTCCCATATGTTCATTTGCACTGTATCCACTTGGCTGAAAGTAAATTTTCCTATTATACTTTGAACTCTGTGACAGTCTTAGAAGACTGATCTGAGATCTCTTTCACCTTATATTCCACATCTCATTGTCGGAGCAGTTCTAATAGCAGATGCTTTATTACCAGTTCTGATGGAAAAAGCAGCAAGAATATTCAGATTTTCAGATCCCTAATGAATTTTCAAGTATAGATAGTGACTAAAATAATCTTTTTATTTCAGCTGAGCAAGTTTATTCCTGAACAAATACAGGGATTCACTTTTCCAACACAGGCTTTGATTTTAAAGACTTTGTTTACTATGTTTGTATGGATAGAATTTTCGCAATTTGGAGGTCAAACAACATAAGTTTTTGTCCTAAGTGCATATTTTATCTTGAATCCAAAGAGTAGGTATTACAGTTGCAGTGATAGTTTGCTTTCCTTATCCTTCTGTCTGTACAGTGAATTGTAACAGATTCTTCTGACAATTTGTTAACAACAAGACAACTTGGGACAGAACTTACAATACTTTTTTCTGAAGTCTCCTCTGTTGAACAATATTTCCCCTCATCATTTTTGCAGGAGCTGTGTTGAAAGAGAAGTAGGAAGAATGCCTGAAAGGGATTGACCTTTGCTTTTGTGAACAAATACCAGGAATTAAGCTGGACAATGTTTCAGGGAGAGGGAATAAAACTTGTAAATTGTGTACTTCTGCTTCATTCCTCTGGCTCAAGATTTGGGGGATGGACTGGTATTGAAGGTGACTTAAACTGCACTTAAATAAGTGCAAAGGGAGATCAGTCATCTGCTGGTTTATCTGAATTATGAATAGTCACTCCTAGGTGGAAGTCATTCCCATGCCTTCTAGAATACCATTGCTATGTGGCCACTTCATGTCTATCCAGAGTAGGGTGTGGGGCCAAATGTCACTTGCAATTCTGAAATATTTAATCTTAGAAGTTTCTGCCACCTCAGAGGAGAGCAGCTGGTTTATTTCATAGGGCAGGTTAAAGTACATGGTTCCTACCTTCTTGTCTCTGTACAGAAATGTCAGAAACATCAGGAGCTTGGTCTTATTTTTTTTAATCTTTACATATGGGATTCAACCAACTTAATGAAGGGAGCCATTCCATCTTTTCTAATCAGAATTGGTCAGCAGAGGAAAGGGAGACATGAAGCAGCACCCGAGGATCAAGTCAAGGCTGTCACTTTGAGGCATGGGGATAGACTAAGGGAAGGAACATGGACACAAGATGATACTTAATTGCCCACAGCAAGCAAACATGACTCAAGGACCTGAGACTGTGAACACATCCTTAGCCTTGCTACTCTAAGATCAGAATCGTTAAGAAGACTGTGCAGCAACAGTGTCTTTCCCAAAGCCATCTTAAGACCAGTCTTTCTTCCCTACACATATAATGAGGTGATTCCCTATGGTGCTTCATCAACTTGTTGGGTCGTAAACTGACCCTTAGCTTTTTGCCCTTGATATCTCTCAGCTTTTCTTAGTTAATAGCTATTCAGAGAAAGAATAAAGCTGTAATTATTCTTAGCTGTAAATCATAGATGTGGTATTATATGCCCCAAGAATGACATGGGATAAAAACTGAGCTTGAAATATACTCTGTAGCAAAATTGTGGAAAGCTAACAAAAAAAAAAAAAAAAATAAAATAAATTGCACAGCTACACACATGAGCAGTGAAAATCATGAGACTTACGTATTCAGGACTGCAAATGCTTTTTCAACATACTAAAACACAAGTGGGTTAAATTTATCACCTTCCATTTTAATTTGAAAGATGTAGGAGAACATGTAGCTGAGGATTTTCTAAAAGAAGTAGCGGTTTGAGCATGTTGGGGGTGGTGGTGGAATTGCTTGTAGTTTTATTCATTTAGGCATATCTTATCACTCCTCCTTTTCTTCCTTCTTGGAGGGCAATGAGAGAACCCAGATGCCAAGCTGTGGAACATGTTCTTCTGACACTAGCATCTGGCTCCTTGGCAGAATCCTCCAACTGTCATGCTGACAGCTTTCCTGTTGTGTCCTCGTATATTTTTATGTAAGAAAATTGCAGATGGGTTCTCTTCTCAAACTAATACGCTATTCTGTTGACCCTTATCATGCAGAAATGTGTTGGTTTTATCTGTTTGTGAATGAGACCTTGGCCAAATATACTTCAAAAAGGATACTTCTCTGTTCATCTCTGAATTTGTCTGCAAGCTGTCTGGGAAGATGCCAGAATCCTATTACACACCCTTTTTGTGCCTTTAAGCAGTAAGTCCTTCATTCTCTCTGCTGTACAAATAGATTGCACTTTTTGCAGCAAGCACACTGGTAAAATACAAGCATATTTATTTAATAGTTTTAGTGGGGAAAAAAAGGAAAGGAAAAAATCTTGCTTGAAATGGGGAGAAATATGGTTTTGTTTGCTATGGGTTTTTTTTTTGTTGTTGTTGTTTTGGTTTGTTTGGATTTTTTTTTTTTTTGCTAATGGAGGTTTTTGTTTGTTTATTTTAATTTGGCATTGCCTAGTATGCTGCTGCCTTGAAGGATTTTTTCCCCCCAGACTTTTGTCAGAGACCACCAACTCAGAAGGCTTTGTAATGTTACAGCAGTACCACAGTGACTTCCTTAAGGAAAAAAAAAAAACCAAAAATTAAAAACCCACAAGGATTTCACTTATTAACGTACTCCAGGACCTCCTGATATTTTCTAAATGGAATTTTCATAGTCCCACATCACATTTAGATGCACGCCTAATTTATATGGATCATCACAAGCCGTCCCAGGGACTTTACAGTGAGGCACAATTGTACTTCAGTTTAAGGCTGTGCTCAGATGAAGACTGATGTATTCTCAACTTTAGGCTTGTCAAGATGACAACAGAAAATACTAAAAGTTGCTATGTAGCTTCGTCTTGCTCTCCATTCCCTTACAGAACTCTTCCTATTTATGTCATGTATGTATGTATGTATGTTTGTCTTTTAAAAGAAATTCAAACTCTTCCCCAGGATCTCAGGAGTCCTTTAAATACATACCTTTGCTTGTGTGAATAAGATAAAATATAGGTAAGAAAATATTGCAAATACATAAACCAAAATTGATCTGGGATCCTGCTCAGTAGAGATTGCAGCTCCATGGATGTTGTCCACAAAAGCTTTTCAGGGCCCTCAAACTGGGACACATTGAGACTACTTAGCCATGATTCCTAAGCCCACTCAGACTCTGACCTTCCACCTCATCTCAGCTCAAGTAGCAGAAACCAGAATCCAAATGACTCCCTGATGGTAGTGTGGAAGATTTCCAGCTCTGATGAAGCCAAGTAGATTCCACTGAACATGTTCTCTCTGTCCACACTAGGGGAACATCCTTGGAGCTTGACTGCTGTAAGCTTTGCTTAATTTATTCTCCTAGTAACAGATATTAAGACTTGATGGACACTTTTTTTGTTAGGTGGTTTTGCAATGAATAAAGACACAATGAGTAGTTTTATTGTTCTCCCACCTCAGTTGTTCAGTTTGCATAGCTATTCCAAGAAAAGAACCTCAAATCTTCAAGTCAGCATTAAAGGAAGAAGAGGTAAGTTTCTACAGGTTTCTTATTCCTATTATCACAAAGAAGAATCTTCATAAATTTCCAACAAATGCAAGTACACAGAAGCAAACAGGTCTGTGCATGACTGTTATGCTGATACATTGTCCCATATCATTTTCCCATCTTAAAATTTGTCATAAATGACATTAGAACTATTCAAGATAGATCATAAATATAAAAAAATTAATTTCTGCATTAAGCATTAACATGGATGAGTCTGGGATTTCAATCCTGTTACCCAGTTCAAGTTATTTCCTGCTGTTTTCTTGTTTCTGTTTCTAACATTCTGATTCACTATTGGGTTAATCATCTACTAAATACTGTCTCCAGGTGGTTTGGGTTTGCTGTTGTTATCTCCATGGCCCCAAGGGATTATACCTTCCAAAGAAGTGAGGGGAGCCCAAGCACTGATATTATGCAAGAAATAGAGACAGAAATACATCAGCAACTGTATCAGCATGCTTTCATTTGTAAACATTCTGAGCTGAATATATGTACTTTTTGAAGCACTTGGCATGCACCCTGAGGTCTCAAATTGCTTGAGATTACATAAGCAGGTAAAAATTATATTTGTTAAAGAGACACTGAGGATCAGGGGAAAAAAAGTGCCTTGTACTAATAATGGGTGGAGTATAATTAAGAGAAACTGAGTAGGTTACGGTTTATATTTCATATTTAGGTGACTACTGTTGTGCATAATTTTTGTCCCATATTCAGATTAAATTTGAGTGAGAATTATCACATGTATGATGCTTTCAGGAATTGGGTTTGGGTCTTACTTCAGCCATGGATTCTGTAGGCAAAGCACTAATTTTACCTTATTGTCTTTCTGTAAAATAGAGAAACTGTTTTCTTCTTGCAAAGAGGAAACAGAAATTTAAGAGGTAGCTTTACCTGTGGTTGTGAGATGCTTAACCGCTACAATAATAAAGGCTGCAATCAAAGCTTGGGATTTTGGAAAGGCAAATTTGGGATACATGGGAAAGTTAGTTAATAGATTGAGAAGTAGGATTCAGGTCTTGAGAATTTGAATCATTATCAGAAACAAAATTATTTAAATTCAAAGGGGCGATGATGTTAAGTGGAAAAACTGTAAGGAAGAGTATAGAATTATTTTGATTATCCAAGAGTTTACTGTTTGTAAACTCTCTAAGATGTTTATTTATTTTCAAACTAGCAGTCTCTATAGAAATTATATTAAATTATACTCAGGTCTTTCTGAATTAGCACAGAAAATAAATTTCTGAAGCTTGTTAAATAATATAAATAATCATATAAACATAATCATATAAACCACCTGACTGCAGCTATTTCTTCTACATGCTGATGGTGAAGTGTCAAGGAAGAAGGTGAGGCTTACCAAGGACTGGATCAAGTATCAAATAAATATTTTCCATCCATTTTCAATGACGGATGACTAAAGAGGATAATAATACATTACTACTCTTTTCTGTGCCTATCCATCACAAGCATTCTCTCATTGCAAATTCAGCCAGAAGTTCTAGGAAAGTTGCTCTTCCTAGATACTTGTAATTTGCTGATTCCTCTGAGGCCATGCAGATCAGAAGGTATTCTGTCATTGTTTTTTTCTCATAAGTCTCTGTATTACAGTAGACCTAGTTCTAGAAGTTAAATTTTGTTTTGACTCCTTGAGCAATGGTTCTGAAGTTTTCAAATTTCCCAATCTCTTTCCGCATGAGCAGCATGAAGTTTTTTCATTACTCTTTCTATATAAAAAACTCAGTGGTACGTTTCATTTCAAAAGCCTTCTGAAGTTGAAAATTTTCCAGAGCTGCATGATTGTTTTGAACAATTTCAATCTGAAAAACCAAAGGATAGCTAAAGGAAATGAGAGTAAAACAATAAAAATTATATCTTAATAAAAACAAAAATTAGTGTTCTGCATTTCAGGATTGTAGAATTTGGACAACATCCAGTCTTTATACTGACAGTCTATAAGCCTTGGACCAAGAATTTTTAATATGCATATTTACAAGTCCCATGCAAAGAGATTAGATTTCATAGACAATGACAATGGGGTGAACTTGACTGTTGATGGTAGGAATTATGTTTTACAGGAGAACTATCAGAAAAATAATGAACTAACTATTACAAGTGCTTTCATGATTAGTCTTGGGAATGATCCCATTTAACTTATTGTCTAGTGATATAGGACATACAGGAATGAAAAGTCAATGTGTAATTGTGAGGTGTACAGATAAAATGGGGAAGGATCATCTTAACAAAGGATTGGACCATCAGGCAAGGAGAATCAAATGATTTCATTGATGTGAGTGATGAGGTCAGGTGAAATTTACCAGCACAGATTGCAAAGCCAAGAACTTAAGGACCTTGTTCTTGAGTAGGATATGCATTTATCAGTTGAGGATAATGGGAAAAAAAGTGAACATACTGTTTTATCTGGGATATGACTTTAAGTTGCCATGCAGAGCACCTCTGAAAGTCTATTGCAATTGTATAGTCCATTAGAATTGTAAGATGTGCTATCATTTAGGCATTTTCATGTTATTTCATTGTTCATAGCATTGGCAAGGTCTCAATTTATGCAAAGTTTTGGTCACTTGTGTTCAAGAAAGATGACCTTAAAACATAAGCAGAGAAAGATTACTGATATGTTTATAGGAATTGAGAATTACTCTCATGCAGAGAGACTAAATGAAATGGGTTGTTGAGCCTAGACAAACAAAGGTTGGGAGGAATTAGGGTGGTTCTTCAGAACTGCATTCAGGAGTAAGTGTTAAAGACAAAGAACACTATTTAACTCAAAAGGTCTTTGTGGCATAAGAACTATGGTTCTAAAATTGTGAATAAATATAGAGTGGATATTAGCAGAATATTTCTCGCTATGCTTGGAGTTATTTTTCCAGATATAGTAGCAGTGTAAACTGAAATTACTTGAATGTGATAAGTTTTAAAAGAGTCTGCATTTTTAAACAAGTGAATTTCTGGAACACGGAATCTGTGATACAAGTTTTTTGATGTCCAGTAGGGAGTTGTAACCAAGGGTGACTGACCTAAGACTGAACTGTGCTTTATGTACATCTTGCTCATACTGCAGACTGTATTTAAGAGTTCCTATGTGTTTCTCAGAGGGACCAGGAAGTAAATTCTTTACATCCTCCCTTCCTAGGAAGAGCTCATTCTCTCTCCCTCCACTACCCGCATAGCCAGGTTGGCAGGAATATGTTGCCTTTCTCTGAATTTTGGGGGGTTATTTAACTTGCTAATGTAACTGGGGTTTATAAAACCTCAGCAATCTGCTCTTGGAGACAACCTCTCCTTTTCTTTCAGGACTGTAAGACACTCCTCTTCTTATGTCTCTGTAAACTGGCATTTGGTTTCAAATTTGTTGGAGCATGCAAGGTGGCTTGTGGAGCCTGGTGACGTGGCACAGAGGTTATGTGAAATCTTCCAAGTGAAGCCTTGACTGTAAGGATGTATCTAGCTGTACTGGATTTCTGCAGTCAGGAGGTGTTGCAGGTTTCATATGCCTGCAAGGATCTTAGTACAGCAATGCTGCAGTTTGGCTGGCACTGGTAATGCCTTGCTGTGTTGAACTTCTCTCTGAACACTTGTATCAACATATCAACAATATGCAGTCACTTCTCCAGACAGATTCAAACCAGCTACAATAATAGAGAGCATGTACTTCTGGAAGGAAAAAAAACTCTGAGGCTTCAAAAGTGTTTGTTAATTGAATATAACCTTTTTCCTCTAGCTTTAAAGGGTAATTGTACAATGTCATTAGCTGCTTTTTTTTTTTTTTCTTCTATTTTGGTAGTGAAAAACAAAACTAAAGTGATTGGGGTTTCACACATGCTGGAAAAACCACTAAAGGTGCAAATTTTTCATGTTATATTTCTTCTTCTGCCTCTGATTTTCAACATAATTCTTACCCGAAAACAGTTAAGACTTTCACGACTCAAAACTGGCCATTTTCAGTGTGAATCATTTGTAAATTAGTGGTTTTACAATAGATCTGAGAAAAGTCTAAATTTCAAACTGAATTTTGACTTCTCACAGACTCAAAAGGAGATTGTTGAACTATGAGAAACAAATCTGCTATACAGATTCACTCATCCACATGCAGATGGAAACCAGTGGATTTTGCGTATCAGTGGTATAAACTCATCATGATATGCCTGGTAATGCATAGCAGAAATGTTTGAAATCACTTATTCAAATTGTAGAAAGACATTACACTAACAGAAATGGAGTTTTTTAGATGGTCTGAAGCTCTCTTCTGGAGTTGCAGTGTTGTAGAATGAATTGTACATACCTACATGATTATGTTGAAGAAGACACAGCTCATTTCTAGTACCTTGCCACTATCACCCTGCCTCATAAATTCTATATCCATGTCTTGTAAGTGTCTTGCCAAACGAAGCCCATTGGAAAGTTGCAACTCTTCCTGACTTCAGTAGTTCTTTTTTAAGTGTTCTGGAATAGCAGTCTTCAAGAATTGCATAATGTTTTACTGATTCTAAATGCTGATGTTTGTGTTTTGCAATGGTTGGGGCATTATAATATATAAAGCACACTAGATGCAGTTAAATAATTTTCAAACCACTAGGAACTCCATTTGATGTGCAAAATTAAGCTCTATCGAGGATGGTACCATTTTTTTACATTTCTATGTGTGTGTATGTGTCCAGCTGTGTGGTGAGGAACCAAAACATACACCTTGTAAATAAGAAATCAGTAACAACAAGTCAAACTATCATGCAAGAGGTTAATGAAAGTGGATGTATTTGGAGGTAAAGTATCTTTTTCCAGAAAAAAAACTTCTAAAATTCATTAAATTTTACCACCTTAGATCCATAATCATATGCTGTCTTTAAAGTGTCTTAGCCTGAGAATATGTCCTAGTAGTATATACTGAGTTCTACTCTCTATATTTTTAATGGTGAATACATGGTAGAGACAACTGTGGTAAAGATGAAAATTGAATTAGTTTTAAAATGTCCTGATATATAAAATATTTATCACTAGGAAAATCTTCCAAGTAATGGTTACACACCCAAGTGCTGTAAAAAGTTTGGTGAAAGAAACCACAAATGCACATTATCAATTATTAAAATGTATATGTTATTATTATATATATTTAGTCTTAGTTTTGCTTGAATAATAAAGTAGTTGTTGGATTTAGCAATTTTACTGTTTTTTATGGGCTTTGAATTAGGTCAGACTCCTGAAGCTTGTTTGTGGATGCAATTGCAAATAACTTCAAAAGGGACACAGACTGAGTCTCTTAAAACTTAGAGCAACTCTTGTCAACTGCTTGTCAACTCTAAAAGTGCCTGGATGTACTGGATATCTAACTTTGGACTACTGAGTTTATAATTGCACCTAATTTTTATGCCATGAATAAGTATGTAAATGCTCCTTGCTTAGGCCTTTATTTCCAAAGGGTCAAGGAACCAGACCAAGTAGAATTTCATGATGTTTTTAGCGGTGCAGCCCAAATCCTTTTCCGTCAGTATTTGTTTCAGCAGTTCTGTTCTTAGTTTGTTGTCTTCTGTGCATTCTGTTCAGAAGTGTCAGATTTTCTCTATGCAAACAAGAACAAGCCAAGTGGTATAGCTTCATAACTTTCTAACACGGTGTCTAAAAGTTAGGTATTGGAATATTTACAACACTTAGCATTTGTCAAATCACTTTGTAGATCTAGCCCCAGTTCTGTATGAATTTACATGGCAATAATTCTTGTTATTGCAGGTTGGATTGACTAAAAATAACAGTTCATGCACTCCTCTGGACCAAATCACTACTAGGTGTTGAAATCAATGGGTTTAATGAAGTCACAGATCAAAATCTTAGGCTGACCCTTTTTCCAGGAAGGGAAATGAACACTTTTTCAGTAATCGCAGGATATTACACTGGCTTCAATGGAGGTATTAATCAGCAGTGTGGTGAATACTTAAAAGTAGACAAGCATGTATAAGTAGAATGAGAGGTGACATTTTGCTACTAATGACTTTCTGCTCCAAGACATTCTCAGCAGTAGTAATTGAGTGGATGCAGGAACACACAGTCAGGGAGTCACCACACAGCACCTCACAGGTAATTCACATTGTCTCACTGAGTATTTATGTAGAACAAACATGTTTTTTCCTAACATGGTTTTGTAGGTATTTTTTTGAATCTCTGCTTTCATTTGCCCCACTTTATCTTCAAGCTCCTTTTTCTGTAGAATTCTTCGTTCCCAGAACAGATGCAGAGTAGGAGCAACCACAGTAATGCAAAATCTGAGGCAGAATGAATAAGCAGCTGGGGTACTGCAAAGGGCATTGAGGTAAGAAGAGCGTGCAGTGATGTCTTGAGCTTGGTGGTAAGGTGGACAGACTTGCTGCTCATAGCTGAGAGTGCTTTAGAGAGAAGTGATCTTGAATATGGCATAGTTCTAGTTCAACAGACAGGATTTAGGTACTCATAGACCTTCTATTGTGTTAATTTCGAGTAAAACTCACATCTAAGCTCAGCTTTCCTGGCTGCTCAGAGTTAGAATTTGGCTCCTCTCTTAGACTGCTTCTCCAGATGGAGAAAGTCAGCTGTGGTCCAGGACTGACTTTGTTTTGAACTCTGCCCATGAAGGAAGAATTTATTTGGCAAGTAGTAGGTCAGGCTTGAGTTTGCTCACCTGTGAGTCATCTAAGATGGCACTTGATATTTGTGATCAGAAAAGGGAACATAGCTGTACAGAGTCATGGGATTGGAAAACTGAGTGTGTACACCAGACTGGTGTCCCTCCAAGGCAGGGAGTTGGCTAGGTTTTGATTACTCAAGTGATAATGGCTGAATCACTCTATCAGACAACCAAGCACTTTTATAGGATGGTTTGGCAGAAGAGAAGATGTTACTGTTAATCCATAAGTAGGCTGTTGAAATTTTAGAGGCTGTTGTGGAAAGGCAGATAGAGAGTATGAGTCATGCAGTAAGAAAAATCAAAGAATAGATTTATGATCTTGAAAAGATCTGACAGTGGCTCTGCTTAGAAAATGAGAGCTTAAAAAAGGTTGATGTATTCTGTCTATCTCATTTGGCTTGAGATCCCCAATTGCACTTTGGAGTAACAAAGGGGATTTTATTGCCTCACCTGACTTAACAATAAGTTTGCTGTCCAAAGGGCAGGCTGCTCCACACACACACACACACACACACACCCACCCTAGCTTCCCATATTTTCCTTAACTCAACTACAGTAATGCCACAGCTGAAGAGTGAGTCACATCAACAAATTAACTGTATCTTTTTGTTAGTCTTCTGTCATATCAGGGAGCTGAACTGAATCAGCACTGGATACAAGTGAAATATCTGTAAGGTATGCTTTGGCAAGGCAAAGGAGAGAAGCAGCAACGTGCGGTTAAATTGAATTTAAGTCTCAAAGTGAGGCTGCATTCTTAGATTGATGGAACCAATGGGACCTGATTATCAGCTGGTTAAAGTCATATAGTTTTACTGTTTTTAATAGCTCCACTCTAGTTTACCTCTGTTGATCTAGATTGATTTAGAGGTATAAATTCACAAGCTGGTAAGCAACTAGTTTCTCTTCTTGTTTTCTTCCTGTTTTTCAACAGGAAGTTCTGATTTATCTGCTCTTTCAGCAAAGCCTTTTAAAAAAAAAGGAAAAAACAAAATCTGCTATAAATCCATAAAAAACTTGAACTCAAGCAAAATAATATCTTGGTAGCTATTTTATGGGGTTATTTTGCAAATGTTTCCTCTTCATTCAGAGACAGTTCTAAGACTTTGGACTTTTCATGCATGCACGTTTATGCATGTATGTCTGTGAACATGCACTCATGTTGCAAAAAAATACCATATACTAGCACTCAAGTGATTCTTTCACTAGTCTTACATTAATATATTTCCCAGGAAAGAATAAAAGAAGATGAAGTGAAAATTCCATTATAGGAACCAAGAAACATCTAATTGCAAAATGCTTAGAAACTGAAAGGCAATAATTTTTACTTTTATTTGTTAATAATGAGAGCAACAGACATTGCCTACTCTTTTTGTTGAGGACTCTCCTCTCTATGACAAGATTTTATAGTTTAAGAGTACTGAAGTAAGATGCACAGACAGGTAGAAATTTCTGTGGGGTTTCTGGGTTAAAAGAAGAGGTATCTCCAACCTTAGTATGTTCATAGAATGTAGGGTTCAGAGATGTTAATAATCACTACTTTTATCAGGCAGCTTTATTAAGACCAATGTTTTTTGTTACCAAATTAGAAGGGTCCTAGAGCAAACTTCAGAGCAGTTATTAACACAAGTCCACATTTACTGAAGGAACTGGGCACCTTCACGTGCACTGCAATAGCTGGGAGTTACACAATATCTATATCATTTTTCACAGCTTTGTCATTAGCTGGTAATGATTTGATTATTTTGCAGATGAATCACAGTATAAATCTCTTTCACAAACACTACCTCCAAGTATTAATCAAAACCATTAAGGCAAAGCAGTCAGTGCAAATTAAAAAATTTGCATGTCTAAATTAAAAATTACAGTAATACATCATAAATAAATCTTTTAAATTCTCTATGGTCTGTATGAGCATCCCCTTTTTGTGCCTGTAATGAGCCCATGAATACAGCTCCTTTCCCTCCCTGCCCCCCCCCCATCTTTTTAATCAGGCTGTAATCAAATTTTATAGGTAGAATTCAGGTCTTTCACTTTGAAGTCCAGGTTGGATCTTATTTGAGAAAGAAATTATTTTTTCTCTTCATCTTTCTGGAACCCAGCAAGACAGTGAAAGACACAGACTCAAAGACAAGTGTGAAAGACAGGAGTTCAAACTCATCACGTATAATTTGCAGTGTCTTTGGCTGTAGCAAAGTAAATATTTGCAAAGGGTGATATATCTTATGCAAATAACATTGAACTATGAGGAAAATGACTGAGTTGTGTTTTAGGTACTATTTCATTTTAGAACTATTAACATCTTATTTCCAGCATGGAAAAGATTAGAGAACTTTCATTAATATAAGTCACTACTGAGATATAGAACACATTCTCCTTCCCTAGAAATAAATTCAGAAATGCTGAAGAACAGCTCAGCAACCTGGCATTTTTCAGCTAATTACTGTCCTTCACTTGAAAAGCAATATTCAGGGTACAGAAGTTTGCTGGCCTGTTGCTTCTAATTTATTTACAAGTTGACAAGGTTGGCCTGATATGTGAATTTTGTTTGTCCCCTTACCTCTGGGAAAGGACATTTTGGGAAGAAATTTGTTGCAAAGCAGCAGCAAGTACAGATTTCAAAGCCTTTGCCAATTGACACTTTCCAGAACCATGACCTCCTCTGTACAAAGTTTGCTGTGACCAGTCCCAGCATCAGCCACTCTTTTGTCTCTGATCTTTTGGCTTTGCTGCCTCACAGCAGTCTGATAGGTGAACAGCTCACTTGGAGAAGGGACTTTTTTATTGGCTCTGGAACGATCCCAAGAAGGAACTGTAGGATCCAAAAACTTTCCCTCTTCAATCGTTTCCTTTCAAGGTCCTTTCTAGCTTTTCTTTTCCTTGAGGGTACACAGTAAGAAGTTAAACATACAAATGTAATCCTAGGAAGAAAAAAAAAAAGAGGTAATTAAAAGCAGAGTAAAACTAAGAAAAAAAAAATGCTTCTTGATCTGACTAGATTTACACATAAATTACAGAAAACATTAAAAAAAAACAAACAAAAACAAGCCTTGCATGTCCTACCTTCCCCTGCTAATAAATCTCCATGAGAAGAGACATGGGCTTAGTTATTTATCAATGCTTGCTCTGCCATTTGAGTGGCTGAAGACAGAAAGACTTTTACAGTAATTAGTAACTTACCTTTCAGAGGCACTTACCTAAAATGTGCTTCAAGACAAGTCTGAATATGTGCTCTAGACCACTTCTGCACTGTTGCTTTAAATGGTTCATTTCTGTTGCATTCCACTGAACTTACAGAGTTCAACATTAGATATTCAAATTAAGAGGAAACCCTGAAGTCTGCAGAATTACATTTCAGGATGTCTTGCTTCATGGATGATTTGATGTAGCCTTCCAGTTGACAGACAAATCTAGCTGCTGACCATTAACTTCTACTGAGATTTAGGAACTGAAAATCAAGATTCAGTATTTTGAGCTAGTGCTTTTAGGTCTGGTGAAATTTTAGATCTGGTATCACTTTTCTATTAGATAAGAATTAGTGGTTTGTAATTTGGCAATTCTAACTTTCATGTATATTTTCAAAAGAGTTTTCAAAGCACTACATTTCAGACAATGTTTTCAAATTATAATAACAAGAGTTTACCTGTTTTATACAGGAAATTCAAATGTAAAAACTGTTGGCAACTTGTGTCTCAGAATATGAGGTCCATTAAAAGATGTGAGCTTAGGATTTGATGGTGCTCACTGACCATTTGGACAAAATAAAACAAACAAAAAAACCTCATAATGCTATGAATCCAATAGATATGAGAGAAAGCAAGTCACTTTCAAATTCACAACTCACTAACATTGTTGAAACAAGAATGAGAGAAACCTTTTCAATTTAAAAAACCACATTGGATCAATCACTTCAGTTAAGTTCAATAAAAATCATAAAAGTCTGTATAGGTGAAGGATCAGATCCTGCCTCTTTATATTTACCTGTAATTGAAATGTCATTAGCAACTTATGTGTCTTTATTTTAGATTTCCTCAGACAGACTGGGGATTGTAGCAAAAGAGCCTTAAAACTTAGAAGACAATTCCAAGATTGTTGCTTTATCAAGGCTCAAAAGAAAGCTTCCAACTCCTCCATTGTGAGATTGGCTAGAACTTGTATTGGGAAAGTATACAAAGCAAAATATATTTTATCTCTACAAAACCTATGGAAATGCATGCTACCATAACAGCAGTGACCTCATATTCCCACACCAAGACTGCAGAGGAAGGAACTTGCTGAGCAGTTGACCTAATATTCAGAATCTTATTAAGAGTGAGAATTACCTGATATTTTCTTCTTATGAGGATAGCTGGGGAGATAAACTATCCCAGGCCTCCAGATAAAAACATTATAAGAGACAATAAAATCTTACAGATTGCACACGTTCCCCTCAATATACATTTACATAACTTTTGCCCTGCCATAATCTTCTGTTTCTTATTTATCATTTCATGGGGTTTTCATATTTAAATTTCATATTTATCATGGGGTTTTGTCGTTTGTTTTTATTTTTTTTCTGTAATGGAGACTTAATGTAAAGCCACTACATAAGAGAGGAATTGTTTTTCTATTTATAAATTCTCCCAAAAAGCAAGAGTTTAATTAAAGAACACTGTGACTTTACCACATATTATTTCTGCTTATAAAATTCTGTGCTCCAAAGTTTTCTTTCTACTAATCAGTTTACACATGCAGTAATCACAGAATGTTTTGGGCTGGAAGGGACCTTAAAGATCAGCAAGTTATCCCTTTGTTGTGGGCAGGGACACTTTCCATTAGACCACATTGTTCAAAGCCACATCTAGCCTGGCCTTGAACATTTCCAGGGTTGGGGCACCCACAACTTCTCTGGGCAACCAGTTCCAGTGCTTCGCGTATAGAAGTTCATATATATCATACTTAGCATCAGGTTTACATTCACACATTCATTAAGTTTGCAGATTTCTTATTCTAGGATCTCTTAGGGTTAAAGAAGGAAGGAATTAATTTACACAGGTATAAACTGGCAAAACAGAGAGATTTCAAGATTTGTAGAAGTGCTTAAACATTATGTGCTGTATCTAGATTGGAAAGCATTGAGGCCCCCCATTGCCTAGTCTGCTGTCCCTTACCAGATTGGGAATCTGGTAAAATTGCCAGGCTGTAGCTCACTCACTCTCCTTCTAGTAGCATGGCCAGAGCTAGTACTTGAAAAGGGCTACTGAATCCACAGGCAGAGTAAAAAGGCCAAATGATACTTAAATTCAGGACCATATATACCTCTAAATCATTGGTCACTCTAACCGGACAAATTTTTTTTTGAATTAACATTTTAGTAGCTATGTGGGGAAATTCCTTTTCTTTATCTCTTTAATAAACAGTATTTTACTCAATGCCTGCACTAATGAGCAGTGAGGTATTTTCTAAAAAGATAAATAAAATGTTCTGAAATAGAAAGGCAGTGAGGAGTCTCAAGCCAACCTGATGATGCATGTTGATATTTTGTTTTTAATTATCCAATAAAATTGCTCAGATTAACAGGTCACTCAGACTTTTCCAGGCTCTCTTTGTACTGGTGGGACAGGCAAACACACCAGATAGGCTTTTTAAGTAACTGCACAGATAAAGTCTGGACAGTTTTAGTATATATGACTTGCCAGCTCAAGCAGAGAGACTGACAGTGTGGAAACAGCTTGTCAGAGCTCAGGTCATGGTTAAGAACTGCTAATGTTAATGCTGACAGCCTGTAAAGTCCCTGCTATCCATGATACCTTTAGTCAAGTTATAAAACACTCTGGAGGATTCTATTTCTTTCTCCTTCACTATTTTATCCATTTCTGTCATTACTGAAAATATTTAACTAATTCTGTGAATATGCCTTGTTTTAACTGCATTATCCAAGCTGCAGCCTGTCACTGGTACCCAGTGCTGCAGCATCCAGTGCCTTTGTGAAGAGGAAGATGTGCTTGCAGATAGCTGAGAATGGCTATTGCCCACATGACATCCTGCTCCATGAGCCTCCCTGGGCTGCATAAGAATGGTCTCTGATTTAGTTGAGATTTGCTACAAATGAGGTCATGGAGAGGGGCAGGCAGGGGATGACCTCAGTGGACACTAGGAAATAATCATTATTACTCAGTTCTGGTGAGAAATCATGAAACTGCAAGAGCTGTATTATCCTCCTGCTGAGCTTCTTTTCACACAGGTCCACGGAAGGCAGTTGTACTCAGCGGACAGGGTACAGAGGGCACATCTGTTACATGGGGCTGTTCCTCCTTGCTGTGAGACACTCTTCGTATCCTGCATAAAGTCCAGCACTCTCTCTATGAAACAAAACTTCTTAAACCAAGTTGTCTTGTTATCCTTTTAATCTGGGATCAAACCTTTGCTTCCCCTGTGTATTTATCTAATGTGCTCTATTATTACCAAGTAGTCCCTTGCCACTAGAGAGCCAATGTGCCCATTCTTGCCATATGCCAGATCTAAAATCTATACATTAGAAAAAGCTGCAACCAGGAAGATCAGTGGAAAAGGTCCAGTCTGATGTTAAATGTGTGCATAGCATATCTGGGCAATTAAGGAAAACTGGGAACCTGTTTTGCTTTGTTCTATTAGAATTTGAGAAGCTACCTGCAAATTTATTGAATTTTCTCTAGGGCAAAGACAAGGGAATACAGCATGGAAATAGTGTTATTTACTGCAGAAGTCACAGAGACTAAAAATGGAGGGATACAAATAAGAACGAAGATAGAAATTAAATACAATAGAAACACAGTTTAGAACAATAAAAATAAAAGGATCAGGGCATGGATTTCAAGACCAAGAATCATCCCCAGTTATTCTGCTATTTCTCCCTGCCAAGTCAAATGCAGTAGTGCAAGTACAACAGAAATAAAAAGTTCACAAGGTAACCCCATGTTGTCAGAGACATCACACTATGAAAAAAAAATAGTGCATTTAAGAACGAAAGTGGAGTTTAGACCATTTAAATCTTGTCTGAGTCTTTGCTTGAAACACAGCATACTAAAAAGAAGACTGCTATTTCTTTGAAAAGATCACAGAATTACAGGGTAACTGGGGTTGGAAGAGACTTCCACAGATCATTTAGTCCAGACTCTCCTGCTCAAAACAGTCAAGTTTATCTGTTGATAACTGTGAAAAGAACTGTATCACAAATATTGGGTGCTGGGTAGAGAAAAGGTAAAAAATACCCTCAGTTCATGTATCTGCTTTTAAAAGCTCTCTGAAAACATGTTACATGGCAAATTGATTCATTAGGGTACTTAGATTTCAGGACAAGGGAGCTTGTTATATAACTTCTCCAAATTAGGAGACTTTGTCATTAGCTGTCATCAATGAAGATGAACTAGAACTTACTGTGCTGACCTGCTTGCAGCCTTATACCAATATCTCCTGCAGTAGTCAACTTAGGTTTGATCTCTTATCATAATTAGACAGATTCTTATGTTCATTATATATTTTTAAGAAATATTCAGTTAGGTAGAAATTATCTGTTTTAGAAAATGTCTATATTTTTAAACTTTTTTTTACCCTTTTGTCCTTGTTTTTCATTATAGGTAAGCTATATATAGGGAAGTATAAGAAAAAGATGATACTGAAATAATCACTTACACATGGTAAGTTAAATGTTAATTATTAGAGTATTGTCCCATGCTGACTTGCTCCTCTAAGCAAATGCCATATAAATCACTGAAGCTTGTCAAATACTTCCTATTCTGGCAAGCGTTTAAAACTCTTTTACTTTTAGAATGTTTGGTAACACAGAGATGTTATAATTTGTAAAGTATTTTTTTTCCTTGTTGAGTTTGTCAGTGTGCCTTGCTTCTCTTCTTTACTAGTCTGACATGCTCTCCGTTATTCTAGATAGTGAGCATTTTTCACTCTGACTTCTAGTGCCTTTCTTTCTAATCCTTTTCTTGAAAAGTTCATAGTCCTCTTCTGACTTCTGAAACTTAAATAGATTTCATAAAATGCAAGGTACCTCCTAGTACAGTCACAGCAAAAGAAATTGCTAGGAAAATGACATGTAATATAAACAGGAATGAATCTTGTATGAGCCCTGCAAATTTTGGTCTTTGATGAAATATTGTTTGTTATATGTTCCCTTATCATAACTAGATAAAACATTCGGACTGAAGGAGTCCTAACTATCAGTGTTAGTTTTTATTTAAGTTTTTATTTGTTTGTTTTTGTTTTGTTGGCTTTGTTTGTTTGTTTGTTTGTTTGTTTGTTTTGTTTTGTTTGTTTAAGTTGACAAGGTTGCTGTAGCATCAACCCTTTTTCCTGGTGTAACAAACATCTCTTCTATAGCATGAGTGTGGTACATGTAGCACCACTTCTTTGGCTGAAACATGCTAATTCTGTTCCACTGCAGTGGAGTTACACTGATTTATACCACCTGAAAACTTGGCCCAACTTGGATATTAAGCTAGACAAGGGGCTTTTAGTCTTATGTGAGTAACACTTCTATTCTCTTCCCTATGACCTCTGAGTAATCCTGACTGCAGGATTTTGCCCTCAGGCAAAATCAATGGGATGAGCATAGCTCAATGAGTTAAGAGTAACATGTTGCCCGAGTTGAAATACTGTGGCACTAGGAGAAAATAATAAAAGGAAAAATTCCTGACATCATTTCCTTGGATAGCTATGAAGAAGCTTCACGTGAAAACAAAAGTATGTCTGGCATAATTAAGCATTCCCTACTGGGACAAATATGTACACTTATGTGCACTACTAGAGAATTTATCACAGGAAGTACAAATAAAGTTGTCAAAGTTTGTGGTATCTGACAAGATAAAAGGAACAGTCAAAGTAACAATATGTGTAGGGCCAAATGTTCATGCAATTTATGTATCTAATATGATCCTATAAGACAGAATTTGGCACTGCAAGCATCTTACTTGCTAAGGAGAGATGACATACTTCCTATGAAAGGTCTGCATGATATTATTACTATTTTACTCAATGCTTACTAGATTTTTTTTTTAATATTTTCAGTAGGCTCCACATAGTAAAGTCTGTTGCTCTGTAGTAAAGTCGGTTGCCCTGTATTTAACTCACATTTGGATTGTGGTTATGCTTTCTCTTGTCCTCCCCCTCCCCCCCCCCCCCCCCCCATTTTATTTTCTCCTTCTCCTTTCTTTTTCTTATGTGGATTCTCAGCTGTAGGTGACATTATTGTGATGGCTGCATTTCAAAGACCTCACCTGCTCTGTCATCTCTGAATTTATGTTACACTTCATGGTATCAGCTCTAACGATCTTATTCTCTCTTTCCTTTGCACCTCTACTCACTTCCTGACACTTGACACAATAAAGCCCTTTTTCATTTAGAAAATGTATTTAACCCCTTTTCACCAACAGCTTTTTACTCAAAAAAGAAAGAAAAGTATATCAACAGAACACTACAACTTTGGGGATTCAAATTTCTTTTATTACAAATAAATATATTTACACGCTCTTTTGTTTATACCTAGCAAGTCTTCATACAGGTTACCTGTGCATATCTCTCTTTAAAAATTCATAAATGAAATGTGGGCTCCTTTGACTTTTTTTTTTTTCATCAGTCTTTTATAATCAGGTTTCATTTCCTGGCAGTTAAGACAATAAAAGAAAATAGTCATAGTGATGAAAACAAACTTAACTCTTTCATGAAGATCCTTTCAACCAATGAAAATCTTCAGAGTTTATGATGTGGCATATTTTATGAAATTCTATGGCTTCATTTACATATACACTAAATGTTAGAAAAAAAATTAGTTTAAAGAGTCCTTGCCTTTAACTGTACCTCTAAACAAAGAAACACAACTTGATAATCAGAAATTCTAATGAATGAGTGAACAGCTTATTTAAAAAATATGATAATTTTTCCAACATGTAACCAGTATCATAGCAATAGCAAGCATAGCAATAACCATCCAGAGAAGTTGCATAAAATCTGTACCTATTAATTTCATTTCCCTTTTGCTGAAGATGTCATTAGCAGACAAAGTTGTCATTCTTTTAAGCAGTTAAAATTTCTAAGTACTTAGTGAATATTTTGAATGATCAATATTTAGCCTATTCGTTATTCATGTGCTATTCAATTTAGCTATGTATAGTTCTTTATTGGTAGAAGAGCAACTCTGAATTGAATTCACATAAATATGTATTTTTGAATAGGAGAAGATTACGCAGTAAACATTTGAGCATGTTGGTTTTTAGTTTTTACGTTTTTGGTTGATCTTTTTCAAATTGGCTGGTTTATGTTTTCGTTGTGCCCAACCTATATTATTTTCTATTTCTTGAATACACTCATTTCTGTGTTTCTAATGAAGAAAGGATCATAAATATATTTAAGTAAGTTAAATACAGACTTTACAAATATGGGTACAAAGAGATATGTAAAATGCTGTGTCTTCAGTGAACAGATGGACCAAGAAGTTGTTGTGAATCTGGCTAGGAACTATGGTGAATGATATTTCATTAGCCCATATCAGTTACAGATCTGTTGAACAAAATAAGACTCCAGACATTTTCTGAATTACTCTCTTATATAGGTCAAATCACAGTTGTAAGAGCAAATGTTCACAAATGGCCACTGATCTGGGTGGCCCAGATTTTAAGCCCAGCGGGAAGCATTTTGGGTCTGGTAGAATTGTAGAGTATTTTTTTTTCTGAGACCCAAACCCAAGGATATGTCAAAATTCAGCTTCAGAATAAAATCCATAATGTAAGAAATGCCTATTATTAAAAGTCCTCTTTCTCCATCATATACTTTCTTTAGTATCATATGGACATTACGTCCTCTGGAAAAGTGACTCTTTCCTATTGTGCCAGAGAAAGTGAGTGAGTGTTTGGCCTGCCACAGACCTCTTTGCAACCTTAAGCAGTTCACTTAACATGTCTTTGTCATCATTCCTCACATATACAATAAGAACAGCTAGCTCTGTATTGTGCAAAACAAGTGTGGCAGTATTTCACATCAGTCAATTTCATTTTGAGAAAAAAAAAAAAAACAGATACAAGAACTATGCATATCTATAATCTAGGGCAATATGGCCTGAATCTTGAGTGCTACTGTGATACAAGTAATTAACATTTTCTTCCTGGAATGAAGGCTGTCAACACATTTTTTAATAGATTCCATGAATTAAGTCATGGTTTCAAACAATTTGGTCTGAAGTTGTGCATTAAAACTGTGGTGAGCCATTAAAAAGATGACTTACCAACTGTCAAAAGCAAACTAAGAATTAAGAAGGTGAAGAAGGAGAGTGTTGTGTGACAGCCACCATAGATTTTCCAGACTGAATGCTCAGATGCCTCCCTACATATGGGTCTGCTGGAAACCTTCAGTGCAGGTACAGAAGTCACACCTGTGTCTGTAGCAAGAAACCATTATTTCCTCTTCAGTCTTTTCTTACCACTTATGCAAAAGATTTGAGCAAAAAGATTCAGCCTGATGTTAGTGCTAATTGCAATTTTGTTATAGTCATTGGAAATAACGGTAATGAAATAATGTATTTTTGAAAAATTGAATGTAGTAAGCCTAAATTCTTTTGGTGAGCAAAACTATTTTGGTTTTAACTTCCTCTCAGGTAGACAATTAAATGCCCCTTTCAACCATAGTCTGAAATCTATCACCTTCTAAATTTTTTTTCATAGAATTCACTCCCACTGCCTGCTCAGTGATTCATAGACACCACCATATGAAGCTGTCAGACTGTAGATACTGGAGGGTAAGGGAAAAGAATATATTGCCCTTCATACAGAATGAGGGGATTTATCACTGCTTCTTTTTGGAGCTTGTACAACCTCCTCTGAGCACTACAGTAGCTCCAACAAGCAAGCAGGTATTGCCTTGTGTGAAAATCAATAATGCCTCACATGGGTGTTAGAAATGCTTGTAAAGTAAGAGAGGTACTCAGCCATAACTACTAAATGCTACTGAAGGAAACCCTCACTTTTCAAAGCTGCAGGAAATAATTCTTCTGAAGTGATCATTTTCTCTTACTTGTTTTGTGACTCCTGCTCATCGTTGCCCCCTGTGTTTCTGATAAATAAGTGACAGGGCACCACAGTAGCCTTTTAACATGAGGTATGGAAGGCTGAAAGTAATTCAAAAGGCTATTTTTTTTGTTGCAGTAAATAGCCTGTCTGAACCAGATACAAGCTTCTGATGTAACGCTGTTTGTCTTCAAGCACCTTCAACAGAGCAAATCTGCTTTTGTTTTGACATTTTGCTGTCAAATTTCCTGAATGCATAATTACAGATATATTATAGAAATACGAGTGCTACAGTCAGGTCTGCTTCCCAGTCATAGATAGATAATTCCATGAATAACAAATCCATTATCACCCTTGCAACTGACAGCAACAATAAAAAAATCATTGTATCAACAAAGGAAACAAATGATGCTAACATGTACAAAAGGAATATTGTATTGACCCAGTATATAGCTAGCCATACAGACAAATACGCCCTTCTATGTATATTGCTTTTGATTTTAAAATTTTTGGAGTAGAGCAGAAATAACTCTTTAGTAAGGTTGAAAACCACAGACCGATCTACTTGTTTTTACAGAACATCTATGTGTCAGGATCTCAATGGGAACAAAACAAAATATGTAAGTTTTACTTCTCAAGAGCCACTGTACAATTTGTTTATGGCAAGCACTGTACACTTCATATTTGTGGAAACTTAGCTTCAGTTCTCACATTTAAAATACTTTCTCTTCACATCGAATGCTTATTTGTTGCAAATTTTATTACAGTTTAATGCAAGATACTGAAGTTTGCAAATAAGTTTACTGAGATATGGTCTAGGCTAACCTGCTGCAAAGTGTGAAGGGCTATATATTCCTCATAGAACAACTACTAGGTATCTAAACCCTCCCAGGTTATATTCCACATGACTTTGTTGGGTGCTGGGGTCAGCTCCTTGCTTACTTGGGTGTCCTATATGGCCCTGACAGTGCTCTAACACTCGTAACAAGTCATCTTGCCTAAACACTAGAGCTGAGATGGGATGTCCTTATATGATCCCAGTGTACAATGGTCATGCCTGAAATTGTATCATATGTGCCATATGTAAATCCTGTACCAGGTAATTCTCCATCTGGGCTATAATATGCCAAGTAAAGTCTTCAGGGGGATGCTTATTTATTGTTCCATCCTATGCAAAAACAGCTTTCCTTTGTCCTCTCACAGTAATGAGAAGGAAAGGAAAGGAAAGGAAAGGAAAGGAAAGGAAAGGAAAGGAAAGGAAAGGAAAGGAAAGGAAAGGAAAGGAAAGGAAAGGAAAGGAAAGGAAAGGAAAGGAAAGGAAAGGAAAGGAAAGGAAAGGAAAGGAAAGGAAAGGAAAGGAAAGGAAAGGAAAGGAAAGGAAAGGAAAGGAAAGGAAAGGAAAGGAAAGGAAAGGAAAGGAAAGGAAAGGAAAGGAAAGGAAAGGAAAGGAGAAAATTTGTATCACAACAGAAAAATACTTCTTTTCCACTTCTAGTTTCAGTCTCTTCCTTCTATTCCTAAATCTTTCAAATACACAATTTTAATCCCACATCAACTTGGGGTGTAAAGACCTTTACACCTGTGCAGATAACAGATTGAAATCAGACCAAGAGGGGATACTTTTTATGAATAGTGTATATTTAAATTCGGCTGCTCCTTGGCACAGGGCTTTGTGGATATTAAAATATTTCACTAATTCAGAATACAACTGGACAAATGCATCCAATAAGTCCCCACTGATGTTTTTTCTTGCAGTAGGACATTTATGAGCTGGGAAGGGAAGTAGTATGGCAGTTTTGTCTTGTTCTTAAACACTTTCTAGAATATCTGAACACAGACTTGTCAGAAATAGGGTGTTTGCTCTGATACAGATGTCCTTATGTATCACTGTGCAAGTGTCCAGTGAAGACTTCATGAAAGCCAAGGTTACAAAAGATAATTGAGATCTTCAGGATGACTGGGGTAAAGAAGAATGCCTTATTGTTCATGCCATAACAGAAAAATTTTATTCCATTCCTCAAATAAAAAAAAAAATGGATCTTCTACACTTTTAGAACATCCATATGAATAGTAAACTAGTATTGATTAATCAAGACTTGCAATATTGTAAATCATCAACTCTATGTGTCTGAATTACAAGAGATGGAAGTTAACAGGTCCATGTTGGAACAGTGGTCACAGTATAACTGTATAACCCTAACTGTATGAATACTTTCATAACTACATCTGTGCTGAATTTTATGATGTAGGAAAACAGTATTCAGAATTGTGTTCATTGCTGCTAAAAAGATGTGGTGATTTATCTGCCCTCAGGAAAAACAAACCAGCAGATTATCTACTGCTAAGTAGCAAAACATTCCTTGAGAGCTTTCCATGTAATTCTTCATGCAGAGTGGAGCTCATACATAGATTTCTGTCCACTCCAGGAGAAACTTAGCACAGTTCTAGAATACTGGCTTTTGATGTCCTAAAGATCTGTTTTACTTGAAGGAAAAATATAGAGAGAGGAATGTGCTTTCAGTGATCTTGTAAACCTTCAGTGCCCTGAGGCACAGGCCATCATCACATGACTATATATTTATTGGTGGCAATTTGTTTTTATTTATTTAGGGAGACTGTGACATTCACTGATGTTCTGTCCATGTTACTCAACTAGTCTTTGAAAATGGTGCTATCACAGCTGAAGTAAAAAGAGCCGTGGGAAACATCTGTCTTGATCCTAAGTCACACAACTGCATTAATTTCTGAATGGAAACTAGACCACTGTACACACAAACTCCCAGGCCCTATGAAGCAGCAGGGAGCATGGCAGCAGAGCAGATCAGCTTGGGGTGACCATCTACAGTGTCTGGGACCTAGCAAAACTCCTCCTGTGCTCTAGATGAAATTATGACCAGGAAAAACACTATAAGTGAAACACTTCAACACAGTGAACCTACATAACCTACTGGGAGTGTCATGAAAACACATGACCAGTCTCCATTTTTTATAGTAATGCAGTTAATCCTGTTATGTGTTATCTCCATATCATTTGGCATGCACTGCTCATGGAAAGAATCTCTTCTCAAAGAGACATGAGGGAAGAGTGACTCCCTTTGGTTGCTGGGAATAAACACTGGCTTTGTGACCTTCAGCAAATGTGTTCCTAAGCTACACAGAAGCAGTCATCCCTCCAGGATCCTCGCAATGACTGGGTCCATTGCGTGTACATCTTTCCCAGTAAAATATGTGCTTCTTTCTTAAACCAGGGACAGTCCTATTAATAAAAATACATTGTTGTACTTTAATGAGATAGTATCACCTGTAAGCTTCAGAGTGTGTATATATACAGCCCATGTGTGTATATATGTACTATGTATGTGTGCCAGTTGTAAACATCTGTCTAAATGAGTGTGTTGACAATGAATTACTCAAGTAAGATTGACTTTTTTTTTTAGTGTGAATTAACAGCTTCTTGACTTGTTACTACATCAACTGCTAATTAGTTCCTGAGTGTAGTTCAAGGTGTTGGCATTCATTACAAAGCTTTCTGCGGTTGTTTGGATCTTTATCTGCCTTAAAGGCAGAATCTTTAGGCAATAAGGGTTCTTCAGGATATACAGAGCAGGGAAAGGAAAGATGGGCTGTAAGGTCAGGAATTGCTGTTAAAGAGAGCACATGACCTAGATTTGGCTCCAATAATGTATGGAGTGCTTTAAGTTAGGTGATGACTTTAACCATCTGGACTAAGAGCAAGTTTAATGGTTGGAATAAAGACAGGAAAATCGTAACTGGGAACTTCAGGAGATTACTGAATTCCAGTCAAAAGAGTCACGTAGCATGTACCCCTTGCTTCTGAAAACAATCTCAAGTATATAATTCTAGATTTCTAGGTTGAGAAAGATAGGTGTCTAGATAAGCAAAGGTATGAGAACAAAAATACCTTTAACAAACAAGCAGTAAAAAATTGAAGTGATGAAAAATACAATGCATCTACTTGGGAAAAGTGAAAAAGATAATTTGGAGAAATTTATAAATCTGTAATTTTTTCCTTTACAGTATTCATGAATTCAGGTTAGAATCTGAAAAGTAACATGGAGTTAAATGAAAAGACAATATAAGGCAGTATCATCTTTTATGCAGGATCAGAATATCTGTGTTTAATTGGAAAATGGACCTCTAACAAGAAGATGTAGCAAAGTGTACCTGCCCTGAAGTTTTTAAACAAATTACATATATGACCATCTAAAGTAGTTCAATTTTGTAAAGTCTTTAACACTTAGCTTCCAATGAGATTTTAAAACCATGATTTTATTTAAGCCAGTTAATAAAATAGTTTGTTTCAGAAACATGTGATTAAGAAAACGCTTTGGAGGCAAAACATAGCTTACTTTTTCTAATCTTCTTAACTTGCTACTAATGGTCTAAATCTACCTAGATACAGGTATGAAGGTTCACACCATTCACACATAAAATACTGGACTGCATTGACTTTACAAAAACCATACCCAGCTGAGGTAGCAACTAGGTAGAGAGAAAAAGTCTGGGGTTCATCTAGCTGTTTCAAGATAACAACACCCTAATGTGTTGTATGCTTTCAGAGCAAATGATGCTCTAAAAGCCTTGTCTGAACTGACTGTAGTTTGTCTCCATATTTTTTCTTCCTCTTGACTTTCAGGAAAGAAAACATTTCTTTAAATACCCTGATCGTAAGCCAAGAGAAACCAACACTTCTGCTCATTTCCTGTCTCTCTGTTTCCTCTTCTAGCCTTTCTCTGCCTATCACTCTAAAAGCCTTCCTTTTAGGGTTTCATTAGCAATTGCAATTGAATTTCTTTGATTTGCAGAAACATTCTACTACATTTCATTAAGTATACTGCCAGATTTCTTTGTTTGGCAGGGTTTTATTTTTCACAAGTTACTAATTTCCAAGAGTTCAGCCTGAGCAGAATTGATGGGTACTGTTAATATGCTGCACTAAAGAAACTTCTTTATAGAAGGTTTGAAAAAAAACAACAACAAAACAGTGGCAAGGTGTCACAGCTAGGATGGTTGACAAAATAGGAATATTTGCATGGAGTACGGTGGAGTTCTGTATGTGCCACACTTTTCTTGCTGTAGAAGTTCATAGATGATGGGTGCTTCATTTCACTCTTAGCGGTAGAAAAGTGTTGACATATATTTTCAAGCCTGGCATAATTTTTCATGGGACTGTTTCATAGAACTACCAGTGGAAAGCTCCTCTTTTCTACTCTTCATAATCTTTTCCTCTTCCATTTCTGCTTCTATATTTTTTTAACAGAGGAATCACTATAGAAAGTCCAAGGTCTGAATTTTGGTGGTGGTGCTGGGTGCTCTAACAGGTAACAGTAGGATACTCATCAAAAAACAGCGAAGGATAAATGAGACTAGGTAAGGGGGATTTCTATCCCTTTCTTTTGAGGTAGTGAGATTTAGCCATAATCTATGTGTGAAACTAAGAGACTAATATAATTTCTGACCTATGCATTTCCCTTTAAACATAAAACACAAACAACACTGCTTCATCTTGCTATCAGAAATATTCTGATGTTAATTCATTATTCTGTGAATGACTAATGATGTAAATATATGTTTTGCAAGCACATACACCATATTATGCTACATATGTAAAGTTGTCAGTGGGTAAAAGAATAAGGAAACTTTGTATACAGTTTTATGGTACCTGCTATGTTGCTTTTTTACATTGAAAGAGAAGATATTTTCTCACAATGTCTGTGCATACTCGCAAAAAATGAACGCCTCCACACTTCTTGCTTAATACCTTCATTATTGTGGTTACCTCTGTACTGCTCAGATTAACCCACAGTCGGCCCATTGATCCCAAGCTGCCTGTCTGCCCTGCTGCCCTTGGTCATGGGTATCCTTCCCCTCAGTCTTCTGCGGTCCTGAGGGACACTTCCAGAGCCATGTGGCTGAGGTGCTTCAGAGAAGCTCTCTCCTCTCTTTCCCTGGGTCAACCTCTGCCTGAGGATGCAGTCACAGAGCGGGGTCGGTTCATTCGCAGCCCCGAAAGCATAAAATGCTCACAAAAATGCCCCATACAAATCCTTACACTGGAAATTTATTCAGCTGCTGGTATTGCCACCCTATGTGCCGGGCAGGATGGCCTGCAGAGCCGCTCTCAGGAAGCTCTCCTGACGGTCCATGGGGACAGTCTATGTGTGTGACTGAGCACAGCCAGAGGCGAGCAGGGGCAGCCATGCAGACAGACCCTGTCCTCTGGCCTTGAGGGGTGCTGGGCTCTCCTCACCCTCCTCACCTTGCCTTGTGTTTCTGGATGGCCTGTCCTGCCTGGCAGCACCTTCCCTTGCGGGTGTGTGTGCCTGCAGATGGTGGATTGCAGCAGCAGGCCCCGCTGGGCCAGCGGCCATTTCCTCACTTGCTGGTGGCCGGCCACAAGCCCCTGGTGTGGGGTGGTCAGCCTGGGCCTGGCATTCAGCTTTTCCCAAAACCCAGGGGAGGTGTGCTCAGCTGCATCGCTTCTGAAGCGGTAAGAGGCCCACTGGTATCCAAAGCCAAGGATGTGCTTTTATCGGTAATTGTGCAGTTATTGGTAATTGAGGTACAACCTTGTGTCGTATCATCCAACCCCTTACCTCATCCCCCTCTTTTGAATCTCTCAGTGGCCATGATGGCACAATTTCACACTACCAGCAGCTTATCTTCTGACTTGGTGCTCTTGCTTGTACCTTGCCTCAAATTCACACTTTTTTCCTCCAAAAAAGCTCCATCAGGGCTTGAGAGCTCTGGTGGCCTTTGCAGTTCTAAGACCAAGTTGCAAAGCTTTCTCCCAGAGAATGTTCAGGTAGGGAGTGATGGAGGGTGACTGTGGGATATGTTGGTTGTCCCCTCTCCAGTGGGAAAGGCCATTGTGTTCAATCAAGGATTCAGGCAGGCTAAGCCTGTGGGGCAGGTACTGTTTTATTGCATGCTGCCAGATACAGGTATAGACAGTTCTTTGGAAACTGGCGAAGGCTAATAGCCTAGGGGTCTGGATTCATGTTCTCTCCTTCCTTCCCACATTTTCCTGATAAACAGAAGAGCTGGTAGGTAATGGTGAGAGGCAGACAATTACTTAGGGCAAACAGCCTGAGGGCTTCACAAGTGGGGCGCAACTCAAGGGCTACCTGAGATTTCTCAGGGGTGCTAGAGAGGCTTTTTGAATAATCAGCATGTCTGGAGCAACTCGTGCCTGGGTCAAGCAGCATAGATACAGACAGGGTCCCTTCACCCTGGGGCACTTCCACTTTGCTTATGTCTAAGGCTGATCTTGGCTCTCAAGAGAAAGTTGACAGAACAGTGCAGTCAGGTCCCATGGTTATACTCAGTGGATGTGTTACACTTAGGCTCTGTGCAGCTGGTATGGAGTGTGTTCGGCTTGTCCTTATAGGTTGACTTTCTTATTTACTTTCCCATTACTTCAGCTACCAGGACAAAACTTACAAATGTGGTTGCGTACAAATAATATCCAAACAGACACAGGTGAATCGTCTGGAAGAGACAAATAGTATTTTCTAGGTGTTCTGTCCAACTTATAATTTTTCACCAAGCCACGGTACTAATAAATCATAATCAGTGTCCTCTCATCTTATTTCTATCAGGGAATGCCATGACAATACAAATAAGACGTACCAGTAGGTCAGGGTATCCTTTTCTGTTTCTATAGCCATTCAATATTTTTTCTTTAATTCACTACAAATCATAGTCAGTCGCAGCATATTTATGCAGCAATGAATAAAAAGGTATGTTCAGTAGTTCATACTGATTCATGCATGATAGGATCCATTTGTTTCATGCTCTAAAAATTCCATATTAATAACTAAAAACTGTTTCCATTTTTAGATTTTTTAGTTACATAACAGACATTTTCAGTCTTTAAATATTTTTTTGAAATCTACCTTCCTTTACAAATGCCAATCAAGCCCCAATTTTTTTCAAAGAAGTGAAGCAACTGCAGCTGGAAAATTGTTTCATCAAAGGTAATTAAGGTAATATGTTGAGGTAAAGGCAAAAAACTCTAAACGTGGAGCTGAAGAGGTAACAGTATGAGTAAAAATGTGGCTATCCACCATTTTGTAAAATGACCTTTTAAAAACAAAGCTAACTTTAATTCAGTATAGATAGTGAGGCTTTAGTGCCCAGTAAACCTAGAGTTTTCCAGGCTTGAATGGGAAAGTTGGAGCAACTCAAAGCAAGTAGTAAAATTTGTTTCATGGATTTGCTTTCTGAGAAGATTACTTTAACATCCTGACTCAATTTAGGCTGCAAATAAAAGGGAAAAAAATCTATTAGAACAGGGATAAACAATGAATTATGAGGAAAATAAGGGGGGAAAAAAAGGTTTCTGAAAGGAATGAGATTACTGCATGTATCCTTCTACTCTCTTTTACCACCACTGGAAGGAAATTAAACCCAGTCAGTTTCTGCTAAACTATGCTATGTTGCCTCACAAGTGTTCAGAATCACAAGTCAGGCTTTTGAGTAATGAGATCAGCTTAAAAAGTTGCATGATTTTTAAAAACAATGTATTTGCTTTCGTGTAAGTGTGCACGTGTATTCTTCTAGACTAACCTTCCAGAATTTGAGATGTTATCATCCCCAAGCTGGCTCTTTTTATTTTTTTTATTTTTTCCCTTTTTTCCCCTTTCGGGTTTTTGTTGTTTTTTTTTTTCCCCAGAAAATAAGAAGGCTAATTATTGTGAAATTTACAATAAAATCACAAATATTGTCAATGCCATAGCTCCTCCAGGACTCAGTTAATAAATGCAAACTAGTAATAATATAAAATAAATTCCCAGGACAAGACCAAACCTTGTTTTTCTACTGTGTTACCACGGGGCAAATAGTGGGTGGGGATGTAGGAGGGCGAACAATAAAATACAAAATAAACAGAAAGTCATTAAATTTGAAAGAGCAAAGAAGCCCTAAACAGATCTGTATTTAGTGAGCCTTGAACAATGAGTATGGCCTAAGGTCTGGAGCTACACTGGTGGTAACTCCTGCCTGCTGCAAAACATATTGCAAGGCAAATGGAAAAGTAGTTTAAAAGTTTATTTTTCTGCTGTCCATGAGCATAGGCAGAGAGCTGATAAAGGGGCTTGTGGTAGTTCCATCACAGGCAGGCAGGGAGAACTGATCAAGGTTTTCCTCTCCATATCAAATCATTAATAAATAATTCTTTTTGTGGGTACTTATATTAAATCAATAGCAAACTCTCATCTGTACTCATGAGAGTACTATTTTTGGCTAGAAGTTACCTAAAAGAGAAAGTCTATTCCCTTTCCCATCAAAATTATGTGTGTTTGTGTAGTAGAATCATAAAAGACAACCCTGAGCAGGTTTTTTTGTTAGTGCAGAGGTCGTGTAGATTTTCCCAAACCTATGTTGGCTGGGGCAGAATGACTTCACTGCTCAGCAAGAGGCACATGAAACCGGTCATCACAGGTGCGTGTAGCCACACGTTTGGCTATGCTGTAGTGCTTTTTAGCATGATAGAAAATATCACAGAACTTAAGAAGTGGTTACACCTGATTAAACTATTTAAAATCTCTGGAGTTACATCTATTTTTTATGGCATTAAATTGACTTACCTGTTAACTTGGGGAGTATTCAAAATTCTACTAAAATTTTATTGTATTTAAACTATAGAGGCATTGAGAATGGCACAGTGAATTATGAAACAGCACAGAGACATACTATTTCTCATTAAAAAGCCTTTATCACAATTAGATAGATCTCAGAAGCATTTTTCTATTTGTATTGCTGTACAAATGCCATTTTTACTATTCAAATGTTTTGAAAATTGATTTTAATTTCTATTACCTTTTCACTGTCATTTCATCTGGGCTAAGGGACTACTAACAAGAGAGAAGAGGCAGACAGCAATAGGACAAGAGTATCTTGGCACGAAAGGCTACTGAGTTCTCCAGAAATAATATTTGCAATCTCCGCTGTTCAAATTGCATTTTTTTTAAAGGGAAAAGAGAGTCATCTTCCTTCTTTTCAAAAATTTGATGGGGAAACTTAGTCCCTTTTGGTGGTGTTTTGACTGGCAGTGAAAATCTTAAAGAAAGCAGAAACTGTCTTCTGAAAATACCTTACAATGAACTTTTTGTTGGGCAGTGATTTACTTGGTGTTACCAGGTGATATAATTAGTATAAGCAACTGCTGGAGAAAATGAAAGACTGATTCCATAGCCTTGTGTGCACTTGTCCACTCACCTGTCATGTACAGATGATTTTTCTATTCCTGTTTCAGGTTATAATTTTTCTCAAAATTTTCATTAAGAAAAATCCTGAAAATTCAAATATTTATGAATTATTTAACTCTATTTTCTGAGTACCCTGACTGACCCTGTGTATTATGGCTAATTCTGTTTCCTCAAGCTTTTCAGGTAATAATCCTAGCAAGAAAAGAATTTGATATAATTCACAGATGAGAACAAGTCTGCTTTTGTTTGCTATTTGGTGCCGTTGGTTTTTAGTCTGGTACCACAAATCTGAATTTTCTCTTGGACAAGGAAGTCAAGATATCCCTTTTGCTCATGTGGTCTAGAGTCCCAACAAATCCAGACTTTGGAATTTCCCCGAATAAATCCTTAGTCCTAGGTTAAAATCCACAAATCAGCTTTTTAATGTTGGCCAGTAGACAGGCGATAATGTGTAAAAAACTATCCATTTCAGATGTAAGGACATAGATATCTTTTTAATTTACTTGTTTTTCAATGTTAGTCAGACATATTTGCTTATTTGCACATATATAGAGAAATATCTACACCCTGAAGTAGGCAGATGTAAAGATCTGATTTGCATGCATATATCATACATTTGCAAGAATGTATGAGGCATTCATGTCTAAAATAGAAAATCTGGCTTAAGGTATTTTTCAAGTCTGAGAAAATTTAATTTATTTATTTCACAGATGATTAATGAAGAAACCTACAATGACTTTTGACTTGTTTGTTACTGATTTAACTTAGGAAGTTTTTGGTTAGAAGTAATCAGGTAAGAAGGATACTTCACTCCCAAATTCTCCCTTGAAGATAAAATCCTTGGGTGGCTATATGCAAGTGACTAACAGCGGTTTTTCAGCATATATAAGGAAAGTATTTTCTGTGTGTGGTAGATCAAAGAAGCCCAGCTAAACCTAAAAGGAAGTAATCATAAGGGAATTTGGTAATGGAAGCAAAAAGCTAAGTGGCAAAATATTGTAGAGGCGCTGTTTAATAATGTGACGTATGGGACAGAAGGCTGCTGACATTCAGATCAAGGTGACTTTCAAGTGGAAAGTGTCCTTCTGCTGTGCACTGAAAGCAATACAGGTGGCATGGTAAACCTCTCCTCATTAAAATTATTAGACATGAGCACTTTTAGAAAACATTTACTTGAAAAAAGTTTCCAATCACTTAAAAATAAATAAACTTTTGGCATTTAAAAAGAAGTGTATTTATTGAAGCCATTTAGTAGGGAGAATGTTGTATGTATTTGGGAAATATGCTAGATTTGTTGGTGAGTATACACAGATACTAGAGAAGAAAAAAGACTGCTTGATTCCCAAATAACAGATTAAAATAATTCCTGAAGTTAGTTTACATATTTTGTTGTTGTGCTGTTAAACCACAAGTTTAAGATATTTTCCTCTGAAATTATTGAAGAACATCTTTGACCTCCTCTCAAAGTTAATTTTTTTCATGTGTATAAATGTGTTCCCTTTGCCCTTAATTAAATTTAGTTGTGGTGAAAAGTTGGCTATATTGATAGGCACATTGTTTCACTTTAGATTTGGATTCCTCAGTGTTTTCTTTCTAAGCGCTTAGTAACTTAAGTTGCACAGAATATAAGTAGTAATCCCAGTTGCACAAATTTCAAAACATATACTTGTCACCCATTATGGTATGTTTCGTTTCTGTTAACACAGGAAATCTCACACAAACAAGTGCACTGATAACTGTGATAAACAAGTTGCTGTAGTGCTTAGTTTTTACTGCTTGCAGATTTGAGGACTGCAAAGTATATTTTCATTAAAATGAAAAAGGAGAAGAGAGAAAAGTAGAAAAAGCAAGTGTTGTTTAAATGACAACAAAATACTGTGCAGTTCACCCCTGGAAGATCAGAACAAAAACTATAAAGGAGTAAGAGGTGTATTTTTTTTTCCTGGAACCTGAATTAACAAGCCTCGGTTTTTGAATTCAGACTTGAGATACTCACTGAGCAATCTGCAATATACTGAGTTTGTAACGACTGACCATCAGCTGTCAAAGCTCAAATTTCCCACTCTCTCCCACAAGGTTTGTGGGTACTTTTAACCACAAATATTTTGAGAATCATTCCAAGAAGAAAATTACGGGAATTGCCTTCCCAGGTGTTATGAATGTGTGAAGTGCACCTGCAAGCATACCACACCTATGGCACACTTCATACCTTACCTCTTTCTGTTGATCATCTTCCCCCAGGGACAGTGTGAGAGACTTTCATTTTCTCATACTTTCTGGTGTTGGCTAATGAGTAAGTTCATATCGAGAGTTCTTTTCTTTAGCTGAGAGAACATTGATCTAGATCAACTTAAATCCATGAGATGTTCCTTAGTTTTTGGCATTATTTTATATTCCCTACTATTTTCAAGTATTTAGGTAAATAATAAAAACTTTTAGGCAAGACTGGCAGCGTTTCTACAAAAAGCTTCTCCTCATCCTCCCTGCCTTCTAAGAGGAAGGATCATGAAATTTATATTCCTGTACTGACAAAATTAGGGATAACATCAACTAGATTATAGATTTACATTTAAACAGTAACATTAAATAGAAGTTTGGTGAAACAGAGAATTAAAAGTATAGGTCAGAAGATGCAGAAAAATAAGAGAAATTAACTAAACAGTTCAAATTTTTTTCCCAACTTAGTTTTTACCAAAAGGTGACAATTCACAAACTACAGAATATTCTGCTTAGAAACTTTACTGATTAAAAATTTTCAAAGAACATTTACATGTTAAAAGCACAAAGTTATTACAGAGGTAGAAATTACATTTTAGAGTAAAAAGGTACTTTAATTTAGAGTAACTTTTCTTTTCTTTTCTTTTCTTTTCTTTTCTTTTCTTTTCTTTTCTTTTCTTTTCTTTTCTTTTCTTTTCTTTTCTTTTCTTTTCTTTTCTTTTCTTTTCTTTTCTTTTCTTTTCAGCATCTTGACTAATATGAAATGGTTTTTGTGGCTTAGGTTAACATGAAAATGTTAATGGACAAACTTTTTTTGTCTTGGTCTAGAATAGGAATATTTCCCAAAATTGAAAATTGTAATTTAGGTGTGCAGGTTTCCTTGCAAAACTGAATTAAAAATAACATGCTACTCTCAAAAGACACTATTTTTATAGCTGGGACAAACTGAGATCTCTGTTAGTAAATTTCATTAACATCTCTACAGATTTTAAATTTTTTGAGTAACATTCATAAGAAACAACCCTTAGTTATATGAACCAAAAGTACTTGAATATGTTCTTCTCCCCTAATCACTGGAAAAACATTGTTTCCTCTCACATGCATTTGAAATATTGCTTTAGAAATTCTCTTATGCCTCTTCTTCACATTGTTCTGCTCTCTCTCCTTTTTCAGTTGCCATAATCAGGTGTCTGGTTTGGCCAGGACTGTCCAAAATTCTTGGTTTATGCCACACCTTAAAGATTTCCCTTGAATCACTATTATATATTAAATTTAGAGAAAGGACATGACATTTTTCCCTGAGTTTAAAATTTCAGTAGAATTATGAAAATAAACACAGAGCAGAAGGCAGAACACTGCAATGTCACCCAACATATATGGTTACAACAGAATTATGATGTAAGCTTGATCAATGAGTTCCAACCTCTCCTTTTTTTTTCTAATGATCAATGTATATTATAAATATGATTTAATCATCTTTTAAAGCTGTCTGTGCATATGGTTTATCTTAAGCTTGCCTAATATCTCTTCCCATAGTCTAATGAGGTCTGAGAATGAAGCAAGGCTAACGCTTACCTGCTATGTAAAACAGATTGTAAAACACAGATACATCCCAGGACAGAGGTGAGCTGTGCTGACTGCAGAAACCTTTCCAGACTGTCCATTTACAAGATGTGTATTAAGGGATAGCATTGAACCCACTGAACTAAGAGCTTAAGAGAACAGCAGAAAAGGAAGACAGGCAGTAAGATAAAGATTTTTTTCCATTTTACATCTTAGAAGCTGAGTCATAGAAAGATTAATTAACTTGCCCAAGGTTATAAGGATGCTTAGTGCCCTACCCTAAGCTGATCAGCACTCAGTTTATTGTTTTACCCTTCTCCAACTCACAATATTAACTTAGTATGAAAGGAGTATTCCCATATCAGAAAAAAAAAATCACTGTATGTTTCTGGGCTAAACTATTTATGAATTGATTTTGTTTCACCTGCTGAGAAACTCTAGAAATATAGACATTATCAAAAGAACTGAGTCTGACAGAAGCAGTGTCTACTGGTGGAAAAGTCTTAGAAACCTGCAAAAAGCAGAATATTTGCCTTAATAAAGCACCTTCATGACTCTTAACATAAAACTATTTCTAAACAGAAAGACCTAGAAACATTACTGTTGTGAATCTGTATAACACACATAGGTGTCCTAGACTAATTCAGTTGATGTGATATATTGTGACCTTTGGCTGCTGGTGGAGAGTAGCACGCTTAGCAAATGGAGCATGAAGCAAATGGATCTCTGGGAGACAACACCTGGTGGGTCTATGGACATAACAGGGCCTGTGATGCAGAGAAAGCTGTCTGGGGAGCATGTGAGAGAAGAAAGGATTTATACATTACTTGATGGAAGCAACTATTTTTGTGTGTTTTTTATATATATATATATGAGAATAAAAAATATATACATCATATATCTATTTAAAATACAGGTAACCAAGAAACTGGGCAAGATAATTGGATGTAGGCAATATTAATTATAATTTCCTTTACCTCTACAAATGTCATATCAGTTTTTTTAACCTCTTTGTGCTAAAAAAAGTATGACCATAAGATAATTAAATCACTGAAAAAAAATGTTGCCATAAGGATGATCTGTATGAAAATATCATAGTCCTATTCCATAATTTTGGCTCTCTATGCAATAACTGGCTAAGTAGGTTTTACACAGTATAGCAAGATGCATATGGCTCAAATGCAATAGTTAATCTCAGTAGTGTAATTACAAAATGCTGATAGATATGTGAACTTTTCACCTAAAAGTAAAGCCTCTTTTCCAAGTTCTGAGTTCATTGTTTCCCTGTTCTTCCTGAGACACTCCTCCTAGTGCCCTAGTTAGCTTGCCAGAGCTTGCTAAGAACAAGGATGTGGGAATAATGAATTATTCTATTCATTTTTTATTCTTGATGAATAGTAAATTATTCTAATAACATTTACTATTCTATTCATTTATTACTGGAGAATAATTAGCCGGGAATGGCTTCTAAGAAGTTTTTCCAAAATTAGACTTCAATGGTTTTGCTGTGTTTATCTTTACCTGTATGAAAATATCTTTATAGCTCTCCTCACTTAACTGTTCCCACCTCCTCCCCCACTCAGACATATATCTGTTTCCCAAAGCTACTGTATTGTTAAAAAAAATTTAATCTCATCTTCCAAAGACCCAGCCTCTTCCTTCACACAGCTGAACTCCCATTGCAGACAGAAACCCTTCTCCTTGTCAGATCTATCTTCTCTCTGCTAATGAGAAGTGTATGTGAGTGGGGGAAAGACCTGAATGAAGATCAAAGAATAGGTGTGTCTGGATGAGAATAGAAGGTTATAGGTAAATGAAAGGAGGTGATTATGGAAAGATATGAGTAAGGAAGAGATACAGTGTCTGCACAGGTGTTATAGCCAGCTGGGATTTTAAAGTTAATGGTAGTACAGGAGTGTGCTCATTTTACCTCATGCAGAGGTCTTGGTATTGCTATCTTGACTTTGACCAGTGATTTTTGGGGACTGCAGTGTTTGCCTTCAGTGGATTTCACTCTGCCATTTGAATTCTATATTTCTTTTCCTGGTATTTCAAGTCCCTAATTTGAGGAAAAGAATATTCCCATGGGAAACCTCCAGATGTCCTTTCTCTTTGTCAAGGCAGGACAAACTGGACTGTATTTTGTTGTTTTGCTTTAGACCTGATGTGGAGGAAGGCTGCTTTTCTGTATGCAGTTACCTAGCCAGACTGAATATTCATCTATCTCTAAATAAATTCCATATGTGACTAAATTCTATATTTATCCAGAATCAATGTTTCATCTTCTCTAAATTCCTTTCCTTCCTTTTATGGAAAGAAGGAACTTTCCATCTCTCTCTTCTTTATAGAACAAATACTGATTCTATGAAAGATTTAACATATACAATTCACTGTGAATATTATGCCAAATAATACAATGAAAACTTAATGCTACTTTACATCCAGTCTGTCTTCTTTTCCAAAGTCTCTTCACTTAACAGTTTAATTATTACTGATATAAGTTGCACAGATGAGGCTGACTGCTTAGTGCATGACCACTTGCATATTTAAATTAGACCTGTCATGGGATCCCACTCAACTTCCCAGACAGTTTGGTACAAGAACATCCATTAGTCTTTTGAGTCCCTAAAGTATGACTTCAGGGTATAATCTTGCAATGCTACAAATATCCTTCCTCGTGATGTTGTACTTTAGAGTTCAAGTGGACCAAGCCCAGAATAGCTACCACAGTAGTTTATACCTGCTCCATCTAATCCCATACGCTCTCTCTGACAGGGACAGTAGAAACTATCCAAGGAGAGAGATGAGAAACCAGTCAAGGCCCAACATCTTTAAACTCCTGATCGATCTTCCCATCTCACAGCAAACAACAGCTTAATTTAACCATCAGATATTGAATGGTTACATTCACTGTCCAAACATGCCTGTAGGTGTATGCTTAAGTACCCAAAAGCTTTAAAAAATTTTCCCCAGGCCTTGCTCTAAGCAGATCATAGAGTTTCATCTACCTTTGTCAGGATCTCTGGGTTTTCTCAGGCTCCTCAAAAAGAATGCCTTGCTTCTTGTGAGCCTGTGAAAGTATAATCCTGATTCAGTCTAGCAGGAAACATCTGAGGGAAAAACAGGCTCTTACTGAAACTCAGGATGGTATCACTCTACACAAAAGTCAACATCAGAAAAAAAAATCTTATGAAAGACAAATTTGAAGAATCATATTTGCAGCAGGCATCTGGCCCATTTCTTTTTAACAGTATTGCAGAAGCGCTATAGAATTAAAAATTGATATCATAAAATTAATAAAGCTGGTTTTCCTAAGAGAAAAGCTATTTTTCTAGGGGATCCAGGATTCCCCACTTGAGAGCACTTTTTCTCATTCATTTTTTGCAGCTATAGAAATAACAAAATAAAAATATTAAGAATAAAACAAAATAAATCCTGGGATAAGTACTTCTTTTATTTTTACTGCAAAAATTGATTTAGGTGTTTCTGCCAAACTTAGACTATGTAACATGAAACACAGAGGGAGAACATTATCTTCATCGTCAGATCTTGTCAGTGGGAGAATTTCTCTACCCTATTACTTATATTGCAAAACTTACTTGTTTGCACGTACATCCTCTAAGAGTTGCTTTAGGCTGTAAAGAGAGAAAAATAAGTTAACAAGTCAAAGGTTGTAATGGTTCCAACAGTTTGCCTAGGCAGGTTGATAAAGACGGTGAGAGATGTGTATATTTGATTTGTTTGGCATGTAAAATGGTCTTGAGATGGTAAGTGAAAGGAATCCTTTATGCAGTCCTGTCACTGTCAAACAGAACCAGTTGGGGCAGGGTGAGTGTCTCCTTTGACATTGCAAAAGACAAAAAAAGAGATTGAAAATAGTTTGCACTTATCTAATATCGCTAATGAAACCACAATGATGTCAATTCTGATCAAGCTGTAATCGGAGTTGCTGATTGTGTGATAACAGACTTCCTTTTTACGTGTTTTCTGCATGTTTGCAGTGGAAAAGACCATAAATGATTAACTGTGGGCGAGTGGAAATAGTGTAGAAAAAATAACTTTGCCACAACAACAACAAATGAGAGAAAGAGAGGACTTCAGAGTGAGTGCAGAGAGGAAGGGGAGGAGAAGAGAATTCTGAGTATTAAATATGTGAAAGAATACTCATTTACTTTATAAGAAGTGGATCACTCACACAGACACATTCACAACTTTGTGGTTATTGAAATTTGCGTAAGTGCTATTAATCAGCTCACCACAGATTATCATAGCTGTTTCTTTGGAAATTACACTTGAATTTAAACCCAGTGTTAAAAGGGAAAGCAGTAAAAAACATGACTAAAATAATAAGAAAATGCAAAAGTCTGCTTAAATCCTTTTGGATCAGATTCTGCCACCTATACTCAGATTGAGCAAAACCTTTCACAATAAAAAGTCCTTCCTGAAGCCAGTGGGGTCCAGAGAGCAAAGTGTTTGATAATACAACCAGCAAAACATCATCCTTAAATCTACCTCACACTCTCAGGATTTTTTTAAAAGTTATTGCACAGGAACCTGTCTGCCTGGCATAAAATAAAGGATTACCCAGGGTTAGATTTATTTGGGGTGGATAAGCCAGTCACAGCCCCTCCAATTAGCACTGCTGGTTTGTGTCACCTGACTTGATTGCAGTTTGCATTTCTGTGTCTCTGCTCCCTTTCACAGCATGGCTGGATCTGTCTCTGAAATTGTGATCAAGGTGGTAGACAGGTGACAAACAACAAACCTGCAACCAAACCACAGTTTTAAGAAAATACTCTGAAATAAAACAGAAGAAAGTGTAAGCAGAGTGGCTGTAACTGGTGAATATTGTTGGTCAGGCAATAATCAATTCTGTCAGCCTTGTTCTAGCTGGACCCTGTTGCTTCTTGGAGAGGAAATCACTTCAGCAGATTAGTTAATAAATGTGCTTAGCTGGATAACCAGTGATCTCAGACTCTTTAAAAGGAAATACCCTCATTACTTAAAGTATAATAAAATAATAAACATTCCCTCTTCCAGTACCAGGAAGTTTTATCAGTTAACAAGTATTCTGAAGTAAGCAGGTAGGAAGTTGTTGCTAGTTATCTATTATATTTTTCTGTTTTCTGTTTTATTCTTTCTTCTCCTCATAGCAGGCATAGAGGTCAATACAGACAGAATAATACCAATATTATTTTTTAATAGAGATACCTTTCTAGTGGTTAGGAATCTTCACAAGTATATTCCTATGTACATCTTGGGCAGCTGAAAAACAATTTTATTTCTAGCAGTAAGTGAAAGAGTAGTTTTTGACCTCTTATTGGTGTGTGTTATTTGGTTAATATTTTTCTGCAACGTCACTTAGATAGCATCGCTTTAAATGGAGAAGACCTTTTGGCTCCAAGTGTCTACCAAAATCTGATGAAATATGTGTGGCCTGTATCCTGTGTGGGCATGGATGGATGGAGCTGAGACAACACTTGTTGCCATCAAGGGGTGGACCTGTACCCCATTTCCCCAGCGCTCTCTGTAGTTTAATTCAGTCTTGTTTATTGTATATTTTTTAATCCTCTAAAAAACATCAGTGATACAAGCTATCTACAGATACATGGTTTCTTTTCAATGGGAGCAAATTTGTTCTTGTTGCTGCCCACAGCTAAATTTGCAGAGAAATAATGGGCACTGAAACGACCACACACTTTCTCTGCAGCTGTTGAGGCAGCTGAGGTGCCTGTATTTCAGTGAAATTGGACAGTCAGAATGACAACATTTTCATGATATATCATAATTAAGAAAATGGCATGGCCTGTAAACTTCAGTCTTCAACAGGACCATATATGCATATGTGTGTATATGCAAATATGTATGTACCTATGAGCACATATGTATAAATGTAAAAATGTAAGCATTTTTTTATTCGTACATTTTTAATGTCCTTTCATGAGCTTTGTTAAAAGGGTAAATTTTTTCCAAAATTGAGGGGTTTTTAAAAATATTATTTTCTACATTCTGCACCAGAACAGTGGGATAAATGAATTTTCTAAAGTAGATAATTTCTGAAATATGAACTGATGCCTCAGGGCAAATATGAGACATATCTGTGAAATCCTCTTGGACGTTAACTTCAGAATTGAAGGCTAAAAAATGAGACGTCCTTTCTGTTGGCCAGTGTTTTGTAACTTTGTCATATTGAAAACTGTGATGGTTACTATAAGAGTAGCTTAACATCCAAGAGTAACTTATTCCTGAAACAACTGAAACACACAAGGAAGGAGAACTTCACTGATAGATTTTTCATTTAAATAACATCCAAGAATATTTTGGAGAACTTGTACAATTAAATAAAAATAATGTTGCTCTCACTGTTTTTTTTTTCTTCTAAAGAAAAAGACAGTAATATTTTAAACAGAATAAGAATTGAGTAGCAGCAAAGGCTTTGTTGAACATTTGAGGATAATAATGGAACTCTGAAATCATAAAAAAGGTAGCATGATATGGCAGTCATTATTGCCTCTTTATAGACTTTCTTGTATATGTAAAATATATGTAAGAATAAATTAGCACTGCTTTTTTTTTTCTGATTTCAATGATAGGAACTTTTCGACATAGCCCATGTGGTATCTTGCTTACTTTATTTACTATCAGCAATTCTTATTGTTCAACAAACACATTATATAACGAATGTCTCCCTGTGCTGTGCCATAAGCAGAATGGAAAGATAGACAGCTCTTCTCTCACTCATGGAATCCTTTATCTAAGGTCACCTCATCTCTGTTTTCTCTCTTTGTAGGGGATTTTGAGGTGTTATTAAGGAAAGGCCACCTCTGTGAAGAAAACCGTGTTGATTTCTGCTGTCATGTGAATGAGAGTGTTTTAATACCAGCTGTATCCAATTTCCAGGTGATAAAAGAAGCTATGGAGATGTGGTTATGATGAGGGAAAAGTGGCAAACAAATAACTGGCAGATAAAAACTGGTTTAGAGACTGAATGGATACAAATCTGACTCCAGGCTAGGCTAAGAAGCAAAAAAAAAAAAAAAAAAAAAGAAAGAAATTTGGGACTAGGAAAAATATGGAAAGGTAAGTCTTTCTCATGCTTCATAGAATATGGAGAAGAAAATGTTTGCTGCTCTGAATTTGCCCAGAGAAAGGAATGGATGATGGAGAGCTGGAGATCCTTGGAGATTTTGCTACTACTGAAATATAGAATAAGAATATATTGAAGCAACTGCTCTTGTTTCAAGGTGCTTTCTGTACAGACATATCTGATTTGTCCTGGTCTTTCTTTGTCCTAGGTCTCTAATTTGATAAGGCACAGTATTTTAGTGCTCAGGCATAACAGGTCACTGGGTATAGAAAGCTGAAACTTGTGGGAAATCTGTTTTGTTTTGGGGTTCTTTTAGAAAGTTTTACTAACGAGATTTTGATTTTGCTATTATTATTGAGAAGTAGCTAAGAATTTGTTACCAAAAATAGATTTTGATGTGTTTTCAGTCACTAATACTACAGTATGATAAACAGAAATATAAATACTCCTATACATATATTATTACTCTTTAGTTTTAAAAAATTCATATTACTTTTTTTTTTTTTTTACATAGCATTTACTCTGTCTTTGTCTGGCTGATTACTCATGAACATGCTGCTTACCTCTTGAAGTTTTTTCAGTATGTTTTGTTAGAAACTAGTCCTGTAAACCTAAGAAGGACCTCCAGCTAATGTTTTTAAGACTTTTTCTTTTTTGAAAAACACATTTTTCTTGCTTTTCTGCTCATTAATCTTGCTAGCTTCTGGATTTGTTTTTTTATTGTCATCATAGCTCACACTTAGCCCTCATTTAAAAAGAAAAATAATTCTTCTTTTATTCTTTATGGAGTAATAGAATCTCAGAATGGTTTGGGTTGGAAGGAATCTTAAAGTTCATCTAGTTCCAAACCCCCTGCCGTGGGTATGGACACTATCCACTAGACCACATTTTTCAATCCAACCTGGTCTTGAGCTCCTGCAGGGACAAGGCATCCACAGCTTTTCTAAGCAACATCTTCCAGTGCTTCACCACCCTCACAGTAAAGAATTTCTTCCACTATCTGGTCTAAACCTGCCCTAATTTTTAAAGCCATTCCCCCTTCTCCTGTCACTATATGCTCTTGTAAAAAGTCACTCTCCATCTCTGTTGCTGGGCTGCCATCAGGTCCCAGAAGGCTGCTCAAAGGTCTTCCATAGAGCTTTCTCTTCTCCGGAATGAATAACTCCAACTCAGCATGTTTTCACAGGAGAGCTGCTCCAGCCCTCTGATCTTCTGTGTGGCCCTCCTCTGGACTTGCTCTGGCAGGACCATGTATTGCCTTGTGCTGGATGCAGCTCTCCAGGTGGGGGTCTCACCAGAGGGAAGTAGAGGGGAAGATTCTCCTCCCTCGCCCTGCTGGCCATGCTGCTTTGGATGCAGCCCAGGGTATGATTTGCTTTTTGGACTGTGAGCACACACTGCTGGCTCATGTCCAGCTTATTGTCAACCATCACCCACAAGTCCTTCTCCTTGGGACTGCTCTCAATCCATTCTCCAACAGCATGCATTTGTGTTTGCTTTAGGTATTACAATCCTTACTAAAAAACATATTAGGTCAAACTAATATAGATACTGTCTGAGACATTGACTGGGTGGGGTCTTTCAAGAGTCAAAACAATATTCCACTGTAAAATTAATAAACGTTTTCAGAAAAAATGGTTATATTAGTAATTTTTTTGTTTACAAAGATTTTCTGTTTCTGTATGCTCTGTAAGCAAGAGAATTCTCTCTTCATTTAGATACCTCTTTGTAATCCTAATGGAGATTTGTTCTTGGAATATAAGCTTCATATTTTATTTATAACAAGTCCTAATAACAGCAGAACAATTCCCTCTGGGTTTCTGTATTTCTACCATTATGACTGAGCCAGATATGTTAATCTATACACAATCAAGTGGTTTGCCTGGGTTTTACAGAGACTTCACCCTATTATTAGGTATTTAGAACACACAGAATTGCATTTTTCATGCTAGATGGGAAAGTTTTTAATTAAGTGATGGGTCAAGAAAACAAGTTTGTTTGGTGAAGTAATAATCGGGAGGAATTTCTATTTTTAGATCTCTTGTCTAAGAAATCTCCCTAGCTCTGAAGCTCATCCCTTGCAAAGATTTTCTCCATTCTCAGTGGAAAGCACATTGGTTTATAAGCATCTTGAATTTGTCATATTGTCTGTTTTGTAAAATGTTTGTGCATTTTTAATTTGTCATCATATCCACAGGGTTAAAATATACATTGAGATACTGGACTTTTTATTGGATGAACATTCTGATTTTTTAAAATTAGTTCTACTTTTAAAACAAGCTAATAAAATTATACCTCATAAAACATCTATGGTGGAGGCATATATTAATATGGTACTTTTGCCTTAGTCATATGGCAGCTGGAAGGCATGGCAAAGATCAACCAATAAAATTGGTAGAGTCATGCTAACGTTGTCAAAACAATATTCCTAGCAGTAATAGTGGGATCAATTACAAACCAGTTTTAGCTCCTCCTCTCAAGAGAAAAATAATTGAAAAAAACCAACAGATTTTAACAGATTTTGAAGTAAAATAGTCAGTAAAAGTGATTACTAAAAATGTTGAAAAACACTGACTGTCATTCAAAACCAATTCTGTTAAAAGGCTTTTATATATCTCACACATTTCTCAGAGCTAATAGAAGAGTTGTTTACTGTAGGTAAAACCCACAAAGAGAAGCAATTAAGAAGCAGGGATGATTCTAAGATTTCCTTAGTTTATTAATTCTTTGTGAATACCAAGGAATCAGAAAGCTATTTCTGTTTTATATTGATGCCAGCTATCTACCCATTATGGTGGGCAAAAATACATTAATATCTACCTTATGCCCAATTCTTATTCATTGCTTCTGCTGTTCTTACAGGAGAAATCAGAACAGCAGCAGGTATGGACAGTAGGGCATGGAGGTAGGAATTATACTCTGCTGCCTCTCATACACAGAAAAATAAGTCTGATCAACATTAGGCTGCAAGGTTTTTCAGAAAAAAAGCTAATGGAATTACCTAAATGCCTGATGTTCTTTTAAAAATGGTTAAAGACATAAAATTAAATATTAGTCCTAAAATTACATTTAAAGCTGTGTTAGCAAATACTAATAACCTTTTCTCTTTGTAACATCCCATGAGATCTGTTTGCTATAGTAGGGATTGTCCTCTTTGCCACCTTAGGATGTGACCTGATACAGCTGGAGCATCTAGTTTGAAGGATAATCCATGACCAGGGCAGAAAATTCAATACTCTGCATGGACAGCCTGCTGCAGGTGTCCTGTGCAGTAACTTATGCAAGTGCAGGGCAAGCCTGCAGCATAGGTCCAGTGAGTCCAACCTGCATATAAGCAGAAACTATACCTAGATGTGTAGATAATGTAAAATACCCTGAATACACCAGCTTTCCCAGACAGAGGAACTACAAGGACAGTCGGTAAATCACACTTCATTTCAGTTTTCTTCCACTGGTATTAGCAAGGATTCCATGCAAAGCAGATTTGACCTCTCTTACTGTGCAAATTGTCACAGTCTCAGCATTTGCCACTCCATGATCCTTCCTGCTCTTAGGAAATAGTTACTGCAATCACAGCTGAGCAGCAAGTCTTGCTCATTAGATACCTACTGCAGCCTTGGGGAGCAACATTGTGCTGAGAATAGTAAGAGCTACACCCTCCAACAGGCAAAGCAACTGCAGCATCTAAGAACTGAGATACTGATTCTCCAATTTTACAGGTCTGGACTGTAATATATTTGAAATATGCCATTGACCTAACATAAGGGACAAATGTTTGCACCAAAACCCCTCATTTAAGTGCATGTGCAGAAAGTAAGGCATTTCTTTCTCAAAATAATGCTTCATTACCGGTCATTTTATGCTGATGATTGTTAAATAACTCTTGTTTCTGTCATCTCCATCTATAATTTAATGTCCTGTTTTTATTTCTACTTCAGTAATGTTTGCCCACCATATCTGGTAACTCAGGTTTTTCTAATAGTACCTCAAATTTTTGTTCATTATCTCTTCATTGCTCCACTTTAATTTTTGCATACTGCATATTCTGGCAGTTTTAATTCTATTTTGCTGCTGAAGAAGAGGAAAAAAATTAACTTAGTTTCACAAGAAAGAATATTTATCAAAAATGTGCATTTTCATAAATTTAGAACACTGGAAAAAGAAAAGGTAGGGAAAAAAAGCAAAGAGTTATTCTTAAGTAGGAAAATTCAATGGAAGGCAATTTGAATTAAAGGACTGTATAGACAGTAAAGTACTCTGGCTGGTGATCAACATATAGCTTGGAACATGACACTTCCAACTGCAAATAATGGTGGAGTTTTTGCATGCAGGTTCATCAATATATTGCCAGAGTCTATTTTTACCTCTAAGGCTCTTGACACTAAATACTTTGAGGTAATTTGAACTGTTATCTATTACTATTTAAAAAAAAAAAAAGAAAAATCATTATCCTATTCTGGATAAAATGGTTTCCTTGTTTTGCTCTTCCTGTGACCTAAACCCAGTGCTTCTATTGTTGATCTGCTTTCAGATATATAGTCTGGGCATCCTTTCTGCAGTGTTAGAATCCAGTTTTTGAAGTATGTCTCTTGACAGTTGCATGGAAGGTCACTTCCAGATATGCCACTTGGCTTAAAACAAACAAACCAACCAACCCCAAAAGAATGAGTGAGAGTATTCCAAATCAGCCAGGTGTATTTTAAATTGCATCTTAAAAGATGTTCAGAGATTACTCATTTCAACAAAGGATTTTTGAGTGTGACAAAAATGCACTAATTTAACTGAAAAGAATAGGTGTTCATTTTTTGTTAAGCTTTTAATGCAATAATCAGTGTAATATCTATCTTTAAAATCTTGCTTTATAATGATCTGCATAGTGTAGTTGCTCTTTTTTAATATCATTCAACAGTATTTACAATTGACCTACCTGTTTCAATGTCTGTCTTACTGTCCAAATCTTCTTTTGCGAAACATGGCCTATGGAATATCATCATAAAGAAATCTGAACAGGGTGTGGTTTACTATTTCCATAACGTCTGTCTTTTCTACTATAGATAAGATTAACAATTACATCTTAAAAAAAAAAAAAAGGAAAACAAAAGCATTCAACTTAGACAGCATTAACTGGCTGTGATACATATATGTCAGAGGAAAAGGTTTCTCCCACACCACAACTGGTAGGGTGCACGCTTTCCCTTCTCATTGTATAAGAGAATGCTGTATTATTTCTGTGACAAAATTATTATTGGGGGTGTGGGAAGAGGTAGGAGACTCTCCCACCCTCCTTTTTCCATACATGCGTGGCTTTTCTGTTGTGTTAGTTGTGTTAAGCAGTATAGCAGAAGGGTTTTTTTTAAATTAGTGTTTTGTTTTAGCAATGGTTGCTGATGTGTACATATAATACAGTTTTAATCAAATCCCAAATGCTGAAGACCTTTCAGCAGTATCTTAGGCAGCACTGTGCAATGCTTATTCCACTTGAAGTGGCCACTAGGGAGGTACAATTAGCTGTTCCCATGGAGAAGTTTGTTATACTAATAAATAATAAGTAGTGTAGGTAGAGATGGAATCAATTAAAGATATTTTTGACCATCTAATGGTTTATGGGAATACTAAATAATTGACAACAAGTTTTGACTATGTGTTCCATAAGAATGTTTTATTGTAACTGAAGTGTTACCACAGAGCAAGAAATGCCTCTGTGTTGATAGCTGTAAAGGTTAACTGATACCACTTTCTTAAACATCACTGCTTATAACCTGTTAACCCTTTCTAGAGAGTTAAAATGTAGGCATAAGTATGCATGTACTCCACATACTGCTTCAGAAAAGCTTATTTTCCTTATACTTAAAAAAAAAAAAAAAAAGCTTGAAATGTTAGGAAAACAAGAAGTTACTGCTATTTCTATTTTCATGTGTTTTCTTGAATAACTCAGAATTAATTTTGTTATTTAAGATTGATTTGGCAAACTTATTCAAACCATACTTAATCACTTTTATTTGCCTGAATTAAAAATATTGACAGAGATTCAAACCAAAACCAGCTCTAGCCATCCCTTTGGTGGGAAAAGGATTTGTACAGTAGTATTTGCTGAAGGCAAAATGTAGGAAATATAAAATCAGATTCACCAGCCCTTTAAGTTTCATTTGTTCCACTTCAACAACAGCTAGTTTTGAGGTTTCCCTACTGTTAGAGAATTAATGGATGACCTGAATGCTGTCATAGCTCTCATTCCTCTTTTTTTTCTCTTTGTATGTGTAGAGGCTTTAATGGAAAAGCAATTGTCGGCATAGATACTTGAAGTCAGAAAGCAGATGAAGTTTTAGGACTAAAGCTAAAATGAAAACATGAAGTATGCAAAAAACAGCTCCCGTTACACTTTATACTCCTCAGTATCTGCTGACAAACCAAAATACTGTGTGATTTGGCAACGGTCCTAATTTTTTTTCAATTAGGAGGACAATAATAATGTCTCAGAATATGATGGTTCTAAAAATGGAATAACTGTTGTTATGATCTGTCAGAAAATAAACTGAGGTCACTCAATGACTTATGAGGATTTGAAAGAAATAAAATTTCAATTTATTAGAACAAATTCTACTTCTTCATTTTGTGCACAAATGTATCCATTAGTGAACATTATTTTTGCACTTAGAAGGACTTCTGGAAAGTTGGTATTGTTATTATTATTAGTACAGTTTCAATGAGAAGTAACAAAATATACAACTTTGAATCCTTTCTTTCTCCAACATAAGGAAAATGCACATGCCATTCCTTCAAAGAAAGAACAGTCCAGGCTACCCAAAGTTACTATTAACTCATGAGCTCACTGTGACTACATTTTCTACTTCTGGTCAGTGTGTTACAGGAGGTCTCTGTTAGACCTAACAACATTAAGTCCATATACTTCTGTATTTGATATTACCCTGGGTCATGGAAACACGATGGATAATATGTACTGCTTTAGGAAATCATATGTGAACAGATATCACATTCCATTTCTTGAGGCGAGTTCTGTTTTTCTAGTTTTGGAAAAATATTACTTTTTCTATTTGATTTTTGATCCTTTTTCTATTGTGTCATGAAATAAATCGATGTTTAAGAGAGAGAGAAAGTTTCTACCACATACTGAGAAACATGTAGTTTGTGCTTTGCCCCTTTTACATCCCTTATAATAAGCCCTATTCTCTCTCCATTGTTAGTTCCTACCAGTATGATCTCTTTAGTGATGGATGGTTTGAGTTCTGGTGCCCTAAAGCTGAATCAAGCCTTTGTAAATACAGAACTCTGGGATTTCAGTCCAATCGCCTTGATAAACTTTTCTTGTTACTAATCCTGCAGGCTTCTAGCTGTTTTTGACTTCCATCAAATGTCCTGGCTAAACAGTTTTGTTCCAAAAATAAAGGAAGTCATTGGTAGATTTGTTGCAAAACCATAAACTATGCTTTTATTTCTCTTTATCTTCAGTCTTTGCTATTTACTCTGGCTTACTATCATGCTTGAGAAAACACTCTTGCTTGAGAAAACATTCTTGCTATTCTCCAGAACTTAACCTATAAGTAAAGTCAAAATTTTCGTCTGGTAACTCTTAAAAAAGAAGCGCAAAATATTACAGTGTTCTAGACATTAGCCACACAGGTAACTAGAATAATTGATACACCACTTAAATATTTTTCTTATAATAAATATGGCAGACCTTGTTTCATTTTTCTGTTTTGAGAGAATGTGTAACCTGTGTGTTTCTCTGGCGTTCAAAGTGAAAATCAGAGAGAATGCCAGTGCTATTTCACACAACTGATAAAACTCTGTGTTGAGTATCTGAAGGCACAGGATTCAGAGCTGTTGATGAATCATTTCAAGATTCTTCATGGTTGCAACCCATGGAAAATCTGCTTTCTTTTCACTACTAATTTTAAAAAAATATTTCAATCAGGTTGTAAAATCCTATTTTCAATTATCAAGAAAACTGTTGAGTTTATGGATGGGAGTATTTGAGGGAAAACATTTTAATGTTAAAGAGTATTGAGAGAAGTCAAATTTTGAACTCCAATACGTGGGCTTTCTCAAGCCGAATGTAGTTCCAAATATTCATTTAGGATCTATAAATAAAACTATTTTGTAGAATTCAGCTGATCAAAAATACCCCAAACCCAAGTATTTGAATTTACGAAATTTAAACTGGAAAGCATGAGCAAATGAGAGCCTAGGAAATGTGACTCCATTAAAATGGCACGTAACATCCAAGAAAAGTACTGTGTCTCCATCTGCTGGTCAGCAGTATAACCCTCTGCCTTCCTGAAACTGGGGCGTAGTAACCAAAGCCCAAAAGGCTTTTGTTCTATCTTTTGTCATCAGTGGGTAATTAGTTTGAAAAATCTCATCTCCGATACTGAAAGGACTTTCAAAATGGAAGCTACCAAAGGAACACTCTCCATAGTTTGCACCATAAATAATTTTCTTATTCCGTTACTTTAAAGTCTGGTTCATTATCCTCCCCATTTTCCTTTCAAAATGGATTAGATTTACACTATAGGGAAAAAAACCCAAAACAATGCAAGTCACTCATTCAATTCAAATTTGGAGAAAATTGCAACATTTCATTTCAGCAAAATCATTGAGAAAGGAAAGTGTTCAAAAAGTAAGAGGGATAATCAACAATTAAAAAAGATTAAGCACCCAATGTTTACTCAAAAGGTTATAATTTCAGTAGAGTGATTTGTTCAGATTAAGGGATTAAATTGAGCTATTAATAAGAAAAGATGTGTAAACATATCTTGACTATAGAATAGGCTCATTGTGAGAGAGTCTTTCACCTTTAAGAGTTCTCTTTGTGTTTGGATTGGTTTGGATCACTGAAGGGAAAATGTATTATATTTAGATATGTTTAAATAGATTTCCTCCATCAGTGGCAGAATTTGTGGAGACTGAAAGAACCCATTCATCTTAAATTGAGGTTAAGATGCTTTTCAGAGAAGAAGACGCAGGTTGAAAATCCTATTCCATATCTCTGATATTAAGTGGGAATTCAGATCTAGGTCTTCTGTGAACAATTTTCAGTCCTGCTTTACAACCATTATAAAATTAATCTGGTTCAAGGAATATTTGTTTCTGAAAATGAACAGACAAAAATTCTTAGAGGAGATTTTTGTCCCTGTAATTAGTCATCTAGGCTACTCGGGGATAAAAGATACCAATCCACTTATCTGCTTGATATAAAACATAACAGGTCTTCCATGCAGGCTCCTTTAATCAAATCTGTCAGTCACAACTAGCCTCCTTTCTGGTCACTCTTGTTTGCATAAAAGAGTTTCAGAGGAATTCCCTTTTACCCCTTGCTTGCTTGCCCTGGAATACAAAATCCAAATCGACAGAATTTTTCATGACGTGAAATTCTGGTTGCCTTTGCTAAGTATCACTCAGAAGATTTCACACATCCAAAAGTTTCCTCTTGAACAGTAGTTAAAAAAAAAAAACAGAGGAAGGTTGGAGTATAATTTCTGTTTTTTAGATGAACGAAAAAAATATCAATTACAAGTTAATATTAAAGATTACAGGCATTGTAATCCTTTCACTCCAGTAAATGGAATTACTTAGTATATCGCTAAGATTAAAACCTTCGGCAGATATTGCTGTTGTAATTTTTCATTTAGATTTATGGTATGCCCTTGTGCCAGGGCCTTGATGTCAGAATCAGCTTTTGGATCAAATCTTGAGCTGGCATAAGCAATGTAGCTCCATATCATTTTACATTTATTGCAAGAAAGCAACTTATGGCTGTAAAAAAGTGTTATAAGATATAGCAAAAATCAAAAGCTGTCATGAAAGTTTACTGAATAATTTTCAGTGCAAAGCTTGGCTGAACCAGTAATGAACTGAAATGTCCCACTTACAGCTGTTTCAGTTTTAAACAATGAAAGCTGCTGCAGTTTTTCATAGCAATGAAATTATTATATGAAACAGATGCATCTGTAGTGACACTGCTAACACCGATCTCAACTCTGTCACAGTTGTGTAGAAACAGCAAAAATCCAATTTTATTTATTGAAAAATTTGGATACCTAAGATGAAGTTATTGGTAGTTTCACTAAATTTTATGTTACAATTTCATATTTTACGTTACAACTTTGTATTTTACATTAAATATGTAATTGAAGTGTTTTATGTACTGTTTATCATTGCAATGAAAAGGTAGTCAGAATGAACTTCTCTAGGCTGTTAAACTGCCTTTTATTAGCATTGAAACTATATTTGCAGCACATTATCTTAGACTAATTTTTTTTTGTATAAGGAAATTGCCATCAAAGCATAGTTAATCTGAGCTGAATTAGATTATAATTGGAGTCCTTATGAATGGGGATTTAAAATTATTCTGTATTGTCACAGAGTAACAATACATTATTAGGATATTAAAAGTAGTTGGCAGCAGTATCATAAGAATACATTTCATATTAACACTTTTTGCAGAGTTAACACAGTTAATTTCTTTGTTTGTGCCTTTTTCTTGTATCTTCTGTTATAATAAACTGCAGAAACGTCAGTGCATTAAAGGTTTTCCAGCTTTAAAAATGCATCACATATTAAGATATAGCTTAAGAAAAGAGTCTATCCAAAGCCTTTTGAAGTGAATTGAAAGACTGTGACTTCAATGAGCTTTGGATGGGGCCCACAACGTGCTTGTTGCAAAGTAACAGCTGTGCAGGCCTTTGTTTTGAGGAGAATCTGAAGTCTTATATTTGATGGGGGGGATACAGTGAAAAGCAAAAAAGAAGAAAGATGGGGGCAAAATAATACATAGCATTTAAAAATGGAAATGAATGCTGTTTGTCTTAATTAGGAGATGCATCACAAGCCTTTGGCTTTCATTATTCAACTGAAAATATTTGAACAAAAAGCATCTGAAGAGGTCAGGATGTTTCTGTGAAGTTTTTGCAGGAGGGCGTATGAGCACTATCTTGCAACAAAAAGGGAGTAACATTCTCACAGTCCTTTCATATACAAATGAGAAAGAATGGCATATCTACTTGACTATTTTATTTCTCTAACATGTACATTAGGGGTAGGGTGGAGGGTGGTTTACTTGCAGCTTACAGCAGAAGGAAGTACCAATGACTCAGAACTCAGTTTGCTGGGGAGTGAAATTCAACTTTTTTTCATGTCATATATGATTACGTAGTTGGTAACCTTTAGAAATAGTTAACATGGCAAACATTGGCATAATGCAGTCAATTCTATGCCCAGTGAATAGAAATAAATGTGAGAAATCAACATTGTCAGATAAAATATATTTGAATAGCTAAATAGATGTGCCAGCTGATGCTTACTAAAATCTTGTGTGCATATATATATATATATATATATATGTATCTCACTTTTAAGAAATATAATTACATAAAGGTCAAATAACTCTTGAGTGTTATTTGCCACAGTTTTTTCTCAGCAAGACTTGTTAATAGCAGAACAGCACTACAATTATTTAACCTTTGTTTTGTAATAACTGTCTCCATTATTCCTGTTTTGCTCTGTATACAAGACACTGCTGAAGAGGCAGTGGCAGTAGCAATCGCAGCCTGTACATTTCAGCTGAACGAAATGAAGAGGGAAACATAGAGGCAGGAATGAAGAAAGGCTGAGGCATTGGGACTACTCTCCTGCTATCAGAGGGTACACACCATATAATGCCTTAATAAAAAGGATCAAGGTCTATCAAATATATTTTTGCAATTATTGCTCTACTTGAAGGGTGTTTCCAGATGCTCCTTGCTGTAATGCTGTGAAATGTCTTTTAATTACCAAAAGAATTTTACTCTTGACAAAAACATACCAGTTTATTCTTCTGACAATAATAATTTTAACATTCAGTCTTTAGTGTTTGCCTCTGCTGTACTTCCTGATGGCAGCATATACCTATCTTAGCCTTTGTTTGATTAGAATAAGCAAAGAAACCCTTTTTCAGCATTCTCACATATTTCTTGCTTATTACATTGCTGTTATCTGTATCTTTTTGTAGTTTGAGTTTCCTCTTTGTTTTTGTAGCCATAATTTTATATTTTTGGTATTCCAGATAAGACCTTACCAATATCTAGTCACTTTCCTGTCTATTCTGGAAATACCTTGACTGTAGCACATTTACCCTGACTGCTCATGTATACCTTCTCTTTACTGCATCACAGTGACTCTATATAAACTCCAGGACACTTGTGCCTTGTGGTGAACTGCATAGTGGTCCTGGCCTTCTTGGAATTCTGACTGACTACCCGTACAGAGTACAGTTTAGATGTGACTAGTGAAATTAATTCTATTAGCACATCTGATGACTGAAAACAACTGCTGCTACCCTATCAACCTCTACAGAAATTGTATTTTCAGAGAAGTGCACCTAGCCCTGAAGGCTGTATAGAAAATCTTCCAAAAACTTTTTATTAACTGTGAAAGCAAATAATAAGTTCTGGGTGGGCTCATGTAAAATGCATTGACAATTGCACAATCAAACATATAATAAATAAGACTAGGAAATACTTGGCTTTATGGAGTCCTAGTGGTTTTGTTCACTGAAATTTTACAAGAACAAAAGAAAATGTTGTCACTGCACCTGCTTTCACTGAACAAATATTTTTTTTTTGTTTGGTTGTTTTTTTTTGTGGGGGAGGGAACCTCATACAAGCCTTTATATGAAGTCTTTATATTATGATATTCAAGTATTCTGAAAAACTTATGCATAAAACTGAATTATGCAATATTCTTGCATTTCTTCTTTTCTATGTAGTTTCAACATCTTGTTGAGTATTACGGTTAAATCAAAGCCCCCAAAATATATATTAAAAGATGTATATACTGAGCAGAAGCACAGAAGTAGCTTGTCTGGATACAGTAGCAACACAAATTTAGGAAAGATTGTACAGTGAAAAGCATGTAATCATTAAACACTTTGACACTTTGAGGAGACTTTTTGCTAATGTCTCTGTTAAAGGACAGCACTATTTCTTCAGTCATTTCCTGGGCAGGAGAGAGAATATTAACTTTTTCTGTAAATGGCATATATGCTTCCTTAGATTTAGGAAATAAATAATATTCTATATGTGTTTCCCCACTTTAGAGCTGACTGCTTCTACTCCTTTGTGAATGCAGTAGCAAAGGGAAAGATATCATGCAAAGTCTCTTCTTTGTGAGACATTTTAAAATATTACTTTTTGACAAGATTTTTCTGTTTTCCTTTTCGTCTCAGCTTTGGATGGCTAAAGATGTCAAAGGCAGGAATGCTTTAATAGTTTTATTTGTTTCATGTTACAAATATCTCTACCATAAGTAGGTGCTGTAGAATGTGCTTCTAAGCTTTTTAATGTATTATCAATGTCAGCCTAACTCTCAGATAACTTCACTGCAGCTAGCTAGGACTTGAAATAATGAGCTTCTTAGAACATTGAATCAGGGCAAAAAAAGTATTGGAAATTCCACTGCGAATATTGTGGTTGCAAAACAGTCTTGGCTGCCTGTAATTTAGTGAGAGTACCAGGCAGTTTCTTTGATCTTAGTGTTTAAATGTCTCTAAAGAAAACTTTGCTTAGTTTTATTTATTTTTTTCATTTACACCTGAAGTCATTTTCTTTGTTTTCCTGTTAAATGTTCAATAGAAAATTAATGTGTTTTGGATCAGGCACATGTACATTTATTTGGCCTTGCATTATTCATTAATAGAATTTATTTATTTATTTATTTACTTTCTAAACAAGAAAACATGCTTTTTCCAGTGACACATATTTTCCAATTGTATTAATATTATTTATTGCTTATGTTCAGTGGTGAGACAGGTATACATTTAAGCATGGAATCTCCTAAATTCAGCATGTCTTTCAGACATTCATTAATATTAAAGCCCAGTTCACAAAGAAGCTTAGAAAATGGAATAAAGTTGAGGTATCCAGGAGAAGAATTCAATGTGATTTTTTACAGGAAACAGCGTTTTAGTTGACCCAGAAGTGGCATTACAATACCCTGTACATCAAAGTGCAGTCAACTAAGCCCATGTGTAAGGAACATTCAGGGAGCAAGTATGCCTAAAAAACACCATACTCAGAGAAACCTCTCCCTGCTTAGCTGTGTCTGTCACAATGTGAATTCAGGGTTTACAGCACTCTCTCGTGGACTTAAATGTCCATTATGTGCTCTGTGATTTCAGCCTGGCTCTGTCTTTTCAAGCAACAGCAGTGTTAGTTACTCACATTTTGTACAACAGTCTCAAGACTGGAAGCATTGACAACCAGGAGACAGGTTTTATGTGCAGCTGAAGAAATTACAGATTGCTTTTCTGGATTACTGCTAAATTAACATCTAATTAACCAACATACCAGGAGTCTATTTGACTTCACATGATTCACCTATCACTGGCTTCCAGCTGCCAACTAAATCTCAGTTCAAAATCTTGTATCAGGGTTTTTTGGAACCAGGAAGAGGAGACATATGCAAAACACTTAAAAGGCACAATGTTCTTTAAGTAACCAAGTATTTTCACTGTTGAACATGATTACACTGGCAGTTTGTTTAGTGCTTGAAACTCTCACACTTCTCTGTGTGTTTAAAGCAGGGACTAGCTTTTTTATTCTTCTCATTTTCAGGGACAAAAAGCTTTTGATTCCTGTTGCTCTCATCACTTCATTGTAGATAATGGTTTGATAACCTGGGGCAAATGCTGTGCTTTAGAGAGTGGCTGCAATTCTATCAGAAGACACTGCTGAATGCTAAAGAATCAATGGGAATGCTACTCAACGAGTAGAGTTTTATGGTTAATTACATTTGTACCTCAATCTAAAGTTCATAGTTGAGGAAACCAAAGAGAAATTATGTATTTTGACAGAAATGTCAACCCATTGTTTTGGAAGCATCCTGTTTCAAAATATCTCATTAGACCAACAGGCTGCTTCCTCAACTTCAGGAATATTCAGGAATGCTTTGCCTTCCTGAATACTAGAAAGCATACATGAATCCTGCAGGTACATCAGAAGATTAGTCAAAGTTATATCAAAATAACTGAGGCATGTAAACTCAAAACTGAAGTGTATTGCCATGATAAATTTTATAGAAAATGGGAAGACTCAAAAACTTTTTCTATGTTGTCATTCAGTGAAGGGTAAATATAAGAAAAAATGACAGTACAGAGAATTACATGCATTAATAGGGCTGATGGTTTTTCTAATTTTATGCAGGGAAACAGGCCCTGTGTTCATTACAGATGAGATCAGACTGCTGGAACATTTGTTAATATATACAGATTCTCACTGAAATGTTCTACCTGTTCTTGAGCTGGTGACAGCACTCTTTTTTTTCCTTCGTTGTACCTCACTTTTCTGTATTTCAGGATGTATAAGTTGAAGTGAAAATGCAGGGATAGAGTCCTTTTTCCCTTATTGCCTACCATGCAAGCAAGAGTGTTTCAGAGCAATGATAATTGAATAAATATGTGTTATAAAATGTTTAAAATCATGATGCTTGCCAACATCAAATAAAAACTGTTTCCATACAGCTATTAGTTTTATCATCAGAAAAGTTTCATAGAACAAAAACGGGATGCCCAAAAGTAAAGAAATTGCACTGAATATGTTGAAAACTATGTTTGTCTGAATATTTCCATAGGTTTTGTGAAATTTTGACTCATAAATATGCATTGTGGACCCCATTTTTACTATGTTCAATGTCTAAGAGCTGTACTACAAGATACAGCACAGAAATAAAGCAGTGGCTTTTAATCAGTCTGACTCAGTTTATAACAAGAAGTCTTGACAGGAAGCTACTATTCCTTTTGTCATGTTGTAAATTCTTTTCTCAAACTTTGACTCCATTTTCCATCTATGAAATTTTCCCTAGGTTCAAGATAGAATTGCAGTATGTCCACACTAGATAAACAGTATTGGTAAAGATTCAGGGGAAGGATTTATTTTAGTAGTTTCTGCTAAGCTTCAGGACTGATCCATAAATTTAAAAATCCTTGTAAATTTATATTCCATCAATTTCCTTAGTTACAATTATGTTATTCAAGCTTCTGCTTTGGACTTTTTTTCATGATCAGATGCATGAACCCATGTCAAAAAAGAAGAGATATTTAACACAATTTTCAGCAAATATTATTTTAAAACTAATTTTCTAAATTCCCTGAGAAGCCATATAATTTTGAGACATAAAAAAGGTATTCTAATGATGAAGATTTTGTTTCTAATAAGCGAGTTACTTTGATGTAAATACTCTGCCAAGATTCTCAAATAAGCTGCTTTTTCTAAACAAATAGCTGAATGTGCAGGTACTAAGAAGGATGGAAATCCCAGAGTTTTTTCTGCACATATTGAACTCCTGAATTGAAAAGGTATCTGAAACTTTCGTTTAAGTAGTGTGTTTCTCAGAGTTTTGGAGTTACTGCTGCTGGTCAGTTAGCGCCATTTTGTGAATATTGAAGACTGGCTTTCTTTACATATGGCAACTTACATTTTAATGCACTTTTAAAAATCTTCAATTCACCTTGAGATGTAGCAATTAGTTTTAAATCTTTATTTTTACTTCAATTATTTGAAAATTGAGGGTGTATAAAGGTCATGGGTTGGAAAATACAAATACATACCACCAAATGAAGACAGGTGGTGACCCCATACATCACTGAAGACATAAATAATGGCTCTTTTGCAGCAAACCTCAACTTTAACCAACGCCAGACCATTCATTCTTTAACCAGAAAAACTGCAAGATACAGACCTACTCCTATGCCATATTTATGTTGACTGTCTTCAGCCATTTTGTAAGATTCAGTTCAGTCTTAGCATATCCTCTTATTTTCCCAGAAAAGGCAAAACATCTAAATAGAGGATCTCAACTAGAGAAGTTCTTAGGATTTTCTTTCTCGTATTGAAAATATGCACAGTGAAATCTGTGTTCTTTACTTCTGCAAGTCATTCCTATGACTTTTAGCTGTGGTGAATCCTAGCTTCCTATAGGACATAGCTGAGCATTTCTGCAACTAATGGATAATCATCTGTGAAGGATTTGCACAAAATAAAATGTTTATTTTGAGAACAAAATATATAAAATAAATAAATAAATAAATATTTAAGATTTTTTTTTTCATTCCAGTCTGATGACAGTTTTTCACTATCCTAAATATCTGTCAAAACATCAGGACACATGTAAGGTTTTTGTAGTGGGAAAATAAGTTTATCTCAATTGCCCTGTTCTAAGAAGGGAGAACACTTGTAGCAAGGAAAAAAATCCTGCAAACCTTAGTTTTCCCCAATTTATTTTCTGTATTTGTTTTATTCTAGTGCATAATCTAAGTAAGTTTTCTAATAGATGGGACAAAATGAAACAAGAAGCATTGCTGAATATAGGAATTAGTGTTAAGGATGCAAAATTTTGGCACTTTCCTCAATTCAGGAAAGAACTGAAATTAATTATAAAGGGCAAAAAATTGACTCTTTTTTCCATAGACTTGGTAGAACACTTTTTTTTTCCCTGTGTTATTTGTAGTACTAGCTATTTCGATCAATGGATTGCTAATTAGAAACTGACTTTGCAAGGCTGCTGCATGCTTCTCAATGATTCATGTGTTTGCATTGATTTTTGCATAAAAGCAAAATCTAGCTGTAATATTTAGCACTTAGAAATTGGTCCTCAATGAACTATTTGTAGCTTAATAGGCTTGATAATACTTGGAAGCTCATTATTGTGTTTTTATAATTATTTCTTGGATTAAACTATATACATACACACATATGTATATACACACAACACTCACATCACATACGGAGTTGTATTAAGCCAAAAGACAAGGTAGGCAGCAGCTTATGGCAGCAGACTGTGTGCTTCATCTATGCCAAAGATGGGCCTGGCTTTCCAGGCTGAACAGCAGGTCTTTGTTTCCTGCTTTATACAGCCATCTTCCTCTCCTGCTGTTGCTAACACTGAGTGAACAAACAGGATGTAACCTAGGGATGTGCAGCTTCTTAGAGAAAGGATGGACATTTTTCTGTCTGTCTTTCCTTCAGGAAGGTGTATGGCTGAAGTGCTCTGTGACAGACATCCCTTTCAATGTTCTGTTGCTGTTTATCCAGGGAGGAGCAGGCCTTGCCTCTGGGAGGATAGGACACTGAAGGCTTTCCTATCAGGAAAAGAGTAGTAGATGAGGATGGGTCCATGGCTGATGAGTAAAGGGTAGATGGTGAAAGTTATGTGCTTCAGGAAAGTGAGGAAGAGGGAGATCACCCATGAAAATAATCAAGATTTCAGAAACGCAGAAGGATAGAAGAGCTGTCACTACCCTGGTAACACAACCCCACTAAAGCCTCAATAAGCTTCTCCAGCCTTTTCAGTCTTCTCAGTCACTTTGTACCCAGAATATCATGGACCTTCATTGACCTCTGAGTTGCTAGCTCCAGTCTTACTCCAGAAACCCCATTCTCTCCCCCCACAACCCATCTGTTCTGTCCGCTGAAGCCTCCACTGAATCTTTTTAGCCTCTTTCTCCCATCTGCTGTGACCCATATTGCTGCTTCCATAAAACTGATTCTGCCTACACTGCTGAGAAGCCTTCAGTTGAGTTAGCATATACAATATGGATTGTTGGTGTCATATGGCCCATATATATGTGTGTGTCTATAAATAGATTTATTGTCTGGATATGCAGCCAACAGTTCAGCCAAGGCTCCTATGAACATTCTTAGCTTTTTGTCCGTCAATACTTAAAATATAAATTTAGGCACCTGCTAAAGCTCCTTGCAAAACTAGGGAACTAATATCCAGATGGTTAGTTACAGGATGTGTATCTAAGATTCAACTTCATTCTCAATCTGTGGACATATTTAAGGCTATTGATGATAGATCTTTGCTTCCAAATCCATGAACTTTCAGAGAACAAGTTTTTGCACTAAACTGCCAAGGTCACCCTGACTATTTTATCATATCTTTATTTATCACAGCCAAGAGATTACTGACATTTTTTTCACTCCATTTTCAAGTTCTGATTTAAATTTTGCAGTATGTAAGTCTGTATTTCTTCCTGAGAAGAGGATTTCAATTTAAAACTCGCAACGCATTTGAGCTCTTTGAAAAGAATAGCATCCAGACTGACCATTTAACAAATCTCTTAAGCAAAATACTGATATAGAAGTGATTCCAGATTTAGTTTTCAACTTTGAAAAATATTTCTGCCTGTCCCTGTGACTAGCACAGAAGCTGCACTAAACCAGAACAGCATCAATTAACCACAGACACCCAACTGTAAGAGCTACTTTAGTAAACAGGTGGAATTGGACAAATTATCATACAAGGTTAAACAGAAGGAAAAAAGACCTGCAGTCTTTCTAGGAGAATTACAAACCAGAGATGGCCCCCTCCCTTTGCTGCAATTATCTCCAAATCACACCTGCCAAGCTGTAGGGAAGCATTCCTGTGGTTTGTGGCTAAGAACACAGTCAGGTAAACTGCTATTTTAGTTGGATTAGAAATCCTCCATACTTCCACTTTTTTCAAAGAATGCTGCACTGTAACTGTTTCTGCAGTAAAAGAGACACTACCAGTATAAAAATCACACTAGAAATTAGCATTTTAAAAAATTATTATTAATGAGCTTCAGGTTGAGATACCATTAAAAGAGTTTAGTCTCAGAATGATTCCTATTATCATGGCTAAACCGAGATGCTTTTCCACATAAATATGAGAATGTAGTTCCTCTGGTGAAGGAGACGAGGATCTAGAGAGCATTTGTGGTAAATGAAAAACTTGATCAGCCTGCAGGAAAGTAGTGTTAATACAAGACAGAAATTTCAAGGCCTGAATCTTTGAAGAGATACATGAGATACCCAAGTAGCAGAATATCACCTCTTAGGATTCTCAGCAATGAATCTTAAGCCTAGATGGTAAGTCATCTTTTTCCTGGAGGTCATGAGAGAGCAGAGTTTATTTCAGCTCACAAGTTTGTTATTCTAACCTGTACCTTGGATGAGTAACGGAACCTATGAGAAAGATCACTATACTGGTTAAGTACCATTATCACTGTTTTGTAAAGGTACTCTTGCTCACAGTTGTTGTAGCTATTTAAATAATTTGAAAGTGATGAGATCAGAAGTTTGGAATCAGGCCTTCAAATTTTTGTGGCAGAGGATTTCTATGCTAAAATTCCAATTCTCTATGACTGCAATAAATTGCCAAAAAGTCTTCCTGATGGTCTTTTAGAAGATGGAAAAATCATTTGTGTGCAAATTATTTGACAATAGCAGATTTAGAGAAGTAGTTTGTACTAGTCATAACAGAAAATGTTTATTTCCTTGAAAGAAAACTGTGTTAAATACAATTGCTCTCATTCATTGTGTCTACTGAAGTACATGGAAAGACAGTGAGAGGACAATACTCCATGCAAGCAGTCACTCTCAATATATAGGAGAAACAAAATGACAGCAGCTATTTTTATGATTGACTTCCACATGATTGTGCTATGTCCAGCATTTGAATCTTAACTGCAGAGTCCAGATGGCATCCTATGGAGAACCACCACTTTGGTCTTGAGCACAGGCTGACTGTTTCTACAGGTCTAGAGCTAAACCACTGGATAAAAGATCTGAGAGTTATCCTTATGGTCACATGATGGTCTGACACATCTGGAATCTGAGAAATGGCATGCAGACATAGCTGCTATTATTCTAAAGAACAATTATCCAAGGGAGAATGAAAAACAGGAGAGATTAAAATAAAGAACATTGGATTTCAAATTTGCTTTTGACAAAAATAGATTTAGCCTCAGTTATTTTTAGCAAATTAGCAAAACACATTTTCATGGCAACTTAATTATCTTCAATACATTAATTCATTTTATATGATAAAAGTATTATGCATACTGCAGTGTTCATGCAGTAATGACTTAAACATGAACATTTGCATCAAGTCATGCAGTGGTGATCCATGATGCCAGCAAATTTTAAAACCAGTCTTACATTACACATGTTTTAATTGTTTTTGTTATATTGACAGATATCTGGAAATTAATTTGATCCTGCCATTAAGATATTTCAGAGATTCATATCAGAAATGCTCAATAGAAGCCTAGTGACGTGATTGGAAAAAATTCCTGTCTTCAGTTTTTGTGTTACCAAGTTAGCAAAAGAACCTATCAGTCAGAGTAGGAGCTTGTCCTATAATTTTATAATCCTCCACTGTTATCAGGCCTTATGACTTTTTGGTGGTTTTGTTTTTTTTTGGAGGCAAATTGGCTGGAAAAAGTACACTTGGAAAAGTGGCTTACAGCATTGGGTAGAAAGAAGCATGCTTGGTAATGTTATTGTATACCTTTTGGAATTTGTCATGAAAATAAACTGTGTCCAGGATGATACCTAGAGTTAGGTCAAAGCTGAGAGAAAAGTTAAGCAGTATGAACAATCAAGATTCCAGTTTTCAGTCACTCATCCTATTTTATTTGTCAATGTAGGTGTACCTAGAGAGCTTATGTCTGTTTCCTTGTCTTTGACATGGGAATTAGAGATGAAAAAGGTATGATAAAGATAAGGATGGTCTATAGGGGATCAGCCACCGACACAGCTTTCCTGTCATGCTCTTTTTTCAAGAACTATGGAAATGCATAGCATTTTCATAGTCCTGCCCTTTAAGGCATAGGATTATGTGAAAATGAAAATTGCAGTATGTAGTAGAAAGAAAACTGATACTGTTTTAAATGCATTACTTCAGGTTCTCACAGCCCTGCCACAGGAGGTTATCAACCTCTGGCAAACATTCTGCTAGAAAAGAATACAACTGGAAATGAGTTCCTGCAAACTTTAATGTTTCCTGGATTGCTCTGAACGCTTAGACAAGATTTGGGCCTGTTCTACATTTACGTTTTCCTACATTATTTTTCTTTCCACTAATCACAGCCAGTCACAGATGGCATTTTACCAAGCTATCAAAAGAGTCTCTTTCCAGATAGTGTGATCTTAGTTGCTTTTTCAGGCAAAGGGCTAAATTAACTCTTGTCATAGTTTTCCTTTAAGGGTAAGAATGTGATGGTAGGACTGAAAAAATTCAGCAGGCATAGAACTTTTATCCAAATACAGGTTTTCCCCCTGTTCCCCCTCTGCATGCACACAAAAATCCATATTGTCCTCTTGAATCTATGTTTCATGACTATGTCTTTCATCTCTGGTCCTCCAGGTTTTCAAAATCCTCCCACCTGCTTCTCATACCATGATCTTTACGCTTATTCCTTCCAATGTGAGAAATTTTCGTGATGAAACACATCAGAATAAACCATTTCTTTATTGCTTCTTTGCGTGGATACAATCTACTTGATAGATATCCTCTGAAATATATGTCTGTAGACTTATGGGAAAATTAATAAAACAGAAATTAAAACTGACAGCTTTGAAATGATATGCTACCCTTAGCATATGGACTACCTCACATGAACACTTTACAGGATTTGTATCAGGATTATGGACAGTAACTCAATAGGGAATAACTTCCAAACTATATTCCTAAATATCATTTGACAGGTTTTGGATGCTTTATAATTCTTACAGTATTATAATGTCATGCCAGTGATGCTATAGTCATCATTAAGATAGTCCTTTCATTCTTAGTGCTAATTTTTTCCTATAATTGCATTTGCAGTGAAATTTCACAAGTTTTTTCTAAGCAGACAAATGAGCTTCCTTAAAAAAATTAAATACTTAATTCTCCAGTAAGACATGCTTTGAAGATCCAGTTTCCTCAGAAATAGGCAGCTATATCTAGAGAGGAACAACAGCAGCAAAAATCCTTTATGCTCTGAGCTTTCTAATGTATACTAATGATTTGCATTATCAATTTTGGCACCATTAAAAAATAAACTAGGAAGTAAAAATAGTTAAACATTAATTGTATTAGAATCCTGTCCTAATTTACTTGCAGTACTGGTGTACATCAAGGATCTTATATCTTTAAGGGAGTGAATGAAGGATTAGGACAGGTTTAATTGGTTAAAACAGAGAGCAGAGTTCTCTATCACATCCAAATCCCAGGCCAGTGGTTAAGTAATTTTCTTGGAATATAGAAATAATAGCAATTTAACAAGGAATATGTCTTCTGGCTGTCCTGGTTGGTATTTTGTGAAGTCAATTTGCAAGAGTTGCAATTTACTCTTCTCCTCTTGGAACAGAAGTATGAGGAAAGAAATGGGGTGACTATCAAAGTCCTTCAGTCAGAGCAACTACACCCTGAAGTGAGAATAATGGGGAACTTGAAGTGAAAGAGAGATTACATAGTGTGGATTGAAACCAGCATTCCTTTCTGCATAGCTCTAACTAGCTTTGCTGGATTAACCTCTCTGAATAATTTTATGCAATCTTGTTGAAAAAATCAAGTATTTCCACTGGTTTGGCATAAGGACAGTGGATGTCTCCGAGCTTTGTCAGCCATTTCTATCTCTTTTCTGATAGGAGCCCTTTTTTTATTTGCTTCTGGTCATTCTTTAAAATATACCATGGATGTTTGACTAGTGCTCCATGCTTGTGCACTACATAGATTAGAACTAGCTTTGCTAGGGTGTATATAAGGTTATATATATATAAGGGTATATATAAGCTGTGCTTTGTGCTGTTTAGAGTACCTTTGCAGCTCATCTATGATTATTAAAACATTCTAGAAACAAGTTTTTTCTTTCTTTGCAGACAGATTGTTACTTTCAAAAACTATCAATAGCTCCTTTCAAGTTGTATGCTTTTGTGAGCATAAAATGGAATTGCTTCTTTACTCCAGATGCAATAATTTTGTTGTTAGTAAATACAATTTTTAGTTGATTTCAGTAAATATTATTTTTTTTTTTGTGTTGATGACATTCCAGCCATTGTGCCACATCACAATCGATCAGATTTTGAAGCTCAAGCAGAAAGACTGGGTGAAAGTGAGGGAGAAGGAAAAGCAAACTGCAGGTCACATGCAGAAGCTGAAGAACCAGTTAATGGAAACTACACCAAAACTGTGCAAGTGTCTCTGCCAAGAAGGAACTAGGAGGTTCTGTACAACACTGAATATTCTAGCTCTTTGTGTTTCCTTACTTTCTGTTCAGAAGCAACAGCATAAGGAGTTTCATTTAATTTTGGACCCCTAAAATGGAGACAATGTAATCTCTGCTAGTCCTATAGGAATTCCTGTTGCATGTGTGCATTATATGTACATGTATATATCTTATCTTCTAGCTATTTTTCATTTTGTTATGGAAGTATATTTGGGAATGTATGAATAAAAGAGTAGATTTTCAAACATATGGCTGTTCACAAAACACTGAAAGTGGCATATAGAGGGTTAATGGAATGATGAGGCAAAAAACTGCAGTGCCAGCAGAATTCCCCAAAGGGTAAACAAAACTCTTAACTGTTGCAAACAATAAATTGTCAATACCTTGTAGAAACAGTGGATAATGAAAAGTTATAATGCCTATAGTTAGTACCCTCTTTAAAAGAATTTACACAGGATATGAAATTAAATTCTGTGCACAGTTCTCTTAATTTGCCCTTAATTAAACAATACTCCATAAATGGTGCATTCAGTGACCAAATGTTCAGAGACAGCAAAATGGTGGGTCCCAAGCCATTAGGAATGAAATAAAGTCAGTCCCCTGAGAGCCTGCTAGAATCTGGTCTATCTAAGTGACAACTGATGGTTTAGGAAAGATAATTAACTTTGCAATTACTAACCGCAGCTTTCACCAATGCTGTTTCTTTCAGTATTCTCTTCTAAATGTTCCACTATTTTTACAGTGAGATAAAATGCTTTTTAAAAATGCTGAGTTCATAGGGGCCCAATTTTCCTACACAAATATAATTTGGATCTTTTATTTTAAATATTTCAGATCATTAATTATATGTACAGTCATTTTATAAATTTCAGAAGACAAATGTTATATTTTCTATGAGTGTCACGAGTTCTTTCTTTATTTGAAAGATAAAAGGGGCATGCTGCATCAAACGGATTTCATTTTTTTTTCCTCTGGTAGCAAATCCTGGACCTAGCACATCTAAATTAGGCTTGGTCTTTAGCTGTGTAGTTTGAAATTCTCTTCAGTATAAGGAACATCAGTCCTAATCTGCTAACGTGCCTTCATAATGGTAAAAAATGCTTGTATTGAAGAGGGTTTGTTAGTTGTATCCATATGTCTCTGCACTGGATTATCTTAACCAAAATGTCTCCTAGCATGTAAATGAGTGCATTTTTATGCTGGCATACGTGTCCTGAAATCTTCAAATGTGCCATACGCACAGACTTACATGTACAAGCAGCAGTATTTTGATATGATGTATTAGAGGATTATGAAGAAGCTCAACTGAGAGTGTAAAGTATTATGTTCAAGAGTAGGCTTTTGTTGTGACTGCAGATGTCTGTACACTGAACAGAGTTCCAGGTAGGTATAGACACAGGTAAGGATGAAGACAGAATCAGGACCTAAACTTCACAAAAAAATGAATGCTGTGATTTCACATACTGTAGTACACTGAATAGCTTTAGAACTGGCTCCAGAAAATCAGAGTTTTAAGAAAAACTGACCAAGCTAATTTGGCCTGCTACAAAGGACCAGTTCCATGCACTGATTTAGTAGGTGAAAGCAAAATTTTAGACCTTTTGAGAAATGTAGCTGCTTCCTTACAATCACCTGCAGACTGATGCTGATGCCCAATGCCAGACTGCTGTAAGCAGCAGAGGTCCTGATACTTTGCTGGGATGTCCCATGGAAATCTGCTCCTGGAATCAGCTCATCAGTTTGCCTGTGCTTAGGGGAACCTGATTTATCTCTCCATGCCACCATGATAAGTGACAAGCACATTTTTCTCACTCTCTTTGTGTTTGAATCGGAACCTCTTCGGAAACTTTTTCGCTGTGCTCATGTACAATCAAGGATACAACATTCTCAGATCTCAGTCACTGACTCTGGATGCTCTGTAAGAAAAAATAATTTAAATTATGCATATTTTTTGGTAAAGGTGCCTTTCTGTAAATTGTTCTGTATAAATCCAATTGCACTGGTCACACCTGTATGTTTGCATTTGTCACTTTTATGTAGTTAATCTTGGAAAAGTAAGGAAAATACTGTGGTATTTAAATCACACTTGTTCTAAGTGGCCGTTTTAAAGACTTTAATGACTGGCACTGTATAGTGACATGTAAATTTGTAGATTGTCAGGGAAAGGGTTGTTATTACTGATAATGTGTATATATATTCTGTTTCCCTAACCAATCTTCCTTCATGAATATGCTTTAACGTATTCAGCTGTCTTGTATGTCATTTTGTCCAGCTTTGCCACTTGTGAAGTGTTACACACATATGCTTCATCACAGTTAATAGTTCAATCTTAGCAGAGGGCTTAGGGTTTTAAGGTAGTCTGAAAACTTGTAAGAAAGCAGTTATTGCCTACAAAATGCCTGCTGTTGCACTCACTGATGGGCCTCTGAATGTTGTGTTGATATTTGTATTTAACATCTCTTTCCACTGGAATGTGATGCAATTCTCTATATCACCCTTAGAGAGGCATTTAAAATTCTTGTTGCTGAGGATCACATGAGCTGCCGTGTTATTTTCCTGTCTTTGTGCATTAATACCTCTGAAGACAATACATGGAACTAGAGAAGGATTATTGTGGTACGCAAATCAGTAAAGACAATTTGAAAGTTCCAGAATGTTTGCTTTTTAAAAAATTACTTACTCATATAAAATGCATATAATTGTTGTCAAGCACTGGGTGCCATTTGATATTTAGCATCAACTTAAGAAATTGCATTGTTTAAATTCATCACAGGTTAATAGAAAATGGAAAAAATGTGGAAAATGAAAAAATGGGAAAAAACAGTTGATATATCTGAATTCCTATAAATACAAAAACGGAAAATTGTACTGCTTTTTAAAAGAATTAACTATAGTTCTTGTTCTTTCTTTTTGTGCAAAGATTTTCCAACGTGTTTTAGTAGTTTTAATTCTAGATCTTAGTTTGGACTGCTGCTCCATATGGATTAAAAAACAGATAGTAAGAGATGGATTCAGGTTTTCAAAATCATCAAGTAATTTGAAAGAAAAGTGCTGCACAGTGTTAAGTTCCAACAATTTGATTTGGCTGTTGTTGTGGAACCCTGGTATCCAACACTGAATTTCTTCAGAGAGGAAAACTTTATCTCCACCCTCTTTCATGATGTGTGATCCAAAATGCCAATCACTGGGAGTGGAATACAATTATATTCACTAATATGTCTAAAATAGAAACTCTTGCTGTCAATATATACTCATTAGTACTGAGTTGTAAATGAATTCTGGAATTGTGCTCTTATTAATTAGGTGGCAGACTAGAAAACTTCTTGCTTCTGTTTAGCCAGATGGAGGGACAGTGGGTGTAATGACCTATGTTGGGCCTTTCCCAGGGGATTTCTTTGGTGTTTCTTGGTATCAGTATAGGTCCATCTTCCATTTACCATTTAAAACAAACAGCCCAAAACTTGCACAAATGTACATTTAAATTACATTCAGAAAAAGAGATGATAATTCTGTTTAGTTTTAAAATTAGTTATGCATTGCATTCTTAAAATTCCAGAGGGACTCGATCAGATGCAAGGTGAAATATATGTTTTAGGAAAAAGTCAGTCTGCCTTTTTTCCTGCTCCACTATCCTACATAATCTGCCTCATAATCCAGCCACATTGTGCTGTTTGGTTTTACAACTCTGCTTCTTGTTTTTTACCTTTTTTTTTTTTTTCCTTTTGATTGAGTTGTTCAGAATTCTAAGATGCTCCAGTGATTCAAAAATTGACTTCTAGGGGAGGGGTGCAGTAGGGGAAGTTGGTGATCAGCTCACATGAAAAGTCCCTAATTCTCTAATTGACCCTGTATGTTCTAAAGAGTTGTCAAGACACTTAAATGTGTATCTTCTTTAAAGGGTATGAGTAATATCATGAACTGAATGGAATTACTCATGGGTTTTAAGTTTTATATGAATCAACTATCATCCTGCATAGTAGCCTACATAAGAAAATACTTGTTAAGATTTGCAGGAGATACTTCAGCTTTGTCAGCATAAAAAAACAATTCTTTGAAAGCTGGTACTTTGTCTCAAATGAATAAGAAATAGGAAAAAAGCACCTTCAGAATAATACATACCATCAAGTTGTGTTTTTTCATAGCTAGAGTTCTGTTCTCAAAGTTTTAAAATCTATGGCACTTGAGTTAATTGGAAAAATAAATTTTCTCTTGACCTTCTGGATGACTAATTTTCCACAAATAACTTTATTCTGTGTGAGCTCCCAAATGGTGTTGGTTCTGCCAAGTAAAAGCTAATACCAAACGAATCAGGTGGGCACCCTCATTTCCCACTGTGCGTCTCTTCATCTCCAACTGTGTTACTGTGCAGACAAATACTGACAAGTGTTATGTGGATCTGAAAATTTTCTGTTTAAATGCACAAGAATGTGCAATTTTTGCTCTCTAAAGAGGGAAAATTGTTTGCAAAGAAATCTGGTTAATGATTTCAGAGGAAAAAAAAAGCCTTAGATTTTTATTGAACAAACAAATAGAGAAATATATTTAACAACTTATTCCTAGTAGATTATTCACTTGGTTTTACATTTATAGAACTTCACTTGGCTTTATATTTATAGACCTTTATTACAGAAATTGTGAAAATATTTTGGGTTTTGTGAGTGCAAAATCACACATGTGTAAATCATGTGGTAACTATAATTTGATAAAGGAAGTAAAAGCTTGCTATTGAATAGAAAAATATTTTCTCATTCTCATATCCATTGTCCTTAGACTCCAAAGAAGTTGGATAATTATTTCTCATTTTCTTGAGTGTGCTTTTTCTCTCTGTCTTATCCCTTTCAGGAGATGCAAAAAGATTGGCCCAATAAGTCAGTGATTTCCTTCTCCTTTTGAAATACAGGGTGGATGGCAATGTGATTAAAATCCCTTGCAGGCCTAGGAACTATATGCCTGAAAGTAGCCAGGATCTGAGCATTTAAGTTTGGAAAACAGGCAGAGCTTATGATTGAAACAATTATGAAGGTCATGTCATGTACAACAGTGTACCTGATAGCTGCATTACAGTAGCCGTGGAAGGAATTGCCCTCATGACTCTGACATATGACTGCAGTGGTCCAGTATAATCCAAATTTTTTACCTTATATGAAAATGATCAAACAATTAAGAATAGAAAAGAAACAATGTTTCAGAAGGATACAATGTGGCTTTAACTGCAAAAAGCAGATGAAGAGTAAGCAAGAGGGCATTTTAAAATTTTTTTTTTTTCTTAACACAACTGTAAAACTTCAAGCAATTTTACAGGCACAACTCAATGAGTACCTGCCTGAGGCCAGCCATATCAACTTTGAAGCCCTCTGAAAGCTGAGGGGAGAGAGACTAGTTACTAGCTGTCGGAGCATTTCAAAATAATATAAAAGGGCATGACACCCATGAGATCCATTTGTCAGATCCCTGCATAATAGGTCACTTTTTGAGACTGACCCTCTATCAGACAGAAATAGTGAATCATGTCTGCCCATCATGTTCAGGGCAAGATAAAATCTCATTCTACTTTTTTATTTTAAGCTTTTTATTTCCCTTCTATCCTTTTTTTTTCTAAAAGAAAAATATGCCCTTGTGAACTGTTAAGTGCCAGAAAGCATTAGACCCTTAGTGTTCCCTTTGTAAATTTTGCATGCAATTTTTAATCAAAAAATGCTAATGAAGCGATGAAAATATATGCAAGTCTTTATTTAACATTTAATGATTTTTCAGTATTTTTAAAGACTTGTCTGTTCAAGATTTTTATGAAGGCTTTAAGTCCTTAATTGTCTGAAGTACCACTTTATCAGAATCTAAATAAATACATTAATATATTCTGCACTGTGAAGTAGGTTCAAAATAACATGTACACAGTAGATAATGGAAACATTGTCATTCTTAAGGTTATAAACGCATTGGAGGTTACCCTAATTGTAAAATTGAAGATTGCAAAGTGCGATGTCCCTGAAAATCCTAGAACGGCATCTTTCTTATTTTTTTAATTGCTCCAGCACTTGAGATCTCAGTACGATGTTTTTTCCTCTGCACAAATGAGCAAGTGGAGGCCACAGAACCTCTTTAAAAAGGCAGTTGCATTAAATAATTGATCTATAACAAAATTAGTGGCAGGACTATTATGACTTATTAAGGTCAGGTTTTGGTGAGTTGAGCTAGGTGTGCAACTTCTATTTTTTTCACCAAAACGCATAAAATATTTTTGCCAAAATCTTCATTTCTTCTTGGCACAATATATCCTAGTGCTGTTATCCATATATCTGTGCCCTATGCTTGATGCTATGTAATGGCTTTGGTAGTTAAGGCTGTGTGTTCACCTTGTGCTTTTCTGTGTCATTATGCAAGGATGAGCCTCAGTTCTCTTCAGAAATCCTAAGCAAAACGTTTTAAACTTTTCTGATAAAGTATGTTTCCTTCCCTCCCCTCCCCTCCCCTTCCCTTCCCTTCCCTTCCCTTCCCTTCCCTTCCCTTCCCTTCCCTTCCCTTCCCTTCCCTTCCCTTCCCTTCCCTTCCCTTCCCTTCCCTTCCCTTCCCTTCCCTTCCCTTCCCTTCCCTTCCCTTCCCTTCCCTTCCCTTCCCTTCCCTTCCCTTCCCTTCCCTTCCCTTCCCTTCCCTTCCCTTCCCTTCCCTTCCCTTCCCTTCCCTTCCCTTCCCTTCCCTTCCCTTCCCTTCCCTTCCCTTCCCTTCCCTTCCCTTCCCTTCCCTTCCCTTCCCTTCCCTTCCCTTCCCTTCCCTTCCCTTCCCTTCCCTTCCCTTCCCTTCCCTCCCCTCCCCTCCCCTCCCCTCCCCTCCCCTCCCCTCCCTCCCCTCCCCTCCCCTCCCCTCCCCTCCCCTCCCCTCCCCTCCCCTCCCCTCCCCTCCCCTCCCCTCCCCTCCCCTCCCCTCCCCTCCCCTCCCCTTCCCTTCCCTTCCCTTCCCTTCCCTTCCCTTCCCTTCCCTTCCCTTCCCTTCCCTTCCCTTCCCTTCCCTTCCCTTCCCTTCCCTTCCTCAAAAATGCTCCATTTTCCTTGCTTTTTCTATTTTTTTTTTCAAAGAAAAGGAAAGCAACCTGCAACTTCTAAGAGAAAGAAATAAGCTGTTAGGAATCACTGCCTGATAATTATAGAATATCAGGTGTTAATTTTGTCTTGTCCAGCAACAAATAGAAAGAGGTGTAGCATAAAAATTTGCTGTTGCAATTAGAAGTAGTGTATGCTCCTTTTTGTTAGAAATCAGAACTGTGGGGTTCTTCAGGTCAAACTGTTGCTGCAGAGCACTCTGAACACATATATCAGGTCCTTATAGCAGTGATTGTAATAGAAATGAATTGAGATAAAGTAATCAGAATATTTTTTGAGAAAAAGTCCAGGTGGCAAAGCATCTGAAATTACCATCCCTGAACAGCCCGGTGTTTGTGAAGCCCTCTGCCTATTGACATCTACTACTTCAGGCAGAATAATCTCCTTTTCATCCCCAGTGGTGATTTCTCTGCTGCGTATTTTGAAACCCCATGGAAAAACTGGTAAGGCCTTTTTATGCTCATATCAATTATTACAGAGTAATGATATATTTGAGGCTAAAGATTAAAGAAAAGTCAATAGAAATCATTGCCTTAAATAAAAATTCCCTGAATTGAGCAGAACGATTCTTTCATAATTGATTCTCATGGAGATAAGCAGAAACCAAAGACTCCATATCATCTGAAGAGATATTTGGTCAGTACAAAAACTTGGATTGTTACTGGTTCCATGTAAATTCTCAGTAATCTTTTCCAGCACTGATCACTTTCTCCTACCAAACAATGACCACAAAGTGTCCTGGAATTCCATTTAAACTTCAATCATAACTTGTAGCATAGCTTTCTTAATATCATTTATTTAGAGAAAATATAGGAAAACCCTTTTCTAATGACTAAAGACAAGAGAATATTTTTAATGCAAAACCCCCAAAAAACTTTTCAAATTTTCAAACTTTCAGTAAGATTTTTAAAAATTGGGAGGGAAAATCTGCATTTTTCTAGAAAATTCTTTCTTTTATGTATATCGTGTGCATGGTTAAAAATCCGTAGGGATGGTGATGATTCAGCCTATTGTGATTGAAATAAATAAATGGCTGGAAAGCTTTGTTCTCAGCTTCCAGAGGACTACCCAAAAAAGTGATGATGTACAATAATAACTATTGGAGGCACGCCTTTTTGCACAAAGATTTCTTAAAATTGCACTTCAGTCTTTGTATTCAACATTATGTTAGGTTCATTGAGGTAACTTTTTATTCCAGTAGTAGACAGGAAAAAAAATTCAGTTTAGACATCACTTGCAGGATTGCAAGGTTTATAATATATGGGTAACATGCGGGGAATACACTGAAGGAGTGAAGCATTTTGAATTTTTTTTAAAGAAGATTGATCTAATTGATTAACATAGTATTACATGCCTGAGGAAACAACTCTTTTTAAATTTATGTAACATTTTAGAGTATTTCCAAAGTTTTCCTCTTTGAAAGAGTTATTTTTCTTGCAAAGCAATCTGCAGAATATGGAGAAAAAGTAAAAATTGCAGTAGAGAAGATCTTTGAGGAGGAACCTGACTGGAAAGTTTTCAGTTGTGGCTTTTGTAAACAATCATTGTACCACTGTACTAAATATCTACTAGAATCTTCAAAGTCTGTATAATTGAGAACTGAATTTTTCTGCTGAGGAGTTAGTGGATGTAAATTCTAAAATTTTGAATGCATCTCCACTTTTTTCTGTTTAACTGCATTTTTTACCTTGCAATGTGCTTGAATCTGTTTATCCACTGTTTACCATATTTAGACTGCAAGTGCTTAAGATATCTGGACAAGATATTACAACATCTTAATAAAATGCTACAAATAATGGACCTGTGATAAAACAAAAAAAAATTTCTTGCAATATCCATGACATCCAAAGTGTGTACAAGTGGAGCCCCAAATGCATGTTGGCTGATTTAGCAAACAATCTGAGTAAAGAAAGATAGGAGATAATGAGAGAAAGATTTTTCATAGTGTGTTAGAAGTAGATTAGTGTAAGAAGTAGATTAGTGTAAGGCAGTTAGCCACATAACTTAGAAAGTAACTGGTGGAACACAGCAGGGGACCTGGTGAGGAAAGGGATAAGGTTAGCAGTGTAGATGTTTTCTACTGGGGATGGGAAAAGGGAGACAGTGAAGGAAATTTTTGCAGTTAGGGTGTGTGCAAGCTAGAGACGTAACCTGGAAACTAGGTGGTGTTCTTGCTTTGATCCATTCCCACTCCACTTGTAGTTTGGAAGAAATGAATGAATGGAGCTGGATGGAAATATTAACATGTCTCTGTTCTTCAAATTCTTACATGTAACAGCTTAGGCCTGCATTGAACACTCCAGGCTGAACATCAGAGCCATAGAGAGATCCTGTGCTCTCTTCTAGGATGTGTCTGCTCCTCAGCATATTTTTAACATACAAAGTCACTTGAAGTGCATAGAGACATTGCTACAGTCATCCTTGTCACACTTTCAGCATACAGCCAGATTATTGCCTGGCATTAGCAGATTGACAGACTCCAGGATCCTGGGAATGTTGCCCTTTGTGAATACATCAAAATCTTCATTATTTTTTCCAGCAAAATACAAGGCACTGTGAACAGAATGTAATCCAAGTTCTGAATGCCATCTCTGTGACAGAAGCATGCACATCTCAGCATCTGGTCTGTGAGAGATGTGCCAGATTCTAGGGCTCAGTCTGGAGTATGAATGTCTACTCCCATCTAACTGAAGAGTCCTGTGGTTCTCTATAGGTAACTCCTGGTAGTTGGCTGCTCACTTAACGAGAGTGTTCAGTAAAGGTATCTTTTGCCAAGGAAACCGTCTTCATACCTGTTCCTTGGCATTAGGGACAAGTGCTGCTTGGCCTGTTTTCTCCTATATCTTTGACTTAATGAGTCAAAGGCAAAAAAGTCCTATTGATTTTCTGTCTTTCATCTATCTTCCTTTTCTTCATAGGAATCTTGTGTCTTCCCCCATGCTTTCTCTTTTACCTCTGGTAAGAAACTTATGGTTAAAACCCATGCTCTTCTTGCTTCATAACAGAGCAGATGTGTGGTGTCTCAAAACAGAAGTATTGGTTTTTTTTATAATTTCAATTTGATACCGCTATTATGAGAGTGTGGTGAGATAAGTAGAGCACCCGTAACTGATAAAAAAACAACTTAAGGAGGGATCTGAAGATGAGATGCACCTCTGGATGCCAAATTGGGTTCACATCTGTTGGACAAGTTAGCAGTGGACAGCTTGTTGTCCAGAATAAATAAAAAACCACAGAGCTTCCTCCAAGAGATGGGATCCTGTGAGACAGAATTTGGGTAGAGGGATCTGACCAGCAGAAAATTAGTCCTACTGAGGATGACTGTTGCAAGCAAAACACTCTGTAGGATGTTTATAATAAAAATATTTTGCAGGCAGAATTAAGTCTTTCTCCTTCCAACCGCTCAGGGCTTATGACTATCTCCAGTGTCCAGGAACAGTGCAGCATGGGAAGCAAAGTAATCTCAGGAGCAAAGACTGGCACTTTAGTTATGACTCGAGCAATAGCCTTGAGAATATGGATCCCACTATGTCTCATAAGAAAAATGTAGTGAATGCCAAAGTGTGATCAGTGTTCAGCAGCTTCTGAAATAGCTTCTGTGGTAGGGGTTGGAGAAGGATGCTGAGATGAACTGTGTCACTTGGTGTGTGGGCTTAGATATTTAGGGTGTGTTTTATTGATTATCTGGGGTAGATGGTCATGTCTCTTGGGTAGTTAAATCCTGATTATTTGTGGATGTCTAGGAAACATTTACCAAAAATTTAATTAGGAGAGCTATTCTTTCTTCTTTCCATACTTTTTTGTATAGGTTCTGGCTGCAAAATAATAACTTTTATATTATTAATGCACCAGTGGCTGTTCTGTGGCACTGAGGGTGACTGCTGTGGAAGGGATTCAGTCACTCTATTCTATGCTCTTATCCTTCAAAACAGGGTGACTGCATGAAAATTTCTACCTGGGAATAGTACCCGGGTTTTGCAAACTTTCCAATTGTCCCCAGATATATATAAAACTACCAGTATATTCAACACTTTTATTTTATTTAAACTGGGATCCCATTACTGTAGTTTGACTAATCACCATATATTTTACTGATTCACAGAATATGTTCCTATGTGTGTTCTTTAAATATAGGAGTACACAATTTTTAATGAGCAATGTGACATTAAAATGTTTTGTTTGATACATTAGGCAAAATATTACAGCATTTAAACTAAAACATAATAAGAAGTTGCATAACTTCCAGAAAGCCACATAGCAAGTCATTGGCATAACTAATTATTGGTATATTTTTCTCTCTGTACTTTCTGATATTTCTATTATCTTTTACCTGTACAAACTTATTGCTGTAGTGCATTCAAGCTTGTAGGCATAATATGTTCATTTGCTAACATATTTGCCTGCTGTAACTGGTCTGCTAAATCTGATTTTGCTTCCCTTCCATCAAATACTCATTGCATTTCTTGTTACGGAGTCTGACACTAGGGATATCTGGCAATCAGCTTACACATTCATTGGTTTGCATAAGGGGAGGAGACAGGACTGCACCGTGGCAGCAACTATGCAAACAACTCATTTCATGCTAGCTCCCCCAGGTAAGAGATTCTTTCAAAGGAGATCATTGAATTTGCTTGTTTCATATTTCAGTCACCATTGTCTGATACCCAATTGCACATAAACATCTGGTGTAAGCAAAACTAATTTGGATCTTCTTTTGTAAAATGTTAGCTGGATTAAGGGATCAGGTAGCCTCTTTCCTTATAAGAATCACTAGAGGGAACCATACTGTGAAAAAGAAAAAAATAATTAGGACAGCAGAAAACAGGGAGCATGGATCTCAACTGTAAATGTTCCTATGCAAATTCAGCCTATAAAGTTATATGAGTTTGCTTATCAAGCAAGCTAACTTCTTTTGAAATTTAATAGCTATCTCTATTACAGACTGTATCACTGACTGTGAGTATTATATTCTAGAAGTTCTCCAGCTCCTATGGGCTTGAGTTATCACACAGGCAAAAATATTACTACTCCAGAGCCAGTACAGTGTTTGAAGTAATTCTGGGGGGAAAGGCAACATAAAGAAGCACTAGACCTCATCAAATGCAGGACGTAAGACTCCTATTTATAGTAGAATAAACACTACAGAAGTTACTAAAAGTAAAGCTGCTGGCCAAAGTCTGAAACATATTGCAAGGATTCCTAGGAACTACTATAATCCAGATAATTAATAGTAAACCACAAGAACACAGCAAAGTGTTAGATATTATTAAATGCATTTATATAGATTTTACGTGTGATCACAAAATTCTACAGAAATCTACTGTGAATTTTTAAATAAGAGATTCTTTTTAATTAATTGAAAGATTAATTCTTTTCCATGTTGGTAGCTGTTATTTGAAATTATACATCACACACAGTTATTTGTTTTAGTTCATATGATCTTCAGTATATTTGGGGTTTTTTGCCCTGCACAATCCCAATGTACCCAACATGTTTTCAATCTCATGTCAGTACTAGCTCTGAGAAAATCAAATATATAAAGAAAATAAAATTGCTGTCTGGGAATAACTAGTCCCTATTACTGTGTAACAAAGGTTTGTTCTAAGAAAACCATAAAATATTTTCATCGCAATCAAGCAACTCAGCACACTAAATTAGTTAATTACTAAATTAATTACTAAATTAGTTAGAAATTTTTGAAAAATTTTGGCCTAGTATGTTTTAGTACCCTATAGTATTTTACACATTTGTAAAATATGGTCTAACTTCCCATATTTCTTAGTCCATTACACAACTTTTCAAATCTGGGAAAAGAATAAGGAGTCAAATATTAAGGAGTCTCTTATCCATCTAAATGAGACTCACTACAGAAGTGCTCAGGCTTTTCTTTCTATATGATATGCTACTTATTTTCTTTATATTTCTGCAGTATTATAGTTTAAAAATTCTGTCGTTCTGTTATAAACTTTTACGCTCAATAGCTTGAAATTTATTCCACATGGCAAGAAAATAATGTAATGCTTTAAAATATATTTCCTTTTCTTTATGAACATGAATCAAAATTACGACTTTCAGAGACAAATGCTAACGCAGTATTACAATGGACAATTAATTAATCTTCCTGTTCAGTCTTCAGAATTCCCTGTAGGCTCAGTTCCCACCACCGCTCTGAACTTGGGATAAGTGAAACCCCAAATGACTGTTCTGTTTCCTTTCCCTTTCAGGGAAGAGTAATGCCCTAAATTTAAATGTTCTTCTGAACACTTGACTTCTGAGTACAAAAAGTTGCAGACCTATGTGCCAACTTGGAATGTTTCTGATTTAGAAATATTCTACAGAGCTTGGAATAAATACGTAAGTAAAAACAGTTAAAAAGACACTTCTGCATTTTTACTTTGATTCTCAAAGAGAATAAGACAAAAATCTACTGAGGGGAGCCCATGGGATTACCCTGGTCATAAAAAAATAAAGGTATATTTCAGAATTGATATTATTGTGGTCCCCATATATTAAATGTTCAGACTCCCTCTGAGAAAGAAGAACTATGTTTTTTGCACAGGTAAGCTTACCAGACCTCTCAAGTGATTTACCAGTGTTGCATTTGAGTATATCACTGGATGCAGGGGAGTGAAGATGGAAGCTGTGGAAACATATGAAATTATTTTTGTATTAGAGATTTTTCTTCAACTAGCTGAAGTGTCAAGGACCTGTACTGACGCCAAACAGCATCAAAGTATGGATGGTCTGAAGAATTTAAAGAAAATGTACTCTTGAATATTGCAATAACTTTTATTTACCATAAGGTGGTATGAAACTGTAGCTGTCTTCAGTACATGATCCACATTCCTAGTCTGGATGTCATTCTCATGGTGCTTTGCTGTGGTGTGTCCTCCTAGTATCAGTGTGGCTGATTTTATCAGTGTGGCTGGAAAACCAGGGAGCTACTGGAGGTACCCTACTAGCAGGTGGCAGAGAACCAATTGCTCTCTGTAAAACGTAGGTTTCCAGAACAGTCTTTGAGCACTGTGGCTTTTCCCAGTAGCCCTGTGCCCTGTGAGAAGACCCTCCCTTGCAGACCACTGAAAAAAATAGGTAGAGATTTGGGTCTGGAGAAGTTTATCTCATGTAAGGAATTACCATTTCTGAATAATGTCAATATCAGGGATGTAAAATGTGAGTCTTAATAATTGTGTTGAACTTACTTCAACAGAAGATTCAGAATGCTTTTTATGTATCTAAGGTGCTTGCAAGAGAAACCTGAAAGCACAGTTGGTATAAAGGTAACACATACTCTCTAAATCACAAAATAAATTTTATTCCTCTGAATTGGAGTATCTCGAATTTTTTTTTTTTTTTTTTTTTAATGCCAGAATCTTGTCCCACATCCTCTGCAGCTGCAGAAGAATTCACCCAGGTTGTTTGGGTTTTTTCAGGTTTGGTGTTTTTCTAAATTCTATTTTTTTATTTATGCCTTCTGTCATCTGCAACAGCTGCAGATAGTTGATTAACACACCTGTTTTGGATTGGAAAAACTAAGTGTGCTTTTGATTTTTTTGTCATGCGAGACACTTTGTAAGTTTTGATGCGAGAAATACAGTTGCAAGGAAGTTACAAGAGTAAAATCAGAGATCAAAAGTGTCAAGATTTTGTTTACAGCAAAGTATTTGGCTGAAATGAGGTTGTATGTGGACTTCAGTATTTCTACAACTGGGATATTTTTGTTCAAGGAAAGCTCATCCTAAATAAAAATCCCAGATGATCCTTTTTTCATCATGTACTTGGTCATAGTTGTCATGGGTTGGTTAGCATTTAAAAAAAAAATTTTTCTGCTGTGGCGTACATGAGTACTAGCTGTTAGTGTGGGAATAGTTGCTTGAACCATGCTAAAGTGAAATCCAGCTCATGGAACTATCTCTGAAGAGAGAGATTTCTTAAATTAAAACAAATAGTAAACAGCTCTTGTATTGAAAATTCCTTCCAAAGTTACACATAGAAGAGAAATAATGATTTTTTAAAAACACAAAATACCAGGAAACACTGGCAAATAAATTCTTATGCTTGTATGCACAAATAAAAAATAATATTTACAATAATTTAATCTTTAAAAGAAATTTCATTAAAACACCCAATACATATCTTACTATAGGCTTTGTTAACATTCTCATTCATATTTATTAATTTTTTGCAAAATTTAAATTTGGTTTAAAAATCTGTCTTTCTGAAGAAGAAAAAAGGGATGACTACACAAATGGTATGGTTCAAAGGGGACAGTGCCAGAACCACATTTCACTGTTTTTTTAAAGTACTTTTTATTTTAAGTTCTATTTTCATTATGAGTTTCTATGTATTGTTTTTACATTTCTCTTTAAATTGTAAATTCAGCCACATTTGCATGTACTGTACTATATAAAATGACTCGCCAAAAAATAGTGGGACTAACAGAAAATATGTCAGGAACTTTATGAAATGTGAAACTATGGCAAGCTGTAGTTAAATAAAATCTTTAAGCAAACTTCATATACATTGCCAAAGATATAGAACATAAGCTGTCATTGAATTATCCTAGTTCTTAGAAACCCAGGATTAAGAGGGGGGAAGAGAAAAATGTTGTTTGACAGCAAACGCACTGCCCGTGGTTGCTGGTGTATCTGGCTCATGACTGAGCTATTGATGCTCTTTGTTGTCATTTCTTTTTCTACTCAGTCATGTAGCAAGCCAGGACAGACAACAGGTAGTTTCTCTCTAAATAAATCTACAGCCATAAGCACTCAGTTTTTTTTGGTAGTCTTTCCTACCTGGAATTGTATCTGATTTTTCTTTAAAATAAGGAAATTAATTTTTTTGTTTCACTTAAGCACCTTTCAAATTACTTGTTTAGTTGTGTTCTTTTCTTCCATGAATTCCTATTGATCTCTCTGACTGAACTCCTGATTGCCTTTCTTTCTTTTACCAAAAGGAGACAGATTGAAGCATGGAATGTGAAAAAGGAGGCAGAAAAAATGCAATCATTTGGTTCCGATTCTTGCCAAGACTCTTAGAACCAACCAGTTTATTACATTTTCCTAGTCTTCTTCAATGACTGCAGCTATTTCTCTAATTTCTCTGTTACTGTGTCTGTAATTATGCTTCTTTTATAGCCCAAGGATACTGTGAAGATAAATGCACTGAAAATTATGAATTATCGTGATACTATCTCCTATAAGAGAGGCTGAATTAATTTCTGAGAAAGAGAAAAAAATTGAATTGACTCATTAATTAGGTTACTTTTAGAGGTTGCTCTTTTGTAGTTTTATCTTGACTGCAGATGGGATATACTTGTAGGACTTCAGCTGTGAAGATTTTTACAGCTCTTTCCTCATTCACTGTGTTGGTTGCTGTAGACTGCATTCTTAGGCCCACACATCTACTCAGCTAAAGATTATGTAAGATGGAACTTGTCAGTCTTTACTGATAAGACCAGTCCCCAGGCATCTCTGACCCAGAAGTCCAGGGTATGTGAATGTTGGGAGAAAGACCTTCCCTTGGTCAAGGACAATTTGGTCAGGGAACACCAGAACAAACTTGACATTTTCTACTCCATGGGCCCTGATGGTGTCCCTCCACCAGGGTTGAGAAAATTGGTGGACATCATAATCAGGTCACTCACAGTAATCTTTAAAAGGTCATGACCATCAGGAGAGGTACCTGAAGGCTGAAAGAAAGCAAAAGTCACCCTGGTCTTCAAAAAGGGCAAGCAGGAGGACCCAGAGAACTACTGGCTGGTCAGCCTCACATTGATCCCTAGGAAGTGATGGGGAACCTCATTTTGGAGCCCATCTCTATCCACATGGATGGCAAGAAGCTGATCAGGAATAGTCAGTGTATATTCACTGAAGGTAAATAAATCATGCTTGACCAACCTGACTGCCTTCTCCGGTGAAACAAATACCTGGGTAAATGAGGGGAGAACAGCAGTTATTGTCTACCTTGACTTCAGCAAGCCTTTTGACACTTCCTTTTACAATATCTTCATAGACAAACTCAGGAAAGGTGGACTGGATGAGTCAACAGTGATGTCAACTGAGAACTGGCTGAACCAGAGGGTTGTAATCACTGGGACAGGGTCTGACTAGAGGCCTGTCACTACTGGTATTCCCCAAGGTTCAATACTGGCCCCAGTATTGTTCAACTTGTTCATCAGTGACTTGGACGAAGGGGCAGATGCCTCCTCAGCAAGATCACTGATCGTACAAAAGTGGGAGGAGTGGCTGATATCTCAGAGAGTTGTGTGGCCCTTAGGAGGGATCCCCACATTTTTAAGAGATGGGCAGAGAAGTGTCGGGGAAGATGAAACAGGAAAACCTTATAAATATGATTGCCTGGCAAAAGATTTTGACAATATGGAAACTATAAGCGAGATTGAAATGAAAGACATCTTTGAGATACCAGACCTTAGTTACTGAACAACAGGAAAACAATAGTATGGCCAGCTGAATGTAATCCCCTCTTGATTAAGCAATTCCCTCTTCTTGCAGACAGGTCCAAGGGTCAGAGCAGACCCTACTAGCTTGGCAGAAGGGGTCCAAAGAGTAGTTTTTAAGGTTTAAAATGTAACACAATATGGTAATGTAATGATTCTTATAGGCTCTATGTAAATGCTATAGGATTTGTATCTTGTATTAAATTGGTTAGTGAAAAATAGAATATTCAGCACAGAAGAAGATTTATTGCATTGTAATGGGAACTTCACTCTCTTACTATTGCTCTTACTCCTCTTCTTGGTCTTGCTCTCACACCTACTCTCTCTTATTCTTACTCTCTTGCTCTTATGGGCCTGCTCTGATCTGTGGCTGGCAGCTCCAAGCAGGGCCCTTTCACTCACACCCTTTGCAATAAACCACAAGTTCCAAGACCTGGCTTTAGAGATCTCTCATCTCCGTCCGTCCCAACCATCCTACCCACCGTCACTCCTACAGAGAAGGACTTCTGAAATTAAAAACAGCAAATGAAGGTTCTTCAGCTGGAGAAGAATAACCTCACATACCAGGGCAGGCTGGGGGCCAACCTGCTGAAAAGGACCTGGGTGTGCTGGAGTTCAAAAAGCTGTTGATGAGCCAGCAGTGTACCCTGGGGGCCACGAAGGCCAAGGTGCATTAAGAAGAGCATTGTCAGGAAGTCAAGGGAGGTGATTCTGCCCCTCTACTTAACTATATGTGGTCTCCCAGTGAAGCCATATCTGGGCGACTCGTGAAGCCATATCTCAGTAAAAGAGAGACATGGAACTCCTGGGGCAAGGGGCTGTGATGTGTAGGAGACTGGAACACTTTCTTGTGAAAGTCTGAGCTGGCCCTTTTTAGCCTGGAGAAGACTGAGAGTGAACTTTGTCAATGGACATAAGTATCCGAAAGGTGGGTGTCAGGTGGATGGAGCCAGACTTTTCTTGGTGCTGCCAACCACAAGGACAAGAAGCAATGGGCAGAGGCTGATGGACAGGAAGTTCCACCTGAACACGAAGAAGATCTTCTTTATGTGCCCGTGACGGGGCCCTGGAACAGATTGCTCAAAGAGATTGCAGTTTCCCTCAGGGCAGATTTTCAGGAACCTTGTGGACATGATCCTGTGCCATATACTGTCAGATGACTCCTCCTCAGCAGGAAGGTTGGACCAGGTGATCCACTTTGGTGCCTTCCAACCTTATGCATTCTCTGAATTTACTCGATTTTTAAAAAGCATTTTACTTTATTTTTAGTATTTACTTCAATTTGCATAATTGAAAAAATACTTTTTAACCTTTTTTACTTTACTTTTTTGCTCATTTTTGCTGTGTTGTGTTTTGCGCTTTTTTTGTTTTGTTTTATTTTGGTTTAGTTTTTTTTTAATTCTTGGGGTTTTTTATTTTTAATTTTGGTTTTGTTTTATCACTGGGTTTTAACACTAGGGCTTCTTGTTTGGAGATCTCTGTTTACTATTTTTGTGGTTCCCTTCTGTTTTCTTGCTAGGGTTTTAGATTGGGATTTTACATTCTATTTATCTTTTGTTGTTTATTTTGGAATAATTTGTCAATTTTTGACATTTTTAAAATATTGTTTATAGTTTTATATTTTGTTTTATGCTGGGTTTTATGTTGGGGTTTTATATTGGGGTGAATTTTGAGATCTTACATTGGGGATTTTGTTTTTCTATTGGATTTAAAATATTTTTTGGGAATTTTCTTATTAATTTTGGTTTGCTTTGTTGAGTTTGCTTTATTTTGCATCATTATACTTCTGAGATTTTTAATGTTTTGTTTTATGTTTCACTTTGGGTTTTGCATTTTATTTCAGTTCATTTTTGTTTATTCTGATATGTTTTCCTTTATTGTTCTACTATGTTGAAGGGTTTATAATGTCTTATGTTGGGGTTCTACTTTTTCTGGATTTTTGTTAATTTGTCTTGAGTTTACTTTGGTTAAATTTGATGTGCTGTTTTTGTTTTTTTACTTCATGTTATTAACTTTTTAATTTTACATTGATTTTTTCCCTTAGGGGTTCACTTTGGAGCTTTACATTGAGGTTTTAGGTTAGTTATTTTCTTTTACTTTTTATTTTTTGGTTTGTTTTTTTTAATGTTATTTTATTTCTATTTGATTTTTTTTTTTACTTTCTATTAGGAGGATTTTTTGGGTTTATTTTCTTTGCTTACTTTGGTGTTTTATTTATGTTAGGCTTTTTTAGAGTTTTTTTGTTTACCTTTCATTTTCTGATGGGTTTTCATAGAGTTATCTGTAGGGAATTTTCCTTTTTGTTTGTTTTGTTTTATTATACTTGTTTGGGATTTGAAATTTTATTTAACCGTCAGTTCAAGTTTATTTTTTTATTGTTGTTATTGTTGTATGTTGGGGCTTTGCAGGTCTTTTTTTTTTTTTTTTGGTTTTTATCCTTGGTTTTATTTTGGTATTTTTATTATTGGTTTTACTTTTTTTATTTTTGCTTAACATTGGAGATAAATTTTGGAGTTTTATTTTGAGATTCTACTTTGGTGTCCGATGTTAGAGTTCTACTTTTTTGCTTGTTTTGTTTAATTTACTGTTGCTTACCTTGATTTACTTTAGTTTAGTTTGATCTTTTTGCTTTTGGGGGTTTTATGCTGTTTTAATTGTTTTCATTGTGGATTGTTTTGTTTGTTTGTTTATTTGTTTGTTTTTATTATTCGGGGTTTTTTGTTTGTTCTCCATAAGGGGTTTACCTTTTGGCTTGTTTATTTTTTACTTTTGGTTATTTTTCCTTTTTGTTTCCTCTAAGGTTTTTATTATTTTTTAATATTGAGAATTTACATTATGGTCTTGTGTTGGGATTTTGTTGCAGGGCTTCTTGACTTGTTCATTTTGGTTTACTGTTTGAGTATCATTAATTTTTGTTTTCTTTTTAGCTTGGTTTTATTTTTTTTTTTTTATATTTTTACATTGACTCTCACATTTTATTTGGGTTTTTTATTAATTTGAGCTACTTTGGATTATTTTTGCTGACTTTGGGGTTTATTTGTTTGTTTTACTTTGGTTTACTTTTTAAATTTTCCTTTCTGTTGAAGCTTAACTTTTTGGGTTTTTTTAGGTTTTGCATTGGGTTTTATGTTGGGGGTTTATTTTTGGATTTTAAAATTTTTATTTTCTTTGGTTTACACTTGGTTTTTCAATTTTTTTTTAGTATGCATTATTTTACTTTGGGGTCCTGCATTCTATTTGTTGAGCGTTTTAAACTTTACTTTTATTTTGTGCTTTTCATTTTTTATTGTGCCTTGGTTTTTGTATTATCTCACTTTACATTACAGTCTTGTGTTAGGATTTCAGATTTGGGGTTTTGGTTTTTTGTTGTTGTGTTTGTTTACTTTGGTTTTCCTTGGGTTATTCTAGTTTTACTGTGATTTCCTATGTATGGTATGTTTGCTTTAAGGTGTTTCTTTGTTTTTTTTTTTTCGTTCCACATTATTTTTAATTTTTTATTTACTTTAGTTAACTTTGCTTTATTTTTTAATTTACCTAAAAATGAACTTTTTTTAAATTTTATGTCTCATTCAATTTTAAATTTAAACTTCAATTTATTTTACTTGTCTTTTACTTTAAAAAAAACTTTTCTAGTTCAACTTTGCTTTACTTTTGTTAGATTTTTTGCTGACTTACCCAGGGGGATAAAACCTTCCCCACCCCTGGCTAAAGGGAACAAGAGGCTGTCTTTGTAGGACATGGGCAGCAGGTGGGGTCTTAGCCCAAATGGACCAGAGAAGGCCTGACAAGCAGCCACACTTGATGCGGTAGAAAAATGAAAAAGTGTATTAATGGCAATAATAATTCAAATATTAAAATTACTGTACTGCAGTAGGTGGATCTCTTAGTTACTGAGAGGTACATAGTACAGTATTTTATTTTTGCATATTATTTTCCAGTGTTCTTAATTTTTGGAAATCAAAGATGCTCTTTGCAGAATAAGCTCCATCTTTAAGTTGTAGTTTTATTATCTTACCCATATTGATACATGACCAGTTCAAACCTTGGTATTGAGATTCTTTTGCAGTGGGAAAGATGAAGAGTTTAGAGTCCTCCATAAATCTGAACTAACTTTTTCTGCCAAAATTTCTATATCTACATCTTCATAGATATTACACAAAAGCTTTTGACCTTAAGGTGAGTATTTCACTGTGCACTGGTTTGGCTTGGACTGAGGTTGGACTTGATAATCTTCAAGTTTCTTTTCCATACTAAATAGTTCTATGGTTCTATGATTCTAACCTGAATATCATGAAAATCTTCATCATAAGAAGAGCTATAGTGCCCACAGCCTTTGCTGATTCTACTATCATCATGGTTTTACATTAACTTCCAGCCAGTCTTCTTCACTTTCCAACAGTAATTACATGGCAAAAGACAGACTTGCATATCTGCAGCCATAACTCTTTTAGGATTGCCTTCTCTTCATATATGAGAAGATCCTTCTGTCTGAAGGATTGCCAGAAACATTTTTGGAAAATGGAGAGTTCATGAAATTAAGACTGTCAGTAAAAATTGGTATTGCAGAAGTTACAAGGCTATTTTGTGACATTCTTTTCTACTTTGTGCTTGTATTTTCTGCAAGTTTTATTCATCATGAGTCTGTGGCTGAATTTTAAACTTTGCTTTTGGTTCTAAATTAAAATTTGGATTTCTTTTTTATTTTGTAATTTCCTGAAACTGTAATCCATTTTCAGTACAGACTATTACATATTTTAATATTCTTCAGAATAGCACTCCAGGGTCTTCTTTTGTATCACAGACACACAACAAGAGTACCACAAATGAGGCATCATTGACCAGGTTTTATGCTTTTCCTTGCCGTTTTGCAAAAATGCTAAATTACTCAATGTTGTCTTGGCCTTCTCCATAAATGCTGACAGCCCATAATTTCCTCTTCCACTTTTTAAGTATCACATTTTTTTACAGTAGTCTATAAACTACATCGTTAATCAGATAGTGTAAAATCCAATTAGAGACATTAGAATCCAGAAATACAAGTGTTAAGGAATTTATTTCTTGATTGACAAGAAAGCCAAATAGACTCATCTATTTAGAATCTTAGCAACAATTAGCTGCCTTAGTTTCATTTATTGTGACATAAAAAATCTGGTTTATTGAGAGCTCTATTGAATAAGATTTCTATGATATGCACCATGAGAAAATATCTTCAAACTAAAATGATTGTTTTGCTGTAATAAATTGAACCATATGTACACTATGTTATTCAATCCTTTTTCTTCAAGGCATAAATTGATATTAAAGAACATTTAAGTCATAACACATGGTTATCCAGGCATGAACGAGGCAATAACCCATATAAGTTGTCAAGGTGAAGCCAAAGCATTTATTAGAGGTTTGTGTTGTTTTTGAAAAGTGCACGGTTGGATAAACATGGATTAGTGCTATTATGCTGCTACGATGACTCAAGTGTGTTTTTACAGTGTCAGTAATTTTTATGTTTAAAAATCACTGGTGCAGTATATTAGCTATAATTTATGTTTATCATCTTGTGTACTCTAATAGGTTTCAACAAACCATTTAACACTTCAGCTTGTGCATATACATTACTTAATAGGTATTTATCTTAAAAAAGAGATACTTAAACGGGACTTTCAGAGCTTGCAACTGCATGCTAAGAGCAAATACTGCAGTCAGGCACATTAACTTTTTCCCTCTGGTCTGCATTTAACTTTGAACAGTGTGACCACACAATTTCTTTGTACATTTTGTTCCTAACCAGAGCAAGAAAGATATATCATCTCTAAATCCCATCAGCCTGAATGACATCGAAGTCCCTGACATGAAGTGTCCGTCACACTTACTAAGTAGAGTAGATGTGATAAAGCCTACACAGCTGAAAATGCCAATAAGTTCCTGTCATCAGAGGTTGCCCTTTCAGGATAGCATAGGACTTTATGCTTTCCTAGTTAAAGGATATTGCTAATAGCAGACTCTATTTATTATATTTCTTTTTCTATTATATTTTGGTACCTTGGCTTGCTAATTTTTGAAAATCGATTAATTTTTCTCATAACTCTCCCCAGCCTGGTTTGGGGAACAACCCATCTCAATATAAAAGAATTGGGGGTGGCAAAAGAGAGAACAGAAGTAAAAGCTTCATTTGAGGAGGGCTTTTGGGTGGCAGTGGATAAATTGAACATAATTTATGATACCATTGAGTGCTTCTGACAACAGGTTTCTTATTACATGGGTTGTGCTGATGATGACTTTCTGTTCTAGACAGTCTAGGTTTGAATGACTGGTGGTTAGTGCTTCCATAAAAGAGATTGATGGCAATTTAAAAATCATCATACTGGTCTTTTCTTGGGTGAGAGTTCTCCTGCAGTTTCCTGAAGTTAGGTATTAGTCAGTAATTTGCAGAAAAAGCAGGCAAACAAATATTGCTGTAAATTCTGTTTACCAGTCTCATAAAATGCCTGATTCCTTCACTAGTGAGGTCATTTCAGAGGAGGAAAAGGAGCTGATGTAGAACCCTGAGATTATGGACATGCTCATCTGGTGCATAATAGATTTTTTACCAAGAGGTTATCAATTCTCCTGACTCAGTCAAGCATATCTGTTGGCTGAGTTGGCAAATAGGGAGGATTTATTACTCATATGGGAATAATTGACCAAGATGTACTACTTGTTATTGCAGACTACTTTTTTGGAGCATCCTCTTTCTTAAACATAATTAAAGAAATATTGAGATAATTTAGAGAACATTCCTAAGTGCCTACAAACAGATAACTTATTCAAATTTAATTTATATGGAAGTACATTTAAAAAAGATCAAATAAATTAAAATAGATAAAATACAATTTAGATATCATTTGATACCTGTAATAATTACATATGCATAGAAACGACTTTTTCTTTAATATTCACTTATTTAATAGTGGACTACTAAAAATCCATGCCTTACTTTTTATTACACCTAAACACATGCCATTTTCACTGCTTTAGAGTACGCATTTGCAATGCTCTTCTTGTGTTGTGAAATGTACTGCTTCCATGTTAGGCATCATGCAAGTTTATTCTGTTGACATTTTTAGCAGTTTTAATGTTCTGTGCAGCAGATGATGCAGTGTAGTCCATGTTCAATGTGTTTCCTGGAACCATTACTTACTTATTTTGTTACAGAACTCCCTGCAGACCACAAGGGAACATGGTCCCATTTTGCAAGGTACTATACAAAAATATCATACAGGAGTATTTCTGCCCCAGGAAATTGAAAGTTTTACCATTACATATTTAGAAAGAATTGAAAGCATGATATTTCCCCTGGTAAACAAGGACAAGGAGCTATATTTTTGTGAAGGTCTGTACTGTGTCTTTAATTTTTAATTTTTTGTCTAGTTTAAGAAAGAGATTTCATGTATCACAACAGAAATAAGGAAGAGACTTTGGAGCAAAACTGATATTACAGTCCTCATGCTAACATGGCACTTTCCACAGTAAAATTCTTACAACCTTCCTCCAGGGAAGAGAGTGTAGATCCTTGCTAGTACTGCTGTCTCTGTGGAAGGCTTTTCAGAGCTGCTTTTAATCCTGTGCAAAAAGTCAGAGGCTTTCCTGTGAGTGAGGATGCTGTAAAGGCCAGCAGTTGTCCATGGCATGGAAATCCCTTAGCCAAGGTCTGACCTGCCACAAGGACATGAGGGCAGGTTCATCACTGGCTACAGTGGATCAGAGCTTGGCATTATCGCCAAAGAGGTCACTCATCCACCCACTTATTGGCAAGCTGATAATCAAATGTGTTTATCGAGTTCAGTGTTATTGCCAATCTTAAAATCATGTAAGATATTAGAAAATCTTTTTTTCTTCTCTGATGATGGTTATGGCTATTACAAGTGGCTGCGTTGCCAGTGTGATTTTCTACTCACTCTCTGGTGGAAGCTCTTCTATTTTTCTGGCCCTGTTGGTAGCCATTGGAGTGATGGAGAAAGACTCCATCATATCTTCTGCTGCTCTCCACCAAAGGCCTCTGATGATACTAACTCCTTGTATTACTATCTCTGGAAACATTGTCTTCTTTTTGTCACAGTGATTGTTTGAAGTAGCTCCTTATCTATAGAACAGATAAGCAAAACAGGTAAAGTTGAAAGTCATGGAGAGATGAAGGGATAAGGCAGCAAGGTTGCCTTAATTTTTATTACTCACTTAAAGTGCCTTTCACATTGCCAAGGTACACCAAATGGTTTTATGTTTCAAGCAAACAGCTTAAACCCCTACATCTAAAGTTTCTGTTTAGTCATAACTCCATGGTTCAGGAAGGATGTTGAGAAATTACAGAGGAGTCAGAAGAAGCTTCTTAATATAGCTTGGGTTCTCATGTACATGTCCTATTGGGAAAGGCTGAGGGATTTGGTTTTACTTATTCTGGTGGAGTGATTGTGAAACAGAGATTGAAATGCAGTCTACAGCTACTTTAATACAGTGATAAACATGGAGCTGTTCTTGGTACTGACAAGTGGTATGGAAGGAGAAAGAGTCATATGACGCAGTTTGGAAAGATCTGTCTGAGCAGTAAGAAAATGTCTCAGTGAGTGCTATGGATATGTAATGTTTTCCCAAAGACCCTGGGATCTTTGTCCTTGGAGAATTTCAAGTCAGGAAGGTAAAGACATGGCTAACCTGACCAAGTTTTGGCAACAATCCCGCTCTGAAGGAGACATTGTACTAGGGGACATCCAGGTGCTTTCAGACAGCATTTGGGCGATCAGTGAAATATCTTCCACTTTTCATGTGGATTTTTCTTGTGTTTTTTTTTCCCTAGAGATTAATTTTTTTCTCATTTTAATCTTGTTTTCTGTGACAAAATGAAGGTACTCTCTCTAGGTTTCCTCCTGTCCAAGATTGAATTAAATCCACATGAGTGTTCCTTACCTTTAAGACCAACCAAACAGGTTAAAATCTATTTGTCTTGCAAACATTCTTTCTCATTTTCCCCTTTCCTCATGGGGAAAGATTCTTTCCAATTGCTGATGAAAGTCTACTTTGAGCTTGAAGGAGGTAGAAGGAAAATATTCTCTCTAGAGGGTTCTCAGGGTAGAAAGCTCACTAGAAGGATATTGGTGGATGCTTTCTGCTGACAAGTAGTCCTGTGCCTGTAAAACTGGAGACATGGTGTATTTCCACAGTAAAATCTGTAGGTCCAGCTAGGCCTGAATCTATAGCAGAAGTAGTTTGGAAGGACTGGAAGAACTGTTTGTGTAAAACCAGCCTGAAAGGCCTAGCAAGCATGGTTCTTATGAGTATCTGGAATTTATTTTTCCCTATGCTGTTTCATTTTTATTTTTGAGATACTTACTAATTGGTTTAATATGTATTTTTCAAATTATGATAATCTGCTAGTGCACAGAATGTGCACTTTAATGTTGTTAAAACTAGAGCAGCTTTAAGTGGAAGCAGGATAGCCAGGACCTTGATGTAAGCCCTGTTCTTAGTCAATCAAGATTAGCTTTTATAGCTTTTGACGACTGCTGATGTTATAAGTAGATGAGCTAAAAAATAGGAGAAAGAAAGTAAATATTACAACCAAATTTTGAAATTATATTGTTTAATTAAAAAATCAAATCACAAAAGAACTTGATCATAATTTGATGTCTTTATGTAGATATAGATATATATATATAGATTTATTTTCCTGCGAGATAGGTAGTTTGCATTTACATTACAGTTACGTGAAAGTTTCCTAACTTTAATCAAAATATTTTGGTTGTTTATTCACTACTCTCAGTGATGAAAAAGTACTGATATTCTCACACACAATATAATGGATGCATATTTCTTCAGTGAGAACTTATTTCTCACTATTATACAAGAAATAGAGACGTACAGAATTTCTCTTTTGATACTGCCCATTTTAAACTCATTCTTGCATTAAAGAAGAAGAGGCAGAACAGGTTTTTAGGAACAAATAGTTCAAAAAAATAAATATATCTTCATCTCTTGAAATATATACATATAAGTAGAATAATAAACACACATGAATACATGCACATATATAAATAATGTGTATGGAAAGTAAGTGAAAATCTTCTAATCTCATTCATTTCTTACATTTTTTATCAGATAACTACTTAAAAATAAATCTTTATTTATGCACAGAGTGTGACTCTAGCTCTGATATTGACAGTCTTGTACCAAATGGAAATTATATTAATGTTGAAGGGAACAGAATAACTCTATACCCTACCCATCCCATCTTCCCTGATAAAACTGTATCTTGCTGCTGGGTTATTATTTAATTTTTCTTTGTTTGTGGCTTAGGACCCCTGCTTAATATATCAAAACTGTCCCAGAGGATTTTAACTTCTAATGTTATGGGTGGGGAAGGAGGAAAAACATTAAGGAAAATAGAAGTCATAGCAAGTGTATGAATAATTTTTCATTGTTTCTAAAGGATCTTAGAGGCTTTATAAAACCCGTCATTTCTACACACATGTGACAATATCTTAAATTACTGCAGCTGTGCTCAAGTACATCTTTAAACTAATACAAAATTGTTTAGCTCTGAGAAATATAATTTTCCTAAGATATTTCTTCTTTGAATAAAATCATTTGCACTTAACATATCTGGTTAGCTTGATATTCAATAAAACAAAATGGTTGTAGTCTGGTTAAGCCTAAATCTGACTTGTTTTTCTAAGGCAGAAATCTAAAAACTGCATTATAAGAACTGGCACAAGACTCAATCCTCTGCCTCCTGATAGTTGTGTATATGTACTCTAACAAGTAATGCAACACATAAAAACAAACTGTGAAAAAAAAAACACCAAAGAACCAGTATAAAGGGTTTTTTCTTTGCTAGTAATTTCTCACAAAGAAAGAATTTTGTTCCTCTTTCCATTTTGCAAAGCAGTTACTTGCACAGCTTGCACAAATCTCAGATACAACATTGGAAGCATAGTTTGGTCTTTATGCAGAAGATGTGTAACAATACACAGGGCAAAGCACTTTGTCTGAATTCCAAGGTGGTAAATTTTGCACACTTCTTCCCTTATGAAGACTTTGGTATGTAGTAATTTTATGCTCAGAGTATAGATTATTTTCTAAACAAATACTCATAGAAAACTATACAAAATAAGGAACTATCAGTCTTAACAGAAGCAATTCTGACAAACAATTATTTCCATTTTAGCACTGACAATTATGTAAATGTGTCTGGAACAGCAATGGGCACCTTAATTATGACACCTAATTATGCCAATTTATTTATGCACCTCCTTGAACAACAACATTTTATTTATAACTCTTCCACTCATTCAAAGACAAGAAAAAATGAAGTGGAATTTCATAGATGGTTTCTTTATCATTGAAACATAAACACAACTTGAATTATTTGAACTTGAACCTTCACATATATAGCATGTCCACATTGTGCTATGTTCTTTTTCTGTTTTCCATTTTTCAAAGAAAGATAACTTTTTATATCTCAGTATATAAAAGAAGCACTATTTCATTCCTGTAGAAATCTTTCAAATATGCACCATATTGGGAAAATGCAACCCAAAATACCTACATTCCCTTATTTTTAAATTTTTTTTACAATCTTCTTGCTGAAAGTTACAGAGTCATGAAGACTTTGGTCTGGAAAAGACCTTTAAGATCACTTTGTCTAATCATAAATCTAACACTGTTGAGTCCACCACTAAACCATGTCCCTACATGCTAATTTACATTCCTTTTAGATATCTCTAGGATGGTAACACCGCCGTTTTCCTGGAAAAAATGTTCACATGCTGGACAACCCTTTCACTGAAGAAATTTTTCCTAATATCACATCTAATCTTCCCTGGCCTTGAGGCCTTTTCTTCTTCTTACTTGTAAAATGAGACCAACCTCCACTACACCCTCCTCTCAGGCAGTTGTAGAGCGTGATAATGTTTCCCCTGAGCCTCCTTTTCGTCAGTCTGATCAAGCCCGGCTTCCTCAGCTTCTCCTCATAAGACTTGTGCTTCACACCCTATACCAGCTCCATTGTCATTCCCTGGGTATGCTCCAGAATCTCAGTGTCTTTCCTGTCTTTCCATACTATTTTTGATACAGACCAGGTTGTCATTGGCCTTCTTGGCATGCACTGGCTCATGTTCAGATGCTGCTGACCAGCGCTGCCAGGTCCTTTTCTGCTGGATAGTTTTCCAGGCACTCTGTCCACTCAGTGGCATTGCCTGGGGTTATTTTGGCTAAAGTGCAGGACCTGGCACTGGAGTTTGTTGAACTTCTCACAAATGGCCTCAGCCCATCAATCCAATCTGTCCATAGCCCTCTGTGGAGGCTTTCTACTCTCCAGCAAATCAACACTCCTGCCCAAAGTGGTGTCAGGTACAAACTTACTGAGGGTGCACTCCATCCCCTCATCCAGACCATTGATAAAGGTGTGAAAGGAGACTGGCCCCAACACTGAGCTCTTGGAGGACACCCCTTGTGACCAGCTGTCAGCTGGATGTAAGTAACTCCATTCACCACTGCTCTCTGGGCCTGGCCACCCAGGCAGTTTTTTATGCAGTGAAGAATACATCTGTCCAAGCCAGGAGCAGCCAGTTTCTCCAGGAGAATGCTGAGGAAACAATGGCAAAGGCTTTACTAAAGCCAAGGTAGACAATGCCCACAGCCTTTCTCTCATCCAGTAAATGGATCACCATGTCATGGAAGGAGCGTACCACAGAATACATGAAACTAAGAGTTATGAAAGCATTTTATGAAGTGTAGGAACCCAATTCTCTGATTGAAAGAAATCTTGCAATCTTCCTTCTGTATTATTATAATTTTTCCATTCCAAGAAAGTAATGTTTTTCTATAGACAAGCAAGACAATTCTAACTATCATGGCCAGAGTCCTTGCTTAGGTCTTGCTTAAGACTGGGTTAATGCAATTAATAAATAATAGAAATAATGAATCAATGAGAGCATCTCAGCTTTCCAGTTAGGCTGTACCATCTATCAAATAAAGTATTACAGAAAGTGTCTGTATGTTTCTGAGTCTTTCCATCAGTGAATTATCTGAATGACCTTGGGGTCGAGCATAAAGAGCTACTTGAACACAGATGTTGCTGGAGAGAAACACTAATAAGTGCATATGATCTATTGTGTTGTGTTTTTATTTTTTTTCCCTGCTGCAGTCAGAGAAACAGGATTTTATAACTATTTTTTAGAAATCATAGGATATCCTGAGATAGAAGGCAGTCTTAAGTATTGAGTTCAACTTCCTGTTTCAAATAAGAAAGACTGATCTGATGGATACCCCTGATGTCAGTTTCTCTCCCAGATGACAGAGCCTCAGGCACTGGCAAGCACTTGGCTAACAAGGCAGCACTGTTATGTAATTCCCACAACATGTTCTAAAGAGGTTGTCAATCTTCCCTCTTATCTTATTATTCCCATTTAAATTCTTTGAAACATTTCTTGTCCAAGCTCAGGAACTACCATTAAGTCCTTAGGTTAATTTCCTCATCTTTTTCTATCCAAGGACACAGTGATAATTATGAGCATTGTTTAGGATTGGGGTTTTGGGGGGAGGGATTTGTTTGTTCTTTAAAACTGGTTCAACATGTGGTGTGATTTTGGATAATACAATTTTTAAATTAATTTATTTGTTAAAACGAACTTAATTTCTGTGTCCCCCCCAAAATCCTGATATATAGGTCTATTTGCAGGCATTTATTATGCCCTAATCTCACTCGTTTTTGTTTCCTGACAATTAACTCCGTGTATCTTTATAACCCTCTTTCAAGTTATTTTGTAAAATGTCCCAGCCATGTTGTAATTTAAAAATTATAGTTCAGGGTGCTGCCATTATTCCTAAGATACCTAATATAGAATGAATCACACAGCCAAAGATTTATATTTTCAGTAATCATGACTGGCACCACTCTTTCTAAAATTTCAGCTGTACATTTATCATGACTAATAGCTTCTGGTCCCCAAACTTGATGTATTTCTTCCTTTACATGGAATTAAAGTTATATTTTCAGGCACAAGAGTTCAAAATTACTTCACCAGCAAGTGAGATCACTAAAGCTGGATAAAATAGAGATGACAAAATTGTACTAGGAGGAATCAGAGGGAGTTTAACAGATTATGGAAGTGGAACAAGAGTGAGAACAAATTTGACGAAGACTGATAATGACAGAAACCTTCTGCTTTTTTTCACCTTTCTACTCATCATCTCTCATTTCTCTCATCCTTTTGTGCTAGTGCTTTGTTTTTCAGTAAAACAAAAACTTTTCATAGGTGTTGCTTGAGAAGCTCAGGACAGAATTTCACTTCAGACTAGAGACTTTAACATTTATAGGAGAGTAGGATCAAGAAAAAAAACAAAAAACACTGTGTCCTAACTTAAGATCTGAGTTCATATCAGAGCCTGAAACTTAGAAGCCAGCACAGTTTGAATGGGACCACCACAGTCAAGGGACCTTAAAGTCAGGAAAGTTCTTGTTCAGAACCTTTAGTACGAGGAATCCATGAATGGACAGTAAATGAGTACTTTACTTAAAAACTATGGGAAGCAATACTATACTAAGAGGACTAGTAGCTAGATCATGGTTCATTTTCGTAAGAAATATGTACAGTATATTCATGAGCATCCTCAGTGGGGCTGATTCTAAGACAGAAGCACATGGTTGATACCTTCCCTTTTGGCAGATTTGTTTTCAAATAGGTATAAGTAATTTGGTTCCATGGAAAGAATAATGTCTAGGTAAATAATGGAGCTGAGACTGAGAGTACTGAGTTTGGAGCCCTAGAACAACAGAATATTTCTGATGACTCTCAGCTGGATGGTGGTATTTTCCCACATAAGTGCTGTAAAGATACATAAAAGAATTGCAGAGCCTTTCAAAGCTCTAAACAACTTGCTCTCTGCATGTCATTAAGGGTGCTGGGGATATCTACCATACATCTGTTCACAGGTATGCACAGGCTTCCCTGAGATAGCTTTGTATCCTATAGCCTGTGACTCTGTAGTCTTGAAGTCGTAGCAGTGTGAACCTCAGCTTCCAAGAACATGTCAGTCTTCTGCTGGGCCTATGCTGCCTGCTATAACACCTGAACTGTTTTGGTACAAGAGCTGCTTGAAGGGTGCCCACATAAGATGCAATTCTATGCACCTGGATAGCAGTGAACATCCTTCACTTTGTAGCTGTAGTGCAAAACATAGTATAAAACCCCCCATATGGGTACAGAGTAACATTCATAAGCAGAACTATACCATCTGCCTACAAGTTTGCACTATTGCCTTCCAGTGAACAGAAGCACTATTACATCTGCCTTGTGAAGCCTGCTTGTAGCTGCTCAATGGCTGCTCAGTTCATAAATCCATAAAACTGCTCATCCCAGTCCATGCACAACAGAGACGTAGAAACAGGGTGGCATGGTAGTCTAGATGTCTTGGCTTTTACTTGCTCAGAACCACTGCAATTTCACACACTCTACAAGAACTGCAGATTTCAAGTTTTGTAACAGAGCAGGTATATTTTAATTATGTATGTTTGCACCATCAAGAAATTGTTATGTTAAACACTGCTTATGATTTAAATATAGCCTGCTTGGAGGGAGGCATATAAAAGAGTCAGCCAACTTCCTAGTATTAGTGGATCCACAGGAAAATATTTTAAATGTCCAGTTCACTCAGAATCCCCCACTGATGTCTAACAACAGCATGCATTAAAAATACAATGACTACATCCTGTAAATTTTGGTACAGCGCTCAGATTATCAGAACTATCATTAGGTGGGGGTTAGAGTTCCAAGAGAAACTGGGTGTTCAAGTCCCTCTAAGTAGCTTTGGAAATTTCAGTCATGCAGTCAAGCCTTATATCTTTTGAGTCACTCACATATGTATTACTCACTTCATTGATCTGAAGAGGAAAAGACAAATAAAAACAAAAACAGCACATCCAGTTAAGGAATTTCTTCAACAAGGAATTTTTAAATGTGTACTCATTTGGCAGAAGCCTTATTGTAAGATGATTATACAGTGTATGAATGTTTATTGCCTGACTTTAAGATGCACAATGTAAGATTAACAATTATAGTGGGGTTTTTTTCCCAGCAAATGCTGCATTTCTGCTATTGTGTTTGCAGAATACAGCTAGATAATAATTGATTCTGTGACAGGGATTGGCTAATTTGCCAACAGTATAGTATAAAACACATTTATACAGTCAATTACACCCAAGTGCATGGCCTATTTGCTTTATAATTTCATAAACTTGCCAGCAATTTAAATAAAAAAGTTCCATTAAATTATCATATCATGTGATAGAATGATATTGCCAAGTATATTAAACCATGTGTGTTCAGCCAGAATTAATTAAATAGTATTACTTTTTTCTTATTAACACATTGAACCTATCCTTCCTACTCAGTACTAGAAATAGAAGCCTATTAGTGAACAAAGTAAACTTAAGGGCAAAGTTCAAACATTTTCCTGAGGTTGCTTCATTAAAATTCCTCGTTCTTTTGTTTAAACATTTGCTTATGCTAAATGTACTTGTATTGTGAAAATATTTTATGTTCTTAGATATGAATACTGAAGAAGTTTAAAGGTAATATTTAATAATAATATTCAGACATTTGGGACAGTTCTGATCTTAATTTTCTCATCCAACTTTGTTCTAAACTTCATTCCCTACTTATCCTTTGTCACGTTTTGATAGCCTTATGAGATAAAAAGTCATTTTAATGGTTCAGCATGACCATTATCCAAAATCTCCTCATCTCTCCCTGTCAAACAGTGAAATAAATAGAAAATACCTGTTTTATATGAAATATATCAACATGATGGCTCAGGGGACTTTCTTATTTGAAGAAGGTGACAACGGACAATGGGAATTAACATTTCCACATAATTTTAATAAAAATTGACGTGCTGAGTTATAAAACAAAATTTTATCAATAACCAGCTCTGTGTACATGCAAACATGCCTTCTCTCCCTGTCTCACCCTATCTCTCTCTCTCTCTCTCTCATATTAGGTGTTGGAATATCACTCTTGGTTTTAAAACACAGGGGATGCTTTTAGGGAAAGCTTTATCATTTTATTTTGAAAAGACTTGTAGAAAACCCCAAATTTAAAAAGTACAGCTTTGTAATTACTGGAATGTATTTAGTTTAATAAGATAGTGTGTTTGAAAGTGGATAAGCATATCTTTAACAGCAGTCTACCAGGAATCAGCAGAAATAATTACTCTCAAGATTTAATTATGTCAGACAAGAGTATCTGTCCTGAATAAGTGTCGACAGTAGAAGCTGGCATTGATGTATGTTCAAGCCCGCTTTCTGTATATTTCTGTTAAACAAAGTTTTAGCTATTCTGCTGTGACTGATGTCAAATTAATGTAATTGAACGTATCAAAACAATGAAAAAATGATGAGTGACAAAAAAGAGGAATATGAACAAAAAGTTTTGAAATAATTTGGGTTGGTCTTTCTCTTACATGCAAGACATTAATCAGAAACATATCAGCATGTTAATGTGGAAGCAATACTCTATGACTCAATAAAAAGAGATCAGTGGTTTATGTGTAAGAGTCTCTACCCTCTCTTAAGAAGAGCTTCAAAAATTATGGAAAATTATTTTGACTGTGAAGTTGTTGATTTTCTGATTTTTAAGGCAGGCTTTCATTAGTCTCCACACTATGCAGAATACTATAGTTTGTGTTGCAGCCGAACCAAAATGTGAAGTTTTTGATTAATTAAGCAAGTGGTGTTATTGAGCAAAGCAAATCTATAATCTGAGTAAATATTACACAGTATTATTAAACAAGCTTAAAAAAGAAAGAAAAAGAATTGTACTAGACTTAATTAAGGCTTCAAGTAAAGCTTGCTTTTATTGGCAATTTTTTGTTGCAACAAGAAAACTAAAAATTAAGAGGATGGTTGGCAGCAATATTGATATGCTAATGGATAAACATGCTAATTTAGAAAAAAACTAATCAGCAAAGACATTACTAATGGAAATGTACTGGAAAATGGCTAATGCTGTATGCAGACCTGGTATCGCCCAAATTAAGAAGAACTCATTTTGTGTTTATAATTGTAAGTTGGAAGCTAAGCCTTGATCTTCTCTCTGCTTTGCTTTGGTTAATATTCAAAGATATTTCAGATGACCTGTCCTGGTACCATGACACCTGTTCAGCTTCTCTGTAATTATACTGCTGAAATTACATGTTCTGTTTATTGAAAGGAGAGCTAAAAGTCTTATATTATTTTTCTATCTAATTTATCAGACACTTTCTCTAAACAAAGAGACCCTTCAAATTAGAGTATATGTGAGTCTGGTCTTCTGACTGAGGTGTGGCAGAACATCTCTGATTATCAGTACTAAATGTTCACTGTCTAGACAACTGAAAGATTAATGATACATTTAAGCACTAGGTAGGAGTTGTAGAACACTTAGTGTTGGCTCTGCTTTTTTTACACCATGATCAATGGCTTTACTTGCAACTGGGTTAAACAAGTTCTGAGTCTTTTCTCTCTTCCACTATCACTTGTATGCCTTTTTGTCTTTATTTTTTCCCCTGAGATGGTTTTTATAAATACTTTTTCAGAGGGTACACATTCCCTTTCTAATTTTAGTCTGTATTTTGAGTGTACACCTGTAAAACAGGTTGTTTTATCAATAGCTCACAATATGGAAGATTCCTGATATTTTAAAAAAAATTAATAATATTTTCTGGCTGGAAACTGTCATTCAAATATATCAATTAAGGAATTAAATAACAAACATTGTTTTGGAACAGTTTTCAGAATTTTCTGTCCTCTGGTAAGGAGGACAAAACTTCACTGCTTAGAGTTGTATAGTCTGTGTGGTTGAAATTGATTGAAGGTTGGAAATGGTTCCATTTGGTGGGGAGGTGGAGTTTGAAGATCTGGGTTACATGAACTCAAGATCCAAAGGAACTTTTGCGTATGTACTTCTCAAACCACTTTGAACTGTTTTCATGTAGTTCTTATGTATTTTTCTTATATCTTATGCATTTGAAAGAAACAGAAACAGTGGGATAAACTGAGATTAAGAGATAAAAGATGTTTCAAATGGCACATACGTAAATAAATTTACTCAGATTAATACCCTCTTTTAAAACATATTTATTTTTTCAGAGCATTGTTACATGTAGATCATAGAGAACAGGCTCTTAAATTGAAAAACTCTTATCTTAAGGTGATATGGATGTATTGCACAGAGATAAATAATTTCAAATCAATTTAAATCAGTCAGTCTGCCTCATAACATAAAGCAAAATCAGAAGATGTATTGACACTGGACAATTGCTCATCTAATGTTTATAGAATACACTTCAGAAGATCTAAATCCCCATGAATTTTTTAAGTTAAAAGAATTCTAAAGGAATTTCATGTCCTAATAATTTCCAGGATTCCATGTTATATGTCCTGACAAAGAAAAAAATCAAGTAGTATCACTTCCCTGGCTCTGATTGAATGCATAGTAAATTGTCATGACTTTTTTTTTTTAGGATAAGTAAAAATATCTGTGAAATTGATCTTTTTGTCAGATTGGCAAAGGACTAAATAAAACTGAGTTCTACAAGACTATTGTAGATGAGGGAGATTTACTCCATACTTTATGATTAACTTATTAACAGGAATACTTTAGCCCTCAGAACAAATGGGTCATTCACTTTGGATTCAGACATGGCATTTGAACAGAGGAAGACAATTTTAGGACAATTTTAATTAGACCATACTTCAGGCTAAATATTAAAGTTTACGTAGTTCAGAATATTAACTGAAAATAAGAAATTATTATTGAGAGCAGAAAAATTCTTGCCCCCCACAGATCAAAGCACACAACATAACAAAACTATTCACTAGTGCCTCAACATTTGGAATTTTTTTTTCACGTATTTACCTATTAAAATAAATTGGAGAAGAAATAAACATCAAGAAATTTATTTTCAATAAATAAATTACATCAAAAAAGCAAGTAGGAAGAGTTTCTGTTATTGCCAGTAAAATTTTAAATGAAAACATACTACTGTTATAGTGAAATTAGAATGCCCTTGTATGATGGACTGTCTTTCTGAGGTTACATGTTTCTAACTCACACATCTGAAAATTTATTAATAAATGCACTCACACTCACACACATATAGTATGTTAAATATATGGGAAAAATTGCTCATTTCGTATGTTATGCTTATTTCTTTCATCACAAATTTGATTTAAGTTGTTTCATTCAGGACATTCCAACAAAGATTTTTTAAACAGACGATAAATAAAATTTGTGTCTGGCAGATAATTATTAGCAAATTGAGCTTGGACAAGCATTATGTGCATTTGGAGATTTTAATCTGAAGTAGCTCTATTTTCCTAGGAACTAAAGACACCTTAGTAGCTGGAGTAAATTAGGTGAACTCCTGAAGCCAAACTTCTGGTTTCATCCAGAAACAATCGGTATCGTCAGATCTCGGACTATTTCATGGCTCAAAAAAAAAAAAAAAAATACAGACTGGAAAAAGACAAATATACTGCATTATTTTGTCTGGGACAGAGCAGCTGGTACAGTGCTGTGTTTTAAATTTACTATAAGAATAATGTTGATGATGCATTGATGTTTAGTAATTGTAGTCTAAGTGAAGGACCTTCCATTTTTCCATGTTTTCCCAGTGTGGAGGTGAACAAGAAGAGAGGACAACAACTTAAACTCGTCAAAGGGATATTCAGTGCCATAGAATGTCATGTCCAGTATATAAATTGGGAGGTGTTGCCTGAAAGGCACAGATCACTGCTCAGACACAGGCTGGGTATCCGTCAGCAGGGGGTGAGTAATTGTAGAGGACATCAGTTGTCTGTCAGGTTTTCTTCTTCTTCTCTCTCCTTTTCATTATTACTATTTTTACTGATATTTTTAGTATCATTGATTATTATATTATCATTATTATCGATATACTACATTTTGGTTCAGTTATCAAACTCTATTTGTCTTAACCCACAAGATTAGCTTTTTCCAGATTTTCCTCCCCACAAGGGAGGGGATGGGAATTAGATAGGGGAAATGGGTAATGGGGAGAAGGGGAGAGCTCTATTAGCAAGTGTGTGCCCTATAGGTCAAGACAAATTATCCTTCTCTGTTCAGCACTTCTGACATTACTTTTGAAATATTATATCTGTTTCCTTCAGCATAAGAAAGGTGTTGATTTGATAAAGTGAGTGAGATTGAGATGGCTGTAGTACACGATGAATGAGGAAAGTATGAAAAATCCCAGGTTTGTTCAGAGTTGAGAAGCAAAGGCTCAGGAGGAATCTAATTGCTTTCTGACTAGCTGCTTGTTGGTTGTAGAGAGTACAGAACCAGTCTCTTTCACACAATTTTGGGAAAAAAGATAACACACAGGACTTGGAAAGGTGGCAATCCCAACTCAAAATTTAAAACTTTTTTTCTGACTGAAAGTGGCTTGTCATTGGGTCAGATTTCTCAGAAAGATTTGGGATCTCAATTTTTTGAGATTTTTAAAAACATGACTGGAAAAAAACCTCATTACTAATCTGATCTAAATGGCCCTGCTCCAAGTAAGCTATTGGACTTCCCCCCCCCCCCCCCAAAGAAACCCTTCAAAATAAATTACTTTTAAGTTCTATGAGTTTTGGTAATTGGGGAACAGTCAGAATACTTGCTGCAAAAGTCTGTTCCTGTTTTGAAGTGAAATGTTACTGCAAGTGCCTCCTGACTCATGTAATATTTTTCTAGTGAGTTATTCTAGTGAGTTATTTTCCTTGATTTATTCTAACATGCTGGTGTTATGATACTATAGAGTATTCCCTAAATCCTGGTTAATTATTTTTTGGTTGGTGTTAATGCAGGTTAATTGATTCAGTACTATGTGTTCTGTAATGAACATTAGATTTGGCAATACTGGATGTGATAAATACTAAAGTTTCTTGGTGCAATTTAACTTAGTTCTACAAAGCTCATTTTACAAGATAGTATCTCTATATCACCCACATCTGATAGGCAGTGGTCACTTTTCACTTTAAAGGTTCAAAGATGTTTATAGAAATGGAGTGCTCATTCAAAGTATAAATATAATTGCAGAATTATTGCTGAAGCCCACTTCTGGCAAGTTTTGTTGGTTGTACAAAACAAAGGATTGAAGCGTGAATGGAACCAAACTATTGCCAAAGGATTGTTCGACCCAGTTGGAGATAATGAGCCTCAGCGCCTTTAAAAGTGCTCATAAATAATTAAGTATGAGTCCCAAAAATTCATACCCATCTCTCTGTTGTATTCTGAAGGCAGAGAACAATTTTACTCCCACTGTATGCATAGGGGCTGTAGTTTCATTGTTGATGTCTGTGCATTCAACCTTTGGCTTTATATAAGCTGAAGAGATCAACACCAAGGTGCGTGGTGCCATTGATTCACTGGAGGGAAGGGAAGCCATCCAGAGGGACCTTGACAGTCTTGAGAGGTGGGCCAGTGTGAACCTCATGAAGTTCAATGATGCCAAGTGCAAGGTCCTGCATGTGAGTCTGGGCTATCCCAGACACAGAGACAAAAAGGGTCCACAGAGACTTCAGAGCAGTACCTAAAAGGGACCTACAAAAGAACTGGAGATAGATTTCTTGCAACAGCATGAAGTGATACAGAGAATGGAAGCACAAAGAGAGTAGGGTTAGGTTAGATATTAAGAAGACATTTACTGTGAGGATGTTGATGCAATGGGATAGTTTGTCAGACAAGTTGTGAATGCTACATGACAGGAAAGCCAGGCTGGATGTGAGTTTTAGCAACCTGATTGAGTGGAAGATGCCCCTCTGTCCATGGCAGGAGGGTTGGAAGTAGGTGATCTTTAAGGTCTCTTCCAATCCAAACCATTCTATGATTCTATGAAATTATCAAAATATTCATTACTTTGCATTGGTTCTTCGTGTAGAAATATAAAGATCACTCTCTTTGCAACGGGTTGATGGACTCCATGATCTATTGTGGATCCTTTTGGACTAACTTTTATTATTTCAAGTGAAATATCTTCTTGTTTTTATCTCATTCTTTCTTAAAAATAGAATAGTATTGCACCAAATAATGAGTTATGTACTGCCATTTAAAATTATATTAAGTACAGCTGTCACTCCCCAAAACTGTAATTCTATAGGTACTTAAACAAAAGAAATACTCTAGACCTTTTTGGGGGATAATTTTTCAGGAAGGTGACACATACATTACTGAGGCATGAGGAATACAAATAGCTTTAAGATATTTATGCTTTTTACAGGCATTCTAACCTTTTTAGAAAATGGCTATAATTTGAAGATATAATGTGAAGGGAGTGTTCTTAATGCTACATTAATTACAAGGGCTCACTTTCATTCCCTCTTTGCAGACTTTTTGTATTTTTATATGAAAAGATGCATATAATATTGTGGCAATAATGAGCTTAATGTAACTGGAAACTATCAGATAAGATTGTATCAAAATTTCAAATACAAATAGCACAAGGTACTGTATGCCTTAATGTCTCTCTTCATATCTTATGTACTGAAAACTTTTTCCTTGCCACTAAGTGGCACTGTATTATTGTTAGTTGGCTGTTCAGATGATAATAAACTTTGGGCCAAATTAATTCTTGATGCAGTCTTATAAAGAATATATGTGAAGTGAATTTGGCCCACAGTTTTAACAACACCTAATTCTAAATAATTGCTGTACATTTCCATTTTGGTGGCCCAGAATAAAAATAAAAATTGGTTTGTGCTTAATCTTGCAAAGAGCTGACCCTTTCATTTGGTGTTAAACTGTTTCATTATAATTTTTTCCTACTGAATTAGCCCTAGTTAAAAAGATTATCTATTTCAGTAGAACTGTCAGTAAATTTTGATTAAAAAATGGATGAGCTCTGTGATCTTTGCATTAACCCTTAATTTTCATCAATATCATACTTATTGAGAAGTATGTGAGTCTGCTATTGAAAACCTTGTTATACTCTAACAAGATATGTCAAGAATGAAAACTAAAGATGATTAGGTTTATCAAATGTCCCAATTTACTCTCTTTTTTTCTTTACGGTGATAGAAAAGTAAATAAGCTCATGATAATTTTCAAAACACTGCTTAAAGTCTCTTTTTTCTTTGTCTTATCACTGTGCAAAAAACACAGAAATGTGTTAAAGTCTTGAGACACCATAAACTTTTAAGCAAAAGCTTGCACCTTTGGTATAAGAAAATCCTTTCCCTCTTAATATACATTTAAATTGTTATTTGCTTGGATAGTAAAAGAAAATTACAGCTATTTTCCTGAATTTTTAGTAAAGAGGTAGTTTATTAAATCCATTATATATGAACTGAGAAACATATCTGAGAACAAAAGGGTGTGTTCACATCCAAGAATACCTGTCTCATTGGCTTCATACAGACCATGAAACGTATGCATGAGAATGGAACATGGCACAGGATCTCTGGTTGTGGAAAATATACTTGCAACCTTTGGAGGACAGACTCCAATGAGTTGTCTGAGCTTGTCAATAATTCCCTTCTAGTTTTCTATTACACACCCACATTGTTTATTCTTTCCACAATAGCAGTACCAGTTTATCTTTTAGGTCCTAGTGCTGCCTTATCAGTATGTGGCAGGATATTTAGAGTCAGGGTTGTTTTTTTCTGATAAGAGCTATCATTTGTAAAATGGGAGAGATATTACTTCACAGCATTGGTTTTGTTAAAAAAACAAGAGGATTTTTTTTCCTTTATCTAATATAATCCTTATTTAAGATGTACCAAATTTCTGAGAAGGTAAAAATTACAGAAACTGTATGAGGATGGCAAGGCTGATTGGGTGAGACTTAACTTTCTATAAGACCATTTGATATAGTCATCTAAAGGAGAGGAGGTTTGGGGTACACCAATATCATCTCAATTGCACACAATCTTTTGGAGTATTAGAAGCAGTAGCAATGGTGATTAAAACTACTCTTGCAATGTGCATGGAAGACTTTGAAATCTGTCTTATATTGAGTGACTAAACCAGGAACTAGTGAGAACCTTTCAAATGTTTCTTTATTTTTAATCTGCTGTTGAAAACACAAATACATGGAATAAACTCAAATACTAAAATAATTCTTTCTCTGATATGAGAATTTAGAGTACTGACAAATATTATTTTTGTGTGTTTCTATATGGGATGTTGCTAATTTGGTTTATTATTAATAAACATATGAACAACATGCACTTGATGGGATAACAGTAGAATACCTTTTACTACTTCCCTTTTAGCAGTATAGTCTGTTCATATCTGTTCTGGTTTAGCTACCAGTATTAACCAGAATAAGTAATATTCAGATACCTTGGGAAAAGTAATGTCTTGGAGAATTAGTCTACTTTCCTCCTGACTTCTAACAAAAACTTGGAAATTGTAAATACAAATTAATGTGAACTACTGTAAATATTAAGAAAAATTTTGGATGTTTAAAGGCGTGTTTTAAACATAGCTGAAGTTCAGAGAAACTGACTTGCAAATTTTCAAAATATTTGTTGGTCATTACCATGTGTGATGCCAAATTCTAACTGGATCCACATGAACAAACTAACTTTGGAACTTTTGGAATTGTGCACAGATTGTGAGAGTCAGCACTGAAAGTGGTGTAGTCTTAGCACCATTGTCAACATAGTGCAGAGAGACACGGTCTGGTTTATCCAGCAAAAGTTTCACCGTCTCTGTACTGATGCCCATTTTAATTTCATCCTGGACAGTGCTTTCTGCATGGATAGTCTCTTGTTTTGTGATGCAGTAGCCTGGGGAGACATCCTTAGTTATCCAGGCAGAATCTGGAAAAGCAATAAATCCCATCCTAAATTTACTTACTGGAATGCTTCATGCATGAAGTATCATTGTGCTTTTTCTCTTGCTCAGTTCTTTTCCTCATTAGTCTGAGCTACTGCAATCTTATTTCTGCAGAGCACTTAGGTACTAGGTATCACTACCTTGGAGCGCTGACAATGAAATCACTGCAGTTTAAGGCCATTAATAAGGTCAGTCTAGCAACTTTTAAGAACTGAACTTAGTTAGTTCTTTGCTGACACTGTATTCATGAGTGAATTGCCATTTAAAGATCCCATCTGACATTTCCAGTTGATAACCATTATGCCATTATGATGAGTCCTATGAGACAGTTCTGTAACCACTCTATTTATTAAATTTTTTTTTCTTCCCACTTGTTAAAAACAAAAGGCCTTCAGGTTCATTATTTTATAGTTGGAAGGGTTGAAGAGAAAAGAAATATTGTTTTTTACAGACCATGAAGGTATTTGCTTATGTATGTGCTTCTCTTTCCCATCAGGAAAAAAAAAAAAAAGAAGTCCCCTCATCTGTAGCTTTTTACAAGATGCTATATTTATTTTGAATCTGTTGACTGGTATATAGAGTGCTTCTAAATAGAGAATAGGATGTAAGGACTTTTGGATTTAGTTCAGGCAACACTTTCATACAGGTTACATAAAGATGTTATAAATGAAGCAAAATTGAATCGAGTGCATTAAATATGTTGTCTTATAAATCACACAGAAAAATAAAATAATTTTCATGCATACCTGCATTAAAAAATATCATGTCCTGAAATTAGTATTTAGTAAAAAGCTATTTATTCTCATTAGCAGTAGAACTATTAACTCTCTTTTCTCTATCATCTTCCAGGAATAAGAACTAAAAAGTGAATAATGTCTACAGTATTTTTCTCATGTCATGTAATAGTAGTAACAATATTTCTTAAAGAAGCAAAACGTACATTCTCCAATTTATCCAAGAGTTAATCTTTGAGCTCTGTGCCCTCTGATAAGCATCTGTAATTTCATCTGAGCTATTTGGGAACTTAAGAGCACAATTCTGCTGGCAGATATAAGTCCTGAATGTGAGTATACCACAAATGGGCAAAAAGAAATCTACTTCAAGGTCAGCTGGTGAAAGGGTACAAACATACAAACTCTGATTAATGCAAGATAGAGCATGTCTGTGAGAAGAAGATGCCTATATTTAATCTGCAGTTTTGAGATTTTCTTAAAAAGAAGCCTTAACTAAGTATTACCTTCACGTTTCAGATGGAAAGGATAATACAGAATGCAACTTGAGTTTGTGTAGTGGTAAAAGGGAACATGGCACACCACCTTATCTAGAACGTCAGAGTTAACAGGTCTTTGCCATACCACTCATCCCACATTGCATTCTATATATGATGTCTCTGTTGACTGCACGCTATGGGCACTATCTCACATCTGCGGTAGAACATGCACTTCTCCTACCGTTCATATGTGGTAACAAGAGTTTTGTAGAGGATTCAGTACTTACTTTATGAGATTATACATCTCAGAGTGCTGAATCCTGGTTCACACCAAGTTTGTGAAGAGGCTTGGAGCCTTACCCATGATTTACGAAGACTGCAGCCTACGCACACCTACAACTTACCCACACTTAGAGAGATCACAGAAATCTGAGTAGATGGCATGGTAACCTAAATATGTAGCACCTGGGGTTTTGCACGTTTTCTCAGGCACTTTTAACTGCTTCTGTAGACCTTTTTTACTCTTCTACAGATTGGCTGACCAACATGTGCATAAAACTGTGAGATGTGCTTATCATTTGCATCAAGACCAGTATCTCCCACACACACCTACATAACTAGCAATGACCTACATAAATCCTCACATAAGTTGCTTTAAATTACATATGTCAAGCTGCAGGTGTTCCTGCACTAGTTAATATAGGGCTTTTCTTCAACAAAACTTTTGGTTTTCCTGATTCTTTCAGTTCACAAAGCTTGATGTAAAGTGTCTCTATGATTTTGCAGAAATTAATGTTTTGTAGTCCCCTATTTTTTATGGAAGTAGAGAATGTACCCGTTGCTTATGGTGTAGTGGCATGCCTCAATTGTTTTTAAACAAAATCAGGGGCTGATAACCCCTGCCAAAAAGATTTTTTAGTACTACCTCTCTTAACAATTTAAAGTGCAGAGATGAGAAGTTCAGTACTGCAGTTTCTGTGAAAATAGCTCTAGATCACAGCTCAAAGTGGTTTTTGAATCTCATTTTCTAAAATAATTTCTTTAATATAATTAGTTGTTAAAATGATAAGCATTTTATTAGTTCTTTTAATCTTTCATAAACCCCTCTGTTTTCAGAAATGCTTTTTAGTGCCTGTGTAAATGTTGACTGCCTAGGTCTTCCTTTGACTTGCGTAGCCTGAGTGGACATACTAGGTGACAGATTATGAAAAGGCCTAAAGAATGTAAAAAACACCTTTCTAAGAGCAAAAAATCATTTAACCTGTCTCACTCTCAGGCAATCTGTGTGTTCTCTCATTTGAACTTGTCTCAGAGTCTAAAAGGAAAAGAATGAAAAATAATTGCTCAACAGAACCTTCATTTTAAATTGTGCAGAGACTTATATATAGGAAATAAAGGTAGAAATTACCAAGTAAACTCCACCTACTGATGGACTTGAAAATATTTCAGATAATATTCTTTCAGGTGTGCTGATTGTAAGTAAAAACCCAGCATATTTCAGTTTTGCTCCCTGAGTCTGATCTTGAATACCAATGAATTCTCATGGTATAGTCAGGTTCACATTATAACACTGATTTTTATCATGGGCTTTAGTGGAGTTGGGAGCAAGAGTACAGTTGTCTTGAGTCAGATAATAACCAAAGAGCTTAAAAGTTAACGCATATGTTATTTCAAAAGAAAATTTCCAGTAATGAATTTTCAGTTTCCTGCTAAACAAACAAAAGAATAACAGCTTGGGCTTAGTTCCCCTCCCCCCCCCCCCCCCCCCCTTTAAAATCCACTGGAGTTTGGGCCCTAGAGTCTATTTAATCAGTTTATATTATTTGAAATGAAATATGACAGACAGTAAAATTATCCTTCCTGATGAAGCACTCATAAAAAAGTTCTTTCAAAGAAAGGGAGACATGAGAAGGGAACAGGAATTTCTGTGCTTCAGTTGTGCACTGAAGTGTTTTTTATTTAAAACTCTTTCTTGTTTAGAGGTCAAAAATGTCAGTCTATCATTGCCTTGTATATCAAGCAGGAGACCCTTAGACATCTGTCTTCTGATGGACCCTGAGCACAGCAGGAGACATATAGAGCTGTAAATTTGAATGTTCTCCATGAAAAATTTCACTTGTCCTAGTACTTCATCTCCTCTTTCTACCAAAATATTGCATTTTCTCTTCCAATAAAGATGTTTTATAATGGCAATAAGGGGCTGTAATTCTAGAAGGTGGTATTGCTCATATTTTCTTTGTGTCATGCAGCTCCCTCTGCATTATGATAGCATATGTTACCTCTCTGTCATGAGTTATTGGCTAAGTGTGGCACATTTTTATCTATATTTAGAAAACAACTTTCTTCACTCACAAGAAACCCTATGAGCAATGCTAGGCTGACCATATTGCATAATGGTTCCTGTGCAATGCAAAATAACTGTATGTGGCACTTCCTACTTGGTTTTTGCTACCTAAATTCTTAGTTGGTAAGTATAATGTTTAAGTTCTATAGGTGTTTGAGGCATTTTGCCATGCTGTGTTGAAACCACTATTCAGGCTGTCTTTGTACATATGAGATCTATAATAAGAAAATTTATTTTCAGTCCATGAGAAAACTGCTGAGGTCAAACAATACCAGTACCAGAAAAAATAGAAACATTAATTTCCAGTCACCAACTCCTCCACTCTTCCACATATACTGAAAAAGGAACTATCAAAATGGCTTGCCCTTGATATTTTTAGAGCAACTTTTGTAATCCCACTGAAAAGAAGTTAAAGAAAACATGTAAGGGCATATTATTGATTTGCAGCAGTAAAAGTCCTACAAATTCTGAATTTGTATTCTGTGTTGGATACAATATTAAAACTGGCAAATTTTATGTAGAGTATTATGTATTTTCTAAATATAAGGACTCTGCACAGACAACATGTGTGTGTATTATCAAACTATGACTTGAGAAGACTGTAGTCACTTTGAGACATTATTTCTTCTTTTTTCTTAATTTCTAATTAATCTGGAATATAATATTTAAAATTTGCTAATAGACAAATTTAAAAACAAACCACTTCAATCTCAAAAAGGATGTGGAAGCTGAATTACTGCCTAAAGGTAATGCATTTGGAAAGACACTAATCCTAATCCCACAATTCTTCCTTGAGTGTTTCTCGGAGGCAGTCATTGCACTCTGACTGTGTTTCTTTTTTTTTATACCATGTCCTTCCACATGGTATTTTAATTTTCTTTGCCTTCTACAGAGATATGAGTAAATAATTCAAGGCATCAAGCTCTTAAGTTCCTTACAACAGCAAGCATCTTATTGTATCATAAATGCACACATTTTCCTGAACTACTATTGACTGTAGTGACTGAATCTGAACATGAAACTAAACACACTGGCTGTGAGTCAAACTGTGTTGATGCAGACCTGCACTCAGACACAAGCTTTAGAGAAGCTACAGAGAATAAAGACAGGAAGAAATCTTCCCATTCCATCCTGAATGAGGATTCTAGCTCATATATCTACCTGGAACATAAATTTACCAGCTTCACTATGTTCAGTGTGACCATGGCCATACTTTTTGTCCTCTCTGCACATAAATTTATCCATGAAATTTGTGTAAGAAATTGTGGCTTTGTGAGGTTCTCTGACTAGAATTTTTTTTTAAAATTATTTTGAAGCTCAAAAATGTTATAAATCACAGAAATTAAAAGCAAGAAGTACAATGCACTTTGGGCAATAATAATTAATTTCAGAGATCTAGAAAACAGAACAAGGATTTTTACAATTGGCAAGCAAGAATAAGATGTTCCTTTCTCAGTAGTAGGAATTAGTTGCAAATTTTCTGGATACAAAGGAAAGTCAAAAGCCTACTAAGAGAGATGATGCAAATATGTAGCTGAAAAAAGGGGTTATTTCAAAGTAGATTTCTGGATACAGAGAGAACAAGCAGTGGAAAACCTAGTGGCTGTTTAATTATGAAACTGAGAAATTAATGGAGATCACAGATATTACACAGTAAGACAAGGTAGGCTTCTGATTAATCACACTTGGATTTGAATTAATGGCTGGAAACAAGACAGAAGCAAAAAAATATGATGTTGTTTCTCACAACCTAAGACTGTATGAAATATAATGCATGTGTGATGCACCTGGAATTTCTAGAAGTAGTGATAGAATTGTAATAGGAAAGCATACTCTCATTCTTTCAGACAACAAATAAACCACAGTAATCTTACTTTGTGAGTAGAAACATTATGAAAAGCAAAACAGTAACTTTTTTAACAATCTGTTAAGCTTGACTGGTCAAAGACAAGAAAAAAGTGAAAGCAGGGCTGGACATGATTCAGAGGTAATTAATGAGTTCATGGAGAGATCAGCTTTTACTTCAAGTCCTGACAATATGTCACTGTTAAAAGATAAACAACAGCAAAAATTATGTGACCTGGCTTGAATTTAGTAGTAGACTTGGTTATTAAATAATTTTGACTTCTTATTGGTGTATAACATTTACCAACATTTTACTTTGTGTTTTAATGAAACCAAATATCTTTAGTAATATTCTTAGTGGTATTATATTTGGCTGTTGATTTTTAAGTTCCCATTTTCTGCATACGTATCATTGACTTCAGTAGTTTTCTTGTGGAAAAAGTTATCAGATATTTGGAATTTAATAACCACAAATAATCTTTCTGAATCTACTGGAGTGGCCTTGAAAATCTGACTGTTTATAGATTGAACAAACATGGTCCCTTTCAATTTTTCAGAGGTCATTTGTAAATATATAGTCTAGTATAAAAGGCATTGTTAAGAAAAAAAATCTCAGCTCTAAACCGCAGATTTTTTCCATGACCATTAATTGTAATGAATGGAATTTTTTAGCTATTTAAGAAAACTAGTTAAATTGCTGTAGTCTTTTTTATGTTCATCCCCTTCCTTTTAATTAGTAGCAATTGTATGAAACAAGAATTCTATTTCCATCCTAGCAGAAATGGCTTACAAGCACGATTATATTCCTGTTTTTCTAGGTAGGTTTCCAAGACATATGATAACTTTAAAACCTGATACAGAGACAAATATATTCTTTTTGTTTTGAAGTGATAAAGCTCATAAATTTATGTAAAGTGTAATAAAAAGGAAAAGTTGTTGCCATTATCATTAAAAGTAGATTTACCAGATTGAGCTGAACCAATTGCTTTTGACAGCCCAGAGGATATTTATATTTTCAGTGAACTTTTTATATCAATTTTTTATCACTAAACTATTTACTCTTACTGATTTAGCTAGATTTTGACTCCCTTGATTGTTCATATGGGAAGTAGATGATGACGTTATATTTGATTTTCATTACTCCAGTGAGTGTATACAGTTTGAGCTGCTGAGTGTGATGCATTCTGTTCATATCATATTACTTTAATTCCCTCTTATCCCTAAGTTTGTATTTTTATATTTTTATTAAAAGGAAAAACCTTTCAAATAGGAAGAAAAAGCATTTTAAAAATTGACACAAATTGAAGAAAGAAAGTCTTAGTTATTAGAAGATGCCTTTTTTTGTTCTAATTAATGATATTGTCTTGATCCAACATAAAAGCGGTACTCCAAGTTTGTAATAACTGAAATGAAGTTCCTTTGCTAACCAAGCAGACATCCAGAGTAAGAAGCTTAAAAGTGGATGCATATGCTAAACAGAATCTGAGCATACTGTAATACATTTTAAGCAGAGATTTTATAGACCTTTTAAACAAATTCTATTTGGCTATATTCCATTTACTGTTCCATTTATTTTCCCCAAAGCTGTTTCTCACACAGAAAAATCAGGGAAAGATATATATAAAGATATCTATATGTATAGATACATATACCAAAAATACTTACATAGCCATTCAATCAAAAGCTATAATAGTATCTGTGATTTTAAATGACCAGTGCAGCTGATTGGAAGATAAACTTCAAAGGCAATACAACCAGAAGAGCTGCATGCAAAACTATCCTGACAATCCTGCTGTGGGAGAATATGAGAATTTTTTTAATATCAATTTCACAGGTGATTAAATTATCATTATTTCATCATTATGCTCATCATTTGTTATATCTTCAAAAGTGATCATTGTTGACCATTGACTTGTGATTAAAAAAATGAGATGAAAGAAAAGCCAGAGCCCCTGAGACAAAGATGTCTTCTTCTGAGCTCAGATAGGATTTTCAACATTCAAAGAAAATTTGGATTTATTGGTTCATACCCGAGGAAACAAAATAGCAGTCTGAAAAATAAGTAGTCTTTACTGAAGGAATTTACTGGAATTTGCCTGAGGAATACTGTTGGAGAAGGCTTCAGCTGGTGTTTAGAGATGTTTTCATACTATCCCCGCTGGAGGAAGGTTGGGTCCTTGCTGATAGATGGATAGTAAGTGTTTTCTAGAAGAAACAGAACATAATTCTCTAGAGCAAACTCTTGCAGTTATTCTATTATTTGTTAACCTGAATACCCAGAACAATCTATCCAAGCCACACATGCTATGAGCAGTTGCCAATTTCTTCAGAACTCATAATCTACTTATGTTAAAGGAGAATATATTATATACATATTAAATGTAGAAGGTCATCAGTGAAGACAGCTCAGATACACATACAAGAAGAACAACCTTTTATATACCTCTGTGATGATTGAGCGAAACACCAAGACGACTGTAAGAAATATTCATATGTGGATTACACCTTTTAGTGTGATACTTCTGAAATTCACCTTCTGAGGGAGAATGAGAGAGATGAAAATCTGTTTTTAAGGCACTGGAAAAAAGTCTGTGAAAGATAGATGAAGGACTGAGCATAACACCTGAGTGAAATAGCAATGCTTGGTACAAAAGCTTTGTCAATGTGCAGGAGAAAATCCATGTAAAACAGTATTTATAGCCTGTAGGAGCAAACAAGAGTAAAAATTTTGGTGAAATAAATGATTCATGCTTCAAGGAATGATATCCAATGTGAGGGATAGGAGAAGGATTATTTAGCCAGGGACAGATGTAAGGTTCAGTACAGGAAGTAAAGAAAAATAACTCCCAATCTTTTATTCTTTATGTCATGCTTATGATATTCTCATTCTTGATTTTTTAACATGTGCAGGGTGCATTACAGTCCTTAAAAACGTCACTGTTATTTCTTGAGGGGACTGAAACCTTCCTTCTGCTGTGCCAATAAGAAAGTATTTATGAGAAAATGATACTGTCTGCTAACAAAATTAATCCAATCCCTTCTGGACTGAGTAGAACTACAGCAATCCTTTACAATAGTCCAAGATCTTTGCAATACTACTGGACAATATGAAGTCCAATAAAATGAGAAGATAATCCCAGATATACAGACTGGACATGTAGAGTGCAGTATCAATCCACATGGCTTTTAAGAACCTACTGTTTCTGTATATAGGTCAATCATCCAGCAATAACAAAATGAACATTCAGAAAGGAAGTCTGATGGGCTGAATGTCCTCTACCTCTTTACAAAAGGAAAAAAAGTGGTGACAGAAGAAAGAAAAATCCTCTTTACTTAATGTGGACCTCTGTCTCTGGTGTGCAAGTCCTTCGTGCCCAAAGATAATTAGCACTTTATAATGCTAATTATTATAATTATGTCTGAGAAAAAAATCATTAAGGGGTAGGGCTGTTCAATGATTTTCAATTGCCCCTTCTATTAAAAAATAAGGTCATTGTTTGATTAGCTAGTTTTAGAAGCTAGAAGATGGAAACTGCTACAGAAAATCCTTTGATTGTTTATTTTCTCATCTAAGACATTTGTTAAATACTTAAATAAGAAAAAAAATAAAATAATAGGACAGTCATAAAATATGTCTGTCATAAAATTACCTCAAAATTTCTGGCTAATTGCTTCCAATATATATAACAAAAAGAAGTATTTATTTTTATAATTTTTTGGCATAAGAATGTGAATCTAGTACTGAAAGTAGCTAAGAGAAGTCACTTTATAACTTCTGTCACATATTTATTAGAAATACCAAGGGTAGTAGCTGAAAATTGAAAAGCATACATTGTAGAGCATTAATAGCAAATTTACATTTGGACCAAAATTTAAAATTCGAACTGGAACATTCGACTGGGAGTAAAAACAACCAACTGAATAGAAATTCTTGGGTTTCTCCCCCCACTCAGTCAGCTTAAAATTTGTACAAGTACAGTTTAATTGTTAAAAAGAGTAAGTTTCAAAATGCCTTTTCAGATGCACTTTCAAAGCACTCAAGAATTAACACTATGACCAGTATTTAAACTGTGAGTGATGTCATGTGTTATGTTTGTTCCTGAATATAGTGAATTCTTTTCACTGCAAACCTAGAAAAATAGTTTGCTGTGAATTCATTTGGTTTAGTTTTATTGCTGAGCAGGGAGCCAAGCTGGGGGCTATTTTCCCAGCAATATACAGAGATATGAGAGAAGGAAGATAGTGAGATTGAGTAGGCTGTACTACAAATGGAGCAAAAGGCGTTGATTTTGAAATATTGAATAGATGACTTCTAGAAGGCAATGTATCTTAGCTGTCAGTTCAGAAAGTGAAATTAGTTGTTCAGATGCCTTTATAACACAGTCTAATCAGGTAGACATAGGGGCTAAAAGGAAGTATATTTCACTCATTTTACAAATTCAGATTATAGAATTGAACTAAAATTAGAATATTACACTAAAATATGTCTTCTGTTCCTGATGAAGCATAATATTTTCTCTGAATTGGGCTGATATTTTATGTTGTCTTAAGTATTTGAGGGTAGGGAAGATATGACTTCTGACATATGCCTTAACTAATATTGTGACAAAAGTAGTTTAACCATTTATGTTCCATATACAATTTTAAAAAGGCTGAGAATTTTCCCACAGAAAATTATTGTGAAAACTCTGAAACACCCTGATGGAATTCTCCAATATCTAGAAAATAAGACCAAACTACTTTTGTGGATTTGCTTTAAAGTGGAACCTAAACTGAATTGAAATGCTTCTGCACTCCAGATCAGATACTTCCTGACAGGTCTAGAGATAGCCCAAATTAAAAAAAAAAAAAATATTCAGGATGAAAATATTTCCCTCCCAAGGCTGTGAAAAAGAAAGATCCTCACTGATGCCTCCAGATGGAAATTAGCCCTTCACATATAATTTGACATATTAAAAGGAAAATCTTCCCAGGAGAAAGCAAGGTATTTGTTGCATAGATTAAATCTTTTTTAAAAGGGAAAGGCTTGAAAGAATTTTGAGATGGACACTTCATGTTTTCAGAATATTGCAATTGACAAAAGAAGAAATGTAATGAAAAAACTCCACTGATATAATAAACAATAATCTGTTAAGGCTCTCCTAAACACATACACAGATTCTTTTTCTGCTGTGATGACAAAATATGATCCATTGCAGATGTGTGATAGTTTTAAAAAAGAAAAAAGAGAAAGAAAACAAAACAACACTGGAGAACACTGCCTTAATTATTTCAGAAAACTGTTAAAGCAAAGTAAATAAGAAGATAATGTATGATAAAACTGATAAACCTTATATTTTTCTCCCCCCTCTCAGAATTTCCATTATTATAACTTCAGGCAACCATCAGAAATTCTATGTTGAAATCCATTTTAGTAAAGCACTCAAGCCTGTTCTTAATTTTGTAAGCCAACGGAAGTAATGGAATTACTTGCATGCTTAAAGTTAAACACACTCACAGGTACTTGTTCCATCCAGAGTAGCATCCCTTCATCCCTAACGAAATTGAAAAAGTCTCTTATGCCTAAAAGCAAGATGCTGTACCTTTTATTAGATCCTGTGGATTCTGAAGTCAAAAGCTGATGTGAATGAATGAGGCAGTAAGGCATTCCAAATTGCCTAGAGCTACCACTGATTCTAGGGTGCCTCAATTTTAAACACCAGTAGAACGTAAAAGTAAGGATGTTTTTTGACCTAGCTCTTTTCTTGTTGTCCTTGGCACTTCTGATTTGTCTTTGCCAGTGACCTTTTTCACAATGCACTACTCTACAGAAAGAGAATAAGACTTTAGTCCAAGCACTTTAGTTGTATATGGTATCAGCTGCCATCACAAAGATATTTGACAGGCAAGAGTTTGAAGTCATAAATTTTTATCATTTAAGTGACCTTCACCTAGCTTATCAATGTTGAGTACCTAAATGATTATGGAAGGGCCGTGTTGAATGGGTCTTGGAGCAATCTGGTCAAGTGAAAGATATTTAGCCCATGGCAGTGGGGTTGGAACTGGGTGATCTTTAAGGTTCCTTCCAACACAAGCCATTCTATGATTCTACAATTCCATGATTCTATGGTAACTTTCATTCTTTGCATCAGAGAAGGAAGATGGACAAGATTGATCCCTTCTGACTAAATTATAGCTGTGACAGGTGTATATATATATATGTATATATATGGGTAAACTCAGAGTTAGTGATTCTCTGGTATTGATGAGATCATAATGGGTAAGCCTGCACCAATACACAGATTTAGTGTGAGCCTTTTATATTAATGTTTCAGCTAAGAAGTTGATGATAATGTTACTTGTTTGCTTGTGAAGAAATGAAAGGGATTTCTCAATCCAAAGAGCCTAAGGAATTTGTTCCACTACAGACAGATTTTAGTATGCAATCACGGAATCACAGAATGGCTGAAATTGGCAGGAACCTCTGGCGGTCATCATCCAATGCCCCCACTCAAAGTGAGTCGCATAGAGCCAGTTACCCAGGAACATGTTTAGATTGGGCTTTTTAAAATCTAGGAAGGAGGTCACAACGCCTTTGTAAATCTTGATGCAGAGTTCAGTCACCCTCACAGCAAAAAAGCGCTTCCTTATGTTTATGGACCCTCTTGTGCTGACACCGAAAAGTGTAGATTTGTCCTGTGTGCATGTCCTCTTCAGGTATTTACGTATATATGTAAGACACCCCATGAGCCTTCCCTTCACAGGCTTAATGGTTCTAGTTCTCTCAGCCTTGATTATAAGTATGGTGTTGCAGTCCCTTAATCATCCTTGTGACCCTTCATTGAACTTCATAAAATGTTGGAGTTTCTGTTGATAGAAATACTGGCACTTTTACATGCCACAAAGGAGAAGAAAAAGTAGACTTCCAAAGAAATGCCCCAGTGCTTTGCTGGAAGGTTGTGAACTCCATGGTATGATAGGAAGGAGCCATTTCACATGTAAACTGAGTTCTGGGAAACATATAATTCAGTCATAATTGGCCATCTTTTATTGAAAATACGAAGTAGATGACTTAGCCAGTTGCTTATTGCATCTTCTATTTGCGTCAAGGTTCTGGCCACTATTCTGATCAGTATTACACAATAAGTAAAGGACTGCAAAGAGGTAAGAACTTCTAATACAGGCAGATGGTAGCTAGACTGTAGAAAATATTATTAATATTTTTTTCCTTTGCTTTATACAGTGATTCTGCTATTGCAGGCTGCATGCCAATAATTCGGGGTGGTGAAACATGGGACTAATACAAAATGTGTTCAATTTATAGTTGGGCTAAAATAGAAGCAAAGTTGAAAACAAGCGAAGTTGAAGTCAGGCAGTTTCAACTTTATAAACTTCCTTGCACTAGTTTAGAAATATTGCTTGTGATGAAGCAGATCTGTTGGTTCTGGTGGGTGTAGAGCCCCCAGTGCAAGCTGTGAGATCTCTAGCCCAAAGAATCAATAAATCTTCTAATTGTGTCATGCCATGACTGTGATTTAGACCGCAATATATTCTGTGATTTGTTTAATAAACTTGCAAGCATAAATACCGTGCTTCTGTGGGATGCTCCCCTGGGATTCATCCTTAAGGTTGCCCAAATGTATCCCCTCTTCCAGTGACCTACGTAGGAAGTGACATGAGACATGTGGTGGTTTAATTAGCAAAATGTTGGCATCAGATTAATAAAGAAGAGAATATCCTTTTCTAGAGTTTCTGTTTCATATAAATATCTCTCCCAGAGCTCTGGTTCCATATGGCAATTAGAAGTACTTGTTAACACAGTTGTTTAGGTATGTGAATAATGAAGGTGAATTTTCTCCAAGACTGAAAGAAATAAGGATGGACAGACTTGCTCAGATGGAATCCAAACTCATCAATCCACACATAAATATTCATTGATTTTTTTCTTAAAACTCAAACTTATATTGTAAGCTTCTAATAGTCTCATTTCTGGTTAGATTTTATAAAATTATGAATTCTATTTTTAATTAATTTTTATTTATTTTTGCACTGCTAAGGCTTACTTGTAAATAAAAGTCATTATCCCATAAAAAAAAAATGCCATCTCAAAGAAACATTCATATAGGAATGGGAAATTTGATTATCTGCACAAGTTGAGTATAGTTCTTAAATATAGTGAAACACTGGGTACTGGATTAAAAAAAAAAGCCCACAAGCAATAACTATAGTTCATTCATTCAGTTGAATTACCTTCCAACTTTGGAATAGCCATCAGAAGAGAAAAATAATTGAATTTACATATATTAAAAATCTTTTGAAGATTCAAAGATTCTTTCAGTCTTATTATTGTTTGAGAGGTGAATTGCTAAACTCGGCATTTTATCCATAATATTCAATATTTTATTGATGATAACAAATTATAGGAATAGCAAGACTGCACATTTATGCAAACTAGAACTGTAAGAGGAAAATTCTTTAGGGAAACCTCACTGAAGAAAACCTTGACTTAAGCCTGTTTATGTATAATTTTAAATTTTTTCTCCTGATTAAAAAAAGAAAAAATTCTTCTGCTTTCTTGAGTCTAAGAATGTCCTGTCATGCTTTGTATAGTTGACATTAAGATTGCTAAGATAAAGGAAAACTGAGGTAAAACTCTGATGAATTTTTTTCAGTTTTTTTTTTGTTACCCCAAAAGTGGAGTTTGGGAGTATTATGATCCTCACTGCATTAGGTTTTAAATTATTTTTTGTTCTTCCTTAGCTCATTTCAACTTCTTCTTAAAAGACAGAAACAGTTCTGTCTTTTTTTCTGTCTAAGTTCTGTTACTTTTATTTCTTCCAAGGAGCAACTTTTGGCAACAGAAAAAGAAGACCTTCAGAAAAAGACCAACAGAAAAGACCAACTGAAGAAAAAAAAAAAGACCAACAGAAAAAGAAGATAAATCAGAGACAGATCCTGACAAATAGACTGAATAGCCAGCCAGATGACTGAAGACCATGACTGGAAAAAAATCCTTTACTCTTCTCTATCTCTATTACAAGAGAGATGGACTTCTGTCATCTTCTGTGATAAGGAAGGCCAAAGGCCCACTTGGAATTGAGTCTGGCAAGGGATATCAAGGACAAGAGAAAGACGTCTACAAGTGCATCAGTAGCAAAAGGAAGATTAGGGAAAATGTGGAGCCACTGCTGGATCAGATGGGTGTCCTGATAATGGAAGACACAGAAAACATGGAATTACTGAATGCCTTTATTGCCTCAGACTTTACTGATGAGGTTGACCCTTGGAGTTCCAGACCTCAGAGGTAACAGAAGGCTGAAGAAAGGAAGACTACCCAGTGGTTGTGTTGGGCAAGACATCAGGTAAACAGACTTAAAACCATAAACCCCTGGGCCCTGAGGAGTTGCACTCATCAGTGCTGAAGCAGCTGGCAAATAGTGTTGCTAAGCCACTCTCCATCATCTTTGTAAAATGGTGTAGAATTGGAGAAGTGGCCAATGAATGGAGGAAGGACAATGCTACCCCCGTCTTCAAAAAGGGAAAGAAAGAAAACCAGGGAAACTTCTGGCCAGTCAGCTTCACCTCCCTTCCATCACTGGAGAAGAGATGGAGCAGATCATCCTGAAGGTCATCAGCAAACACATAGAAGAAATGAAGGCCATCAGCATAGTCAGGTTGGATTCACCAAGAGGAAGTCACACTTGCCCAATCTTAGAGCCTTCCATGATGGCAGGGCAGAATGAATTGGTAAAGGGAGAGCAGTGGAGCTTGTCTACTTTTACTACACCAAGACTTTTGACACTGTCTTCTATAACATCCTTCATAGATAAGTTTGGGAAATGTGGATTAGATAAATGGACAGTGAGGTGGTTCAAGCACTGGCTGAGCACAGAGGGTCATGATCAGTGTAGCAGAATCCAGTTGGAGGCCTGTTGTCAGTGACATTCCCCAGGAGTTAATACTGGGGCCAGTCTTATTTAACTTGTTCATCAATGACCTGGAAAAAGGGATAGAATGACTCTCAGCAAGTTTGCTGATGATACAAATCTGGAGGGAGTGGCTGATACACCTACAGGCTGTGTGGCCATTCATCAGGACCCTGATAGGCTGGTAGGGTTGGGTAGAGAGGAATTTAATGAAGTTTAACAAGGGCAAATACAGGAGCCTGCCCCTGGGGAGGAATAACCCCAAGTACCAGCACAGGTTGGTACTTGACCTACTAGAGAGCAGCTCTGTGGAGTAGAACCTGGGAGTACTGGTGAATGACAAGCTGATCATGTGCTGGCAGTTCTCTTGCAACCAGAAGGACCAAATAATAGTATCATGGGCTTCATTGGGAAGAGTGTGGCCAGAAGGTCGAGGGAGGTGGTCCTCCCCCTCTACTCAACCCTAGTGAGACCAAGTCTGGCTCTATGTACAGTTTTGGGCTCAGTACAAGAAAGCCAAGGAAAGACTGAGTGGATTGCCACAAAAATTATTAGGGATCTGGAGCATCTCTCTTATGAGAGACTGTGGGAGCTGGGCCTGTTAACCAAGAGAAGAGAAGACTGAGAGGGGATGTCATTAATGTATATAAGTATCACAAAGGCAGGTGCTAAGAGGATGGTGCCAGACTCTTTCCAATGATGCCCAGAGACAAGAAAGGGAGAAACAAGGCCATGAAATAAACCATTAGAAATTCCATCTGAACATGAGGAACTTCTTTACATTGAGGGTAGCAAAGCACTGGAACAGGCTTCCCAGGGAGATCATGAACTCTTCCTCTCTGGAGACATTCAAAACCTACCCAGATGCATTCCTGTGCCACGTGCTCTAGGTGACCCTGCCTTGGCAGAGGGGTTTGACTAAATGATCTCCAGAGGTCTCTTCCAAACATAACAATTCTGTGAGTCTGTGAATCATGAAATCATGGGCTAAAATATTTTGGTATCCTTCTGACTGAATTAATTAATAGTTCATTTTGACTCTCACAGGACTGCAAACAAAAAAAATTCTACTGCGTGTTTTATGGTCAAACACATGTTCAGAATTATATTTTTTTCATGTTTGCCTTACAATTCTAGATATCTTTAGAATAGAATAGAATAGAATATTTGGAAGGGACCTATATAACTTTTTTGTTGTTTCCCCTGCCCTGTTGTTGTTGGGCAGGGGAACGTTACAAGGTTTGTGAGTTCTGGCCTTTCAGGTGCTTAGCTTCATGTTTTCAACACAGAAACCTATAGTTTCCAGCCAGCATAAAAGGACCAGGAGAGCAACTCAGACTTTTTCCACAGGCTTTATTATCATCTGTGAAGGGGTCAGGCTACAGATCCAAAGATGGGGGATCGCACATGTAATTTTATAGGGTTTGGGGGGATCACAAGTAAACCAATGGAAAACAGGGTTACCACATTTGGCTAACTACATTATCTTTCTTTGTTTGGGAAAACCAATTATAAAGAACCAAACCTAACCAATAATATCAAAAAAGATAAGAAGAAGAGGTTACATTTTTCTAACATGAGTCATTCTAAGGAAGAGGTTGCAGGGGGCCATTGCATGGCTGTCTGCAGAGGGATTCGTCTCGTCTAAAGACCTACAATGACCACCTAGTCCAATGGCTTGACCAATTAATGGCTGACCATGTTAATACATGTATTTAAGGCCCCGGTACAAACACCTCTGAAGCACTGCAGTTGTCAACTACCTCTCAAGTAAGCCTGTTCCAGAATCTGACCATTCCCCATTCCCTCCGTAAAGAAATATTTCCAAATGTTTGATCTGAACCTCTCATGTTGCACCTTTGAGCTATTCACATGCATCCTATCACTGGACATGAGAGAAAAGAGATCAGCACGTCTTTCCACTTCCCCTCCTCAGGAAGGTGCCAAAAGCCTTAATATCTCCAAACTAGACAGTGTTCTCAACCATTCCTTACAGGAATTTCCTCAGGGCTTATCACCAGCTTTATTGCCCTCTTTTGGACACATTCAAGGACCTCCAAATCCTACTTAAATGGCGGATCCCAGAACTGCATGCAGTGTCCATGGTGAGGCCGTACCAATGCTGAACACAGTGGGATGGTCACCTCTGACTGGCTGGTGATGCTGTGTCTGATGCACCCCAGGATGGAGTTTACCTGCTGGGCTCACAGGACTCACTGCTGACCAGGACTCCCAGGTGCCTTTCTGTGGGAATTCTCTTCAGAAACATCTCCCAGTTTGTGCAGGAAAATTTATACTTGAGCCTGACATCAGAGATAATTGTGGTTGAAAGCTTCTAAGCTTCTCGATTTTATTTATTTGTTTTCTTGATTATTGAGTTTATCAGAGTAGTTGAGTGTCTATTGTAGAATTTCAAGTTGCTTGAGCAATGTGTCAAATTCTCTTTGCACGTAATGAAATTGTTTTATTCTGCAAAGACTGTGCCCCCAAAAAGGAGAGGAAGCCCACTTTTTTTGTTCTTAAATGTATGTAGGTTGGCAAAAACATTCTTCAAAGAATTTGAGTGAGACTTATGGAACATATGCAACTAAAATTTGATACTTGCAGAATTCTTCAAAGACTGTGCAACAGGATATGGTTCATATTGTTATCTAGGTAAAACCATAAACTCAAAGAGCAACAGATATGCAAGAATTATTTTCTCAGAAAACATGTCACTTATCCAAGCTAGACATTTGAAGCTAAAAGACTGATTTAAAATACTTGGGGTTAGATTAAATGAAAATAATAAAAAAGAGTCCTCATGTTGGTTAGTACAGACAGGGATAACATAGGCTTCCACAATTTATTTCATCTATTCTCCTTGTCTCGCTGTTACACCATTGCTATTTCAATTTTGAGCTTTGTGGACAGAGGCATATCCATGTTCTGAGCTCTACTGGTTAATATAACAGTGATTCTGTTACAAAGGTAAACGGAGAATAAAATAATCAGATTTTCCTTTTTTTTGTTCCCCTTGTAACCTCCATGTTTGAAGCTAAATTCCAGAAACAGAAAGGTTAGTGTCTTCTTTTTACAAAGAGGACTTCATAGAATGACTCCTTTGAAATCAATGGGAATTTGTGAGACTCATAAATGGCATTGGCAGGGAGTAATTGCAGGGTCAAGAAACATTGTGTCAGAGCACTTACCTCTGAGATATTTCTCTCTGCCTATCTGTTAGCAGCAACAAAGAGAATTTCTTTCATTTTCTTACAGCAACTGGGCCTTTTTAAATAGAGAAAGAAAAATAGAACATGAATTCATTCTTACTCAGATTTGAATTGAATGAATAGAACTAATGTATAATCTTCTTTCTGCAAAGTGATAAATATTTACAGTGTGTAATGAGATTTCATGTCAAAAATTGATGGTATTTATTGTGTTTTAATAAACGCAGATTTGAAAATGTTAGTTTTATTAAAGAAAAGAAGTGTTGAAAATATTGCCATTTTCACATTTGCTTTTTCTGTGGAGACCTTATATACATAGACAGATTTTGAGCTAACTATATTACTATGGAAATCAGTTGCAACAGAGTAGAAATGGTATGAAATAATGAAAACATTAATACTTCTTTACACCTTGTTTCATATATTTATCAGCTACACTATCTATTTTTTTCCTTTGCCATTAAGGCTCACACATTCCAATATTAAAAGGATTTCTTTCTTTTTTCATGATTTCTTTTCTTGATTCAAATTTCTGGAATTTATAACAAGAAACAGACATTTCATACATGACAGAAATATGGAAGTTAAGGGCACTGCCATGTTGTGTCCCAGTGAAGAAATCATTTTCAGCAATGTGTTGCTGTTAGAAACAAGCTGTATCTTCTCTGTGCTCAATGATGAGTCCAGTCACCAGTTACTTCCAAACTGACTTATGGCAGTACCTTAACAAATGTTGCCATTAAGTAATCTGCTAAGTCTATAGAGCTCAGCTTTCCTGGGGATTTAAGACACATTAGTCAAAATACCAGTACACAGGTTCTGAGTGCTTGAAAATATCTATGTGGTTCCTTCCATTTGTATAAAACTTTTAATCATTTAATGTTCCACAAATAGATGAAGCAGGTGATCAGATTTACTTTTAAAAGGCTAAAAACTCTAAGCAAACTCTAAAGTAGTTAAATAATATTTAGTTTCCAGGTCATGTAGATGCAAAATCCTTGTTAGCTGGTATTATGTTAAATTAGCAAACCATTTTCAAAAGGATAAATGCACATGAAAAGGAGGGTTTTTTGTAAGTTAAAAATATAAACAAGGAAAGGCAAGGGAAAAATATAGTAAAATGTGAAATTTAGCCTATTTTGTTCAATAATGATTTTTTTAAATTGCATGTATGTTAACATGCATGCGTGTATTAGCATGTGTGTATTAGCATGTGTAACTCTTTAGATTGGCATTTGTTCTTCAGGCAAACAGAAAGAAACCTCTTTCAGCGTCCCTTTAACTGGCACGAAGCCAGCCCTGCTCATTTTCTGCAGCTGGCATGAAAATAAACTCATTTTCCAGAAGTGACCCCCATTATTTCATTTTTTCCTAGCTCCCAACAAGTTGATGAGCTATAATACAAAGCAAAGCAATTAATTGTTATGTGGCATCTTTGTTAGAATAGTAGTGGTGATCAGCAGTTGGAGAGGAGGAAATAGTCTTGAGCATGTAGTAAAATACAGATTTTCAGCAGAATAAAGAAGTAAAATGGCTTCAGATAGAAGTTACATACTATTTAGTTATGAGTGGAGATGGAATAAAAGGTCTTATGTAAGGCTGACTAGAGATTTCTCAGCTAATTGAGAGCTTTGGGGAGCTTTTTGGTTTTTCTTATTTCTTTTTCCTTTTAAAATTCTGAATCTCCTTTCTTCACTTCAAATGCAAGCTTCAGCTTTGGCAAGGATGGACTTCTCTTCTAAGAAGAAGAGTTGCTCTACAGTGCTGCTCTGACATGATGAACTACAAACCAGAGCAGAAAGTCCCCGTCAATCAATATTAAATCTTCTATGGACTGACACTAGACACAGCTTGGGCTTCTGTCTACCGGGCATCTGCATCCAACCATAGATACTTGTTGAACCTTGTTCCACTCTATATCAGTAAATAAATATTGATTGAAGTTGTGCTTGAAGTTCAGACTCTTATCGTACATCAACATTGCAAATGTGGGTCACTGTCTATTCTCTTGGTAATTGAGGTCTCTTCCTTCTTTGTCACTCTCTTCCTCTCAGCATTTCCCATACTAAAAATGCAAAGTAACTTCCAGGAAATTTGAACCTATTACAGACTAGATTCTTCCTTAACTCTAGTTCTGAAATGTGGACATTTCATGGGAGGCCAAAGCAGGGAAACTCACGATAAAAAATAAGGTAATATAAAGCAAGTCAGTGAGGCCATTACAATAATTGGAAGCAGAGATTACAAATCTACGGCTGTAGAGTACTGCCAAAGATGGGAAAGATGAAGGGAAGGATTTTACAACAATGAATGACTAAAACAACAGACGGTGCTTTCTAGACAGAAAGTAAGAGTACAAGATCATTGAAGTAAAATGGAATATTGCAAATAACCCATTTTGGCACCTGATATTTGTCAGAGAGATAAAGAGAACAGCAGCAAGATGCAGTGCTGTTGAGGAAGGATGAAAGAGGCAATTGTGATCTGGATCATAATCTTGATTCCATGGAAATGACAATGAATTAAGTCTACTACCTATGCTACTTTACGGGACACAGTAGAAAGGGGAAGAGCCTGGGGAAACAGGAATACAAATTGTGAAATTCTTTTTAGCAGCAGTATGACTAACACAGTCATGTTAAAACAAATTGGTTTTAACAGGTTATTTTTAATCCTTGTCAGTTCATCACATCCCTATGCTACCGGGTGTATAGCTGAAGAGTATAAAGGGTGTGTGAACATTAAGCCAGAGACCAGAAGGATGAGATGGAAGATTTGGCTGTTTAAGATGGTGGTCTTATCAAGACCACTCCTCACCAGACTATAACTTTTTGGCATGCTGTGATGCAGTCCACATTTCTTTCCATGATCAACAACTAAAACCATTTCCTTCTCTGCATCTACACAGAGAGATGAAAGATAAATTTGGAGTGGATAAATAACTTGATGAGACCTTAGGGTCCAAAATAGCTCTTCAGTTAAGAATATTTATTGTTTACTGATTTACTGCAGGTCTTTGGAAGGTTATCAGAAGCTCCTAATACAAATTATATATTAATACTTCAGTTGTTACTTGCAGAAGGACTTATATTAACCAATAGTGATTTTATTTTTCTTGAAGCCCTTTATCAAACTACAGAATGAGCAAGTCTTCTGCAAAGCTCTATCTCAAACTTGGGGTAGATGACCTTACTACAGGCATAAAGGAAGCAGTCAGGTGTCTACCTGAATGTGAGGTTCTAATTCTCATATGCTGAGACAGCTGAACTGTAGCAGATGTCGTGGGTACGTATTGAATTTAGAACATCTGCCTTCTTCAAGGCTATCTGAGAATGAGGGTTTTTTTCTCTTTTCATGCTGCATCTTTTGATATACATGGCAAATGCAGCAACTCTGTACCATTAACCACTTGAATGGTATGTGTACTTGTTTCCCATAAAAGACAATATATTTTGTCTTGCTGACAACTGTTTGAACTAATCTACCTCACTGCAGAAACATGCAAGTTTGTGAGAAATGTGTAAAGTGTTGGTATTGCTGTACGAATGTATGAAAGACAGTCACTACGTGAAAGTGAATCAACGAAGAAGTAAGAGCAGCAGCAAACAAATAATCTCTGTTTGGTCCTTTATTTTGTGGTAGAAACTACCTCCCCAAGGAGCCACAATAAATATCTTGAGAGATAGGAACAAATGGAAGGACTGATTTTTTGAATAGTCTCTGATGGAGAACAGTTGTTTCCACCAATGACAGAGGACAGCAGGAGTCTTGCAAGAGAAAGGAGGGGAGACAGTGCTGTCTATAAACAAAATGTTGATGGAAGAACAGTGACATGTGACTTCCTTGTAACATGGCATACAAGGAGGAAAGATGTGCAGCACCTCTCTGTTAGGAAATCCACTTAGTAGCAAGGCATAAAAACCAGCAATTATTCAGATGAAAACCCACAACAAGAACTCAGTTAAAGGTTACCCAATGGGGTGGCATTAGTAATATTGACTGTGACCTTCTGCTTTAAGGGAGAAAAAAAAGAATGCCTGCTGTAATTGGAACAACAATGTCTATTAAAATATTATTAAATGTTATTAGCATTGCAATTCTATTTGGGAGCACAGCATGTCAGATGGCAGGACTTCTAAAACACTACTAAGTCTGACCACCTATTATAAGGCTATAATATAGTCTTGCGGACAATCAGTGAGTAGAATATATGTGACTAGTCTCCACACAGTCTTGTGAAGATAGCCTCAAGAACAAATAATATGGAATTTGTAGATCAGAAAAAACATAGGAGGACATGACAATGCAATGAAGAAGAAACACACATATGTATTTGTGAAAATATTGACTAGTCTGAGGGCTATATTCTGTGCGAGAGAACAAAATCAGGAAGTCTTCAGTTGTTTTTATGATTTAAAAATATCTTCCAGTACTGAAATTGACTTCCATGTCATTGCATTTCTAGGCAAGTGAAGACTCCAAAACCGTTACATTTTGTTTATATTACAGTATTTTTATAATCATGTTTATAAACAGCAAACAACCTGAAAGAATTATGTTATACTATCCATAGTAATTCTTGTGTTATGTTTTCTGCATAATACAGTTCATGTTGACCATACACTGGGTAGCAATGGAAAATATATTTTTATTTCAAGATATTGCAACATGGCTTTGATGCTATTAGTGATACATCCATCCCACCTTCAAGTGACAAAATCACAAAGATGGAAAGTGGAAATCTTCAGCCCACCAGTGAGATAACTGGCCTACATAAATCATATTCTACTGAATATCCTTTCCTTTGTTGTCAACCTGAAATTCACCACTGTATCCATTAAATCTGTAATCTTTTGCCTGTTGGAACAGCTAATACACTATAAACATTTAAAAATAACTAGATCAAAGGCCATTAATTTAGCTAGCAGCCCTTCCTGTAGTGTTTCTCTTTAACCTTTCTTCTGATCATCTTATCACACATAGGTTATGTATTTTGTTCTGGTCTCTCATATAAATCAAACTTAAGTCCATTTCAGGAAAGAATGATACAAAAGAGATCAGTGCTATGTGCTGAGACAGACAGGCTGACTGTCTCAGCTGGATTAAACTGGTGTAGTTGCAGGAGGGCTAAGTTATTTTGCCCTAGATGAGAATCTCTTTGTTGTGACTCAGAATAATCCTTTATTGAACCAAGCCCAAGGGGAGAAAGGGAGTGAAGAATGATGTAAAGAAGGAGACCAAAAGGTACGCAGGGCAGAAGTACACAAAACCCTCTTCTCCTATCACTGATTACAAATTATTATACAAGCTGAGCCCCATATTGTATACTTCATTTACAGTAATTGTACAACAGCTGTATAATAGGTGTAGTTTAAGGTATGAGTGTTGCTCAGAGTGTAGCTTAAATGTCCACAGTGAGATGTGAATATGAATATGAATGGTCCTGACTGCATAGTAATTGGTGGTATTACAGGAGTGAATGGAAAAGCCACATATGGATGAATGGGTGGGGCTAGGGAAGGGTGCAGCATGAGAGACTAATGGTAGATTTTATTTTCTCACATAGATGGCTTTTCCTTTAAATAATTAGCCAGCGGCAATAGAAGCAATGAAAAGAAAGAGAAGGAGACTAGTTTGGCACACTGAAGCTCTATACTCATTACATTAAATCATTCCAATTTCCCTCTCTTCACCCCACCTACCTAGACATTGATCCATCCACATTTAACTTCTAACAAGTTCCAGCCTGCATGGGGAAAAGAAAGGGGTTTGAGAATGTGATAGCATTAACGTAAAAGCATGGGTGTACAGTACACCTTAGAACACTAAAAAAAACCAGCCAAAAGACCCCCAAAAATAACCAGCCTGGAGCAGAACCATTCTTTTTCACACATACTACTGGTTTATGTGTGTTGCTGTTAGGGTGTTAAAAATGAGAGGTGTATGCTGCTGTGCAGGAGTGATGAATTTGGAGTCAGAGCTAAGAAGAAAATTATATTTGTTCAGTTTTCTTCTTTTGTTACAATAAAATTAGGAAAGCATTTTTCTGGTTTTGCTTTGGGTTTTTTTCCCCATACTTTGCTCTTTATTATTTTTGTGAATTCAAGTGCATGGCAATCTGTCCCTTTGATCCAACTGGATATGTAGTTCTCAGGCAAATTATGAAATTCTGAGTACTTGGGTGATTTGAACAATTTATTGCTGTATCCAAAATTCTGTAAGCGCAAAGCAAGAACTATATGACAGGGAAGAGACTTAAAAATCTTGTGAATTATTTTGCAGTATCACAGATAGCCACTTATATTGAAAGTTCATATAAACTCAGAGTCTGATCCTGCAGATGTTAACACTTCAGAAAACTTGAATTCAGAGTGATTTTCTCACCCAGTATTTGTTCCCATATCCATGACTGTTTGGGGGTACTCCCTCCAGCCAAAGCATAGGAATCCAACTTCGCATTTTAGGTTGTAGTGCAAAGCTGTATAGTAAGAAGTAGTGAATGATAAAAAAATTGAAACTGATTATGCATCACATTAAGACAGAAAATATGTTTTGTGTTAAAAACTTGACAAGTTGGTGTTATGCATATTACTGATCCTCCAGGTTCTTGGCTTTTTGAGGACCATTTTTTGTTTTGCCAAATATGATTTTGTAGAGAAGACTTTAAAACCAGAAAACCTAGTATTGCATCATGCCACCTATTTATATATTCTAAGGAATAAACACAACAAAAATTAATTGCAATTATTCATGTTCTTGAAAATGGCAGTACATGACAAATAAGAAGGGTCACTATTGCTCACTTCTTTTTAAAAACAATCTTTGTTTACCTAGTTCCCAAGTGTTAAGAGCCAGTACGGTACATTTGCATAGGATAACTAACATATACCACACCATTTTCACGTCTGCAAGTACACGTGAGTAACCGTAATTACACGTGACACCAATTACTCTATTACTTTGTATTAAATTATAATGGAAAATTCCACTAGAGAATTGAAGCCTAATTGCATCTTAATTTGCATATTTTTGCATATTAATTACATCTCAGATGAATAATAAATTTCAGCAGATTTTTAATTTATGCATAGACGCAAAAACAAGTGGAGAAATAATTTACAAAAAAATACCAGCAACTATTACTTAGGGCATTCAACTAATTTTGCTTAGTTTAGCAAAACAAAACTTGGTTTGTTTAATATAGCATCTTTAGGCTGATTGCTGTTTATTGCACAATATGTCAGTTTTGAAGCACAGAGAGAAGCTGAGTCTTTTTAATAGAAAAAATAAATGTTAATTCAAAGCATTTTAAGTTGAGGGATTTTACATTTTTGAACAAAATGTTTGGAGGACATTTCTATTTAATTAATTTGAGAATGGGCTTAATTGTGATAGTTTTTTTACTTATATCTTATTTCATTCCATTTTTTAAATGAAGGAATAAAAAATAGAATATTTTAAAAAATCTTGATGAGTAGGTTTGTCTTTTAATCAAATGTGGACTGTTTTCTTGTTTAAAGACAGCGGTTAAGCCACTACAATTTTGATGACTATTAGTTTCAAACAAAGGGCAAAATTAAGGCCAGGAAATGTGTAACACTTTAAATCAACATATATTTAAATAATTCTGAAGGTATTCTGTTTATTTCAGTGTCATTTTATACACCAGAAAAATAGCTACATAATGAAAATGCACAAAAAAATCTTACTTAAACCTGCAAAGATTTTCTTAACTTTAGAGATTAAATAATCCAAGTTACCCACTTTAAATTCAGCTGTTCTACTCACTTATACAAAGTTAAGCAGGTAAGAAAAGTCAGAGTCAATAATGATGTTTGCTCTTTTTTGGCTTAGCATTTCTCAGATCTTTATTAGAAAATAAATACATATTTTACGTGTCTCTGTAAAATTTATTTCACAAAAAAAAAAATTAACTGTGCAAATTTCACAAAAAGGCTTTGTTTCCATGAATTTCAGCTATGTTATCAACCCACTTACTGCTTTTCAACCCAGTCTATAAAACTGAAGTCCCTTTACGCTGTCGATTCATCCCAAAACCTAATCTGGTATGATGCCCTTTGTACCTGCTGCCACAGTCAATCTGAGACTGCCTGCACAAAGAATAATTCTATTGATCATTTGCCAAAATGTACAAAGAGAATGGATGTCAATGCTCTAATAAATCAGGAGACTGTCAAAATGAATGAACATATTTGTCTCCTCCTTTGCTCCAAAAAATTAACAACAAACAGCACAAAGACACGGAACCTTAAAGAAGCATACATTTTCAAATTTGTTTTGTAGTTCTGCCACTGTAGGCGCTAAGCAGAATAGGACGAGATGGTGTAATCTCTAAGAGTCCACTCTGTGCATCTTCTGATGCAGTAGTCTGAATTTTGCCAATGAAATGGCTTGGGAGATTGTAAAACCGAGTGCTTCATAGCCTGTGTTTACATTGTACCAGTTATGGATCATTATTTTTACTTGTCAAGCAGCAATCCAATGAATACCAAGCTATTTTTTTGTTTTGCAATGACACATTTTGAAATTAATATATCCCTAGGAAAAGTTTTCTTTTTCTCTAGAAAGCACTGAATTTAGCAAATGTGATCTCGTTGTGATGTCTATTGCTATCATGTCTCCGTTTTCTGGTATCAGGCGCCTGTCACTTGGTTCCATCTGCATAGCACACCAAATCCCATTAGCAGCACCATCCTTAGTACCCTTCTTGTTAAAAGTTAAATCACTTTAGCTTTCAAAAATAGCATTGTAATGAGGATCGGGATTGTCCTTTTACGTTCTGAACATCCCATTTGGCAGGGTTCAGATAAGCAGAGGGAAATTGCTCTGAATGAACTGAAGTGGGGATATGAATCTTCAACTGTTAAACAATAGTTCCCTCTCATGGACGCTGGAAGCTACCACAGTTTGAAAAATGTGGCTTGAGAATGGCAACTTTTAAAAATAAAATTATATTTTGCTTCTTCCATGCGCCAAACACAAGGTATTTCCTTGTGGAAGGAGGAGAAATGGTGCCTTACAACCCTCACCATTACCCTATGGTAAATGCAGGTGGGAATGCAAGGTTTTTTTACATTTTGCAAAGGGATGCACTTTTTCTCTTTTTCTTTTTAATTTTTTTTTCTTTTTTTGTAAGGTATTTTAACTGGGAAAATACTTACCAGGAAGTTTATAGTAATATTATGTATTGTTTATTCAGTTCTTACCATAACAGAAAAACTTAGCATTTAATGGCAGTAAAGAACAAATTAGTGTAAATAACTTGGTCAAATGGGATTATAATGGATCATGTATTTTGCAGTTACACTTAAAATCATTCTTCGGTATCTTGAGATTGGGTTTGATCCTGCAAGATAGTAAAGCTTGGGTCTCCTTTTGGAATTTGGAAATGTAAAGTAATCCCCATAATCTGCAGGGATGTGAGAATTTATTCCCACATCAACTTTTTCTACCTTGAATGACCACTATGATATTTCTGGAGAAAGTTCTGTGCTTTTCCTTAAATTGTTGATATTTAATTATTGTGCTGCCTGCTTCTGTAACATTAGGTTGCTTTTTCCCTTTCCAGTTAAGTACCACATGGGACATCACAGAGAAACCAGAAGAAAATGTACCGGTTCATTTTTCTGTATTTGTATGTCCTACAAAGTGCCTTTTAATCCTCTGCAGATCAGTTTGGGCTTTGAATGTTAACATTCTCCCACTTTATTTTGGAGATTAAGACCAGCTTGGAACTGCACTCTTGAAGAGATATGTTTCAAAATCTCTGTGTTATCTCTCTTTCAGAAAGAGAAGTTTGATCAACCAGATTAGCAAATGCATATACAAAAGGCTGAGGGCAGATGACAAACAATATTTTTCCTGGGTACAATTTTCAGTATTTGACCTACATTAAGACAACCAGGATATGCTACTCCTTACATTCTAAATTTATCTTGGTACAAGACATTCTTGCAGCTGTTAGCAAAAATTACTCTTAATTTCAGAATTGCAAAAGGCATAAGGAAATTTTTAGAAATAGGATGGAAACAGAAATTATTTATGTACTGATTAATTCTAGCTTCTTAAAATTTTTTGTAAAGGCTTTTAAAAAATCCAACACAGCTGTCAAAATGAACTGTTTGTGAGGGGGGTTGTATTGTGGCATATGTGAAAATATTTTTGTTAATTTTCCAAAGTGTAAGAAATTTGTGGGCAAAAAAAGTTTATTTAGTGTGAATTTCAAAATTTAAGTAATGGGCATAATTTTAAAACCAGTCACTCGAATGCTTTTGACATTTGTAATATAATGAATGTCATTACTGAATCTATGTAATGTTTGTACAAATATATTTAATGTACAAAATAAGAAAATAATACTGAAAAATACATGATTCTGAAAGTCACATCACAGGGCTGTCTGCAGGCAGAAGATATCGATAGAAAGGCTTGAGGAATAATTTCTACTGTTTGTCTATAAAGCATGTAAGAAGGTGTGTCAATGCTTTTCCAAATTGCTTTATCCTCTTTCTGATTAACTCAAAATTAGAAGATAATTCTTGACTTTTTTTCAGAAGGTGAACTCTAAGTATCAGTTCACACATTTATTTGATGTGAATGCCTGGCTTCAGGGCGATGAGTTAGAATAACATCTCATTTCACACAGAAGCATCATACATATAACTGGATCCTAATTTCCCTCCTTTTTAACTCTAATTGCCCCATTTCACTGTGCTATGCACCTGTAATACTAGAGATAAATAGGCTTCTTTGAGGCTGTAATGGCAATTTTTGTCATCCCTGTCCACTTCAAGGAGCAGCAGAAGATGTCTGTTTCCACTAGCAACAGAAGATTAAAAAGATGAATTGCAAATCTGATGCAACCATGCCTTGTGTAGGCATGATCTTGTCCAAGTGACCAAGCTGGAGTGACCCCAATGAGTTCTAAAATTCAGCACTTGTCTGACATATTTCAAATTTAGGGTGTTGCTATGTTTTCCTCAACTTTTGTATGTTAGATGCGAGGAATCTGCATATTTTGTCAGGTGAGATTTCTCATGTGCAGTGCAATGCTGTTGAAGGGTAAGCTGAATTTGCAAAACAAAACATAAATCCATTTGTTCTGGAGTCAAAAGGCTATAGCAGCCAAGTGTGACCTGCACAGTCAGGGACTGACTACCAAACCTCAATGTGAGGTAGACCCAGGTCACAGATCCTCAACAGGAGCAGTACTACCCTAGAAAACTGAGCTGCTCTTGTGTTTCTACACTGGATTAGTTTAAGACCTGTGGTTTTATGGTGGACTTTTCCATAAATACCTCCTCTACCCCATCGAAATGGTGAACCTTCAGCTTTGACTGTCCTGGAGTCTCCCTGTCCTGTTTAGACCACCTCAGCCTTCATCTGTGTGTTTATTTTTCTATAGCTGAGCATTCTGACTTTGAGTTAATATTGAGCTGTCATCTTTGGGGTTGCCAAAATTGGTTTTAACTCACTGCTGAGATGTCTGGTTGTGGGTCCAGGGTGAGTAATACAACAATTACAGTTGCATACTTAGCCAGGTGCAGGGAAACGTGGGAAACTTTTTGTTAAACATCTGAATATAAGGCAGAAAATGCTGTAGAGATTTCAGGTAATCTTTTGCTTTCATTTATTGCTTTGGGGTATTTATATGTTTTGTTTTCATGTGTACTTAAAGCATTTTTTTACTTTGTTATAACATTCAGGAAAGCTTGGAAGTAGAAACAGGAGAAAGAGATGCTGAAATAATATTGATCCATTTCTCTCCTTTACAAGCAGATATAAAGAATCAAGTCCATGTGATGAACTGATTGCTGTAGTTCCCATACAATTTTCTTAGACACTTTTTTGCTTATTTACTTGCAAAGGAGACCATAGCAGGAAAACAGTGCCGCTGTCCTATTTAGTTAGGGGTTTGGAAGGAATGCAAGGTAGGAAGATACAAGTACCTCTCAAATGAGTGGATGTTCGGCCTTCAGAGACCTTGGGTCTACTCTTTTCCTTAAATTAGACTCCCATTCCTTATTCATAAGATTGCCATTTTCCATCCCCGCTTATGCTTCCAAATCTCAACTTTGAAAAGGCAAGATTTGCTGAGTCAGTCACTTTAACTGGGTGGCTCAATATTTTACTTCTCCTTGTAGTTATTTTTTTTTTTTTGTAGCACCCATGAATGTGGAAAGTATTGGGGAAATCCTAGCCTTTCTTTAAATCAGCAAAGTATTAGTTGCAGAAGAAAAACCACAGTGTGATTTATAGCTGCCAAAACATTTTTGGGTTACTAAGCTGCTTATGATGTTCTTTGTCTCCTATCTGCTATATAAAAAGACTGTTTAAAAACTGTGTGAAAATTTTCAAAAACACCTTTAAAAGATTCCATTACTTAAAGTGATTTGGATAATTGTGTTCAATGGTAGCCATTATTTAAAAATATAATTAGTTGCTGAACTCAGAGAAGGAGGGAAATTTCTGCAGGTGTTTCTCATTATTTGCTATGCATACAAAATATCTGCATAAATTACCATTATTATTTCAATGTATACTAAGAGACAATAAAGCATTAGCAAGCAAAGGAAAATGTTGTTGACCCACAATCTGTGTTAGCAGCATAGAGTTTTGGCCTTCAGTGTTTTTGAGGCACATGTGCAACAGCATTCAAGATTGAAATTACAATTTTGCACCTGTAACAACATTAAATATGTAACAAGAGTGTATCAGAAGGATATTGAAAATGCAAAGACATTAGGAAAAAGGCAGTAACACATGCCAATGACTATGCCACACCAAACAAGCATTGATATGCAGAACTTTTCATTCTATACTAAGGCTTCAGGTAAAGAAGGTCATTCCATAAGGATCTGAGCCTCCAAGAATATATTTTTACAATTGTTGATGCTGCTACAGAGTGATTTGTATGGGAATTGCAGAGAGATCAGTTAGACTTTTAGTTCTGGTTCTGAGCAAGACATTCTTCAACTTTGTGAAAGTTTCTATTTCCTATTCTGTGAAATGGAGTAATAGTAATAATAAGAGCTGAACAACAAATGGAAAAAATCAAGTTATCTACTAGATCAGTAATTTTGTATATGTGCATTCTTTATAAATATAAGTGAGAGGAAATTTCAGACAATCTTGAATTAAATAGAGATTAATTCAGTTTTAGAAACTTGAGTTATTCACTGCCTTATATGTTGGTTTTACAAGTCCTTGTAAAAGTAAGCTTTTATTTGTTTACTGGAATATTGATGTAAAAGGGAGCATTTACTCATTGCAATAAAAAGTTTTATCTTTACTATTTGAATATGTTTTATTTTCATCTTTTTGTTTCTAGAATGTTATCCAATAAAGGAGAAATTATAATAATCTGAAGTCAATGCATAACCATGTATAGTAAATAAATTAGTTCTCTCTTATTCATTATGAATGGTTTGTGTCTTGTCACAGTAAGTGATATTCATAGCACCCCACCAGGTAGAAACAACTGCCTTGAATGGAGGAATAAGATTTTCTCTCTGTACACACTCAGGATGGAATGGTCTCCACATCAAGACTTTTTTTAATTCTTCAAAGTTCATAAATTGATGATGAACTTATGTTCTGAAGTATTTATGCTGTAAGCAGAATTTGCATTTTAGAATACCATCCTATGATATTTCATTTCAATAGGGGAGATGAAATCTACCTGACACTCAAGTCCACAAAAAGTCTGGAAGGGCAAATGATCATAACTAGAACTCCTAACTGAAAGGATTAATACACTCTTCAAATAACCATTTGCAGTTTTTACAATAGAACACAATTTTTCTTTTCATAGGTTTTACAACCCCCTTTAAAAAAAATTGAAAGGATAATCTAGAGGTAATTTACTTGCATTTCTTACTAAAAGCATGTGATATGTATAAATGCAAGGTAACATAGTGTGAATAAAAGGCTTCGGGAAGATCGAAATGATGCAGTGGCTATCTGCAAAAGAATAGTTTTCAGTGTTCTTCATTCCTTACTCCGGGGATAATGCAAGAACTTGCATTAAAAAGGTGCATAGGAAAGTGACTCAGCTTTTTGGAGAATTCTGTATTTGCAGGTCTCCTAAGTTCTGCCATGAATTAAAGGATGGAAATTGATATTTAAAGTCACTAGGAAGCATCCTAATGATCAGGTTCAGAATCAACAGAGAAAATATAAAGTTTTATGTCTTACAGGGGTCAAAACATTTAATTGTTGAAAATCAATTGCATTGGTAAGTAGTCAAGTTATAAATTTTTAAGTCATCTGCTGGTAATTTTAGACCAGTTTATTCCATATACTTACAAGGTTTCAATAAGGATTGTCTTCCATTGAGCAATACTCTTCTATCCTTACTATTCTAATTTCCCTTGCTTGATGTAAAATATTTTCAGAGTAGGATGTTCCTTTGTGTTTGTTTTGATCTGTAAATTCTTTTTAATTTGGAAGGCCTGGGTTTTTGTACTGCTCTTGGTGTTTGCTTGTCTTTAACAGGAAACTGATAAGAAATTGTTTATAATTAGTTGAAGTATGATTATCCAAAAAATAATAGTTGAGAAATTTAAGTGAAGGAAAAGTAAGAACTCCAGATAATATGGCAAGTAAGGATATCCTGTATAAAGGTGTCTGGCCAGAATGACTATGCTGTGTGACAAAGACTGTTCATTTAGAAAGCACCATATCTTTCATTTAACAAAAAAACTAGCCCCATTTAAAGCATTGCATTTATAAATCTATTGCTCCTCCTCCTAGAAAAAAATCCTGTAACTTAAAATTCCATGTGGTGTATTAATACTTCTAACAGTTCAACAGAATAACTGGATACTAGCCTTGAAATTTATATGGACTCTGATCTCCGTAATTTTGTTGGTATATCAAAGTAACAAGAAGGAGCAGATTTATTCATTCTTTCTTCTGAGATTAAATGTAATTGGTTTAAAGAAATCATAATTCTTTTGTTTGAGTTTTATGCATTTCTTATGAAGAGCTAACACATTTTTCTGCAGTCTGACAAAGTGTACAGTCTTTTATCCTCATTTCCCAGTGGATAAATACTTTGTTAATTAATAAAGTATTATACTAGCACTTAGTGTCTGCATTTAACAGTGAAAGGATTTTATTCAGATTATGTTAATAGATTGTCTGCTTTATTTTTGCATTAATTACCTTTCCCTGTGATGTTGTCATAAAAGAATTGTCCCTCTGAATACAGGGGGCTCATTGGGATTACTTTTGTTTGACTGTTCTAAAATAATGTTTGTTACATATTGCTATTTACAATATTAAGCTGGATGATTAATCATATACTTACAATTATAAAGATTGCAAACTCAACTTTTCTTCTGATTCTTAGTTGTTTACAAGTATATCTTGATACAGGTACATATCTGTATGTAAGTATTTAAATCATGTACAAATAGCAAATAAATTTGTGAATATCTTAGATTTTCTTGGTGCATTTTTTTCTGATTATATGGCTTTTTTAATATCATCCAAATCACATCTTAGAGTGATACAATTGCTAAAGAAAACATGAGATTTCTCATTAAGCAAGACTGAGTAATGAGAAAGAATAAGAGAAAAAATTATAACCAGAATGAAAATAGAATTTCACCATAAATACTTACCTTTGTAACAGTATTGTAATGCTGTGCATATTGCTGGCTTGGGTTGGTCCAGAGAAATGTGTAAGTGCAGAAGCAGGTCTTTGTATCTAGTCTATAAGATAGTGTATGTATATGGGAAATGGAGGAGCTTCAAGGAATTGTAATGTAGGACATTCTTAATGAGCCTTTACCTATGCCTATGTCTATGGAATGAGAAGAGGAAACAGTTTCATCTTCTGGCAACATTTCCTTGAAAGGGGAAATTATTTGTCACTATAGGAAAGTACATTGTATTATTTGGTTTTGTATTTCACATCTAGTGACAGAAAGAGAATCTCCTTGTTGGATGCTTAAAAATTAATGAAACCTCATTGCATTCTGTGGGAGTCTGATCATACTGACCTGTAAAGAGAAAACATGTGATGTTTTTAGGATACTCAAAACAAATCTAGATATGATATGGGGAATTAATTCTATATGAGATGTGTTTTAAAATATACTAGAATTAATTTTTTTTTCTTCTCCATTTCCCAATGATTCTGATGAACTGCTGATACATTGGTGATGAAGGAAGTACCAAGTTTTCTATTTAACCTCTTATTCAGCTTGTTCTTATTTTCAGATAAAAGACTCTCTAATGACATCCTGCAATCATAACAAAGATAATTACTACATGTGTTTCATTAAAAATGTCTGAGATACTAGAGACATGCCAGTGGAGTTTCCAAGTTAGAACTTCACCCAGGTGCCCATGACTTAGAAAACAAATAGCTATCAGTGGTTTATCATTCTGCTATCTATGGCTTTGTTTGTTTGTTTGTCTGTTTGTCTTTGGGGCTTTTTCTAATAATTACAAGTATTTCCTGCAAGTCTAGATAGATAGATAGATAGATAGATAGATAGATAGATGTCTAACTTTCCTCTGTTAAAACTGATAGTCTATATATCACTATCTGCTATGAGGATGTGATTCCCAGCCCTTCTCATGTACCCATGTTGTGATACCACAATAACTTAGATGGCAGCCTCTGCACAGAGGTGTTCAGCCCTAGAAGAACTGAATCTCTGCAAACAGGCATCAAGGGACATTGGCAAAACTACCTGCAGAAGGATACTCACAGTGCTCACAGTCTGCTAGGATCTATCTAGATCTCTCTGATGCTGCTTCTTCTATTGTATTCATCAAATTCACCTAGGAAAATAGGTGAAAATAAAATGGCAAACAAATACAGATGTACCTTACAGTATTTTACATCATATGATCCACCTCTACCATCTAAATATTGCTATGTTTATTTACTTTACTGACCACACTTAAAAAACTCCTTCAACTGAGTGTTAGATTGAGACAAGTTCAGGCCTTGGAAATCTCACATAGGTGGATCTGAAAGAAACAGTTTTTTCAATTTCTGAGACATCAAATTGTCTCTTAAAAGCTTATAGAATTTGGGAGGCGAAAGCATGAGGAAGCTTTCAAAGACATTTTTCTTAAGAACTGGAGCATGCTTTCGCAGTGAATCATCCAGTAATCTCCATTACCATGATGTTTGCATTTTGAAATGGTTCAGACTTGGAGACGAAACTGAAGTGGAAGCTGCACTTCCCAATGCATATTGGAAGAATCACCAGGGGTGTTCACGTCAGATGTTCAGCAGCTATAGTTGTGTTTCACAGATCTCTTCCTGATATATGACACAATTCGCCAGTACAGACTTGGCCAGCTGTACACCTTGGAGGATCTGCTAGCAATTGGATACACAGATTGTGGGAAAGAAGAATAACATGTGCACAAAAGCTTGCCACTCACTCCAAGCAGGAAATTTGTATTTCAGAAAGGCTCGTAACCTTCTGCTGTTTTCCAAAAGGGATCAGTGATCCTTGAGAAGACAATGTGGACAACACTGAACATCTCCCAGTTTCTAGGAGAACATACAACTCATTATGCTTCTGGAGCCTTTCCCCAGTCTGAAAGCTGCCTGCTTCTGATTACTTGGTCCTACCAGCTGCTCCCTCCTTCATCTTGAAAACATTGTTAAAAAAAAGCTGTAAGAAAAAGCAGAAGACATGGACAATACTGACAACTACCAAGAGGAAGTTGCTCAACTAACCAAAAGAAGGTCCTTCCCCTTTTTCTTCACTGATAAAAACAGGTACATAAGGGCAGCTTTACTCTACTAATTCAGTGATGTTAACTGAAGTGTTTGTTTGAAAGAAAATCAAATAAACCCATAAATTAATGGTACAAAAGTGACCTTCTGACAGTACAAAATCTAGTTTTTCTGTGGTACAGGACTGAGAAAACCAGAATGCATTTGTTCTTTTGGAATGAAATGTTTTTAATTACTGTGAAATGTTTAGAGAAACCAGCAGATCGGTATTAGCAATTTTCCAGATAAACAGGAATCTTTGTCATTAAGCATGTTAAAATTTGATGCAAACACATTGCTACCTTTAAAGTGGAACATTTTTCTTTATAAACCTCTAAATATTGTGATAGCTATCAGCTGCCTTTCATTTAAGGACAGTGATGTAAAATGGCTGGACTTTCAGAAGCAAATTTGCAGAACCTATTATATTTTTGTAGCATATTTGGAGGCTTTCCAAACCACACTTTCAATATAAGACTAAGATGGGCAGTATTATTGGGCTATTTTTTGATAATGCAGCTTAACAGTTTGTTTGGAAGGCCCTGGGCAATTTGATTAGTGCTGTTTGATGGAGCAGCGTCATCAGCATGAAGTGGAACTGTTCTGCTTGTAAGTGTCTGGCAGGAGATCCGAGTTTCTGAGCCTCATACCAGCATAAGCAATAAACAACATGTTATTGTATGCTCCATTTTATATTTTTATAGCTGAAGAAAATTAATAATGCATGAGCATCCAATAGGTCTCCATAAGAATCTGCCTTCAAAACAAAAATACAAACTACAGCTTGTGGTAGTATAAATGTCTCTACTTCTTATCCGTGAGCACGCTTTCCCGTCTCTTGAGGCAACAAGAATCTGGGCTGAATTCTGGTCTTGCTGAAGTCGGAGCTCCACTAGACTCAGATGTGCCAGCATCTCACCCTGGTTTGCAGTGGTGAGTTGTGGCAGTGTTGCTGCTCTAGACACTACCTCAGGTGATGCTGCTGCTAAGCAATGCAGATGGAGAACAATCCCTCTCTGTAATGCTCAGCTGCCCTTTGGTTCCCCCAAGCTGGGGTTGCAGAGCAGATAGACTATCTGGTTGCATAGACTTTCCTCATCAGAGGATACACTTGAATTCAGATTTCCCTATGCCTGTACTCTGAAAATTTCCCCTTTATCCTTTTTTTTTCTGCCAAGAAAATTCTTCCAGATTATAAATCATGTGAAATTGCGTAAGAGGTGCAATGGGGCTATTGACAGGTGAAGAGTTGATAGGGTCTGCCACTAACTCTGCTTTTTGGTCCAGAACTATTGAAAACACATAAGAGCTGGACTCCTGGGTGCGATGGTTTCCATACCAGGGCTGGTGTGTGAACACTGCTTATCTGAAACTTCTGGGTAGGATTTACTGGTTAATGCAAAACCAGAAAATGAAACACCTTGGAATTGAGCATTATACCTCAATAACTGGATAAGATTATTACCAAAGTAATATCTGAAGAATTTTAAATTTGCATCTTGCAGACAAACCTTTCTTTGTTTCATGAGATGGAGCTGAAATGGCTTGAGTACTTGAAGCCATTTTCTGGTCTTTATGACACAGCTGCAGAAATCTTAGTTATCTGCAAATTTTTGAATGCTCTGACATTGAATTAGATCAAATATTGCTTTTCACTTTGCCTTACCCAGGATCTATACACGTTTTACAGCTGTAGCTGTGTGGTAACAGCTTTTAGTCTGTGAAGTGTGGGATTACTTCACAGAATACACATAACCAAAGTTAGGGTTAAATTGTCCAGAGTACATAAATCAATGTTAATCTTGGTTATGGGGGAGAAAATAATCACATTAAAACAACAGTGGATCAGTGTGGGTTGGTGATGCCTAGTCTAGGGACGATATCTGCCTGGAAGACATACTTCCATGGTGTTTTGCACAAATATGAATATGAAAAGCATATTCTATTTTGGACTTCATATTGTGGCTGTGGGGTTTCTACTCTAGTTTGTAGTGCTCTGAAACCTGATTTACTATATCACATAAGGTAAATTAGAATAAATGAGCTCAAAGGCAAAGCCATAATCTAGAAATTCAGCCCCCTTGTGCTTCCTCTGACAATGAGCCAGTCTTGGCTGTACAACTCACCATTATCAGAAGTCAGGTGGAATTCGAGTGTGCGTGGCATTATATAAAAACCATAATTTGTCCTTCACAAGAGCTAGGCTCAATTTCCTTGTTTGTCTATTTATTTATTTTTTAAAGAGCAATTATAAGATGAGACTTAAGAGGCAGATATTTAATTTTAATTTTTAGTGTTTGATTACGCAGAGTGACACCTGATGGCTGCACAGAAGATTGTCTTTGTAATAAACATTGTGATAGATTAACAGATTTTCAAGCCAGAAGGATTCCATTAGTGTGAGCCACCTGGAAATTATCACAGGTCTCATAATTTCCTCAGGTGATTCTGGTCTAGCATAACCCTAGTGAAACAGTGCCATTCATTAGCTGGAAATACAGTGAATCCTTCAACATGTTAAAATGTTTCTGTAAAAGGATATAAATTGAATTAATGTGCTCTGGGATTGCACATAATGCACCTAATGATCTGGGTAACTATTCCGGTCTCTGCTTTTCTATATTGTTTGTTGTGGTTTTGTTAGATTAAAGCTACTAAGGTGTAAAAAGTCTGCAACTTTCACAGATAAGTTCTTCCATTATTTATATAACTTTGTGATTAACTAATGAATGTGTCTTGTTGGTTTATTTTCTCTTTCCACAAATTTGCTAGTTTTGGCTAATAATTCTGGAGCATAGATATGATCGTGTGAGTTTTTCAGATAATATTGCTTCTAAAACTCCTTGGGTGAAGAGGCGGTGGGGTGTTGCAGACAAGGAGAACTTGCTAGGAGTTTTCAATGAAGACTAGAATTCCTTCTGCTTGCCATAGAAGACAAAATTTAATAATATAACGTAATTTTGGGGGGTTCCCTATTTGCATTTGGTCTCTGTGGCTGTACATTTGAAGCAGATCTAAGTGTCTCTTTCATGTGATGCATGGTTATTCATTAGGACCAAAGTAACAATTCCTAGTAGGTCAACTCTGTATCAATAGTACAATCCAATCAATTGCATTTCAGATTAGAGATTTAGTTTAAGTAAAAAAAAAAAAAAAGCTCAAAACCAAGGGAATAAGTTGCAAAATCTGGTTAACTTTATGTAGTTAAAAGTTTGACAACTTTCAGATTGATTAGTTTCTATGATTAGATTAAGTTTCTATGCTCTTAAGTATTATGGTACTTAAAATGCCTCTTGGATTTTATTATTGAAAGTTTTTAGTCAACATGAATACACAATGGATGGAAGAGTGTTTAAAAATTGGATTACTTTAATTGTCATTTAACTATTTTGAACTCCATGAAAAAAAACTTGGTCAATACTTATAAACTGTATTCCACTGCAAAAATTAGAAGAACCCTTCATACAAAAAGTATAATATTTGCAGAAGGAGGGCTGCGCTTTTCACATCAGTAGTTTCACATTTCTTAATTTATAGAGATTTTTATAAGTAGCTGTATGGCAGCTTTTATGATAATATAGAGATCTGCAATGTTGATAAGGATTCAGATTACTAAAGAGAGAAAGTAAACAAGATCAAAAATATGAGGGACAATGCAAAGTAGAGTCTTATAAAAAGGCTGCCTTTATAGCTCATCAGTGCAAATTTCTTGTCAAAATGCTCCTTGAGCTAAGTAAGGGTTACTTATTCATGTGAACACCTGACTTATAAAATCAATCAAGCACTGATATCAAAGATGTCTGGCTTTTGCATCTATTCAGGTTGATGCTTCCATTAACTTAACTTCATACTCTAAAAGCGTATTTCATTTCTAAATATGCTGTGTATAACTCATTAACATCAGAGCCCCCAGCAGTAATTGCTTGAAAGTGAGTAAAGAAAATCGGAAAAGATGAAGAGCTGAATTGCCACTTAATGAAAGAAAAAAAACCACAGACAGACACTTAAATTGACTATCATGCGGTAGCAAGTCTCTTCTCTATGGAAAACATTCAGACTGCATTTACAGTTTGTGTTGAGATGTTTAAAAATGTGTTAAGTAATACTAAATACTACTAAAAGCTCAATGTGCTCCTAGATGGAATTTTGCTCAGAAATTACGCTTGTTAATGATATTTTCTTTGTGTTTACAATATTATATGCTTCTTCACTCTACATATTGTGGTTATGTCAGCCTTTAGAAAGATCTTAAGAATGAAGTAAAGCTCAGTTTTGAGAAGGTATGAAGTAGCAAAATCTGTTTTTCAGAAAACTTCATTTCCAGCAAAGCAAAACCACCACTTTCATTATCTGATTGACCTTTGGGATCTGAAGTCTTTTGAGTCCAAGTTGGGCCTGAGAATGTGCTTGCACATGTTTCTTGTGGTCACTGTGTAACAGTGGGGATGCAGATGTTCCCAGTGGAGTTTGTCTGTGTGGCTCCCCTGGCCAAATTGGCTCCATTTGCCCTGGTGCAGCTGGATTGACTTTCCATCAGCTGCAGATCTGTCTGGGAGTGTGCAGGGAGCATTATGTAGGCAGGAAGACAGCAGCTTGAAGTATTTTAACATCATGAAGGCAAATAAAGGTGAGGACAACTTTTGTCAGTTTATCGGGCTGCAGCAATAAACCCTTGACATTATTGTTATAATGCAGCTCAAAGATGTCTTTGTGTGTGTGTGCTGCTAGAAGCTAGATTGAAACATTTTGCAGGAGCTGTTGGATTTGGATTGAAAAGAAATTGTTGGTGGTGCAATTTATAGTGATTCCTCAGTTGTTTTTACTCCTGCTTTGTGACAAAATATTCCTTGTTTTCAAGGCAGTTCTTGCAAATTCCTTCAGGTATCTGCTGTGGAGAAGGTTATACAGCACACTGCCATGGCTTAACTCTAAATCATTCACAACTCTTGCAGGGACTCTTGTTACAGGATGAATATTTGTTATTATTATCCTGGGAACATTTCAGTTTAATAATGCAGTAGGATTTCTTTTAAAAAATATCTATGTAGATGTGATCAAAATAGGAGCTAAATATTTAGGTACATATATGTTGTGTGCTGAGGGTGGATAGGGATGAAAACAACCACTGAGAAAACTGCTCCACCACTGAGGTAGAGAAGGACAGCATTTTGGAAGATCAGTGTTTTACTGGAGTAGATATACAGATAAATTTCTCCCTATTGCTTTACAGTGTGTTGTTATTCAAAGAGATCCCAGGTAGCAGGTTTTGTTTTGGATTTCTCTCATTTGAATCAAACTCTAAGCTTGACAGAATCAGGATGGAGGAAAAAAAACCCCACCACTTTTCATGGCTGCTGAAGATTAAAACACATCCAGTATTTTCAAAACAACAGTGAAGTTTATTTTTTACATAAGCTATGAAATGAGGAAATAAGATATTTATTTTCACATTGCACCTGTTTCTGAACACCTTCCAGTCATGAACAATATGATTCCTATCAGGCCACATGCCATTACTGGTATTTTTTTATCTCTCTAGAATGAAAAATGTGCATAGACTTTTCCCACACATATGTATGGAATTTTAGGTGTGCCAAAGCTGTGTGGTATGTCTTTAGCACCAAAGGGAAAGTTGAAGGCTGATAAGCCTTTAGCAGAAGTTAACAACAGCAGAGATTTCTGTTTGTTCTTTAGACCTACAAAGCCTCCTTTTACAGTTTTCAATGTGCTCCAGCACAAGAGTAGTTTTTCTTCTTGCTTCTACCCCCACAATTCCTATTGGGCCTAATTAACCACTGCTGTCAGGGTAAGCACTTCTGTATATATTTCATAACTTTTCTTGTATTTAAATGCATTTTTAATAGTTCACCACCTCATGGTTTTATATTGTACACATTCCAGAAATCTGTCTTTGGTAGCTTCCCCCCGCTCCTTTACAGGCACTTGCTGAGCAACTCCATTTTGGTAAACCATTGTGATCATTTGCCATAGCACAGGCACAAGAATGGCAGAAGTATGACCTGCTCTGGGACCTGCATCCACAGGTGGCCAGGTTTTGGTGGCATATGTGTTGTGGAGTGACATTTTGGAAGGACCTGATGGTCCTATTGGTCCAACATGGCTCTATTGAGAAGGCAGAGTAAGTTTGTCACGATGCTTTGTTTCTGGGCCTGTTTCCCCTGCCTCAATCATGTCTGGACACTTTTGGAAGATGGCACACAAGAGACAAATGCCTGCTTGGACCTGTGTTAACAGGTGCCATGGAAATAGGATTTGTTGCTCACCACAGTCTGGGTTTATGACCACATAACTTGTAGCAGGTAAGATTGAACTCAAGCATAAGGTTGGACTCTTGCTTAAAATCAATCCTGAAGTAGCCATAGTAACCACTCCACTAGTAGGGCTGAGTTTGCAAGAGCTACTTTATGTCCCAAAATCATAAACACTGTTTGCAGTACATTTCCTCAGGAAATGTGGGATTTGGTATGTACACATCCCGAGGTTAGAGTCTCTATGCTGAAAAATCAATAATTAATTTTACAGGAGACAAAAGTCCACGATGAGTGAAGTATGAAGACTCCAGACTTAAAAAAAAATAATAATCTATCAGTCTGGCAAAATAATCACACACTAATTATAAAGCTTATATAATTCTTTATGGAACTCATTAATCTAAATTGAAAACATGGGCCACAAATTTGAGTTCACAACAAGTCAGTAACCTGTTACCTTTTGTTTTCATTATTATCTGCTGCTTTTCTATGCCTACAAAAAATTCTAATCTGAATGTCCAAGTATTTCGTAAGTACTTGGATAGATGAATAACACTCTTGTTACAAGGAAAATATTGTCTAATGTGGAAAAAAGCACAAATAATTAAGGGAAGCAGAAAAGAGAACCAAAAGGAGATTTTGGATAACATAAATGGGATCCTGCTTCTTTCTTATGATTTTTTTTTCATTCTGAAGTTATCAGATACTCAGCAATAAACAAAATCTGTTATTTCCAACTGCTGAACAAACATTCCAACTGCAGTTTTCTGGACTTTACTATTGGACCTGCCTTTGTCATAGTGATTATAAAGGTCAGTTTTCAAGCAAATAATTTTGTTGGAAATTTGGAAAGTATTTTACAAGAGTGAGTAAATGCAGAATTAAGTTTGAAGATTGTGGAGAAGCTGGAATCGGAGCATTCAAGACCAGCACCATTAATGGAGTGGAAAATGGGTGCCAGTGTGCTTCCACAGAACAAGAAATATTATGACACAGGAAAAAAATGTAGGTTGCAGAGGAGAAAGACTTGTAAGGGAGTATTTTAGGTAAAGATAAAGTAGAAGTAGAATTAGTAAATAAATAATTAGTAAATACACTATTTTACTTCATTGGGCAGTATTTTACTTCATTGGGCAGTAGGAAATGACAGAAATATGGCAGATACCTCCCATACTACCAGTGGGAGGCTGGCAGAGTGAACCCTGTTAATTGTGTGTTGTTTTGAGCGTGAAAGTTTAGGTATTCTAGGGAGTGCTCTCCAATGAGGCTTCACTGCTAATCCTAACATTAGGCTTGTTCCTGAGAATTCAAGGCTCCAGTTTCTGATACTCACACATATGGACACACACACAGTTTCCTGGCACATTATCGTTCAGAGTTTTAGCTGCTTTATTTTTCTCTAAGTTTCTAAGCCACCTCAAAAAAAAAAAAAAAAAAAAAAAAAAACGGAGAGAGAGAGAGAAATTGGATTATGTCTGTTTATTTTCTCATTCTCAACTTTCAGAAAAATTCAAATATTTCATGGTATCCTGTAAAGATCAAAAGCAAGCCCTGCTCAATCCTGCTTCATTTAAACACTTGGACTGCATTTGCTGTGCACAGATGGATTCACAACAGACCTTCCTGAGCTATCAGACGTCACCAATTAATACATTTGTATAATTTGGCCTCTGTGGTTAGTACCTGGTGGGAGGTGCAACAGCAAAGCACAGGGTCAGTTTTGTTATCGTTGTCTTGCCCCCCTTCCCATTACTCCCACCTTTTCAGGCCTTTTCTTTTGGCATGACTCCCTCACCCTGCACACAGCAAAGAGGCGGAGGAAGAGAAGCCCTCCCCGAACCTCTGGAGCTAGCCCAAGTTAGCAGCGGCGATGTTTTAAGAGCACCAGCGGCCGCAGTGCGGGCAAAGCTCCGCCAGGGGGCGGCCGTGCCGCGGCAGCCGCAGCCGCGAGAGCGATTCCCTGCGAAATCCGGCAGGGATCAGCCCTGGAGCGGCTCGGGAAGGAGCCGGGCAGGGGGGAGGAAAGTGCTGACAGAACACCCGCAGAAGTGGTATAACAAGAATCCGGTTGTTTGTTTTTTTTTTCCTGGACCGCACTAACCCCGCTTAAACCAGGAGTACTGCAACGAATTACCGGTGGCAGTATTTCAGGCGCGTGCAATAGGAATTTAGCAGTTGTGAGGCGCAATTTGTAAGCCAGGATTTCGGAGTGGGATACCTGAATATGTGTTAAGCTTGCTGGTTCTCTGCTGAGCAGCCTGATTCTGCTACTGGCTTGGTTTTGTACTTAAAATGAGAAATAAAATCCGTCAGCTCTTGATTAATAAATAAGGCTTGTGTGAAGAATGATGCAACGAAACCAATTAAAGCACCTCTTCCTTTGATTTAGAAATCAACACTGCTGTACTTTTGAAGAGAGTTTAAATTTATGCCTGAAGTGGGTCCAAGTGTTTCTTGTAGTGCTGGAATGCTGTTTCTAAATGTTAAGTCCAAATACGAATTGCTGGTTTTGGCTCATTCTTTTGGTTTGCAGGGTATGTGAAAGGCCATGCTAAGTGAAAAGTAAGGTTGGTGAATGTGCAAGAAAATAAAACAGTGAAGGAATTATTTAATAGCCATCTAAAAACATTCTCGGAGTTCTCCTTCAAAAGAGGTCATGAATGGAGGGATTCAAATTATAAATACTAGTGATATATTCAGTCTCTGAAGAGCAACAATGTTGAAAGTCTTCTTTTAAGCCTTAGGAAATTTAGCTGTGGAGTATTTCAGGGTTCAAAAATATCTAGTTTTGACAAAGAAAAATTTCTAACAGTAAATAAATCTAAAACTTTCAGATTTGAAACAGAATAGGTTTTAAGGGACAAAATTGGTTTTGAGGTAATGAGGCAAAGTATCAAAGCTTTGGCTTTTTCCCACAGAAAATCAGATTCCAGAGGTTTTGCCGGAAATGGATTTGTTATGTCAATTGAAAGCAAATGCATAAATTCATCGTAATAATTGCTATTAATTTCACTAATTAGGATTGTGAGATTAAGCTTCTTACTAGGTTTCTTCTCTCAGTGTTGAATTTGACAGTCAATATTCAGAATTCTTCCACTTGTATTCTCGAAAGGTTCACTCCTTGGGTTAACATAATGTGGTTTGACACTGGCCAAACCCCAGGCACCCAGCAATGCCACACACTCACTCCCCTCTGCAGATGGACAGAGGACAGAAAATTTAATAAAGGGTCCATGAGTTAAGAACCAGGAGAAATCACTCACAAAATACAACCACAGGCAAAACAGGCTAGACTTAGAGATATAAAATTAATATATTACTAACAAAAGCAGAGCAAGATAATGAGAAGTGAAACAAGTCCTTAAAAATACCTTTGCCCCCTGCACCTCTGACATCTCCTGCCCCTCCTTCTCCACTGACCTTGGTGTCTGCAGAGCTGCTGTTCTCACTCTGCTCTTCTCTAGTCTCAGTTGAAACTGCAAAACAACTTTTATTTTGATTTCTTCTCAAATCTTTTATCACAGAGGCATTACCACCATTTCTAATTGGTTCAGCTTTGGCCAGCAGCCTGTCCACCTTTGGAGCCACCAGCAATTGCCTCTGCTGTACATGGAAGAAGCTTCTAGCTGCTTCTTGCAGGAGCCACCCTGTAGCCTCCCCACTACCAAAAACCAGGCCATGAAAAGCCAACACACGTAATTACTCATAAAAGTGGCTGAAGCACAGGAGGCCTGTGCTGAATTTTTGGACTCTCACATTCACAGAATTGTGCCTTTTGGGCTAACTCTTGCTGTCACACATCAGAGTGGTAAAGTTGTTCCGCTCAACAGGTTCACACTGTTTTCCTGTACGTCACTTCTGGTCCATTTATGCATGTGCTTATAATGGTGTTTTCTTGATAATATCATTGGAAGTCACATTTTTGGGTAGATTCTGAGTAAACACCTATGGCCAGCCCCATCCCACACAGAAATGAGCAGGCTGGGGCTGAGTAAGAGATGGAATTATGCAAGTGTTCCCTCTTTATCTCTGAAGGAAACCACTGTAGGCTAAAGTAATTCTTTAAAGATCAAGAAACGTGAAGTTTAAGTATTGCAATTACACACCTGAAACAAAAAGTTCTCTAAATGACCTGGGGGACTGGGGGTTTGGTGTGGTAGATGATTAGATGCTAGCCTAATCATGGTGATATCTTGGTTCCTTATAGAGCTAGCAATTTCAAAATAAAAGTATCTGTGTTTGCTGTTGCATTTACAAATTGTGGTATGCTTAGACATGGCAGTACTACTTGATCCCCACACAATTGCTTGCATGCTTTTGAAACTTGTGTGATTACCTGGTGATTAATGTGTGTAATAGATGGGAGATTATGACATGCTTAATAAGCTGATTATATAAAATGTAGGAGGTAAGACATTGTTTGAATTTTCTGGACCAAGCTGTTGGATGGCTAGGATGTACTTTGGTCCCTTTCTTCCCCCAAAAGAGGCTTTGCATTCTTTTTTTAAGGTCTTGATTAATCACACAAAACAAGCGGTTATGTTAGTATATGATATGGTAATGAAACTTCATCCTCTCGTATCTCTTAATAAGTTAGTTTGTACAGTAAGTGATAGGACTTTTAGATGGATTAAAGCAATTCTTTCAAGATCTGTTATTTGCTTTCTGTGTTTTTTAAATCCAAATAAAAGTAGTTGTCTGATTCTGTTACAGAGGTAACACAAACCTGGCTTAAAATTAGTTGAGGGTAGTGGCAAAGTACTTTCCTGCTGGCATAAGGCATGTAGGAAACTCAAAATGGTCTGAGGACCCTAGGAAAATCCTTAATTTCATTCTCCACCCTCTAAATCAGTATATTTTTCCTTTATAAACCATAATCTCTGGAAAATGCAAATGCTGCCCTGAGGAATGGAAATGCCACAGATGGAAGTGGAGGGTGTGTGTGCTCTTTGTTTCTCTGTTCAATACTTCTCTCTTGTGCAAAAAATACTAAGCATTTGTCCAATTACTGTGGCTCTTTCCTGAGTTGAACAGGTCACATGTAATTAAAGTGTGATAGAAATGTCTGTTTTATTTCAATTTGTGAGCAGAGGAAAACTTTAAGAAACTGTACTGTGCACTGCCTTTGGCAGCAGTGGTGGCTTCAGAAATCCCTGTGTCACCAGACCTCATGTTAGGGAACCTTGTCCCATACATTGTGCTGACAGATTTTAGCAGGTTTACAATATAACCTGAATCAGAGGAAATATACAGACTGGAGAATAAATTTGATTTTTGACGCTTACTCTGGATCTAGAACAATTTGCTGATTTGATTCATTAAGCAGCTACTAAACAAATTCTACTGCCAAAAGTAAGGAGGCTGAAACTCTTCCAGGGAAGTTAGGAGCACCAAGGAAGGAACTTCTTAAGCTGGTTTTGTTTGCTTTAGGATGCTTTTCTGTGTGTTGGTTGGTTGTAGTAACAATGGAATTTTTTTTCTTAGGTTGTATGAGAGAAGGCAAAGAATTACAGAATACTCTGCAGGTAGGAATATTGGAAATATTTATGTCCATTTCTAGATGCATTGCTAGACAAGTTTGATTGCTACCTAGGCTGCATAGGTAGATTACTTTTATTTCTTACAAAATTTTTATTTTTTCCCCCAAACTGTAACAAACTCTTAAATATCAAAGCAAAAATAACTGAGTTGCCCACTGAGCAACCAATCCAGAGCTTTTGATCCAAATACTTCCTCTGCTAACTTCAGTGAACTGGAGAGCGAACTTGTCAGGCAAAAACTATATTTATATCACAAAGTAATACTACTTTCCATAATTATAACCCTACTTTTTGAGTGCATGTGCTATTTTAATTAACTGTAATGAACTCTGCTCCTCCAGCAGTAGAGCACCAATTTTTACACGATAAGCTGGTTGTGAAGCTCTGAGAACTGGATTCGTGCAACAGAATCCTGAAACATTAGTCATGACTGCTTCCAGGTTACTTTATGTCATTAGGAAATTGGTTTATCTTATTTTTAATTCAGTCTATTTAGCAGTAGGTGGCATCCTACTTTAAGATTAGAGTGAACTGTAGACTTCCTAGCATGTGTTGTCACTCAGTCTAGAAAGTTCTTAGAATTTTATTTCTATTTGTACTCTATTTGTGCAGTATTACCGAGGAAAGACTTTTTTTTTTATCTTTAACTAGACAGGAATGTGTATGAGTTCTGAGTGAGTACCATATACTGGAAACTTGCTAGTACCATGCAGTGAAAGTCCTAGTTGAAATTGAATTTGGAATTTGTTTTGCAAGACTCAAAACAGACCTTTTTAAATCAGGAGAATGAGCAAAATCAAATTATTATGAGCTTTTCTGAGAAGCTGGATTGGTTTCAGCTTTCTTGGATGCTCATTGTGTTCTGTCTGCAGCACCAGTGGGAAGTGAAAATAATTAATCCTGAAAATTAGATTGAACGGCTGTTCAAAGCAATAAAAGGAAGGACATTAATTGCTAGTATTGATACACTATGCCTAAGTCATCTCACTCAATATCACAAAATGTCAGATTATGTGCTTAGGTAGAAGCTAGTAAAAAACTATAACTCAGATGTGTTTAATGGAAAAAATCTCAAACAAAGTTTTGAGAGGAAAAGAGTTAGTGATGGGTCTAAGTGATAATGCAGAAGGAAATTGAGGATGGTAAGAGTCTTGGGAAGTGGATGACAGGGAAATCAATCAGTAACTTAAGCTGGTTTTGTGAGGTCTTAATATGCTTCACCAGAATCCCTGTGACTTGGATTAGCTATTCTCTTTTCAGACTCAACAAGGTTGTTAGAGCTGCTTTAGCAGTCCCCAGAAAGGTTCCTAACTTCCTTTTCCTTCCTTCCAACCCCCCTCTGAGGTTTTTGTGTATAGAAATACACTTTCATAGAATTCAATAGGTTGGTGAGGTATCCCTGAGAGTATTCCATGTGCCCACTCAAGCTTGAATGGGAACTATTAGGAGTAGGTAACATTTGAGACTCAGTGTCCTGAACTGGGTGAGGTACCTCTTTTATTTTAGCATGTATTTATTTGTGTGGATTTGAGCCAGGACAGATTTACCTAACAGCTGCTCATTCTCTTTCTAATATGATAATTGTAACACGCTGAAAAGGAAGAATAGTCAGTGCTTAATTTTTTTTTTTTTTTTGTGTGTGTATCTGGCCCTTGTGATGCAAATAAGCAGCTTTTGTAATATTCAAAATCACATGGGTGCTCAACATAAAAATATTTCATTTATTGTCTAATCTTTACTCTTTAAGCTGATCACTTAGGTTTTGCATAGAGAGTATCTCTGCTTTAATAAGTGGTAAAAGATTTAGGCCTTGTTAAATGTTCCATGAAAATGTAATAAGACACAAAAGGTGTTTAAACATTAGTTTGGTATGAATTTTGTATTTAATTTTGTTATAATAACTCATTTGCTTAACATCATTCATGCACTTATGTAACCACCTGAATGTGTGCTGTGGAGAGACAGGTTTACGAAAGAATTTTTATGGCACACACTTTCATCTCAGTATTTATATTTCTGAAAGGAAAATGTTACAGTAACAAGATAGGTCTTGGGCCAATGTACCTTGGGTATTGCTGTCTCTACAGTCTGCTCCATTACTGATGTCTTTGTGAAATATATCACTTGCACATTCAATAATAAACAATAACACTGAGTTACATGCTGTTCTGTATTGCAGATGAAGCCTTGCTAATGTCATAAACAATGTTTGGTGAATGGGAACCCTACTCCTCAAAAAATTATCTTCCTGTTTAAGTTTGGCTCTTACTAATTTACCATCCATGATCTAATTACAAAATAGGCAAATATAGTTAGAAATGGGACATAGGAATTTCAGTATGTGTATATGTTGCTGTATAAAAAGTGCGAATAATAATGAAGGAAATATAGAATGAGTTACTGTGAGACAACACACGTGCAAAGCATATAACAGAGAAACCTCCCCCCCCCATTTTAGTGTCAATTTTGTGTTTAGACCATAGATGGAAATATTATGTTTGTCTTTTGCCAATTTCAACTGCTACATAACAGTTGCTGAAACACTTTCTTTAGGTTTTTAAGGAAAGAATATGGATTGCTGACTTAACAATGTCTAAATAAAACTGCTATGAAAGAGCTTTCTTTGCTAAAAGAAAAGTAATTCTGTGAACATCTAAAACTTAGTTTTTAAAGCCACATGAAATACAGCCAAGTGAATTAACTAATCAAGTCCAAGTAGTATTATTTCATTTTTTTAGGTTTTTTTAAATGTCCATCTGATTGGGGTCCATGATACCTGCAGTGACAGCAATAGATTCAGTAGGAGCTCACAAAATGTGTATGTTGTATAATGTTTGAAGCCAAGGACTGGAAGCTGTGTTTTATCTCCAATACCCTCAGTATTATTACACCACCTTTTTGTCTATTCAGGAGCTTTAAAACATATAAGAAATTGGACCCAGGCTTTTTGTCTGTTCAGGAACTCTAAAACATATAAGTAATCAGGTCATGCTGTGGCTGGAGGCAAACACTGATCACAGTCCTGGAAAAATGTATGTTGAGTGTTTAATACTTGAGTATGCTTATCCTACAAAATACACTGCAGCAAGTGGTAAAGGTATTTCACTAAATAGAGCTTAATGTTAAGCATATTACCAGTCCTATATTAGTATATGTTTTAAGCATTTTGTTGGATTACTTCTGGAGAACATTAAGCTTGTGCTTACAGTACTAGAGCATTGATTCCAAGTTCTTTTTTGGAAAAGTATGTTTTAAAAAAGCCCCATGTGCTTAAGCACAAGTTGTATTCAAAATATTTGCAACGGTTGTGTATATTACTGAATTGAAGTGGGACAAAATATGCTCATACAAGCTCCCTTTCTGCAATTCAACCTGTAGTCAGCAAAAATATTAATTTGAACAAATTTCTAGTTATAATATTCAGAGTAGCCTATTGTCCAATTAAATTATGGAAATGCAGGCACAACTAGATGAGAAAATAATTTCCAACCTCTTCTACCAATCAGCAGGTTGTTGGTTTGTAGAAAGAAGCAGTTTGTAGAAATTAATATTCCAAAGCATATTTTTAAAGTTAATTCTTTCCAGAATCTTTCACATGCTCCTTTTATTCTCATTAAAATTTCTTCATTTTACTTGTGATAAATCTGCTCTTTTAGTGATGTAACTGCACTGGAGGATAAGGGCCCAGATCACATATGATGCAAAGGCCAGACTTCCAAAGTGTTTAGGGTCTTTCTGCATCCTCCATCAGCAGCTACTGCTGGATGGCTGGAGAGGTTCCTGTCCCTAATCACTCATCTCTGCTGTCTGCTGACTTGTCCAGCATTGCCTGGGATGGTGGTCCCTGGAGCAGCCTGCCTCACTCATATTTATCAAAATGGGCTGGGTGAGCAAAGGTGAGGGAATTATTATAGGGAGATGTTAAGACTGAGGAGAAGGAGAATGGGAGCCCTGATGGCTATAAATACTTTGCTTCATGTACAGTGGAGGATAAAGTGAGAACAATTTCTCACTCCTCCTTTTGGACTTACAGAAAAAAAAAACAACAAAGCAAATAAACATTTTTGCAAATCCTCGACCTTTCCCACCTTCCTCTTTAAGCACTCAAAAGCCTTTAAAAATTTGGTCTTTAGTTGTTAGTACCTTGAACTCAGTGTTTCACCTGACCTTAACTGAAGTTTGAACAGGGCAAGCTAATCCTTGCCCTTTATTTTATTCACAGTATCAATATGATATTGTGATCTCAACTGTGATATGACAAGATTCTCTACTGTCATTCTCATCTATTAGTCACAAACTGCTTTAGTAAAGACACAAATATTCCGAAGATAAACAGAAAGTAAATTGCAAAAATGATTTCTTGTCTTCTTCAGAGTAAGAAAATGTGGTAATACTTAATGTGAAATGCAATGGTTGTCTCTGTTTTGGTTTAAAGAATGTGAAAATCCAAATGTAATCTTGCATTTTGTGCTATTTTAGGTAGGATAAAGGGCCCAAATATCAGAAGTGTTAGAATAAGCTTGTTACTATGTGAAATTGCATGAGATGAACTTTTAAGAGAACGACATCAATGTTTAGCAGCTATGAAAAATGTAGAATATTCTTTCCAGAGTCTGGAAGTGTATTCAAATATGCAAATATTCCAAATTTGGAAGACACATTAAAAGTTTTGGAATTTAATGTTTGTGAGTAACAGCAGGATTAGTCAAAAGTTATTACAATATATCTGAGAACCACAGTATAAATTCATAAACTGCGTGTCTTGTCAAAGAGGACAGAGTTAATTCCAAAGGCAGGTTGGCAGTTATTAGGCAACAACTTAGACTTTGCATTCTGTTTTTCTCAGTTCTGTACAAGAAAAATACTAAATTAAAATGGTAGAATAAGGCAATAGGACTCTCCTTTTACTTATCTAATAATCTACTCTGGCCTGTTGACTGCCAAATGCTTCTTTTTCTTGTTTATCATGTTATCACTATATCACTACGATCCTTGCATTTTTCAGCAGGCATTTTCATGAACTGTTCACTTATTATTTGTTACAATAATTTCTTTTTTCTTGTACTAAAAAACCCTCCTAAACCCTGGTTTTTGCAATAGTTACAACCATGTTTCATTTCTTTACAAGTTGTTCAAGTGTTCATTCTGCACATAGTTTATCATAAAATATAAACAACAACCATACTATATAATTTTGACAATTAGGGAGAAAATAGCAAAGTGCTTATCTCAACTACTAAAATAATATAACAAACTAAAACTACTGAAAGTGATTATTCTCTGCCCATGGCAGTAAACTCTAGAATGTTCCAACTGTAAATTTATCTTTCCACCTACTTACAGAGTATAGATAATATCTGTTTCTTAACCTTTCCAGTAAATATCTGACCTAAATTTCTAATAGAAAAAAACAGCTTTTCAGATTGCAGGAGCCTAGAAGTTTATTTGGAAAGTATATTTTAGTAATATTAAATTTACTTAGGAAAATTGTAAGCTAATACCAATGAGACAGCACCAAAAAATTGCATCTACATGTTTACCTGTGTATACATATCTTCAAACAAATTGGATGATAGAGGTTCAAAATACCCACCCCTTAATTTTCCATGTTCATCTTCTGACAGGTGATCAGACAGTGGAGATATACATAAAGGTTCATAATGTTCATTAATTTCCTAGTTCACTTGAGTAAATTTGTGATGTTCATTTTTGTGAGGCTTTTGATTGTTGTTTCATGTGGACAACCTGGTAGAACAAATTAACTAGAAAAATGGTACTAAAAGGTGGGAAAATGAGTTCTCTTCAAATCTTGAATTCCAAACAGAATGTTTCAGCTCACCCTGAATTTGATTCCATATTATTCAAGTCCACTAAATTGCTAGATAGTATAATTCCCTTCTCTGCTGTTTGACACTAGATCATATGCATGAATGTGACCACAGGTTTCTGTTCCTCAATATGAATCAAATTAATTTAGTTTAAACCATAATCTGAAGAGTTTTTTAGTCCAAACATCAGAATAATATGCTATTTCTTGGAAAATAAAGGTACTTCAGAAGAAGACCTGGAAAAGCTTTTCCATAGTTGAGAAATCTAAAAACAATACCTATAAAGTGCCCATGGATTTTATATTGTTCAGTTATTATGAGCTTGGAAAAAGCTGTGAGCTTTTTCAGGACAGTGGCTACACTATCTATTTTAATGTTTTAATTTCAGCTCTTCATGGGACAAAAAGTGCTGACACAAATTCTGTACTGAGCTTTAAACTGTGCTGTAACAGCAAATGCCATCCTAGATAAAAGATTAGTCTTGAAAATTGTACCAAGAATATGCCAACTAGTCTATGCAAAAAGGATAAGAATATTAATTCAACCTGACTAGGGAGTAGATTATACTATAAATAGGACTCTGAGGCTGCATCTACTGCAAGGCTGGTCATTTCCTACAAAATCCATCGCATGTGTGTTTGCCCTAATCCTGTAATATGATCCTCAGTCTAATCCTTACACCTACCTATTATCCCATACTAATTTTCCTGTGCAGAGAGCTCTGCATACCTGAGGCTTTACTTGCTTGGATCTATTGTGGGATCATAGCACTGCTTATAGATAAAACATATAAAAGTATATGGAAGATTTTATATAGAAAGTAAGCTAATGGAGGATTGATACACCTGAAAACCCAAATTCTTTGGAATACTAAAAAAATTGGGACAGATCAAAATCTAAATAAAAACAAGAATTCTCCAAAGAATTCTCAAAGTTCATGCAGACTATTTTGCAGTGTGTTTTGGAGCTGACTGGAGTTCAAGATTCATTTCTTCAGGAAAAGTCCAAAAATAACCTATTTCTGCCCTGTTAGGGGTTTTCTGGAAGAAGAGCACACAAAAACTAGATGGATGTGATTGCAGCATAAAACTCCCCTTAATCCTTATTTCCATGTTCTCACAACTGTTTCAGCTACAGACAAAATGCTGTATTTTTCTTTTTTCTTTTCTTTCTTTCTTTTCCTGGCCTCTGCACAATTAAGCATAGCTTGAATCTTGCTGTTCATTCTTAGACCTGGTGTGCTGCCCACTCTCCTCTCCCTTGATTTCATCTCCTCCTACTTAAACCCTGTTTTCCTGTTGTCATGTGTGTCGCACAACAGATTTAGTCTAAAGCTCAGTCCTGTGCCAAATATGGTAACTTTCACCTATTGGATGTTTCTTTTTCTGTCTACTTCTGCAGGATTTCTTTGCCAATTCTTTGCCTTAATCATTGAGGATATTTTCCTCTGAACAGTGAAACTCCTTTCCTGCAGGCTTCCTTCTCTATCTCTACCCATTTGCAGTATTCCTTTTTGCAAAGATCTGACTCAAAGTACACATTCAGGGAAGACACATTTACAAAAATCTCTCCAAAATAAGGGAGTATCATTATTTTCCTAAGAGGGGTGAAAACTGGTTAGTTTGTTTAATTTATTTGTGAAGACTAGTAGTATCTTCTAGGTAGAGAAACATTACTTCTGACTACTGAAGTATCTACTGGTTCTTTTGTTTAAATGGCCTCATGAGAAGAAGAACTAATGAAACTCTTACTAAGATGGAAAAGAAGTTGATGAGTTGGAGAAGATTAAAAAGCAAATCAATCAGTATTAAGACTGATCTGTTACAGCCTTGACAGACCAAATTAGACTCTTGTTCCTTAATTACTTTGCAGTTTAACTGTTGTCTTCTGAAGAATTTGTTATGCAGAAGTAAGATTTACCAAAAAACAAAAGGTTATGGAGGATTTCATGTGTTTTAGGGGTTTTAAATTTATTTTTAAACAATCATGCCATTGACTTAAGTGAGAAGAAAGTCCAGTTATCACTGGTATAATAGAAAAGTCATGCAAAGTGAACAGTAGTTAACAAAAGTTTTATCTAAAATCTGTGGAAAATGGCACCTTTCTTATATTTCTGAAAGGATGTATGTATTGCAGGATCTTTATCAATTTTACCTAGTCTAGTTGATGCAAGGATACTTGAAAAAGGTCTAACCCACTTTAAAGATTTTTTTAAATCAGTATTTCTTTTTCTTTTCATTGTCCCCTTCACTCGTTCTCTAATTTGGAAAAGGTATTAATACATTCAGTAGCCTGAAAAATTTATTATTGGCTCAACTAACTCTTGGCAAAGCATTTGATCTTGATGAGTCTGTACTTATATTAGTAAATCATCTTGGGGTTTTTGAAGTACATTTACACTTTATAGACAGGTATTTTGGAACTACAGTAATATATTTTAGAGTTCGACACATTTTTCTCTAACAGTTTGGGATTCTTCTTAAGCTATTTCTTATGACATTTTAATGATACATCAAATACACTTTTTTGTCTCTGTGTTCATTGTATTTATAATCTTCTATAGCAAAGAGTAAAGACCTCAAGATACCTTTAAAGTACATGTCAATTAAGGTTGCTCACTACATGTGTTGAAGTAGAAGGTACATTTGACCTGCCATAAGTATTAAGGCTGAATAATTTCTGTGTAAAACAAGGCTAAAAGAATTATGTTCATATAGTCCAGTTATTGTTATTATGGGAGGTTCTACAAAATATGCTGATTATACTTATGTAATGGGGAGAATTTCTGTTTTCCCTGTTGGAAACTTTCTAAAGCAAAACTTAATATCTGACTTCAAGTTATTGCTGTTGATTTCTGCAAAGCTTGCCAATTGCACCTTAGAGAAAATGTGCTATTTCTGTTAACACCCAAACAAGACATATAATTGAGTGGTATTCATATTTACCATCAAAACCCCTAAATACCAAAGAATTTTCATCTATGTCTCTCTAGGAGGAGTTTTTTGGTAGATAAATTAGATGTCATGTCTAATTTATATATTAATATAAAGGTCTATTAAAAGTATATACATCAGAACACTAATTTCTGTGTATGATATGAAGTGATTAAAAATATTTGTAAATTATGAGTTTGGAATTTTCTAATGTTTTTAACTTGCTTTAGACATTATTCTTATTTTTTAGTTTTTAAAATCCAGTAAAATCTAAGAGAAAAGAAGGAGTAAGACCCAGTAATGCCACCCAGGCTTTTTATTAATGAATACTCTGTCAAGGCAATTGCACTGAAAAAACTGACGAGGACATCTAGTGAAGTACTATTCTGTTTCCTTTTGAGTATTCTGTGTCTTGGTAGTCTTTGGTGACTTGCAGTGATTTATCACAAACAGTGTTGCTGCCACTTCCTGCTCTCTTGTCACCTCATGGATGGTCACCAGAACCTTAATTCACATCAGCACTACAACACTGCTAGGGACCTGCATAGCTTCACTGCTTAATTCTTTCAGCATTATCTGTGGTGCTTTGCAAGTCAGAAGTATTAATAAAGTAAAACCAGCTGGTGGGTCTCGTCCTGCTCTGTATTGCACTGGTGCAAGTCAGGAAAAATATGGCTGAGTCATGCAAGTTATTTTTGGTGATGTGGAAGAAGCTTAAGCACAATATAAATTGTGCTCAAAAAATATCGGGCGAGGAACTTATGAAGGAATTTGTTCCGTCTTTGGAGCTGCTTTTCAATAATGGTATTTAGAATGTGATCATCAGATTTAGATAGCTATTTCTCAGTGTTCAGGGGATATCTGTGTGGAAACATGGCAGCACAATTTCAAATTAACTTGGAGGGATCTGTGGGAGGAATCACTTTTTACACCTGCATGTAGGAAGATGATGCTTAAGGCTTAAGAGAAAATCCCATATCAAGAGCTGTGCTTGTGTTTATTCTGTATTCAAAGCATTGTTCTATGGCTCTTATACAATCAGTACCACCTCTTACACTTTTGGACTGAGTTCTCCTTTGTTTCCTCTGAGTACAGTCTTGCCTTGCAAATAATTCTGGTACTGTACTATTTGAATTCAAGCAGATAAATGGTAATTGATTACATTTTATAATGAAATTATTTTAAACTACAGGTCATAAATAAGTGAAGTTCTGATATTACTATAAAGAATTTTCTCAACAGCTATTTTGATACTCACTCAGTGAGTTCATTCCTTTTCAAAAGAAAGTATTTGGAACAAAATTAACATTCCTCATTAACAGGTGAACTGAGTTGCTCACTTTTTTTGAGATGTAGAATAATTTACAATAACCTTTAACATCAGCATTGCCTCTAATGCCAGAGTGAGGGCAAAAGGTTTATGATGTCTTTCATGCCCAGGAAGTAGAGAATAAGCCATTACAATGCCTCAGCCTCTTCTGAATTCAACTTTTTTTTAATCTTTATTTTACTGCAACAATTTTAAGAAGAAAATTCTGTTCCTATTTAGTTAACTGTAAGGTTTATCACCAGAATTGTAGTGTAGCTATTTTATGTTACTTTTTATTTAATATTAGTAGCATTATTTTTGAGGTTTTTTGCTTCAGTTTGCTGGGGGTTTTGGTTTTGTTTTATGATGAAAACCAAACTCTTCTCAAAATGGATATTGTTTATTCAGTTTTGGATGATAATCTTGTGCATAGAGGTACATTTCTCCTTTATGCAGTACTTTTTTCCAATAAACAATGATAATTTTTTCCCCACATGATGGTGCTCAATTAATGTTAGAGCAATTGAGAGTCTTCTTAATTCCTTGTTGTTTGAAATGTGTTTCAATAACTTTTTGAATGTTATCCAATCTCTTCAATAAAAATTGCTAATTTGTTTCTAGCTTTATCAGAGGTTTTTGTGAAATTTTGTTATGTGAACATTAATCATATCCACAAAATCCTTGGAGGTGAAAATTATGATTCGGCTTTTATAGATAGGAAAGTGGAAAATAAATTTTATAATCTTTCTAATTTTGATATCTGATAGTCTATTCACCATTGAACTTTTTTCTTTGTTTGTTTGTTTGTTTGAAAACAGAGCTACCTTTAGGTCTTAATTAATTTTCTGTTTTGTAGGAAACAAGCGACAGCATCCTTCTTTGTAGATCTGACAGACACATGAAACCTGGGTCTGTGACTGTATGAAGAGCTTTCTAACCATACAAAACACTAATCAATATTGCATAAATCATTAATCTACTTAGTTGAGCAATATGTGTAATGAAATTAAACCTTATCCATGATTACCTATATATTTCAAAAGGAAACAAAAACATTAATTGCAGCTTAATACGATGGTGATAACAGTATAATTAGAACCTTGTGCATCTACCACAGTGCTTTTTCAGCACATTAGTGAATGGCATGTCCCTGAACATCAGGTTTGCACCCTTTAACACCAGCACTAAAAAGAAATGAGGCTTTTACCAAAATGTTTCTTGGGTGTCTGCCAGAGGAAAAATGAGGTTTGAAACCTTAACTTCCAAGTACCATCATGTATGGATTCTGTTTGCTTGCCACTTCTTCCAGATTATAGGAACTTAGTCTCCTCTTGAGCCAGAAGTGCTGGCTTTGCATTTAAACTTCAACCCGAACTGTCCTTGTTTGTCACAGTTTTAATTATGCAGCTCTATTCTTGAAAAGTTCTGTTGTTGGCTTATGCACAACAAAAGGCAGGGGCCAGCATTTCTTAAAGTACAACAATAGTTTATCAGGATAATATTCTTAATATGCACTACTTCAGACTAAATTAACCTGCTCATATCAGAGGAACAGCAGGTTGCCATTCTTTGCCATTTCCCAGTATTTTCTGACTTTTTCAAAAATCTTTTTTTTTTCCCCCACTGGATGCCAAGGTTAACAAACAAATAAGTGGGTGGCAATTTCAAGCACAAAAGTAAGATGCAGACAGTCCTTGTTAGTTTGGTTTGCACTATCTACTTTCATTTGCATAATTATAAGCAGGTAAGTTGAGGTGAAATGGCTATTCCAAGGAAGCTACCCCTAACTTCTTGCTTCATTAGGTAATTCATGATATCGTGGGATATGAATAATAAAATTTGGGAAAAGTTCTGTTGGTTAAATATTAAATGAAGAAAAGATATGAGCAACAATGCTAAAACTTGCTGCTCCTTGCATGTATTCTGTGCAAAACTCTGCCCATGCCCACATTTCAGGGTAACAAGCAATAATATAGATTATACCATGCCTCACAAGGTAATGTGTAATGTTGAGTGCCCAAAGTAGCTGTGGATAAGTAGGGGGAAATGTATGGCTGAGATTTTATTTATATACTGCTGAGTAATTTGAGGTGCCAAACTTTATTTTCTTAGATACTCCTTCTGGTCTAAACTGTAAGGCTCTGAGTAAACTTAATTTGCAGTCTCTGGATGTTAATGGCATCCTGAAGAGTAGCAGCAGTGCTATTAGTCCTTAATTTCTCAGCTTTGGTACTGTTTATCTGTAACTCTTATCTACATATTTTTACATAAGTTTATGATTTTGAATTCAACACAATGCTCCACAGTGAAAAAGATAGGCATATGGGGGAGGGCTATTTACTTAAATTGGATATATATTTATATACAAAAATCAAAATTAGATTCCAACTCTTGCTTACCTGTCCTTGCCAACAAAAATAAGTATTATATTAGGCACTATGCCCCAATATCCCAAGTATTAGAAATTAATACAGCAAAATTGAAAGCTGATTTCTTGAAACAAGATAAAAATTGTCTGGGTTTGTATTTTAAATTTCCTTAAACATAAAAAAAAAATATTCAGAATCCCTAGTTTGCTTTTCATTTATAGCTTAAAAATAATTTTCCAGGACTTGACTGCAAACTTTTTTAACAATTTCTTCCTTACTCACCAAAATTTTAGCCTGTTAAATTTGCCTGCTTTGAGCAACTTTAAGCCTCTGCATTTTGCAGTTAACTCTCTGAAGTACCAGTTTCTATTAAGGAGGATTACTATTATGAGTGAAAGTCTCTAGAATATGCTAAATACAAGTGAAAAATAGGATACTGCATTTCAATTTCTCATCTTTTGTGGTTTGGGGCTTTTTAGGTACATTATTTTGTATATGTTTTATTAGTTCTACTTCAGAGGCATTTGGGTGGTTGCTTTGTGATACATAGAACACAAACATAATTTTTAGGAGACCAACTTTTACTAATTGTTCAGAGTATGTAGCCCTTTCCATAACCAATTTATAACAGCATGGCATGATCGTGGGTACTTGTGAAGAACAGCAAACTTCCTTCCTCCTTCCTGAAGTTCTGAGATGAAGAGGCTTTCAGCATGTTCTGCTTATAAAGAATGCTTCCCTCTTGTGTATCAGCACAATTTCCTTGTTGGTAGAGCTTTCACTGCCATTGCTATCACAATCCCCTAGCTAATGGTGAATTTCAATAACTAATTTGTGTTCACCCCTATCAACATGGAATGTGCCATGTAACTCCTCTGGCACATATCCATCCTTTCTGAGGTGTGTGTTTGCATAACTGTTTGGCATTCTTTGTCCATGTTAAGTCCTAAGGCTTTATTAAAGCTTTTTTTGTCACATGATTAAGAAATTTCCATGAGCTCTTAATAAATCTCTAAACTTACTGAAGCTCATACAGCCCTCAAAACACTATGATTACAGTTCAGACTTGGTGTGGCCATTTATGGGCTTGCAGACTTATCAGATAACAGCTTGACTCCCCTGGAAAAATGTCTCTTTTCCCTTTTGTGATGACCAAAATTGAGAAACACATTTATATGTTTAAATGTATATATGGGTTTACTTTTCCTGACTGCCTGTTGTAGGATTAAGAATGCTTTCCTTTCTCCTTCACTGCATCCCTACTTAAATGGTGTGTGAGTAGGCCACGGAAAAAGATGCAAACTGAAACACAATTGCAGCACACAGGCTACAACATAGGCAAATCTTTTGTCAGGTTTAAAAGATTTGGATTTATCTTAACAACCTCTATTGCTGAGCACTTCATCAGAAGTGAAAACCTGATCATCCTCTTGAGGGTTTTCCAGGTATTGAAACAGGATTTTCTCTATTTCACTAGTGAGTACATATACCATCAAACCAAACTAACCAGAGACTAAATGGAAAACTACCAATAGAAATTAATTTTGTGACTCTGCTTATATTGAACTGGAAGATATGAGAAAAATAATGAAAATTAAAAATTGCTGGCATTCAGTATAAAAAGTTGTGTATTTTAAGGACAAGGCTGGTGCTTATAAACTTTAAGGACAAGGCTGACAGGAATTTGAAGATTATCAGGTAGCAAGAAACTGATAGTGCTTTGAAATCATGAAGACTTCTAAAGTCTTGGAGACTTCTCTAAGGGCAGTCTCTCAGTTCATGTGCTTCTTCTGCAAACTGATCTGGCAGCTCTATATAAACTAGTTTGTTGTTAAAGGCTTTTAGTACAAGGGCAACTGGACAGATTAATGATCTCAGCAAAATACTACTACATTCTTCAGAGCCAAGGCGAGGTTACCATGGTTAGGCTTTATATTGTGTTAGAAACCCTGTGTATCAGCATTTTCTGAGATTCTGGGGTGGGTTTTTTTATGTTTCATTATCTGTTGTAAAGAAAGACCCTTTTTATCTTTGGTAATCTCTCTCAGTGCTGCTTATGCTAAAAAGTGGGAATCAGTCTTCATCTGGAGAAAGAGAAAACCCTAAATAAACAGGAATTACAAAAAATACAAATAACACTACTGTAAAACAGCAAGAACCCCACAGGCTTCCTCTGCACAGTGACTTTGTAGATTAGGGAGTGTGCTTCCACTTCTTCTCTCTAGGGTCTTTTAATCCTGAAAGAACATGGGGAAATTTTGCCATGCTGCTACTGTAAGTGAAATTACTGTACTATAGAGAGTTACCTGTCAGCATTTAAAGAGCCATGGTACCAGTCTGAGCAGGTTATTCATCTGAATGTGGAATGCCACTTCTTTATTATTATTTTTGCATATTTATTTATTTGAGTTTACACATTAGATCCTCTGGGCTAGGATATATATTAATTCTCTGGCTGGCAGAAAACAAAGCTTTCAGGAATTTTTCAGGGAATAATGTTGAAAGAATGTTATAACATAACATAAATGCATAAATAAATGAATTAACCTCAACATGCAAATAATGCCTGAGGCCGCACAACTGGTGGAGCATTATCCATGTCCCAGTCTCACTCTCCAATGAGCACCTTCAGAGGCATTTGCTATCTATCAAGGGTGGTTCTCCTTTCGGCAAAGTAAGTGCCCGTGCTTTACCCTGCGATATCGTTACTCATAAAACTGGGTCCCTGTGAGCTGAGATGCCTGGGACCCTTCTCAGGTGCTGGAGCCGAAATGTGTCTGAGTCGGCCGGGGTCGGAGAAGGCTCCGCAGCCCCCGGGGGCCGCCGGTGCCCGCGCTGCCCCGCCCCGCCCGGCTCCGCTACAGGTGGATAAAGGTGGCTCTTCCCCAGCTCCCTGCTCTCCTCCAGCCGGTCCATCCCTCACGGTGGCTCTCCACAGGCGCTCCCCTGCCCTTTGCCTTCGGAGGGGCTCGGGGAGGGGGAGGGCTGTGCGGGGCCGGGGCTGACGAGCGGGGGGCTCCCGGCGCCGGAGGCGGCGCGGCGGCATCCCCATCCTCCTTCTCCTCCCTATCCCTCCGCCTCCTCCCTCCCTACCTTCCCCCGGGCGCCCTCTGCACTTTCTTCTCGAGCCACCCTCGTAGACAAACTTTGATGGGGAACCTCGCACCGCGCTGGAAAAATGCCTGTTATGAAGGGATTACTGGCACCCCAGAACACCTTCCTCGACACCATCGCCACCCGGTTTGACGGCACACGTGAGTGCGGGCTGGGGCTCCGGGCTCCCGGAGAAGGGGATGCACGGGGGGCATCGCGCACACGGTGGGAGCTTCCTCTTCCCTCCCCTCCGCCCCTCGGGGTTTCCCCGGTACCAGAAGCCGGCAGTGAGGAGAGGGAGGCGAGGGAGTTCCCATCCTCTCCCGCTCTCCTGCCTGGCTTCTCCACAGCTTTGCAGGCGAGGAGGGCGCCAGGTCCCCTCCGTCTTCGCTCCCCTGCGCGGAGGCTCCGAGGGGGCTGAAGCCCGGCTCCCCCCAGGAAAGTTGTGCGCTGGGCTGGGGCTTCCCCCGGGCAGCCCAGAGACCGCCAGGGAAATAAAGGCACGCTCGGAGCCTGGGCAGGGCTCTGGTAGGAGGTTTGGGGTTTGTTTGGTTTTTTGTTTTGTGGTTGTTTTTTTTTTATGGGGGGGGGTATGTTTTTTTGTTGTTTTTTTTTTTCTATTCTTAAGTACCCCCAGCCTTGAGAGGGTACGAAATCTCCCTAAAAGCTGAATTTCTGTAAATCGGGCTCAGCAGCGACAGCAGCTGTTGCAGGGCGTTGCTGGAGGCAGGAAGGGACCGAGGTCCCCGCGGCGGCGGTGGCTCTGGCAGCGGTGGTGACCCGGCTGCAGGACCACGGACAGGTCCCGGCCGGGCTCCTCCCGCTCCTCCCGCTCCTCCCGCCGGGCAGCTCCCCCGGCCGGGCTCTGCCTTCCCCGGCACGGCTGGCGTGCTCCCCCTCCAGCCCTGGGGGAGGGAGGACCCGCCTGTATCTTGACTTTTGTTACTTCTTTAACGGGGCTCGCGTATAATAAAGAGAATAAAAAGAGCAGGGAGATAGCGGATTTGAGCCAAAATGGACTGCCTTCTCTTTAATTCCCTCTTAAGAAATCTAGACATCGATAGTGGAGAATAAACACACTCAGATTAGAGTTGATGTTAGCTGTTTCTTGACTGAAAATATTGCTATCTAATTGGTTTGATATCTTCTTGATTGAGTATTGGCATTTCCTCTATGGCTCAATTACTGTGTGATTAAGATAACTGAACTGTGATTACTGAATCAGTAAGTTATAAAATGTCAAGAAAATGATGCAGTTACAGAGATCAATTGCAGAGAACTGCATTATAACTGCTCTGCTACTCTGAGGATACACAGATAATTATGATCCAGGGTTGTGTGTAACTGATACTTCACTCTCTCTCATAAGACTACTTAGATGTACCTTTAAATTCCTTTGACTACAGAACTCAAAGTCCTTTCCCCCCATCCTCCAACCTTTTATTTCTACAAAGTGTATGGGTATTATTGACTGTGTATTGTACCATGAGGTTCTTATTAGAGTTTTGTTGTTGATACTGCCATTTGCCAGAAAAGCAGTTCTTCCCTTCTTTGTGCTCAGGACCCTCCCCCTTCACAATGGTTTCCTTTCAAAGGATGGAGCACACAGCCTGTGAGCTGTACACACAAACACTTCACATATTCTATTCTGTTCTTCTAAGATTCAATTTAGCAAGCAACATTAGTGATGACATCCAGGTCTCTTATTAAATAAAACCCCAGAAAATTTTCTAATCCCTATCTTGTCTGTGACATCAACAGGCAAGTGTGGTAGAAAGCCTATTTCTTAGCTGGATTCTATACCCAAATTGAGTGACCTTTTTAAGCCAATGATTTTACTGACCTTCATAAAGTGAGGGGCTGAAACAAAAAACAGACCCCATGTCCTGCATTTAAGTTTAATGCTAACAACTTACCTACTTTTTCCTAGGATATAATTGAAAAATAATGTAATTAGGTGTTTAAGTTCACCAGAAAGTACAGCACGTTCTTTATTTATTATAGTCAGTGAAATATTTCTTTTTAGTTAGTTTTCCAGAATTTGGCTTACATATTAAACAGGTGTATTCTAAAAGTTGTCATTGTATGATTATTGGCATGTGAAATATTCCAGGACTTCCACACGGGAAGATGTTTTACAAACTACATAGTCCAACATCTAGAAAAACTTTGCAGGGTGATGGTATTCTATGGAAAGCTGCTGCTATGTCTCTTAATATACAGAATAACGCAACATCTCATTTAGAGTGTTAAAGTGATTAATCAACTTCATGTCATCTGAAACAAAGTTTCAGAAATAGAAAGTACTTCAGTTCAGAAAAAGCTCGTCTGTTTTGCTGCACTGGAAATGCTAAATGTAAATATAAAATTAATATTTCTTTAACTGGCCAAAAAATCAGATAAAGAAGCACAATTTTTCAAAATGTGTCTACATATCTGGCAAGCATATACATATCAAGTAGAAAAATTGAAAAAAAAAATTTCATTTAAATTGCCTACATTGCTGGTATTCCTGAGCTTTCTCAGGTGGCTAAAGTGAAATGTAACACCCATGTACCCATGACTAATCCTTGCAGGAACTAGTCCTATGCCTTACTAGATTTACTGGTGATGCAGTCTGTGGAAAGAGTAGGACTGATACATGGCACTGAACCTAAGGTTATGTTTCACAAACTTTGACCTCCCACATAATGATATTTAAGTGTTAAAATGCTGTCTTGTGTTCAACGTCTTTTTTTTTTCTATTTTTTTTTCCTGTTGATTTAATATAGTCTGTAGTTAACAGACCTCTTTTCAGTTTAAGCCTCTGGGAAGGATATATTATGTTGTCATCAGTGATAGACTAATCCACCAATGCATCTTTAATCCAGAGGAGGGATAATTCTAATTCCGGGCAAAAGTGCAAGAAGGGATTCCAGATAATAGAAAATATGCTTTGCTTTGCACGGAATTTTCAAAATTTCATTGACAGAACTTTTTATACTATTGCAGTTATCTAAGTCTAATTAGCAGTTATAAGCAGCACTATGAAATACTGCATATCTCAAAAATTTATATAACAAGTTCTTGGCAGGTGCTTCAGTTGCTCAGAATTCTCCCAGCAGTTTTTTTTTCTTTTTGCAGTTTGTTGCACATAAGTATTCTTTGCATATAAAACAAATAATATGTGCTAAAGGAAGCAATTAAATTAATTTTGGGGTTACTATTAGCTGTGCAGGAGATTACAGAGTTCTGCAAATTTTCCGCTACCTGTGTTGCATGTGTGGAAGAGCAGCATTTAAAGATTTGCTTCTCTGGATTTCCATGGCAGAGCTCTTGGCTCTGCCCATGTGCTGTTATACTGTCACCTTCTTCTTACTCAAAATTATCTTTTGTGTTCCTGACATCCTGATTTAAGTTAGTGGGTTCTCACAATGGAACCTCCCCCTCCCTACATCCAGAATGAAAACACCAAGTCATCCAAAGACTTTGTGCCCCCTCTGTGAATAACTTGCTTATTGCCTATATGGAAAATAAAAACATAAGCATTTTCAAATGAGTGGTTTGTGGTTTAGGGGGTTTTGGTTGGTTTAGTTTTTTTTTTTTCTTTTTAGATTCTCGAGATAAAATAGCATTTTTAAGTGTGAAAATATTTCAAATATAAAATTAAAATTAACCCCACCACCAAATATTATGAAACTGAAAGTCTGAAGTGAGTTATTTCACTTCAAGCTTTTGAATGGAAAATTTGCATATTGTAACTTCTTAACCCTATTTAGATTAGGCAAAGCATTCTGAAATCGTTGCATGGTAGGAAATTATTTTCTATTGTTTTCTCATATATATATAGAGAGAGATACATGCATACATAAATATTCTGCATGCACAATTTATTTAAATAGGTTAAACACACACTAAGGTGGTTGTTTCTGAAAATTTGTGAGACTTTCTCAGGGAGCAAAGTGAACAGAGTTTCAGCAAATAGTCTTCTTAACTGGCATTTTAAAAAAGGACAACAATTTTGTGTACAGTTATAGTATGAAATGACAGCTGAAGTTCTATAATTATGTCCTGTCTGTTATGTGATCAGATTCCAAATTAAATGTGTATTTCACATTTTTATTGACAATTTTACACTCTCTGTCTAGCCTGAAGATCAAGTGGTGTGAATTCCTTCTTGCTCAGTGTCAATGGTAATAATTTGTTAATTCTCTATTTTTTGAACAACTTCTGCATTCAAATATATTTTCAAATTAAAATCTTGTTCGAGATTAACAAAAGGATCTTTGCACCCAAGCAGCAATTTTCATAGCTGTTTGTTGTTTTCTTTTTTTTCTTTCCTAATAAAATGGAATCAGTTTTCTGTTTGTTTTAGATACCCTTAAGGTGTGATTGAAATGTACCTGATGAGAACATACAGATTTAAGCACACCAAATGTGATGTCAGGATACTTCTGCTAGCACTGTGGGTAGAACCAGGCTGTCTCTTTTGCATCCTTGTCAGTTGGTACAGAGCTGAAAGCCTTTGTATACAGTGATATTCCCACACTGCAGGATCAGATTCCTCCCCCACTCTATCCCAGCTACCCCAAGCACTTGTTTTTCTGTCTCATAAACAAACTGGTGATGTCTGCTAGGTTGAGCCAATGAAGTAACACTTTCTGCAACTTTATTGTGAAATTCTGTCTCATTCAGGGTGAATCCTATCCTCTCTACACCAGTCAATGCTCAGCTTAACAGTACCACAGAAACTTCAAAAGCAGAAAAATGTTTCTTGGCTGCCTGGGGGCTCACCCTCAAACAGGCTCAAGGAATTGTAGCAGTGTCAGATGTAAGGATGTAACAGCTGAGCTTCTAGTGGAAGTTTTTGATCAGACTCCAGGATCAGAATGGTCCACCTTACAAAGACACAATATTCTCCAATTACAGAGTGGAAGCAGAGTGGCTGGAAAGCTGACCAGCAGAAAAACACCTTTGGGGTGCTGGTTGACAGCTGGCTGAACATGAGCCAGTGTGTGCCCAGGTGGCCAAGAAGGCCACTGGCATCCTGGCCTGGATCAGGAATTGTGGGGCCAGTTGGACCAGGGCAGTGATCATAGCCCCATACATGGCACTGGTGAGGCTGCACCTTGAGCACAGTGTCCAGTTCTGGGCCCCTAATTCAGGAAGGACATTGAGGTTCTGGAGTGGGTACAGAGCAGGACAGTGAAGCAGGTGAAGGGTCTGGAGAGAATGTTCTGTGAGGGGCAGCTGAGGGAGTTGGGGTTGTTTAGCCTGGAGAAAAGGAGTCTTAGGGGAGACCTTATCACTCTTTACAGCTGCCTGAAAGGAGGCTGTAGCCAGGTGGGAATTGGTCTCTTCTCCCAAGCAACCAGTGACAGGATGAGAGGACACAGTCTCAAGCTGTCCTAGGGGAGGTTTAGGTTGGACATTAGAAAGAAATTCTTCACTGTCCCTGGAGGTGTGTAAGGAAAGTCTGACATAGCACTTGGTGTAAACATGGTGGTGTTCAGTCATAGGTTGGACTGGATGATCTCAGCGGTCTTTTCCAACTGAGTTGATTCTGCTATTCTCTAAAATCCTGCGACCAAGGAAGGGTGACTCAAACTGTGATAAGCGCTGATCAAAGTCAATGAGACTTCAAAGCAGTGACAGCAGAAAATCTGGTGGTGTGTCAACCCATGCCTCTGACGGAGTAAGAGCAGGGAACCTGGTCTACCTCTTTATCGTAGAATTGATTAAGTGAGTTGGCCAGAGGGAAATTTTCAAAGATATTTCTATTGCTGTTCTTATGTTAATACAGAATTGTTTAGTGCTTTTACTCATATCCTTGAACAAGTAAATAATGTGGTGTTGTGAATTAATCATTTGTCACTGGAAAAATATAGAGTCAAGACTGGAAAGAATATATTGCTTTTTCTCAGCTCAGAGCCCCAAAAAAGCAGACCTTGCCTCTCTACTTTTTTTTTTCTGTAAGACATGACCAGCACTGCACCTTGCTGTAGCTCCATTACTGAAAAAGGCAAATATTATTTTTAATCTAAACCAGGGTTTGAACATTGGAACCTGTGTTGTGCTGTTGCTCTTTGCTGGAAATAACCTAATAGTTAGATTAAGCAGTTACCTGGAAAATCTTTTCCTCTTCTTTTGGCATGAGTTTTGGGGCTGTAGAACGTCATAATTTTAGGTCAGTTTATCTGGTTATCTTTGTTTTCGCCAGCTATAGTGACTTGTGATTCTATCTTGAGCAGAAATTGGACCTGAAAGATGTAATTGGAAAGGTTTCAAGGCATCTTAAGACCATCTTTCTTAATTTTTGAGTTCTGGTCTTAAGAATCTGATTCAAGGAAACAAAAATGTGTTCAGGCATTATTTTTATTATGCAATCCCTTCAAAATAATGAAAAATCATCATTACTGTATGTTTTATTTAGAGTTACTCTTATTGCTAGAGAAAATACTGACATATTTAAATTCTTGGGTGATGTTCTCTTGTTTTTTGCTAGATAGGAATAAGACAGGATGATAATTATGCAGTTCTTTCATTCAGAGGCTATATAATTCAGTAATCACACTAATCTTAGATTAGTATTATAAACTTGCACATAATATAAATATAAATAGCACACATCATTACTTCAGAAATAAACCATGAATTTGAATTCAAGACAAGCATTTGAGATTTAAGAGTGAAAATAGTCATTAAATAAGGAAATTTTTTTTCCTGAGTAACAAAAGGGTATTATATTCTTTACTGGTTTTGGGTAGAAACCCGATACAGAGTACAGTGATCAAAAAAATCTGTATATCTGAAGTTACATACATTTGAATGAACATGTATTTTGTGTGAGTGGAAGAAATTTTTTTAGTGTTTATAAACCTTGGATGATTACCTGGATTCCTACCAGAATTTCTGTAAATGTCCCCTTTTTTGCTTCCCAAATATATACTACTTTTTTACTCTCTTTATGCATTTCAATGAGTAAATAAGCGTGTCCTGAAAACAGATTTCTCTTATTGTTATCATTACATTTGTATATTCAAATTCTATTTTATTTATTTATTTTTTTTTATTTGTGCAGGCAGCAATTTTATATTAATTCCCAATCTTTCTGTATGTAAAGGAAAGATGTTCAGAGTATTTTTCAGGGCAATGAAGAATAGAAATACAACAAAACCACTGCTTCAAGCACATTTCGAAGTGTAAGCAGATAGATGTACATGAATATATTTTAAAAAATCTTAAATTAAAAGGCAAGATATAGGTTTACAGAACATTCACTGCTCCTAGTAACATTCTGAGAAAATGCATTTTTTAAAGAAAAACAAGGTACATATATTACATATGCTGTAGCCTGGAAAAGGTTAACAAAGACAGTTGCTACAGCAGTTTTGCATTATCACAAGCAAGCTCTCATCTTACCTTGTGTCAAAGTGACTAAAAGAAAAAAGCAGGTAAGGAACAACCTGTTCACAGGGTAATGTTGTTTCTTGCCCACTCACTCTAAAAATAAATAAATAAGAAATAAGTTTAAAAAAAGGGTGGCAAGGGAAGGGGCTGGGGGGAAGGGGAGGCACAGCAAGATAAAGAAGCAAACAAAACATTGTCAAATCTCAATGAGAAGAGAGACTTCCTTAACAGTAAAAAAAAAAAAAAAAATCTTCTTTTGGACTTTATCTTGCCAAGAGCTTCTGGCTCCTTCTGTTTTCTGGGACTGATAGTAGTATTCAAAGACTTTTGAACAGGTGTTGTTCTTAAAATACTAGCGCATTCAACACTGAACTTGACATTAAATATTGTCTGAGCATCCCTAAAGCTTAATGCTGGCTGCCAATCATTTCAAGGACAGCTGAAGACAATTGTGTTATGGAGAAATATGTTGTCTTCCTTGTTGATCTTTTGAAGAGAAAACAGTTTTCAGTGTGCCAGCACTCAAATCACTTTCTCCTCAAGCCTGACTAGGAATCTAGGATTACTTTGCTTTTTTCCCTTTTTAAACCTATAGAAATACAGAAGGATTCATCTGAGCAGAATAGAGCTGAAATTCATTGTTACAGCTTTTTTTGGTGGACTTTTCTTTTGCCTTCCATCTCAATAGCCAGTTATGATATGTGACTAGGCATGTTATTCCAAAGGTCTGAAAGAGAACTCTGAGCTGGTCCTTTCATCATTTATTTGATGTTTAGAATGAGAAAATTGTCCTCAGACAAACAGCTTGATTTTTTTTGCCCCCTAAATATCAGACAACTCCTGGACAAGTGATGAGTGTGCTTTTGCATAAGTTCTGCCTTTTGTCACATTTTAGTTAGGAATTTCTCACAATTTAGTTTAGGAATTTATAATGATATGAAAAACAATAAGGAAATTATATTGTTTTAGAGGAAAATATTTTTGCAGAAAAAACAATCTGCTTTGGGAAAGATGAAAAAGACTCTTTGAGGAGTAAAAAAAACCTTCAAAAGTCAATAATAATCACAGTGTATCAGTTACAATTTATTTTCTCTTCTGTTTTTGTGGGTTTTTTAATGGCTGAAAGCAAAATACACAATATTTTAATCCTTTTTTTTCATATATGGATTATGTTTGTGATATGTTAAAACATTCACTGCATTTATTAAACTGGATTGTTTCTTTATTGTGTTGGAAGATCTTGAGGTTTGGAATTTGGACTTAACATTTTCTTTTTTTCACTTCCAGAACAGTGGGAAGAACAATGCACATCATAAAACCTGTAGTTATAGAATTATGTGTTAGGGATTTAAATAATTAAACGTTCAATGTAGAAAAGAATAGTTAATAAATATTAATGAAAGGTCTTGAGCCACACATTTGCCAAGATTAAGGAAAATTAACAGGATCATTGATTTACAGGGGACTATATATAGCTATAAGTTGTGTCTGTTCCAGTGTTGTAATAACTGGGTGACAGCACAGGAGGAAAAAGGTGAAAGAATAGTGTGGTTATGCACTATATTTTGGGGGCCTTTCCAAGTCATACTGTAAATCAGTGTTTGGGATTTTTAGAACATGGTTTTAATGGGCCTCTCTGAAGCAGAACTATGGCTAAGTTTTCTTCTTATTCATGCTTGAGATTTGCTTCTGCATTGGAAATCTTGATTGTCTTTACTACCTCTTTGTATTTTTACAGGAATATTTACACAAAGCAGTTTGTTTTTTGTTTTGGGGGTTTTTTGGGGGGGTTTTGTTTTGATTTTTGTTTTATGTGGGTTTTTTGTTTGTTTGTTGTTTGGTTTTTTTGTTTGTTTTTTTTGTTTGGTTGTTTTTTTTGTGGTTGACGTATATGAGATGTTTAGAGTCCACCAGGAGAGTGACTCTGCTGACACTGCCTTGCAGAGCATGTACCTGAGAGTGGTTAGAGCAAGGCATGGTACGTGGATTTGCTGCCAACAACTTCCTGCCTGGAATTAGGCAGGAATGATGCTCCTCCATTGTACTACACTGAGTATTTTCCCTAAGGAATGGGGTGGGAGGCTTGGCTGCCCACATCAGTCATGTGAACTCACTGTTGTGCAGTGTGAGACCACAGACAGGATTCATCCTTTACACACTTACGGGTATGCCAAAGCTTGTGATGGTTAAAGCATTCTTCCAGATTTTCTTCTGATAGGGTGGAGGTTTGCATCCAACTATTTTCAGTTCCCTGTAACAGCTTGCCATTTTCTCCTCTGAATCAGTGATGTTTTTCTTTTCTTCAAATTCATTAGCAATTACAGTTAATTACTATTTAACTTGTTTTTGTAAATGTAGAGAGTAGCCATAAGTGATGTCTGAATTTTGAAAAAGCAGTCTTTTATCCTTTAAGATGTATTAAGAATCTTTAAAAAAACCCAGATTATAAACAACCTTAAACACAAAATTGATTTTTTTTTTTTAAGTTTACTTACAGAATGAACTGGAGTGGTAATTGATTTTTTAGAGGTAAGGTGTAGTCCTGGGTGGTAAAGTGTACAAGTGATCTTTGGCCAAGAAAGAAAAAAGGAGGGAGCAGCTGTGAAGAAGCAGAGATGGATTAACTGATGGGATTGCTGAGTGAGCAGCAGGTATTGCTTTGGAATGAACCGAATGCTTCCCCACGCTGCTGATCGATCCCTGCAGCAGAGGCAGTGATCAACAACAGTCAGGATGGACAGGTGGAAATTACTGCAGACATTTGAACACATCAATCACAATTCGTATATAAATAAAACAGGCGGGTGCTCAAATGTGTTCATACTACTGTGAGCAGGATCCAGATGTGGATTTGGGATTTTGGTTCCAATTACAACTCAGTGCTAATCATCAAATTAGATAGTGGGATCAGTAACTCTTGGAGAAATACAGAGGCTTTGCTGCCTGCATACAGCTGGAGCTATCTGAATTGCAGTTTTTGTGCCACATTTTCCTGATTAAATAAGACAGCTATGTATCAAAAATGTGTTTCCTTTTGATACCAACAGTATCTTCAGAAAAACAATTATCTATGTGGACATTTCAATCATTTATATTTCAAATATGTTTATAAATAGAGAAACATATATGCAGGCCATAACCCACTTTAATTACAGAAGAAATTATGGTTCAGATAGGATAAATAGTTAATTTATTAATTTTTCTGCTGATGTGTGTCTCCTGGGAATGATTGCTTGAACTGTCTATGAACTTGAACTACACAGGCCTTCTGTTTGTGTCTTTTGTGGTGAATAATGTATTATAATGAATTGTAATGTTGCTAATTTCTGCTGGGTTTTTTGTGGGTATGCTTTTTAAACATAAATAATCACAACCTGATATTGTATGAATCTCACCTAGAATATATCAAATTACCGAAGCAATAACTTTATATAAATAGGTATGGTCACTCAAGGAAAAAGGTGGAAATGAAAACAGCCACCCTATGCATCAATAAGTTAGACATGAAGTACAGGTAAATAGTTCAACTGGCAGTCTCACAAGTGCCAAGCACGAGCAGTGTCTTTTCCAGGGAAGCAGCAGACTAAGTTCAGGGAAATAGAAGTCATTTAAATAAATAAATAAAATAATCCAGGATTATAGTAATTATTTTGTAGTTTAGCTTTATTCTTCATTTTAAAACAAGTTTCCCCTTTATGAATTCAGGTAGGCAAGTTTCTCTCACTGAAAGGAATACAAAAAACCAGAATGTCCAACAGTAGAAGTACTGTGTGACCCACACTAGGATGGATGGAGCTTAATGACCTGAGTGAAATAATTACAAGTAAATCTAAGAGGTTAGAATTAATTGGGAGAATATTATTAGGTTTTTCTCCAGCCTGATATGGTTGATATGTCAGTTTATATGAACTGTCACTGAAAATAATTCCAGGTGCTCTATTAAAGGTTATGAGACATCTTGTGCCACCTTTACATATTATGTTTTATCTGAGATGACTTTCTAAGACAGGCAAGAACGAAAGAGGAAGTTTTTTACATTTATAGAATGAAGGCATTGGCTTCTAACCTTTTTGATGCTCAGAAGTCTATAAAATTGTTTATATTTAATTAAGATGTACATAACTATTTAGTCAATGAAATATTTTTCTAAAGTGAAGTTAATGAGAAAGAATCCTTGTAATGGTGCTTCTTAGTTTGATAGTAGTTGTTTTTCTAGCTATTAAATGTTGAAATATTGCTGTGCTGAGAACTGTGATTTTATTTAATCTATTTTAATGCTTAGAGTATTGTAGTAGTTTGCACAGCACTTAAATATTTTGGTGTACATTTATAATGGCTAATTCATGGCTTCTAGGGAGAGTTTGCGAATGGCACAATAAAATAAACATAATAACAGAATAGTTTGCTCTTGAAAGCAGGTGCTTCCTGATAGGTTTTCAGGCTTGGCAAGAAAAGTTTGTGGTAGTAAAATATTGCAGTGAGTGTTGTAATAGTTTGGCTGTGCAAAAAACAGAATCATTGCTTTTTGACAGACTGGTGTTTTCTTTGGCACATAAGACAATACTTTGGCCACATGATACAGAATATCTCTGGGGCTGATGGTGAAATTTTGGGTATATGGTCCAGCCAGGCTCAGTCCAACTACAGGGCTTGCTGTTCTGCTGCAGGGAAGCACCAGTACTTTTGTTCTGGGAACTTGTCCTTGAATAACAGCTTGTCCTGGAATAAGTCCTTGAATAACAAATCAAATATCAGAGCTGGCAGCTATATAAACAATGTGGACCCCTGACAGGAAAGGGTCTAACTTGCAGCACTGTCTGATGGTCACAGGACTGTGTGCTGGGATCATGAGGCGAGAGTCAAGACCTGTTCTCTGCATTATCAAGAAAATAAAATACTCCCCAGGAAAAAATTGAATTTTCTACAGAAACTTAATTTCTTTCTGGTAGCACTGTTGCTCCACACAAAGGGATATGTTTGTACACTTGTTAAATCCTCAGTAGTTCCTACATGAATTTATACTTGCACTTAAAATCAAACACACGATATTATAACAGAGAACAAACCAAACCATATTTCTGAAGCAAAAAATTTATTTTCAGTTTTTAGTTATCTGAAATTTTTGATCAATCCTGAAATTTTATCTGGTTTTAAGCTTTAGAAATACTTTTCAGTAGCCTTTTTCATTTTGCTACTCAATAAATATAATGATGACCAAAATAATTTCAAGATTTCTTGTGTCATTTGAGTAGTTCTGTTCTTAAAATGTAGTGCTGGAGAACAGAATAGCTACAGCAGAAGAGAAATAGTGAAGTAAGGAATGTGAAGGCTTTATCTTATTTTCAGAAATGCAAATTACTATGAGAGTTACAGATACAAGAAAGACTTAACCACCTTGTACTTTACTTATTCAATTTTTACCATGAAAGGGACGTGTTTCACACCCTTAATCCTTCCAGCAAAATTACTTTCTATGAATGAATTGTTGCACATGAGAAGCATATTTCCATTCTTACCCTGTGTTTCCAAAATTACTCATATAAAATGATATCCTGACAAGACCAGACTAGCTGGAAATGTTAAATTTGGCTCAAACCATGCTGATGACAAACAGGAAGCAACAAAGCATAGAACTAGAAAGTGTAGGCCACAGAAGCTCATTTTGCACTAGAAACAGAAAATATCTCATATTTTCTAATCTTGTAATTTCTCAATCACAGGCTTTGAAAAACTTATGAGGATTTTTTCATGACATGGGATTTGTGACAACCTACACTATGATGAAACAACATGTCTATAAAGAGCAATTCCATCTTTACTCGCAATGCATATCTTCCAGAACACTAGTGCTCAGTCAGCAAGGCAAAAACTTTTCATATAAAAGTGGTTTTAAGTGTCCAGGAGGAAAAAAAATGTTCCTCTAAAAATGTACTCTACTTTCCAAAAAGTTGTTCTAATGACACAGCTTTCACATAGCTTTCAGACCAAAATAAGAAAGCAAACGGCATAAATGTTTAAAAAGGAAAAAAAAAGCCTAAAACTAAAAAAGGAACCCAAACAAGCTTACATCGGTGAAAATGTGGCAATAATAAATTTATGTATTTTATCACATTGATATATTTTTATTTCAGAACTTCAGGATCTCAATATTGTGTTCTACCACATTTTGGGAAGTGTCAAAAACAGAGTGGCTTTTACTGGTATTAACTGCATTTTCTGAGGGATAGCTGAATTTGTTTCCAATCTACTGAAAGTAGAAATAGAACTACTATGGATACTCTAAGGTGTCATGGTGTGTTTTCCTGCTTTCTACTCTAAGGTGTCATGGTGTGTTTTCCTGCTTTCTAAATCATCAAGACCAGAAACTCCAGGCACTTCAACCAAATGCACTTATTTGTTTCTTCAATGTAGTATCTTTTCTGATTCCTTCCATTCCATCTGGATCCCAGTGACCCAACCTGACTTTCTCCCAAGACAGTTCTTGACCCAGCTCAGATCAGTTGGAAAATTCCTTTTTTCAAGTATGAGCAAGCTGTCCTTGAAGTGTGGGGACATTCAGTTGCTTCCTTTTCCACCAGGCTAACTGTGAAAACACTGGGAGTTTTTATTTCCATAGATAATAAATAGGTTCCATACTGTTTTGTGAGAACAATAGCACAAGACCAAGTTCTTCTCTATAACTGAAATATAAAATCAGTGATGAAAAATGAAAACCTTTAGACCCTAGCGCTGGACTGGCCACCTTTAATATGCAATGAACATGGTACCAATTCAAATGGACATCTAGAAAATTTCTTTGGATGATTCTTTTCTCTTTGTTTTTAATTAATTACATTTTGTTTCCTAATTTCACAAAGTGCTGAAATTCTAACATTCAATATTTGCTAAACTAGCAGATAAAAAAATCTCTTCATCTCTTGCAAATATATGAAAGGGGTAAAAAATGATTCTGTGTGCCAAAGAATCCTTGTTTACCCTTGCAGTTGAGCTGCTACATGAATATTCTGTAATCCAATACTGCCAAGCTGATGCTGAAGTTTTGTGAAAATGGGGCACAAGTAATTTCTCTGCTGGCTGTTTTATAAAGCTTATTGTATCTCTTCTTCCCTGACAAACATTGCTGCAAATAGGCAGGGTTTTAGTGTTGAGGACAGGGGGAGAGGAAATACAGTCACTTAAATCCTGTTTGTTTTATTACAAAAAGCAGCAGTACATTAAAACTTTCTTGAGAGATTCAGCAAGCATGGGCAATCCATAGCAGTTCAAATATCACCCTTTATAGCATTCTGAAATAGACATCTAACTGATTCTGTATCAAAGCTTTCCAATTTAAGACTTTTTTGCCTTCAGTAACCTAAAAGAAATGTGATACATTAATTCTGAGGCTACTGCTGTAAGGGAGAAAATAAACCAGTTGAAATGCTCAGCAGATAGTCATATATGCTATTTGTCCCTCTTGCTATTTTAGACAGGGGGGTTTTTTAGCATTGAGTACCTCTGAAAGGTATGGTGAATGTGGCAATATTTTTCTTTCATTAACTGATTCAAGTTATTTGCAGAATGGAGTACAGTAAAGTGCTTTTCTTTCTTTTGTCTGAAGAGGGAATCTTGCATTCCTAAACTTTAGTGCTTCTTGGATGCACTCTAATTAGAGGTCTAAAATAGACTGTATATCTCCCTTTCACAACTGCATTAAACTTATAGGAATCTCATAATAGCTCCTCTCAAACCTCACACATCTGGAAGTAGTGAAACCAATTATGTTTGAGGGTTGTCTTTTTCTGCTTTTATGAAAAGATCTTGCATAACACCCTGTGAATCACACCTCTTAAGAGAACTGATGCAGAAAGTGAAAGAGCAGTCAAAAGCAGAGCCACCTAGGTTTTTGTCTTTCATTTTTTTTCCATGTAGATGGACTTGAGCTAATTTCATCAATAGAGATTATTGCCTAACTGGAAAATTTATTTGCTTGAAACAATTTAGAAATAAATGACACTTAAATGAGTTTTCTAACAACATTCATTTTTACCCTGTTTCAGCTAAATAATATATTAGCACACAAAATGAAGCAGCTGGAGATATTTCTGACACTTGTGAAAAGACCCAAATTTATAGCCATAAATTTAACCCATCTGGGTACGTATAATGTTTTTTTAGATGTGTGGTATCGGTAGCAGTCTTAATATGCCTATAATTTACTTTCTGATAATTAAATTATTTTTTAGTATATATTCAGTTATTTAATATCTTTAATATTGCTGAATACAGTTGTGGATTTGCCTAAAAACGTACTTGAGAAGTATGATCTTAGCTGGTTTTGTTATTAAGATCAAAATCTGGTTGCTGTTTGCTTGGGTTTTTTAAAATACTGAAATAATCACTAATGTAATTACCAGTGAATCACACTTTTCAAGATACTCCGAATCTTTCATGCAGTCTTTTGTGGTTTTCCCTATGAAAACAATTTCTTCCTAAAATAGCAACATTATCTGGCATAGAGTGTCTGAACATCATGTACTTACTACATTCTCTGTTGTTCTATGCATGGTAAAAATGATATCAAAGTAGTTTCCATATAAACTGAATCATTGATTTATAACATTTTATGCCATTAAGTATTTCAAAATAGTTTTATCCACAGTTAGGAAGAGTTATGAAGCTATGCATTTATAATGCAAAAAAAATCAGCAGAACAAATACCTTTAAATGATTGTAAAATGCCAAAACTCTATCATAAACAATGAAAAATAGGAGAGTTTGGTTGCTTTGGCCAGCATTCATACTTCCCCGTGTAGAAATGAGGTAGTAAGGAACAAGTCCCCCTGATACATCTCAAAATACAGACACAAAATTAGTCTATACATAATCATCCCCATCTGACGAGTCAGCATGTTATATATAACTTCCAGTGCATCACTTTTTATAAGTGACTTCATTCTTGGAAATATAATCTTCAGATAAGTGTAAGGAATTAAGTCAGTTTTAAACTAAAATTTGAAAATTCTGGAGAACCAAATGCTTCAGTGTCTTTATTAGGAACAAATTTACTATATGGATTGCCAGACATAAGAAAGAGACAGGTGGGTCCAGATGTTGTTTTCACCATCTAAAAAGTGTCCTTCTCTCCATTGATTAGAGTACAGAAGTAAAGAAAAAATGCCTGAAATTTCACAAGATAAAAAGCACCATTGGTGGTCTTTTCCCCCTGTGTTCAAATGGCCATACAGGCCACAGTTATGAAGTTCAAACATTGATTATTTTAAATAAATTAATTTAAAATATGTTTGTATATATTTGTATATATATATATATATATATGTATATATATATATTACAGCAAGTTCTAATTGCTGCAGTGATTTAATTCAAAACCAGTTCAGAGATAAAATTTCTTTCTGACAAACCAAGTTAGTATTGATATTTGAAGTTAAATTTACTGGCTCTATTTATCATCAATAGTAGGCTACGTCTGCAGAGCAATGTATCGAAAGCCGTGTGCCAAATTAAAACTGCTAATGGTATTTCGCAGGGTTGTTCTGATTTTACTCAAAGTCTGAATTTAATTCTGTTTTTAATGAAGCTAAATTGCAAATTAAACCCCCCGTATTACCCTTGGCTGCGAATGTAGAGCTAAATAGAGTAGATGTAGAAACAGATGAACATGAGAAGCTGCCCACTCTAGGTTACAAGGAAACACAGGTGGGTCAGGAGGTTGTTGTTTTCAACTTACCTAATGTTTGTTCATCATCCTGTAGGCCTTTGGGAGATTACTGCAGAACAGAGCAGTCCTCTAACAATGCTTCACATAGTAATAATCAGGAATAAAACCTCTTTCCCAGTAAACAGAAGGCTCTCTGTGCACCCATCAAACCCTGAACTTTTCCAGAGTAAGCCCTCTCAGGCTGGAAATACTGGCTGGTTGTCACTGTATGATGTCTTTCAGTGTTCCTCAGGAACTTGCAAGCCCAGATTTCTAAAAGGAAAGAGGGCTGAAAATGTCACTCCACAGATCAGATCTTTCACAGATAGAGTATTTTCCATGGGAATGTTATTCTCATTTCTCTTGATACTGCTTGCAGCTGTGCAAGGTGTTTCATTGCACAATGGAAAAAAATACAGGCAGTAGGTTTGTAGGAAGTATCTGTGCTTTGTAACATTATTATTACTTTAATTCAAAATAATTAAATATCATTGCCTCTTGTTAATGAGTTTGCATTAAAAATGAGATGTGGTCTGAATAGCTCATAACAGTGGGGTTGGAACTTTAAGGCCTTTTTAAACCCTAGTCTTTCTATGATTCTAAGAATAGGTCTCCTATGCATCCTTTAATTTAGGTAAAACCCGAATGTGTGATCCCTGTATGGTATCTCTGGCGAGTTTCACATTTTATGGATGAATTGCACCAACCAAAGCGACCTGCTAGTTCCATGCAATCTGGGAGACAGTAGAGTGGGCATGGAGGTCTGGCTCATTCCTGGTCTGGAATGCTAGGAAGCATTGCTGACACTGTGCCTGTCCTCCAGCCACATGCCAGATGCAGTGAGAGCACAGTAATATGCACAGGAGACTGTTCCTGCATTTTCTGAAGGTGATGATCCACAGGTTGCACTGGTGGTCTGTCCCTCAGTAAAGGCTTTGTCCACTATTTCTGGATGACCCGTGGTCATGCTTTCTATCTTGCTCCTTCAGAAGTAAGTCCCTGGGTGTGCATTGCACAAAAACATAGGAAATTAAATTCTTTCCAGGTAGGAAGACTGAGTGTGGTATGAGGGCAAATCTGAGGGGAAATTAAGATATCTGATAGTTCTAGGGTTGAGTACAAAGGTAGATTTTTGGCTGATTTTATACCTTCATTCTGGCTCTTGAGGCTGAGTAAATAACAAAATTCCCTAAATCAGTTTTCTTCTGTCCTTGAAATGAGGCATAATGTACACCTAACTTATGATGGAGCTCTGGAGAATACTTAATGTTTTTATAACATCTTCAAGACTTGCGATGATCTGCAGCTATTGGCTATCCCTCCTTAATTACTAAGAAATTATTAATTTCCCAAACCCAATATTGCTGTGACTACTTTATCTTTTGGTTACTGCTGTGAATGAATGTGGGGGGGGGTTGGCTGTTTTTTTTTTTGTTTTTGTTTTTAAAGGTGTCAATTAAACTTAAAAAAGAAAATTATTTCAACTCTGGTCCAACCTAAACCTCCTTTGGAGTGAGTGGCCAATTCCATCCATGTCCCACCCTTGTTTGTCAGAGCAGTAAGGCTGTGCTATGTTCCAGCTGCTGCTGTGATTTGTCACCCACAGAGCAATAATGATGCTGTAATATTGTTCATTCAACTTCAGCTTAACTGAAACTTTGAGTTTTTCAGTTATGATGCCAGTTTTTTTCTGAGAAGATTAATGATATCTGTGTAGTTTCATGTTCTCCACATATCATTGCCAAATTAATTGAAACAGAAACATATTGTAGAAATGGGTTTATTTCCATGTTCTTTTCAAAACTAATATATAATGTTTCTATTACTACTTAAAATTTTGTGTCTCAAATATTCTTTTTTTGTTTCCTTCTACATTTTTTTCAGCTGGAGTTATCCATTTTTCCTATATGCAATGTAATTTTTTTGAAAACTTGACAGGAACAAATTATAAAGGATCCTTCTTTTTTCTCTCTCCTTTTTTGAATATTAGGTACTTCGTAGTAATTTTAAAGTTACAGTATTACATTTTCTTGCTTTTGTGTGTGAATGCTTCACACACACTTTCTAGGAGTCAGAGTGACAGATAGATGGGACACATCAGGGAAATTAATAGCTGGAAGATCAGAGCTTCTATTTGCTAAAGACTTTTGAGTCTTAAACCAAAAATGGATATATGTTACTCTTTCAGAAACTCATTGTAGACAAATCCTACATGGACCTATTAGAATGCCTATTCCTGGAATTTCCATTTTCATCCTTTCCTTGACTTCTGAAAGTCTCTTGTTTTGGTTTGTTTTGGGTTTGGATTTTTTTTTGTTTGTTTGATTTTTTTTTATATCCATTTCATATTATTCAGTGTATTTTTACATTCTTATAAGAAAGCCATTTTTTCTTTCCTATAGGGACTGGGTGTACATGAGGAGTGAAGAACATGATCACAAATGCCCTTCTCTGGGGCCCTCATCCTTTCCAGCTGCACAGCTGGCTGTCACTCCAGCTGCTGTCCAGTTATCATAACCACTACTCTACTTTAGGAAGAACTTAATTGTTTACTGGTTTATAAAGAAGTGTACTCAACCCTGCTGACTCCTGACTTGTCATGGACCAGGGCTTAGTCTCTTCTCCTTTTTGTGCTGTATGAGTTTGTCCAGGAGCACTCTAACTGCTTGTGTACAAATCATGGGAGTGGTGGCACTTTGTCTTAATATATTCTTTAAGATTTCACCAAAAACCATCTTTGGAACATATAAAAAACCAAGTTTTTATGTAATCTTAGCAAGAAAAATATCTTCTGAATTGTAAAGTAAATAATTATTTCATGGGGATAAATTCCAGAAGTTCACATTTATTTAAATCTTAAACTTTAAACCCTTGGAGGAAGGAAAAGTATCTACAGGACTCTATAGCTCAGCAATGGTTCACTGTTCCAACTGAAATATTTAAAAAACTCCTATGCCTATGTGCAATCAAACAATACACATAATAAATCATGAATGGTACCTTAAAGCAGATTTTTATTTGCAAGACGATAGGAGAAAATACGTTTTTTTTAAACAATGTTATAAGTCCTGTTTTCCATCTATTTTTAATAATAGGTTTTCATGTTATGTGCTACAGTTTGTGCTCTTTCTTGAACAATTTCATACAGGCTTTCAGATTAGGATGTGCCATAAATATCAGAGTATAAATAATCTATCATTATACAGACATTTCATAAATAATGTATGGTTGTGACAAGAATGTGCAAGCAAAACTTCTAAGGCAACCTTTTGAAACATTGATAAATATATGCAACAAAAATTTGTAAAATGTATTCCCAAATTGTAGTAGCTACATGCTGATGTAGTAAGGAGAAAAAGTGAATGGTTAATACACAGAGGAAAAAACGAGTATTTGCAGACACTGTTAGTTTTAAATACAGATTACAATTTTCTTTTAATCTATTGCAGTGCTAGGTGAGAATATTATTACGTTATTAGTAAATCAAATAAGAAAAATGATGACATATAGACCTTTTCCAAAGATCATGATGTTAAGTAATGGTGCTCTGTGCAATGTCTATGAAAACTTTTTTGGGGTGTATTATCATCAGATGATGATAATTATCATAATGATATCATAATGATGATCATTATCATTTATCAGATGATAAACATATCAAAATGCAAAAGTATAATCTAAAATGTTCTGCTCAACTATTGGTTAAAAATGCCACAATTTTTTCCTGCTGTTATTGATTTATTACAGAACATAATTTTATTTTTTGTGTGTGTGAATTTGAATCCTGAGTACTTCTTTGCAATTAACAACTTTGATTTCTTAAGCATATTTTATATGTAGATTTTCTCAATGAAGTTCATTCCTTTCCCTATTATCTCCAGTGATGATATGTTCTATTCACTTGTGAAATTTTGTAGACTGTGGCACTTTCTCCCTGAAAAACCTTTGATAATTTTAATAGTTTATCTTCATGTTTGCATTTTTGCTTTGAAAAAAATATACAATTTAAAACTAGAGGCAGAGGCATAAATATGTGGGCAATTTATTGCAAACAGAGTTTAAAGTTAAATTTTCCTAAATATCACATAAGATTATGTCTTAAAGTCTTTCAGCTCTGCTAAATGACATGGAAATAACTGATTTTAATAGAGAGCAAGAAGTGTTTAAATATCTTGCATCATGCATGTCATTAAGTAGGCATGTATTACACTTTTATTTAATCAATAACAGTTACCAGTAAATGATGTCATGTCTAACTTCTGGTATAATACTGAGGAAAACTATGGTCATTACATACTTTAATGACATGCAAAGTTTCAAATGCTCCAACAGTTTATCACTACAGGATCATTCCTCTTCCTTTTTCATGTGTGATTTAGAAGTGAGAGGTCAGATGTGCTTTTGAAAAGTGAAGCAGCACTAGGCACCTTCTACTTTCCTGTACAGTCAGATAATCCATTTAAATTAATTACAGTGTAGAAAAAAACACAACAAAGATTTTTCTGTTTATTAATAGCTTTTAAATGCTGAAAGGAATAACAAGAACCAGCAAAAAGTGAAATTATTCATCTAAGTGTTTCCAAAAGTTGCAGCAAAAAAAAAGATCCAGATGTACGTGTGGCTCTTGAATATAACAGTATTTCTCTACCAGACAATGCTGTGCGTGCAAAATGAGAGCAGGGGGAACACCCATCTGGGATTGATTGCACTGAAAAGCACAGCAAAATCCTGCATTTTTAGAAAAAAAAAAAAAGTGGTGCTCTGATTATTTTGTCAGAGGACAAATCCTTTGCCTTGGTTCTGTGCCCCAGTGTCTGGTTTAAATTCTGCTCAGCAATTTGGTTCCTTTGATAAGCGTCCTTGCTATCACATTCTCTCACAAAGTTGTTTTTGTTCCTTATGCTTTATCATCACACCAAGTATCTTCCAGTCTTCTACTTGTAGGGAGATTAAGGATAGGTTTCTGTATGTATATCAAATCCCAAGAGAAAGAGGATATCTTTAGGATGATAAATCACATTCTTTTGCTTAAATTGCCTACCAAAACCCTGATTTAGAAAGGACTGAAGCAAAAACTTGAGAGGAAGTGTATGTCCAAATCTAATATCTTTGCTTGTTCTTTTATCTTTATTTATTTTTTCTTTAATTTCTGCTTGAGTGGAAAAAGGACATTGCATTAAGGGATGGGCTTTTTTCCTTCTGATTGTGACTCAAGCTTTTGGTTTACTAGATTATGTCTACTCAGCTTTTTTACGTTTGTTTTTTGAAATGTGGATCTGCATAGTATAGGTAATGCTTCTCTTTATTTCATCAAGCCAATGATAAATATCACTATTGTGGCCATTAAGTTTCTATTTTTCACCCCAAAAAAATAGATGATCCTCCTAATACAGCTGCCTGATTTTTCTTTTATTTAACTCAGTAACCTTGGGTGTTCCTCATTTAATCAGGGTTTGTATTGCTTTGACCATGATCACAATTTGATGATTAGATATTTATTGTGCACTTATGTATAAGTACATATATACATTTCATAACTTCATTTTGTATAAAGGAATTTAAATGAAACACTAAGAATGTAGAAAAATAATAGATTTTTTAATTAAGGGAGCCTAATAGAGTTTAAAAACTAAACAAAAAAACCCCACAATTTTGGGGTTTTTGCGAAAAAATCTTGAAGAACTGTAGCTGTCTTAAATGCTTTCACAATATTTTGAACAAGTTTTCCCTTTTCAGTCACAGAGTCTGGGATGGAACCAACCACAAAACTCAACCAGTAAGTGGTGTTAGCTCAAATTTATGAAAATGTGGTTCAGGGGGCACTTGTTACTTAACTTTCATTCTTGTTTATAGTTTAGCTTTTGTTAGGCTTCGTTTCAGTTACAGAACACGTCAGAACCAGTTTCCTGGCATATGCTCCATCCTAGGGTTATCTTCTGCACTGTGGTGTGTCTCAGCAATGATGGAATAACATCCCCACAGCAATTACACTAAGTAGTGTTGCTGCTGTATTTAATACTCTCTTATCTATTTTAATACAGTATAACAGGTGGAAAGTGGAGGCAACCTGCTGTCAACACAGCAGCCCAGCATGATGTTTTAGCATTTCTATGAGAGCTACATAGATGGTAGACAGATCATAACAAATGCAAGCAATTGCATAAAGTTTAAGAAACTCTGTCAAAGTAGAGATTAATCAATAACACAATGGTTGTTTTCTGCTTCAGATTTGTTAAACAGATACAAAACTAAAGAGTCCTAAATGACAAGACTACTCAAACAGGAAAAGAAATATTATGACTGGTTTTAGTCCATGACGTACAATTATTTGTTTCATTCATATGTAGATTCAAAGATTTTTTTTTAGAAAATGAACATGTGTACTTATGAATATATAATCTGAATTAGATGATAGTTCTATAAATCTACTATTAAACCCATATTTAATAGACAGTAATTTGTCACAAATATTCTGATTTGGTAAATAAACTTTAGAAGGAGGTGAAAAGTCTGTGAAAATAGACTTTGAAAATCAGAATTATTAATAGTGGTCATAAATGTGTGTCTTGAAGTAGGTTCTAAATTCTGATAAGGATTAATATGATTTTCTTTTCTAGTCTGTCTATATTTTACTGTGATTTTATTTTTTGTCTGAATATATGAATTTTTTTCTTTTTGGAACAAGGTTTCCTTTAAATAATTTTTGGGGTTTTTTTTCTTTCATTCTCTTTCCACACAGTTGCAATTTCTGAGTTGCACACTAGCCACTGCAAGAGTCATTTACTTCAGCACTCAAGATAGCTCTTTAAAGCTACAGCGTCACAGAATTTTCCTTGTCAATATGTGACAAAAGGGGCTTTCTCAGCACACTGCTGGTTGCAAGTTCAACTTCAGCTTGAAGCATGCATGGCATTTCTATAGAAAAGGACAAAACCTTCTCTTTAGGTCAAGTCTGCATTTGTTATGCAATCCCAGCAAGCTAACTCTGCTGGAGAATGGTTTTAAATTAATTCCAGTTTCACTAATAATAACAGCAGGGCCAGAGTCTGCAATCATTCCCTTCAGCAATGGTCTAATGATTATTTCACAAACAGCCATGTTGATTTACAATGTTTGTATTCTCTCGGGGATGATTAGAATCTTCACATTGCAACCAGTGTAGTGGATATTATTAGTGTTCTTGAGATGTTTTTGCGTGAAATCAGCCAACATAGATTAATCTAATTTCTGCCTACTTTTTAGAAAGGTGGTGAGGAATACTCAGGAGGAATATATGGCAACTGAGACAAGAGACCATGATTTCACCAGGTGAAGACCAATTCAAAGAAGAAGGCAAAAACTCAGTACTGATCACCTTATAATGCCTCTGTTTACTACTTTATGCCACTAAGAACTCTTTTAATTTCAGTGGAAGCATATTCAGGGCAGATATAACCTAAGACAGAAATTAGGAGGACAGACAATGGTAATAAATTATCTAAGTGGAGCTCAGCTCCTACCCATTGTGGCATCTTCCATTATTCCCAGTAGAATCCTGGAGGAAGAAAAGCAGCTCTTTCTCTGCTGCTGCTCTTCAGTAGAGGCAGACAGGTAGTTAGAGTCAAATAGTACAGAGCAACTGAAGCCTTGAGAGCTCCATTCCCTATCATACATCACCAGCTGTAGCAGGGCAGGGGGAAGAAGAGGGTTGACTCATCTTTCTTTCCTGTCCTCTTTTTCCTGCCCTAAATACCAAGGAGGGGATGGAAACCAGGTTTTATATATTGGAAGGAGCATTTACTAAGTTCTCTGATCTATTTGGTACAGTTATTTGGTGTAGAAGGAAAAATGCAGAATATTGCCCACTGATTTTGAGTTTGAGGAAATAACTACAGTAAATTTATTGTGGTTTTCACCCTGCTCTAATTACAGCACAGAACACTTCAAATGTAGTTATGGCCAGATCCTTTTGCATATTCAGTGTAAATTAAAATAATCATCCTGATTTTCTGACAAGATATATGTGAAGTGATCATAAAATAGATGGAATACAGTATTAATTTTCTTGCAGTATGCTGCCTAAAACTGAAGTGTTATGGTCCCAGGAGTGATGAATGGGTAAATATTAATCTATGAACTTGATATTACTTTTCCATATCACGCTTGTAAGTCACAGGAAAGTACATAAAATATTTCATTCTGTCTTTTTCTGTTTTGAGCAGAAAGGTTATGAATCTGTGACCTGTCATTATGATCACTAATAACTGAAGACTGTAGTTGAGAAATTGTTTCTGAGGAAACTAGTCCTAGCATACTGAGCTAAACTTGTAAGAGCTTTCTTTAGAGAAAGCCAAAAATGTGAAAATGAAAGACATATTGGTTACACATACATTAAGAGGATAAATAAGGGAATTACTCATTTTCCCTTCAAGTGTTTGGATGTATCATCACAGAGAAGAATCTGGCTGCAGAATGATATAGTCATCTGAACTCTTCCTATTTAGATTCCACATGGTATTTAAAAACCTTAACACTTTTTTTGCTTCCTTTTGTAACTTGAAAACATGCTCAGCATTAACACAGCATGCTGAAAATTATTCTGTTGGGCAAAACAAAGCTAGTTATATCATTTTCAGCTGACTAAAATGCTATTTAAAAAGGGGAAATAAGTATTTTACATAATGCAGACATTGAGATGCAAAAAAATTTTTTTTTCCGTTCCCTTTATTACCTCCTTTAGCTCCTCCTCCTTTTCATCCCAAACAGATTTTCTCAGAGAATTACACAATCTAAATTTAAGGCACTGATTCTTCTATACCTGTCCTAAAATTACTGACTTAACAAAAGGTAGGAATAAGGACTCACATATCTATTATGCTGAAAAGCAGACTGTCAGCAATGATGTGGATGCAAAAGATGAAGGAGGAACAATGGAAAAAATGCATTAAGAATTACTGGTTTTGGTGAATCTTTCCTGTCAATTTTATTTTGGTACAACTTAATTATTTTTCAGTGGAACTTGTTTACACAGTATTGTCATAAAATATATTTTTAAATTCTCAGTGACTACTGAATAGAATGCTTAAATCTGCAAACTGGTACATAAGATGTTCATGCAAACAAGATTTTGTGTATCTAAATAAACATTCTACACATACTCTTAGGTTTACAGCATATGCAGCTATGGATACAAGTATAATGAATGCAAGTACTAGACAAAGCACAGATATTCACAGTTCCATCGAAGAAAATGGGAAATTTGTCTGCTGTTATCAGCAGGATTTAGCCTGTTCAGATTTCATTTAATTTCTTGTTGGCAGTGGTATCAGTCTCTGCTTCTCTTCAAATGGTAAACCATGTGCTTCTGGCATAAGTGGAGAAAATGAGCAGAAACTGAAATGGTCATAAACCTGCTGGCAAGGAAAGGAAAGAGCTACTGGAAACTGCCTTGGTAAAAGCACAAATCAACATCATGAGGTGCCTAAAGTAAATACCAGTGTGGTGCCTTGAGATTTTGAGATAGGGCACTGGATTAAAGACTTTCTAAGGTGTTATTTTGAGATTGTTTAGAAATTAAAATGGTTTAAAAAGGTTTATATTTTAGCTGAATTTTAGGAAGCTTTAATAGATAACTGAATTGTGTACAAAGGATTTTGGTAGATTTTATTTAGCAGAAATTGCTAAGTTCACACACTTGTCATCTTTCTAAAGTACGCAAGATTAAAGATATATATTTATATATTTATATACATATATTTATAAATCTGTACACTTCTTCCTTCAACCATCAGCCAATTCTTGCAGAGCTGCTTCTGAGGCACAAAAAAACATTTCTTAATTTAATATGAAAAATATGTTGTGCTGGTGCAGGAACACTGAACAGATAGACTTGAGGTGCTACATCTTCTCCTACCATTCTATAATAACCAGGTGGAGAGAAAGAAGTAAAATTGACTAACGTTGGCTTTTGAGGATAGTCTTTCCTAGCAGATGAGATATGAGAGACAGTAAATAGGCATGCTAAATATTATTTTTTTTATGAAACTTGCATCATAGAGTCAGATAATATGTATTTGTGATGGTGTCTGTCACTAGGAGATCTTGTGCTGCAAGGCAAGCTGGGTTTTGTTTATAGAGGTCCTTTCAGAAGTTCTTCTGACTCAAACATTGCCTTCCCAGTTCTGCTAGCATTAATAATCAGTCCATTACAGCTCTTATGCCAGGTCTTTTTTGTGTTTGGTGTTTTTTGTTGTTTTTGTTGTTTTTTGTTTGTTTGTTTGTTTGTTAGTTTTTTCCTGGCATTGACTAGTTAATTTAACATAACCAAATGCTATATAACAAGAGGTAAAGCAATAACCATACAAAGAATGATGAGTCATGCAGATTTATGTTTTGCTACCAGTCTTTAAAAGCTGTATTTGTGAAATTCTATCCTTACTGTCCCCTCTTCATATATCCAGTTTTAAAAAATATCTTTGAATTCTAGTGAACTCTTTAAGAAATCTGTAAGTATAACATTTCTTATTATCTGGTGTCTTGAAAGATTTAGTGTATTGAAAAAGAGGAAAAAATCCCTTGAAACATTCTCATGTTATATAAAAATCTCTTGAGTTTGACTTTCAGAGCTTCTTTCTGGAAAAAATTGTGAGTGACTTTGACAGATTGTATCACACAGAAGAAAGAAAAGATTACACGGATTACAGAGGATGGAAGATTTTCCCCATTGTATGGAGGAGAAATGTTTAGAAAACAACAGTTTCTGCCTCTAACCTACATGTAATTTAATGACGCATGCAGTAAAGTGCTGTCCAATGAACTATTTAGAAGTGGAGGCTTTGGTCCAATGATATTTTTTAAAAAAGTTTAAGTATTGATAGACAGACCAATTTTACCTGTTGATCGGGAAAAGATGCATTTTACGTAAAGGCATGAAAACTCTGAACTGCGAAATAGAACTGTGAATAAACAAATGCAAATATTCTTGGAGAAGTTCAAGTAGAAAGACACAAAGCCCTACAGTAACAGATCTACATCAAATTTTAAATGTCAATCTTTTCCCTAATGTCTTTCTGTTAGGATAACAGACCTATTTGGAAAAGAGGCACTCACTTTGTAAAAGAAAAGTGAATAGCTTGACTGTCCAAGCTGAAAATTCCTGACTGAGAACTACTTCTGCAAACTCCTGTGACTGGTTTTTCAGCCTGTAGCAAACATTGCTTATCACAGACAAGGTTAGGCTGTCAACCAAAGGGAATATTCCACCAGCTCAGCTGATTGAATATGCAATTTACTATAAACATTTTGTGTTTATTTCTCTGTGTATTTGAGGAAATATACATGGGAGATAAATGTGTGAGCACAATCCTGATGTATGTGTTTAATAAACATGAAGAATGGGATTGGATCATGCTAACTGAATGTACCAGTCAGAAAAATGTTCCAACTCATGAGGGAAGAGATCTGCAGGAAATTGCTTCCTAATCAGATCTTTCATTAATTTGTTCATTCCAGGCAAACCTTTCATTGTGCTTCACTTATTAGTAATGGATTTTTCGACCATATGCAATAGAATTCACTCTGGGTTTAGGAAAAATATTTGCAACAGAAATCTCAAGTCATGTCTTTGAGCTTCTTTCCTTGAAGGTATAAAATGTGTTTTCTTCAGAATCCACACCTCTCTCATAAGCAAAAATTCACTAAGGAAAACATTCAGTTTAATCTACTGGTGTCCAACAAACTCCCACATTTCCTCCTCTCTTACTAGCAGCTTCTTTATAGAGTGTGCAAGATTAAATAGACAAAATTTAAGGTGTATTTTGTAATTGTTTTAAGTAAAATAACTTGCAAATGAAATAAACACACTAATAAACTGCACAGCTAAAGGACTTTTCTTTTTTCTACTTCTTTGCACTTTGGCTTTTGATGATACTGATCATATAACAAAGTATAAGGTAAGGGACTGTGGTATAACTGCTGAGTATTGACTTGTGACTGTACATGTATGTGAGAAGATGAGCCTCTGTGTCATGTTGGATAATATCAATTAAGGAGCCACAGGGATAGAGAGAATTACTCCCTTTAAGAAAGAGAAATAAGGAGGTTTTATTCAAGTCCTGTATGGGAATGGGTCTGTCTTTTTGTCAAGAAGGTGAAAATGAAAATATAAATATGAAAGTCAATGTCAGATTTAATGACTACAAATACTAGAAGCAATATTTTTTGTTTAAAGTAGATTTAAAAAATCCCTTCTGTCTATACATACTAGATATTAATGTGTCTTACAATTAGCTAAAGAGTATTTTTGAAAAAGTATTGAGTTGGAATCACTAAGTTACAATACTAACTGTGACCCTTGATATAAACTGTGATTTATACATTTGCTAAATTACTTTCTGTTTCTAGATAGTTAAGATTTGTCTACTTTTCCTTATTCATCTTCTTAAAGAAATTATATTTCATTAGGATACTTTGAGTTAGAGTTTGGAATTTTCATCTTCGATCCCTAAATCAAACTCCTCTTCACGCTGTTTAATTTTTTTCTAAATATCATAAGTACAATGAATTTTTATGCTCATGTGTCCTTAGCAGCAAGTAAGGACTTGTCATAGGTGAAGAATATGACATAGAATTGATCTATTTTACCATAAGTAGCAGCTATGCAGGCAGGTCAATTCATAAATATGAAATTACATTACATTCCAATGAAGTATTTATTTTATGTTCTTGTAAGTAACACTTACTAGGAGATAATTTGTTACTAGAGAGGCATTTCCAAGAGCATAATTATTGTTAGAGTTTTTCCCAACTCTTGAGAGAAATAAAATTACATTGGTATTCTGAAATAGGAGACTCAGGAAGATAGGACACAGCTGTATCTTCAAATGAATCTCCAGGACAGAAATACCAGCCATATATTTCAGTAGTGCGGCACAACACAATGGGAAAGACCCATTGCACTAAACACAATCCAAGCATATTTAAAAGGGATTGGCATTCCCCTGTGAAACTTGAAAAGTTCAAGCAATTGGAAAGAAAAAGAAACAATATTATAAAAAGATGAAATCACCTATGTTTGTCATCACAAAAAATATTTGGTCATAATTATAATGGAATGGTGGATACTCTTGTCTTGGTTTGTCAGTTTGGCTGCATTCATCAAAACTCTCTCTAAAAATAATTCTGGAACAGTATAAGCAACCTTTAAAAAATAAATAGAAATCCTCTTTAATGTTATTATGCATTCAGTATTTCATGTAAGTGTTATAACACCTGCTGTTAAGAATTCTGCATTGTATTTATATGAGATGAGAACTCTACCATCCCTCCTTTGTACCTCGTGTGCCATAGAGTGGAAAATTCTGCAGGATGTTTCTGAGTTCTTAGCACCTGACAAGTTCCATGTTCCATTTTTGGCATAAGATTTCAGTGTTGATGCTCTTGTTTCCAGACCATTTTCTGCCAAGGAACACAGCTCTGCAGGTACTTGCTTACAGAATCTTATCTACATCTGCTTTTACATGAATTATATCATGGCTCCACTGAGTTGAAGGAAATAGGATTATATTATTTTTTATTTGTCCCTTTATGTGCACTGTTTTCCTGATTATCACATAGTATCTTGCAGGCATAAAATCTTGGCATAAAATCTTTCACTCATTTAAATCTGAATTTTCTTGAAACATAAGGGTAAGAAGTAAAATGTCTGAGCATATCCATTTGAAAGCATTAGGGTTTTTTCTAAGTTACTCTTTCATTATATCTTTTTGACATTTTTATTTTCAAGATCAAATCCCTATGCTTTCACCAGGAATCAGATATTAAGAATTCTGTGGTGCCACAAAAGTCCTGCTACTTTTCTGAACTTTGCTTAGGTCTTGTGGTTACTACCTGAGTTCAGGACCAAGGAAATTGTTTAAGGAAAGCTACATGCAGACTTACATCATTAGTCAAACTCACGGTAAATGTCTTAATTTAAAAGGATAATATATATTATTGTCCCATGGAAGCTTATGGTCCAATTCCCCCTAGACACATTCAATACAGCATCATCTTAAATACAATTTGAGTTTACTTACCAGGGAAAGAACTGGAAAAAAAAAATCAAGTGTTATTAAAAAAATCACCTTAAACTTTCTTGTATTTTTCTAGAGATCATTTTTTTTAATGTGAAATGAACGTTCTCCATATGCATATCACAATTGCCATAGACCGGAGAATTTTACAGGATGCTGCTGACTTTCCAAGATCATTCACATTGTTACAATTAATTTTCAGCATGTTATTTACAGTGTGTCCTCCTTATTTTGAAACAATATATGCTAAGAAAATTATGTGAGTCTGCATATGCAGAGCTATCACAGGAAAAAAGAGAGGAAAAGAGAGCCAGGCAGAGTCATTCCATTGCATCCAGACAGAGGGCAGGAGCTGAAGGCAGGTGTGACCCATTACAGAGCCAGAATGTTACACTAGGATGCTGAGGTACCTGCTCCCTTTTCCTCTGCTGCTCCTGTGGTCCACTTCAGCTTCTGTTGGGTTACTCTTGATCAAGTTCATCAGAGGCAGGTAAAACCCAGTAGATTCTTGGATTGGGTCTTTTTCTGATTGTAGAAGGTAAAATACTTTCTATTGAGTGCCTCAGACTATTTCCAAGAATTTCTCTATTTTTTTTTTTTGTGTTTGTGGAGAAAAAGAGATAGCAGTGAATCACACAGATCTGCCCTTTTTTTTTTTTTAAAGTAATGTCTTGGCCTTTCATGTCAGCAGAAATCATATGAAATTACTACAATGATGTAAGAACATATTCAAAGTAAACACAAACCAGAACAGAGCTGAAGATATCAGACATATTCAGTTGCAGAACCTTTTTCAGATAATTAAGAAAGATAAATTAACACATTTTTTTGTCTGTTTCACTGGGAGTTGTTTAAATCTGAAGATGGAGCAACCACAATTTAAAATCATATACAACCTTCTCATGCTGAAAGTGATGTTGCTTTGATCTTGATGTAAACTGAAGCAGTTTAAAGGATGTTTATGTGAACTTTTCAACACTTGCTGAAAATTAAGATCACATAGCTGCAATCTTCCACTTTATGCTCCCTTTAAACACCTTTTCTGTCTGGGGTTAAAACCTGTACCCTGTCGTTTCTGGCCCTGTTGATATTCCCTTGAGAGTCAAGAGAGGAAAACTTGCCTGGCCAGCAGCAGCCAAAATCTGGCATCTTGTAGTAGACTTTATGTAAAGTAAACGGGAAGATAATCTCATTCAAACACAAACAGGTGATGATCTTCTATAAATGTTTTAGTTGAAAAATTAATTTTTGAAAGCTGTTTGCACTTATGCTCAGTCATAAACCAGAAAATGCCTTCTCTGTGATTTTCTTCTAACACTGAAGTCTCTCTAACACAGTTGATCTAAAAAAATGACATTGTTAAAAAACACAGGCTATAACAAACCCGTGAAAGGGTGCAGCCCCCAGTCACGGGGCTGAGGTTCAGTTTGTGTATGTTTATTCCTTAAGCTAGTGGTAAATTTATGCTTTCTGATATATAACCAGGAAAATAGGAATGGAACATATATGCAGATATGCCTGTAAATCCTAGTAACAACCTTTGCATGGATTTTATTTGCTTTAATTTCCTTTTCATTTTTGAACAGTAATATAACTTACACTGGCATTTCATTTCATTTTAGAGGATTCTTTACAGTCTTTCACTGAAATCATTATTGTCATTGTACACTTACATTGAAAAAGGAATTGTCAGCAAGTGTGGAATTAATTTCCTCCCTATAAATCTAGACTCATGATGACATTAAAAGAAGAGTAACTTATGACAAGTAAGATTTGAGATTTTTTTTCATTGCAATCTTTCAATATAATATCAGAAGCTACTAGGACTAGACTGAAATTTTCCAGTATTAATTTCATAGATGTATTGTCTCTAATCATTAATTAACTGGTTTTTAATTCTTGGTTTATTTTAATTATTTTGTTCTAGATTTAAAAATCCAACAAAACCAAACCCAAACAAACAAACACTATCAAAAAATCCTACCTATATTTTAGTCAGGCTGTAAGTTTTACTGTTCCTTAGGATTTTAAGATGCAATTTGTTTCACTAAAATTCCTGAAAGGTGTAATATTCAATCTTTAGAGAAAAGTGAGAGGTTTCAGAGGATGGTACATAATGACCTGAGCTAACTGTTTGCAGAGTGTGATTCATTCACTCTCTTTGGCTTAGGCGTAGAGAGTTTCTGCTAGACAAGCAGGTCTCAATTCAGGATGCTGGTGTATCTCACAAATAGCCTTATATGTTTAAAATATTTAAGGACAGAAAAGGAAATGTGTTTCAATGTGTTCTCAATAGCCAATAGACTCTCTAGACTGCTGGGAAAACCAAGATATTGTCAGTGAGCACAACCTGAAGTTTATTGCATGCTGTAGGTGACAGTGGTTAGCCAAGACACAAACTTGATCTTGTGTGACTAGTGGAACGTGTGATGCTAAAGAAATTTAAGGCAAATTTTCTTTGTTCTGCTTTCTTTTTGTCATATATAGCTGGTATATCAACATAACTTCTTGTGCTCATCCTTCTTACATGTATGTTGGTTTTTGCATATAGGAAAAGTTCGTTAATTTATATAACAAAGCCCTAGATTCTTTAAAGTCAATCCTTTTAAATTAATTTTTTTCCAGAGAGCTTGGTCAAGATAAATCACAGTACATAGCATATATGAGGCCATATATAGATAAAATTGAGTCCATTACCAAGTCAGGTCTCATACTGCCTGTAAGAAAACATTTTATGTAGGTCCTGCTCTCCAAAGAGTTTTACACGAGGGCACATTCAGAATTTCTGCCCCTATTTATAAACAACATGAATCATACAAGATGACTCATGAGAATAACTGCACGGAGGAGTGTGGGGACTGTACTGGGTAAGGTTAGGCTGCTGGTCCTTTCTCAAGAAAAAAAATGTAACTTGTAGATTATTTTTGTGCTTCCCTGGCGATGTGAAGCTGTGTGCTGTGCCAGTGTAGAGTCTCCTGGATGAGAGGAATCAGGTATTCAGGCTAGGCAGGCATTTTCCTTCCCAAACATATCAGGAAATTATTATGAACTGGCAAGCTTGACCATGTTGGTGCTTCTCCATAGGCTATATTGAAGGTTTGTTCCAGGACCAAGTCACAGGTGACCTCAAGTCAGAGGATGTTTGAACCACTTTTGCATTTATAGTGGAGTAGAGGAATCCTGAAAAGTTTGTGCAGGTGTCTTCTGTAAACAAAAGTAGGCACAAAATGGAGTTTAACCTTTCAAATGATTGAATTTAAATTGGTTTTCAGTGTCAACAGTTTTTAAAACATGTCACCCTTTTAAAATTTGTTATGCAGATTTTCATAGACTATAGTTTACCTTCTAAAAGAGTAGTAGAGTGGAATAATAAATGGCACCTGATTTCTGCTTTTCCATGAGTTTTTTTTACTATATTAAATATGCTGTTCCTCTTATCTAAATATCCACTTTAAGCCAAAGCCATTGTGTCTCTTTATAATTAGTGGATAGAAATAGACAGCTTCAGGGCATGATTCATTTGACCTCTCTGTGACACCTACATTAAAGTAGATGAATGATGACCAGGAAACACCCAGCATCTCTGTTTATAGAGGGACACTAGATGTCTAGTTCAGATTTGAATATATATATAGTCAGGTGAGACTTCACCAAGGTTTAAGGAATGGACTTTTAAAAAAGTACAGTGAATTTATACAGTCTACCTTCTCTTTCATGTATGTGCCTTAGTATCTGTTGTCCAGGTACCTCTGGGGAAATAATATCTTCAAATATTCTGCTACACAAACGTGTCAGAACACAATGTAATGTGGATGGCAAGAGCATGTAATCCTGAAGTCTCAGTTTATAATACTTATTTCATAATACAAAAATTGCAAACCATTCATATCAAAACTAATAAACTTTTAAATATATTCTGTTTTTTGTCTTAGATCTTGCAATAGGTTTTTGGTGCTTCCTGCCCTTGCATTTAAGTGTCAGACCTGTGAAGGAGAAATAGGAGTCTACAGTGGCAGACATGTGACAGAGAGACCTAATTTAAAAGAAAGATGACTAAAATTTTCCTTTGTTCCAGTTAGTAGTACATTTGAAGCTATGGTGGTGTCTGTCTTCTTAAAAACAAGTCAACTTTTTCTCATGTACTCTTTAAAAAATTCAGTCAGTCTATTAGCATCTAGACAAAATTTCTGGAGAAAGAAGAGTTAGAAACCCAAATGTCCCCAATATCCTGGGATATTGCTGATTGTGGTCAGCTCAGGCACTCTCTGACGCAGTGAATGTTATTTTTCATGTGGAGTAGAAAGGACTGAGAGACAGAAATTGAATACATAATTCAATAATCCAGTTATTTACAGATTTAACCTATTTGGGATCAAATCCTACATGCTGGATAAGTGTCCAGTCTTCTTAATTTCTGACTACTGATAAAAAAGAAGAAAGGCAACAAGAACAAAGATGCATGCAAATCTCCTTTTTTACTAGGAAGAGGGGGTAGGTAATTTTCAGCAAAATCTGTATTTCCAGACTACAGCAATTCTGATGAAATTGGTTCTCTGTTCTCAGGGTACTCACTTCCATGGGGCTGTGAGTTTAAATCCTAAATCTTGTTGCAAGCTTGCTGAAGTTATAATTGACAAACACTGCTGTGACTCTTCTGCATATGCCTCATGTTGCCACTCAAGTTTATGCTCCTGCAGTGTAATAAACTTGAATCACTCTACCTAGAGACCACTTTCAAAGCACGCTTAATAAATGCAGCCCCTCCATAAACATTGCTTCTAAATTGTAACTGGCAAGGTAGAATGTGTAATAAATGCATGCTTAGTTGATGGAAAAACTCTAATTTCATTCAGTCGTAGAAAGAAATCCAGAACAAATAAATGCCAGTTTGAGAGTAGGGAAGTCCTTTTTGTCTGCTACAGCTCTTTATCCATAATAGAAAGTCTGCTCATTTAAAAATACAACGCCATGTCAGACTCAGTTTACTGATATTTCTGCTTATATCACTCGTTTTAGTTCACATTATTTGTTGCATTCCTACATATGTCTAGAGTGTGTCCAAGGAAGGGCAATAAAGCCAGGGAAGGGTCTGGAGCACTGGTGAAAGACCTGGAGTAAAGGAGCTGAGGCTGTTTAACCTGGACAAAAGGAGGCTTGGGAGGGACCTTATCAGTCTCTACAACCTGAAATTTTCCAATATTAATTTGAAAGGAGGCTGTAGCCAGGTGGGAGCTGGCTTCTTCTCCCAGAACAAGTGACAGAGCAACCAGAAAGGGAGTCAAGCTGCAACAAGGGAGTTCTAAATTGGACATTAAGAAAATGTCTTTACCAAAAGGATTGGCAAGCATTTGAATGGGCTGACAGAGAAGTGGTGGAGTTACTATCCCTGGAAATATTTAAAAGACATGTAGAATTGGGACTCAGGAACTTGGTTTTGTGGTGCACTTGACAGTAATGGGTTAATGACTGAACTCAATTTTAGAGGTCTTTTCCAACCTAAACAGTTCTATGGTTCTAAATTTTTATTAGCTGACTTGGAAAATATTCTTAAATAATTGGTAAGTAGTTGTTGCAAGTGACATAATGACTGCTTAATTAATACTTATTTCTGTCTATGTGCTTGAAGAAAAATAAGTACACATTTTCAGTTTAAGCCAACTCCATTTATTCTACATACTGTGTTTTTAATCTTGAGGTTGAACACAATTTCTCAGCTTAATGCAAGCTATAAACTTCAGTCAGTTTTTCCCAGTCTTGATGAATCTCTTCAAGATGACAATCCTCTTACAAGTCAGAGGAGGAGGTTAGGATTGGCATGAAAAGCTGCCGCATGTTCTGTGTCTTTATCACAGACCTGTTGAGATATGTTAGTGGATTATACAGTTGGCTGTCAGGAGGGTACACCTGCCTTTTGCTCTCTGAAATTGTTTTTATTGCACATTATAACTGGCTGCATGAATAGGTCACAAACAATTCCCAAGCTCAAAATTAATACACGAAAACGAATTCCCATCTTCAATCTTTCATCTCAGTTGCAGGCTGCACCTTTACATCCTTTCTCAGTGATCTCCTGACTGGGAATGTGGGAATAGAAATGGCTTGTACTGAGCTAGAGAAATTAGTCAGAAAAACGAATGAGAACAATTGCAAGTGAGGAGAAACTGGAGATACTAGAAATCAGAAAGAAGTAAAATAAACATGAAGGGGAAAGAAGTACCAGTCTATCCCATGTGACAAAAACCCAGAACTATCCCTGTCCCAAATATAATAATACAGTGGGATTTTTGGGGAAGACTGAAACCCATTTTTATATAATTCAGTCTGGGCACTGATAATCATGCTATAATTATTTCTGTGTTTTGATTAGTTTTGAATTTCATGTTTATTCAGTTTTACTTAACTTCTGGTGAAAGATCAGAGGCTAAAATTGCAAAATAATGTTTAATAATCAGACTCGTGGAATGAGTTTTTGACACCAGTTTCCTCCAGCAGTCCCTGTATGCTGGAGAAGGATCAGCTAAGACAGCAGTTTAATGCAGAGGCAGGCCACATAACAAAATCCATCAAAAGTTCTCTGTTTTTCTTTTTTTCTTTTTTTTAAGTAGTAATGAAAGTATGTTTTTTCTCTCGGAAGTCTCTTCATAATTCTCTTGTTAGTGATTTGCAGATAGCTGCAATACTGCAGAGCTTTGACACGAGTGAATCTTGAATTAACTTCTGATCCGGTGTCAGGGAAAACATTGATTTTGTTGCAGTTGTTATAGACAAAAAAAATGGGAATTTTTAAAGGATTGAATCAAGGGAGTAGGTACTCAGTATGCAATTGCAGAGGATATCTCAGAAGACACAAAATATCCATTCTAATATTTACATAATGCTCTGTGCATTAATGATCGTAAAAATCATATTATAAATTAAATTGCAAAGTTTGCAGAACACTTTAAATCTCTTTGGAATGTCTTTTCCATGAAAAATCATTTGAATGGTCCATTAATGCACTTTTAGAGAAATTCATTGACATTGCTCTGCTTTTATAGTTTATAAATATTCTAAGTGTATTAATTTATCAAGCAATTACTTGATTTGATCCTGTTGTAATTTCTCTCAAACAGGTAAAGATGAAAAACCTACTAATACAAGTTTCAAGCTTCTTACATGTTTTCAGATTGACAGCTGAATGCTGTTTGACACCCTTGTTTTGCAGGGAGAAAGAATTTTAAAAATGAAACAACAACAAACTAAAAATAGCCTGAGAATAAATAATGTAACATCTGTTGTAAAGTGGGATGAAACAATTTATAAAAGAGAGAACGTGGAAGTTTAGAAACAAATTCTATTTATTGACACTAAAACAGTAACCTCAAATGATTATTGCCTAGTTGCTGTTTCATTGGTTCTCTTCTATAACAATATTGCAATTCAATAAAATTGGTTAATTGCTAGATTGTGATCCTAAAATCATTGTCTCTCCTTCAATATGCAGAGAAAATATTGTACAGAATGCAAATGAATATTATTGAAATCAGAATCTAATTTGCCAGCTGCCAGAGTAAAAGTGCTGGATTCAAATGAAATGTTTTTCAAAAGTACAAAAACTTAATCCAAGTTTCCAGATTTCCGCCTCTTCTAGAATAAGATAAATTTATTACTGTTAAATGAGTTGCCCTGGAGATGTACCAGAGTAAGTGAGAGTGGAGAATGAGATTTTAAATATATATATCTCTAAAAATAAAGATTTGAGAGTGGAAAAAATATACTGATTAAAATGGCATTAATCCCTTCTCATTATGAACTGTTTCTTTAGGAAATCAAGGAGAGGAAATGAGGAAATGATGGTGCCTATCAGGAAAGGGGTTTTGTTTGGTTCTCCTCTCCCACCTTGCTTCTTACCTCTACATTAAGTAGTAAAGTACATCCGAGTAGTTCACAGAACTATGGCATCATGGGATCATAGTGAAATCATAGGATCAACTTGGGTTGGATGGGACCTTAAAGTTAATTTAGTTTTAATCCCCTTGCCATGGGCAGGGTCACCTTTCATTAGACCAGGTTCTCAGAGTCCCATCTAACCTGGCCTTGAAGCACACCAAGGAGCAATGGAATCCACAACTTCTTTTGGCAACCAGCAGTATCTCACCATCCCTAGAATAAAGAATTTCTTTCTAATATCTAACAGAAATCTACATTCTTTCATTTTGGAGCCAGTCTTGCTAGTCCTGTCACTACATCCCTTGTAAAAAGTCTCTCTCTATCTTTCTGTGGGCTCCTTACAGGTACTGGAAGGTCACAATTATGTCACCTTGGATCCTTCTTTTATTTTCAGGTTAAACAATCCAAATTCTTTCAACCTTTACTTCTAGGAGAAGTGTTTCATCCCTCTAATCATCTTTGTAGCCTTCCTCAACAGGTTGATGTCCTTCCTGTGCTGGGGTCCCCTCAGCTGGGTGCAGTGCTGCAGGTGGGGTGTCACCAGAGCTGAGGGGCAGAATCACCTGCCTAGCCCGGCTGGCCCAGGACACTGTTGTCTTTCTGGGATGTAAGTGCACCTTGCCGGGTCATTCCTCTCTTCTAGAAACACCCCAAGTCCTTCTGGACAGAGCTGCTCTCAATCTGTTCATGCCCCAGCCTGTGTTGGCACCAAGCATCATCCTGATCCAGGTGCAGTGCCTTGCTCTTGGTCCTGTCAAACCTCATGTGATTGCCAAGGGCCCACTCCTTGAGCCAGTCCAGTTCCCTCTGGATGGTATCCCACTCTTCAGGTATGCCAACTGTACAGCTTGGTGTCATCAGCAAATTTGCTTTAATCTTTTATTGATAACATGATTTTGGTCTGCAGACTCATGACTCCAAAGAAACATCATGGAAAACCAAAGAGTTTGCACTTGAAAAAGCTTTTATCAGGATCCATTCAGCTGAATATTTTCAGACAGATTCAGAATCTATGAAATGGAGAATACCTGTGGGAAACAAAAGTATAGAATTTAACTTTGTGTTGCTAATATTCCACTTACAAGAATAACTTTTTTTAATGTATATTTTGACAGAAAAACAAGATGATATGATACAGTTTTTCCATTCATTTGGAATCAAAGTAAAGAAGAAAAAGAAATTAGGGAGAAACCGTATTAATGGAAAATAAAGGGGATTTCAGTGCTCTCACAGCTCCTGTAGGAATCTTATGAAGGGTTGTAACTACAATTTACATACCCAGTCAATAGCCAACTTGAGAGTTTCTATTCTAGCTACTACCTTTTAGTTATGGATACGGTGTCTTTAAAATATGATCAATGGTATTTAATTTTGAACAGATTAGCAACCCAAAGAAGGAATTAGGTTCAAAACTTCTTAATTAAAAACCCAAAACCAAACCAACCAAACAAATAACAAAATACAGCAAAACCAAACAACAACAACAAAAACCAGCATGGGTTGGTGGGTTGGTTTATTTTCTTTTTTTTTTTTTTTTTTTTTGGTGCTAAAAAGTCACTGGTTAAAAAGTCCAGTGACTGGAACAGGAGAGTCACATATGGTTTGGGCTCTTCTGCCCAGTAAAACTGCAAAAGTATGTACACTGGATAATTATATTGTGCAAAACATGGTACAGCAGTGACCTAAAGCTAATGCCTTTGGATGAGCAAAACCAGTGTATATTCACAATTGCAGACAAAAGTAAGCATACTCTTTATCAATGACTTTACTGAATCTGAATTGAGCTAAATCTATATAAAGAAAAGGACGTTATTTAGAGATTTTCAATCTCACCATTTTCATTTTGTAATACTGTTACATCATCTTAAAATTCTAAGTATTAAAGCTAATATAACAATGCAAACACTTCTCTTTGCCTTGATTCTAAGAAAACAAGATGTGTGCTGTATTATTCTCTGCCAGTTCTCTTTCCCCAGGAAATAAACTTGGGAACTTGCTGGATGCATTAAAAAATATTAAGTTTGTGCAATTGGCCTGCGGAAGAAACAATCAGAAGCCATCAAATGTATTTTGAGCCTTTTGTTTGGCTCTCAGCACCTGAGAAGTTCTACTTGGCTTACTCACCTTGAGATAGGGACCTCAGGAAGAAAGGGAGGAACTGGGGGAAACGTGAGGGGAGAATGCAAGGAAAACTGTAGTAGAGAAAGAGGATTTAAGTAGAGTGGAGTAAGGAAAGGAATTATGAAGATGCTCTTTTCATAATGGACTGCAGTTACTATGAGCTGCATATCCATATACCTGGTGATCCTAGGGTCTTTTCCAATCTAAACAATTCTACAATTCTATTATTATACATCCCATTAGATAAACCCAAATTTTTGTTTCACAGTTAATAATTAAGGAACTGCTATAACTCACTTGCTATAACTCTATTGTGAAAGGCCTCCTTAGGATTTTATTTTCCTTGCAAATATTCCTGAAATTTGAAATCAACTCCAGGAAACACAAGTGCAAAGCAGAAAGCTTGCATGTGCCTCATTTTCCTTTCAAAACAAAGCTGGCTGGGACACTGTTTGGGTGAAAGCATCACTAATGGTGCCAGTCAACCATCAGCAATTCTGTGTTCTGAGATGGGGTGTTGAACACAGTGGAACATCAATGGGGCACATCTGTCTCACAGCTGAGAAACAGGCTTCTTGTAAACTATCATGTTGCTGAAAAGTTTTATAGATTGCATATTAATGTTGTTATGAATGTGGTCTCTGTTTACTTGTGACTTTGCAGAGAAAAAATCCTTTTGGAAATGAAACACCTCAGTTACAAAAATAGGTTGTCATGATCAATACAGATCTTGCTTACATGTCCATAAATGTTTGGCTAGATATGGATTTTAATTTTGCTCTAAGTTTTTTTAGAAACAACTCATACTGAGTTTGGAAGTGAAATAAAATAAATGGGGCATTTGTCTCTTCCAGTTTGGTTTGGGTTACAAAAAGTGAAAACTTATTCATTTCAACAGCTGAATAGGACTGGGTCAATTAACATCAGCTCCTACTTATTCAGCTTAATTAAGAGCAGTACCTGAAAGTGTCTGGCACATCAGCAAGAAATTGAGAAACTAATAATCAGAAATTAAATATTAAAATAATTGCATACAAATGTATTGAAAATTTTGAATGTCACTGGATTTAATTGAAAATGTGGTAACAGTACAGGAATATACTTGTAAAGTGAAATCCTAAACGTTGCCTCTCATTAGAAAGGAAGATGTGAAATGTAAGTTTTAGAGTATCCATCACTTCTTGTGGAAGCTGAAATACGTACAAAAGATTGTTAGGTTACTCACTTTTCTACTGTGGGCATATAGCTGGTAGAATAATCTGGTTTAGTTGTATCTCTTGAGGGCTGGGATAAGATCAAGGGACTCAAACTCTGAATAAGGCTATACATTCTTCTCTAGGAAAGCCAAAATGGAAGAGAAAGCTGTTCAGGAGGAAGATTAGTAGTTAAATGCTGCAAAGGAGAAGGTCCATGTGGCTAACCTTTGTGTTATAACCTTATAGACTGTAGACTGAAGATCAAGAACGTGTGATTCTCAGGTTCTTGTTTAATTCAAGTTTGAGCCAAATGCTATTTCTGTTCCCTCTCATTATTTCCTATCTCCTAAATCCAGTCAGAGACGGATACCATAATAATCAATGTAAAACTCCTTTCCTAGGGATTCAGACCACCCAAATAAATAGTGATAGTTCTGGGACTTGCAGTGGCACTGGAGGCCAGAACAGGTGGGTAAATAGATGAGAAACAAATTTGACCATTGCTCAAAGCAGAGGGGCTGGGTGACCTCTACAACTAAAAGAAACTGCTGAGTGCCTCTGAAGAATGAAATTCAGTGTCTGTGGCATAAAATTTGGTCCTCTAAATGTCATTCATACACTACCAATTTACTCATTCATTAAAATGTGAGGATAAAAAGCCAAATTGAATATCCTTTACTGAAATATCACCAATGTATTACTTTCCAGAGCTCCAAGTGTATTTACTTTTCTTGCATGCTGCAAAAATGTTGGTTAATGCATTATTGAGGCCATATACTGAGAAGAACAAATGCTTTGGGAAATAGTTTTCTTTATTTCTGTTCTTAATTGATTTTTTTTTCCCTGTGTGCTGTTTTATATTTTCATTACCATGGTTCATGAAATGGTAAAAAAAAGCTTATCCTTATTACCTTTGGTTTCTTTTTTTTTAATAAAGCCATTTTTCATAATGAAATTTCATTTACTTGAAACTTTGATTAAATTTTTATTTCATTTTAGTCTTAGTATAAAATACATGCTCATATTTGAATATTGTTTGAAGTCATGCCCTTGCAATGTAGAGATTATATGGACAAGGTATTTTAAAATCAATTTTAGAGTTAATTAAAAGCTAGTTAGTAGTATTTCCAGAGAAATACCTAATACACTTCCTGATTCTGAAGAACCCTTTGTAATATAGTCAATTAGTTGGTGGGCTAGAAACATGGGGAAACACTGGGACAAGCCCAAAACATAATCCTATGACAGTATTCCAATTAATTTTGAAGGATTTTGATCAATTACATGTTTTTATATAGTAAAAAATGAACATCAAGATATTATTGTAAAAAAATGCCTCTTATGACAGCTTTGATAATAAAATTATCGTAATAATATCTAAAACTCAATGGTTTATGCAATTTTCTCTTTGGAATATCTTTAATGAAGTGAGGTGAGGAAGTGAAGTCAAGAGGTTAACAATCTTACCTGTGTAGATGTCTGTACTCCACAGTGTCCTCTAGAAGAGGCAAGCCAATTATGTCAATAACAGCTTTCCTGACTTCACCCCCATTTTTAATCCATTTTCCCCCCTCTATTTCTAATTTTCCCTCTCTCTGTTCCCTTCTTTAGTGTCTCTTAATTTAAATTTGGTTCATGATTAAAGCAGTTTAGAGGACTTTTTTATATTTTTTGAGTGTATGTGCTCATAAAACACCCTAGAACATAAGCATCTAACACTGACAAAGGATAGAAAGTGCAATGGGAAAAGGAACACTCTCTCCAGTAGCCACCTTGGAAAGCAGTGACAGGATCCATTGAAGAGCTCTGGGCAGTTCTCTAGTGCAGTGGCTGGAGTGAGGTAGATGCTTTTTCACTTGTTTTTTCTCTATTGCTATTCATGTTTATCAGAACCTCTTTTAACCCTTCCTCTCTTCACCACTGGTTATCATCAAACTATGGCATTAGTGTCAATTAATGAATTTGCCAGTAGTGATGTGTATTTATTACTTGTTAAGTTTGTGTATACACCTTTTGCAGGTTAACATTTATTGATACATAAATCAGTATTAATTACTTTCATGTGCACAGTGTTTCGGTTCATTCTAATAAACTGATACCTTATGAAGTGAGATAAGGAGGCAGTGGGAATGGAGGGGACATTCTTAAACCAGTGTTAGATGCTTACTCTGAGAGGCCATCACTATTCAGCCTTGCAGGTGCAAGGCCGGGAGAGGTGTGATATAAGAATTTGAGTATGTGGAGATTAAAGGAAAAATAATACTACAGCGACTGAAAACTGCCCCAATAATGCAGGAAGAGGTTACAAAGCCTTAGTGTTGCCAAGGCTACAGCTACAGTACCTAAGACACCACACAACATTTGCTATTATTTCTGATGCAAATCCACTGTATCATATTTTCTATGCTTGTATGAAGTAATTTGACTTTAATGGTCATGCTTCATACCTTTCATTTATTATTTTTGACCAAGAGTTGTAGATTTCGTGATGTTTTGCCCAGAGTTCTCATTATTGCTATTGTAACTCAAGCAAGTTTATTTATGTTGTTCTGCACAATCTGTGTAATTACCCTATAAACTTATTTTTACACATATGGAGTGGTCTGAAATGGAATAATTTTCCTACATCACAACACAACCCACAAGTTCAGACTCCTACTTTGTGCACCTTATTCAATTAGTTAGAAAAAAAAACCACCAAAACCAGCAACAAAAAAGTAACTTTTTTCCCTTTTCTCAGAATAATTTCAAATTAAGAAATTAGTTCTGCAATATCTCACCTACAGATGTTCTTTGACCTTTATTTGCAAGAAAGAAAGACGTGGGCACGCTCAGGTGCACTTACTCAACATTTAGAGCCTGACTGTGTATACGTAGTACAGAAGGGTTCTGATTTCTATCCTGGCTTGATGCTGTTACCCACTTCCTATGCTTTAAGATGATGCTAAACCTGAAGGATTTTAGTCACCACACCCTCCACATATGATAAATATAAGTCTTTATTCTGAGTCACCCCTTGAACATGTCACTTCCTACCTTTCCAGTGGAGTTGAACTTCCTGACCCCAATACTGAGGCTGAGTAGGTTAAAGGGAAGGTTTCACACTGCTTTGGTGGTCTGACCACCTGTTTTGCAAATGGCATTTTTGCTGGTGTATATGATATTGTTAGCTAAATTCTCCAACTGAATTTTAGTCTCTGAATTCTTCTTTTTTTTAAGTTTCAAAACAGTATTTAGAGCAGCAATGAATTTCCACATTTAAAGCATCAGATTGCATAGGAAATATGGCAGTACAATCATGTTGTAATTTATAGCTTCCTTCTACTTTTGGTGTTTTCGGTAAGTGCATTTATGGAACATTATTTCTGTATTTTTAGTATTTTTCTCTGTTTGCTCAGTTCCATTTTTACTTGATGAGATAAAGATATAAATATCTGTCTTTCTACAAATTACTTCTAAACTCTTAGGATGAAAAAGATGATGCTCTCTAGCATGAAATCTTTGCAACCAGATACAAGGACCTGCTGCCATTTGTAAAGTTACTTTTCATCACTTTCTTCAGATTGGGATCCAGAAAAACTAAGCAGGACTTCAAACTACCTCCCATAACACACTGGAATTAGACTGCAGCATTCTTATACCTTTTTCTTGTGGAACAAAAAGGTTGTTTTGCTTTTGTCTAGCAGGGATAGTTCCAGCAACTAGGGTTTTTTTACTTTAAAATATTTTGGACCAGTTATAAGAATTTCATTAAAAACCTTAGTGGAATTTGTATGTTTTGACTGATAGAATTCTCTGAAGCATTACCTGGTTCCCTAACGATTCCTTACTGCAGTACAGTTAACAGATAACATTTTCCTAGGTTTTTGGAGGTTTGAGGCTTGTATTAATTATTGAGCACTGGCCTATTGTTCTCCTGAGAGTCTCTTTCTGAAGTAAGGTTTGGGGTTTTTTATGTTTAGGTAGCACTTTGGGGAAAAGAGGCCGGAAGGGGTATTGGTTTTGTTCCATGGCAGAATAAAACTTTTGCTTTAGAAATGCCAGAGGTAGTTCTGTGATACTTAGTCTCTTTATTTCCTGTAAAAGAAGAACTAGAAATAGAACAAAGAAAGCAGACACACAAAGATCTAGATTTGGGTAACTATCTTCAGTCCTACCATTATTTTGGTGTATTTCTTCTCTTATCTGCACTGTTTAAGTCCTTAAGGGTTCAATTCAGTGAATTCTTTATAGCAATCTCTTTCTGTGCCTGATTTCTTTCATTGAGACAATACTTAGGACAAAGTATTTTCCTCTTCTAAGGCAATCAAAACACTGGCGATTTCACTGTGTATTTGTATATATGTACTCCTTTATTGGAAAGAAATTCCAGATGTTTTCTGATCTTATCTTCAGATCTTATTCATTTCTCCAGTGAATATCTGGATTTTTCTCCAGACAACCATTTTATGGCAGTGTTCGCTTCAAGAATTTCTGGTTCCCCAATCAGTGTCTTCCATAATTATTTGTATAACCTGCATAAATCAGGAGGTACAAGCTCAAATACTCCTGCTGTAAGCTATGCCAGTCCTCCAGGAAGTCCATAGAAACTTTATTATAAGAAATAATCCATGTCCACTTCACACATCTGCTTTTCCATTACAGTTATTCTACTTGTTTATTCTACAAAAAGACTCACCCTTCCTCATATTTTTAGCATTTTTCCTCTGGATTTTTATGAGATCATTCTTAGTTGAGAAATCCACTATAAGATGATTTGTTTTCCTGTGAATATGATAATTGAATTACATTCTCATCTGTAATGTCCCTCTCATCCTTTTCCACCCTCAAAAAATTTTTCTTTTACTGATCTTGCCTAAGACAATATCAGTGATCCTTACAGTGAAATTCTTAGGATATTTTTATTCAGAAAGGGTGACTTTGGGGTATACTGTGTAATTCTTTATTATGGCAAATATTGCAGTATACATTTCCCCTCTGGAAATGACATTTCCTGGTCACTGTTCATTATTTTATGAACTATTTTTAATATGATTTGTGTCAATTTTTCAAAGAGCATTCTCGGAATAGACTTTCTTTTCCACTGCATTGTTTCAGATTAGTGTTGCTTCTCTGAGAAAACTGCATGCAGAAATTCTTGCTGCTTACAGACAACTCATTTCACTGGAATAGGCACAAGGGAGTCTGCTTTTTCTCCCCATTAAAATAAACTCAAGATTATGCTTTAATTTCAGGGATTGAGAGATGAGCATGTAAGCTACAAAGGTTCAAAACTGTTACTCTTGAAGTTCTGACACCTTAATATTGAAGTACAATAAATACAGGGGAAAATCAATACAGTAAAACTTAACACTAGTTGTCATGAAATTGTCATGGAAGTCATAGGGGATTGTAAAAGTGATGGTGAAAAGCCCAGAAATTATGTATATGGGCTAGCACACATGAATATCATCTTTGAGCCTCTTTGAGTAACAATTTCAGGGTAGTGTAGCACTTGCATAAAACAGAAAATGCTTCTTATTCAGAGAATCTAATAGCAACATGTGCCATCTGAACAGATAGTGGTTTTGACATTGTCATTTGGGTATCTCACCTGTGAAAATGAAAATCATATGCAAAATTGAGGAGGTGCTACATCACCCTCTGTGGAGCCCAAGTGTTGCATTAGGCAGATGGTGCTGAGGAAGGGTGACCTCTGTCCCTTTTTCCTTCAATTTAAAACCCAGATGAGGGTCTGGTTTTGTTCTGAGGATTCATAATTTTGTTCAGGTGAGGAACCTTGGTATGAAGTGCCCCGTTGTCACCAGAGGAGAATTAGCATGCTTATGATTCATGCTTCACTGGAGTCTCTCCACAGGGCATAGTTTGGTCTATTTTTCCCATGGTCAGTTCCAGGGCTGCAAGCAGAATTTCTCCTCCTTTATTCCTGGGAATGGTGGCTGAAAGTTCCCTTTGCTCAGCTTGTGGACAGTAAAGATCTTCTAGCCTTGCATGGTAGAAGCAAGTGGAAGGACTTCAAAGATTATTCACTCTTTTTGCACTAATATCTTTTTATGTTTCTGTGTTGAAAAAGATGGGTTTATGTACTTACTGATAACATACTTTTATACAGGATATGTAGAATCCACAATTTCTTTTTAACATGGTCACTTTAAAGAGGAAACAATTTTCCATGAAATCTACTCATTTCAAAACTCCGGCAATTTTGCTCTGCATTCATATATGTGGTCCTTTACTGCAAAAAGTTCCAAATATTTTGGGTCTCCCAAATTATATCTACTTCATTTCAAGTGATAAGATGAAACTTTCCCAATGATAGGTAAACAGTCCTTGAACTCCACATAATCCCATTATACAGAAATTCAGTTTATTGTTTCCAGTATGGATGGTATCAAGATATTTTCTAAGCCCCTGAGCTACCACTCCATAATTAACACAGTCTCACAAGAAGAAAGGAGCGTTAGATTTCAAGGAGCCAGGAACATGATCTTTCAGAGCCATTTTATACTGGCTTCAAAATGTCTATCTTTTGTTCTTCCTCTCAGTTGTGCAAGAATAATGTCTGGTAAATATTCTTCCCTCTGTTCTTCCAGTAGCTCTCTTAGCAGAACCCATAACATATGGCTGCTCATATATTGCATTGTCAGCAGGACATACACTGAGTGCAAATATTCAAAGGGTTATCTGCTGCAGTAGCATTATAAATAGGTTCAGCAGGCACGTATGTAGTTAAGGCAAGTGTAGTATACTAAACCTACAAAATATTGTGAAATGGTGAAAATTTAGTGTGCCTGCAAACTGCACCAATTTTGAGTGGGTGACATAGCATTTAATACAGCTGTAAACAAAACAGATTTCAACTCCTTATTTCATTTCTATTTCAGACAAGTGATAAAGGAAGGTATGGACAGGATCACACTAATAAATACTGTTTGTGATGTGGCCCTTGTCTTTGAAAACATTTCTATTCAGGAAATATTGTCTGCAAACCTTTTTCTCAGTTGAACACCTGAAAGCCAGTCATGGTCCTGGGCTCTTAAATCATTGGGCTATATGATTTAAGCTTATGAGAACCCTGTGTGTTAGTTTGATTTATAGCAGTTCCATTTCTAAATTCCAGGTGAATTTTAAATCAATGGAACAGCTGGGAGAAAAAACCCAAACAGCAAATCAAATATAACTGGGTTACAAAAATGGTTCTTCTGCCTGGTAGATGAACTTAAAATTTCCATGTATTTTATTGGAAAAATTGCAAAACATGCTTTGCTTGGAAATGTGAACTTGTGCACCCTGAGGTGCAGTGGGTGCCCACAGAATACACTGAACAGCAGCTGAACTCCCTCATGAGGGATATAGGGTTCAGTTCTGTCAGGAAAACAAGCACCCAGCCAGTAACTTCTGGATGACACTGTCCATTGTCACAACATGCTGGTGACTCATGAGTTAGAGAGTCTCTTGATTGTTAATGTTTTCGTTTTTCTGATTTACTTTTTTTCCCAGTGCCATGTGCTGTTTTACTTGCAGCACTTCAATGCCTATAAAACTGGCATGTAAATATTTGACAGCTGCAATATAGCTTTTCTAGTTACATCTGCACTGTGCTCTGGCAGTCACTGCACAATCAATAACACAAATTAATTTCATCAAACAGGATGTAATCTTTATTTTTACCCAATTAAAAAAAATTGTCAATATCAACAAAGCTTAAGAGGGGGAAAAGAAATACTTTGTTATAACCTTGATTCAACTGACATATGTAAATTTGTAATTCCAGGTAAATATAAAAGCAAAAGCAAAGATATATTTTAGACTAATTAATATTTCCTTCTGAGGAAAAGATGTAGCTATTTACTTCTACTAGTGGAGCTTCATTTTGGAGAATTTAAAAGTCACCTCTGCTGAAAGTTTTTTTCTCCTTTACTATAGTCCACCCTTTACTATTGCACTGGTTGTTTATTTGAAAGGTGCTCTGTGGTGATAAATGAGCAGTCACAGCAGGGCTACTATTTCCACAAAGTCCTTCTCAGTGTTATATTTTAGAGTTCAGGTAGATTCAAATGATACTGAGATTGTAAAAGCAATAGGAACATGCACAAAGGTTTCTAATGGAGGAACAAATGATTTTTTTTTCCTCACTAAGATGCCAGAAGCCCATTTCACCATGAGGTTCACTACTTCTTTTGTTTTTCACTTTGTTTCTCTCTGAGAGAGCCTGGCTTATTGGTCTGCTTTCTTATAGGAATAGTTAATTTTCCTGGCCATGCAGAAAGCTGCAGTGATTATTCCAGTATTGACCTGATGCACTAATTGCAGTGAAAGCTGGGCTTGAGATCATTAAACACCGAGTCTCTTAAGTGGCTTATGATCTTGTGCTTAACAATAAGATTGGAAATGATTTAGCAACCAGGTGTCCAAATTTTGCTTCGATATCTCCATGCTGAACTGCATTGCAGATTAAGTCTGCTTGTAGCTATAAATATTGTATACAATAAAGCATTTGCACTGCCAGACTAAATATTATTGTAAATACGAAGTGAAAGGTTTATTTCTTAGCTGCTGAACTGAGAACTTTTCTACTTATTGTGAATTATTCCTGTCAGTTCAGGTCAAGCAGGAACTATTGAAGTTCACCCCTTCAGCTGAGTCCATAGGGCTGGGTACTTCAAATACTGATTCACAACTCTAAATTTGTAGCTGTTACCCAATTTTATGAATCCTCGTAATGACATGAGCAAGTCAATTAAATCAATTATAAAGGTTACAGTGATAGGTCTTTTGTTCATCAGTCCATACTTGTACTTTATAATGCAATACTTTTACCTTTCACTGTACTACTATAAAATTCATTGGAATATGAATTCATTTTTAAAGAAGGGTGGGAGGAAGTATCAGTATAATCAGGTTTTTTTCTGCCTTGCTTAGATCTAGACAAGTCTTCTCCTCACATTAGTGACCCAGTCAACAGTACTGAGATTTTTCAAGAGGAATTTTAACGTCTGCATTTTAAAATGTATGCAGTATAAAAATTATCTTGGTCTCAATCAGATTCAAAGGACACTAGCTGGCAAATTATTTTGAGCTCTAATTAAATTCACTTTCTTCTAAATGCGCTGACATAAAGCTAAATGTTTTCATACGCTACTTTAATCATTCAATTAATCAGTAATCTTAACTCTTAATGTGGTCATGTTCTCTGTCATGGTTATTTGCATGAACCTGGAATGAGATTTCCCTTGTTAAGTTTTTTGTGTACAAACTGTGGAATCAATTCTAAGTGTTGTAAATCCTTTTATCCAGAAGAATTTTGGACTGTTCTGCAATCTATAGAGTAATTATGTGAGTCACTTGCTTATTTAACGCAGCACCTTTGATTGCTAAAGATTTTTTTTCTTTTGTAGGAATTTTTCTTGGTCTTTAATTCTTAAATAATTTAACATTTAAAATTAGAATGATTGCTGGTTTTGCTTAGTTGCAAAGAAGTCAGGTCTTCTCTTCTTGAAAGCTTCTGTCCTTTGGTTGAAAAGAACTGTTAAAAGAACTGGGGAAGCACAATGATGAAATTTATAGCAGACATAGCCACAGTATTAAAGCAAAAATCCTTTTGTAATTCTTTGCTAGATATGACAGTAGGACTCATGAAGGGAGTACAGAATATAAGTAATACAGTGCCACCACAAACAGTCAGATAAATTGTGGGCATTAATTAGGAGGAAGAGTATTGCATAAAGTGTTTTTAATTATCTCAATTCTAGAATTCTATCATGAGATGTTTGCTGAATAAGATTCTCTGTATCAGACAGCATGAGATCTACATTTCTGTTGTTGCAGTTATGATTTTTGGGTATCATGTCATTGAAACGGCAACGTTGCCTAAGCCTGTGATTGAAGGTATAGTTGCTATGGTTTTGGTTTGTCTTATTTGATTGTCTCTGGCTTTATGCTGTGTTTCTGGCAGACATTTCTGAAAACCGCATGAGTCTTCCATTGATCAACGTCCTATCCTCTCCAGTAGGTTCTACTTCTGAAATGAAGGCAGGCATGCAAGCTCCTAATAGTCTTCCTTCAAACTTTCATGTGAAAAAAGTAACTTGATCTTCATGGAAAATGAGCTTAGAGTAAAAGAATCACAATTGAAAGAAATCTGCTTTTAAATTACACTGGCAAGCCAGGGACCTCTCTCATACTCATCCACCTCTACTGACTTGATGCTAAAGGAAAACCTTGTGAATGTTGGATATTCTGTGTTTAGGGTTCTGTTCCCATCTTAGCAAAAGCACTTTTAAATCATCCTTCTCACAACTCTCATAGGCCTGAACAAACATTCAGGTGTTTTTATCCAAAGCTAATACACAAATATCCAATTTGAATTTTTAAAATTTATTTTGCAGAGACTTACACCACTCAATTTCTGAGCTGAAACCTAGGGTCAAATGGTAAAAAATACTTCTGAGTCTGCCATTCTCTGGACTCTCTGGCAGTCACACTCCCAGCTCAGAGACTTTCACTGCTGGGACCGAAGCCCTTTCCCTGTGGGTGGCTCCAGTGACCCAACAGGTGCCCCCTTGACTCCCTGCACACCCCACACTCACACAGTCAGTCCAGCTTTCCCTACGTGATCCACCCCAGCTTTCCCAGAGCAGAGCCTCAGATGGCTCTTTCCATAAAGACATTTATTCATGGTGCAGCAACCCAGAAAGAGCCCCAGCTGGTGCCTTTGGGCAGGACCCTCAACAAAGAAACCCAAGGATTTTACACCCTCTCACTCTCTGCTCACACAAGTCTCTCTCCTGAGTCCTCTGCTTCTGCTGTGCCTCCTAGAGTCCATCCACCCAGCTGGAACCACCCATCTCTGTGCCCTTTGCTAAGCAAAGGGTTGGCAGATCATGGTCTCTCGTCTCAGGCTCCCACCCGGAGCTCAATCTGCATCTCAGTTAGCAGTTGGCAAACTGAGCTGCATCAGATTTATCCCTCAATAGTCCAAATCTGTTCTTTCTTACACAGATTTTCAGCAGCTCTACTCTGCTGTTCCAAAGGCTCAGGGTTGCATCTTTCTCAATAGATAAGTATTTTGTTTGGATGTATTGTCTTATCTAAAAATAAAATTAAAAAGAAACATCCAGCAGTAATCTAATATAGTCTCCTGACCAACCAACCTGCTCAATAAAATAACTTCATATTCCAGCCAATGCACTGAAAGCATAATATGGAATTCAACAACTTCTATATTATTATGGAAGTGTTACACACAAACATATACCAAAATATACAGACCAATTCACTGGTTGAATCACTTGTTGCAACTTTCCTACTGCAAGTTCAAAAGTAAGCAAATGTGTTGTCTTCCAGTCCATAAGTTTCTAATATATTATATTAAAGAAAATGTAATTCATCTTACTCTAGATTTTAAAATCCAGCTATTTATCATTGAAGATCATGAAATTAAATGCTGGATTTGTTATTTGGGTCACAACAGAGACTGAATTATAGAAATTTCACCCTCAGTACTTGTTTTTTGAAATATTTTATGGTGTTTAACATGCATGAGTAGCAGCAAGTGATATCAAAGATTTGAAGCTATAAAAATAAATTACATAAGAAAACAAACTTTTAACCAGAATATTTTAAGGTATTGGTTTTTTTGGGCTTTTTTAAAAATTTGCTTTATGTAAGAGGTAAATATCAATCACTTTATAAATAATAGTGAAGAATTGGATGATACATGTAATTACTGGACAAAATTTGTCTTGGTCTATTTTATAATGACAAGAAATTTTTCAACGAATTATTTATACATGTCCTTAGTTTGGGATTATACGTGCATCTCTCATTGTTTTATTTGAAATTTAAGCTCAAGAAGAACAGCAAATATAATTCTGATTGTATTTCCCTGATGCTTTGCTGTTGTACTCAAAAAGTTCAGTAAAATTAGGCTTAAAAGCCTTATCAAACACCTGCTGATATTAAGAGAAAGATTGGCTATTATTCTAACTGATGCTGGGTTGGCATTTATAAGTAAACTGCTTTATTCCATGGATGTTAAACTAACCACAATTATATCAGGTTTTATTTTGGTGAAAATGACAATAGAGTTTGGCCACCTGACATTTTTCATAAAATCATGGTGTGCTTGGTAAGCTCCAGTGTATTCCTGCTCATAATGACATTCATTCGCCACTGCGCATCCTCTCTACCTTTTCTGTCCTTTCAGTGTTCCATATTCTGATTCATACAATTCTCAACAATTAAAATTAAAAAGAAAAACAAAACCCCACAGCAACCTTTGCATCACATAACTGTATCTTAAACAACAAGAAACAAAGAAGTAAATAAATTTGCTAGCTACAAATATATTTGCTAGGAATGATCTGCTGGTCTTGCACTGTCACACTTTCATTATGCACTGCAAGCATATGATTTTAATTCTTTTGGCAGTGTGGGGATTTAGTTTTGTGTTGACAGGGGGAGCAGCATGTTAGTGCATGAATGGTAATGATACTTATTCCCCAGTTAGGCAAATAAAAATGACAGGCTAAGTCAAGCACTGCACTGAACCAGAATGCATTTTGAAAACACATTATTTGGTAAATGGGAAAAGACTGTTTTAACAATCATTCATTGAAAAAATGTAATTAAATTTATACAGAATGTGGGTAACTGAAGGAAAGACTTGAGAGAAAGTTGATCATTTAATTAACCTCCATTGTCTTTAAAATACTGAAAGCAGTATAAGACATAGTATTTTATCCCTCGGGTAATTAAAGAGAAACATAGCTGAAGTTGTTGGGACTTCGCTGATGTAGAGCTCTTGTGACAGTTCAGACTGAAAAATAGTCCTACTTTTCCTCTACTTTAGTGTATGAATTCTGTCCCTCCCTTTCGAAACATAAATAAAATATGCCTGTATGGGGATTAGGTATATCAACCTGAGTTTTCCATTAAAATAATTCTTTTCTTTCCTGTTAAATTTATGAATATTTATCAAGGGATTATGGGTTAGTTAATAGTATTTCCCCTTAATACATACACATGAATTCTGTTGCATATAAGTCTGAAAAATGAGGGGTATCTGTCTTGGGACTAGACTACTCCCAAGCTCCTGCTTGCAAGCTGTAAGGTAAACATTCCTTAACAAGCAATGGATAAAAAATAGTCTTTCCTCCTTCCATATGAAATGTAGACAGTTTCTGCCTGTGAATTTTTTTTTTTTTTCACTTCAAGATAAGGAAACACAGGGAAAAAACCTATATGGGAAGTTCATATGTTATCTGGAAAGGATCTCCCTGATAACTGAAAAAGACTGTAAAGGGCCAGAGTTGTTGACATAGGCTGAAGTTCTGAGGTACAGAGTTTTCAAAAACATTTCAGAGAGGGATGGGAATGAGCTATTAGGCTGCCAATAGGTTCAACCGTTAAATTTGCCAAAGATTGGAAAACAAATTAGGGACACCTCATCTGGCTGATCGATGTCCATGTCAATATGCTACTCTTGAATATATCATACACCATAGCTGCAACTTAAACACACAGAAGAATTATAAAGAGCATTAAATATAATAGAATGGTGAATCTTTGACATGCCTCTTTCATATGGGAGAAGTACAGTGGGGCTCCAAGAGACAGGTGACCGATTTTGGATGATTTTTTTTTCCTCAAAAACAAAACGAAAGAAAATATAAAACAAATCAGCAACAACAGCAACAATAAAAAAATCAACCCTTCTCCCCATAAAGCACAAATAATTCCCTGCAGTCTAGAATGTTCCTAATGCCACATAGCCTGGCATGTTGCTCAGCTGTGCTTTTAAGGATTCCCTTGAAAAATTATAAAGAATAAACTAGTTTGCTGATATAGGTCAACATTATCTTCTTGAGACCATGGAGATTCTGGAGGTTTTTTATGACACATTTGTGTCTGTTCAGGCTGCAGAGTAGTCTGAGTGGCAGCATAACACAACATTTGAAATTTCTCCAAAATTTTGATATTTGTCAACAGTCTTTGGTCAAGTGGTGGTTTTAGTGTGTTGATATCTATCTCAGAGGCAACTATCATAAAGTATTCCTTGAGGAGACAATAAGGCAAACTGTACAAAGCCATGAAGAACTATTATATGATCTGTGGACTAGATCAGTGGCTTAATTTCAGAATAATAGTCTGAAACCAGAAGTTAGATCTTTGCAGGCAGTTGGGACTTTCCTTTCAAATGTCTGTCCACTTGTGTCTTATTGTGACGCTAAAGAAAATACTATCTCAAATGCTGTAGAATTTAGGCTTTAATTCATGCTTTACTTTTGTGTTCTTCTGCAGATAGTAACTTCATCCTTGCAAATGCTCAGGTGGCTAAGGGATTCCCCATTGTTTACTGCTCTGATGGCTTCTGTGAGCTGGCTGGATTTGCACGGACTGAAGTCATGCAGAAGAGCTGCAGCTGTAAATTTTTACTTGGTGCTGAAACAAATGAGCAGATGATTCTTCAAATTGAGAAATCGTTGGAGGAAAAGATAGAATTTAAAGGAGAAATCATGTTCTATAAGAAGAATGGTAAGTCTTTCTCTCCTGTTCTGTTAGTCATAAAGAATGAAACAGCATAAATTAATATAATATATAATGTTCATTTCTAAGAAATAATTTGGTGTGTCTATCATCAAGCCTATAAGAATAGATTTGAATAATCACTCTAGGGTACACATTGAGACCATGTTTGTATTGGTGTTATTGATTTTATATAAATATGTTACAAATTTACATAGAAGAAAATCAGGGTACTAAACTTCACTGTGACACTGTTATTTGCAGTCAGTATGACACTGTTTTTTCTGCTTTTTCTTATATTGAAGTTTTTACCTCTTATTGCTGAAGCAGTAATGAAAATATTCATATTCACCACAAGATAAGCTACATAAATTCTCTAATGCCATCAGTAAAATGCTTGGATACGAATGAGCCAAGTGATTTCTTCTCAATAGCGGCTATACATAAACACAATAATAATGATGATTTTCAAAAAGTGAAAAATGCATGTTCAAGTATGTATTGTCACATAAAGAAAATTTCCAGGCAATAAGCAACCCCATAGATTACAGGAAATTTCAAGTTGCACGACCAAAGCTTTGACTCCTGTGGCAAAGCATTTATAAGGACAATTTCATAGTCAAGATGCATGAGGCACAGAAGACAGCAGCCCATGATGCACATTTCCCAGCTTCTTCCATTTATATCAGGCTCCTTCAGTGTACTTATTTCATGTATTCCTATCGTCACATTCATGTGATCTTCAAACAGGTCACACTAAGTTTGAGATTAATGACAGGATTTCAACCAGGGTAACAGGAGCTGAATGATCCATTGACCCAGTGGAACCATGTGTGTTTGCATCACTTTGTCTTTTATTATATTGCTAGACTATATAGGCATATGCCTAGACCATGTTTTTCTCATAGGTTTTATCTTCTGTCTTTATTAATGAATCATTTTCCTTTCAAATAGTATTACTGTTGTTATATGCTTTAAAAAGTTATTTTCTAAAAGTGATAACTGGATAATGGCAACAAAGTGGTTTGGAATGTTAGGATAAGGAAAAAGAAGAATGCTCCTTAGTTGACTCGTGTTCATGATTGCTACTCTTCATAGCATAAAAGTTTGAAGTCAATCTGGAAGATTCTGGTAAATGCTTCCTGATCTTGACTTTTTGTGGAGACTTGGGAGTGTGTGAGGGTGTTTGTTTTTGCTTTTTATGTACATAAGAGAAGAGATTCACACAGTTTCTTGAAAGTTTCAGGAAGGTTATTCAAATAAAGTAGTTTAAAACATGTCTGAATATAGAGGAAAAATTGTTTTAAACCAGAAGGATAAGAGCTGCTTTTTTTCCAGTATTCTATTGTGATAACTGGGCATGGTAAGAAGATATTTCAAGGTATTTAAATTAAAGAAATAAAGCTAAGAAATTAATTTCATTGTCTTTGTCCTGAATGATAAATTGTGATTCCTTTACCTTATGAAGGGGTGCTTCAAAACCATAACAGATATGAATTAATACAGGCAGAAAGAGATTTCAGGTCAATTATCAGAGAAGTAGCTGAATCACAGATAAACAGAGAAATTGTTGAGGCTAAAAGAATTCCCTGTAGCCATCCTACATGCATCCCTCTGTATAATTTGTCTGGAAGCCTCCTCAATACATTTTCTGAATAGGAATAAATTTCCCCTGCCCATTATATTTTTTATTTCCATGTATCTCTGTACCACTGGGAAACAGAAATGAATAAGTATTAAAATAACACGAGAGTTTCTTGTATAAAAGCAAAATTCATCTTAAAAACAATCTTGGCTCTTCAACAGAACTGCGAAGTGCAGGTTCCAAATTTGGCAAGTCAGCCATTTTAGCTAAATGTTTTGGCATTTGGGTTGGGTTTGGGGCTTTTTTTCAGAGGAAAAAAAAAAAGAACTTCTGAAGCTGTTAAGCTTATTCAACTTTGTCTTTGTCCAGAAAAAGATTTTAAAAATATTTTAAGACATAAAAACTTTGGGAATAATGTCCCTGAAATGATTGTATGGATACAGTCCAGTATATCCAATATGGAAAATCATTGTTATTTGGGCTGGTATAATGCCTGGAACATAGGTTATTGGAAGACAAGTAGCTAGCAATGTCTAGTTATCACAAGTCCACATTTCAATGTCCTGTTAGGGCTTTATGGTGTCAGAGGGGAACCCCTATCTGGCTTTAGTCTTCTATTTAGCACAGCCTTGCTTTGTAGGCTTAAATACAGGACCAGACAAGCACTTCCATGCCCCAGGGGCTATTCTGAGCTCACAGAATAGACTGATGTTCCTCAGAATGCTTATTGAAATCTTAATAGTTAGTACAACGTTATGATAAAAAATTACTTTTTGGGAAATGGATGTATGAATACAATAACTCTTGATTTGTTCTTCTGGATTTGGTCTAAAATGCAGATCATATGTGTCCTGTTACTGAACCTCCATCTGTTCCTTAATTGTCACATTTTTCAATATTTTAAATTGGATTTAAACTTATTTCAAAGCTTATTCAGTTTTCATCATTAAACTAGACTGTTTTTTCTAAACAAATAGGTTTTATCTGAATTTATTAAGCTGAATATAGACCTTTCATGGCTATTTAACTATCACTAAAGAATTCACATTGCACCTTTGCTCAATAATTATTACTTAAAGGAATGATTACTATAACTAAAGCAACCCCAGCAATCCACATGCAGCTTCATGGAAATTTCAGTGCCCTGAGATGATACTGCAGCAAGAGTGGTGTACAAGGAATTGGGTAGGAATCTGAGTAAATTATCTGTCTGGATTATCTGTCTGTGTTGGATGAACTGCAGAATTTCATTGCCTTTATCATTTGGGTCTGGATTTCAAGAGGAGAATGATCTTAAGCTGTTGTGCTCTGACCAGTCCTTCTGAGATCACTAGAAGTGGATAAGAACATTTTTCTGTAAGTGTTCTCGTCTGGGAGTTGTAATGTATTCTTAGAATAGGATAAACTGGTTGTAACTCCTCATCCTGAACATTTTCTGCCATGCTAGTAACAGAGCACTATTAGAACCATGGCAGTAGATACAGCAGCTTCAGACTGAGATGTCTTTTGAAAATTCAACTCAAAATATAATTTTCATCATAGATTCAGTATTTATTTTTGTTCCTCAGTTAGTTTCTTGCTTTTTATTTGACAGAGCTATGTTAGTTTCTTGAAGACAGTCAGAAAAGGAGAATATTAAAAGACAAGGAATTTTATGATTGTTGCCTTCTTCAGAAAGTTTTGAAATTATATTGCTTAGGGGCTGATTTTTAAACTTTTTTTCCCTGTTACTATTTCTACATTTTCTTTAAAACATCTGCAACAAATTAAGTTGTCAATTATGATAATAGAAATGCAAATTAACCTTTCGGAATTCAAGTGAGTTGTGAGAAAAACGCTCACTCCTGGATCTCTTTAGAACAATCTAAAAGCAGCTGGGCACTATGCTGAGGAACTATATTTAAATAAACCCTTCTTTTTCTCCCTGCCAGAACTCTTCTGAAATTTGTCAATAGCAAGTACAGGTAGTTAAATGAGGTTTTCACATTTCCACAAACTGAAGTACAGTTAAGCAGCTGTGTGGATTTTTTTTTCCTTTTCTGTTACAGCCTCAAATATTGCTACAATAAACCCTATGATCAGTGACTTAGTCCAGTCTAAGATCTCCATCTTCAGTTGCTGAGAAGGTCACACCTTTGGTCCCTTATGACCCACCAGATTTATTTACTTTTTCTCAAAATTAGGTTCGTAGCATTTGAAAGGAGGTCTGTGCTTATGCACAACCTTTTAAAACATGCAGGAGTTCCACAGCCTTCCTTCATTGAAAGGAAATTAACCTCTTTCTGTGTATGTATAAGTTGTGTGAAACACAATGTAATCAGCAGTGGCCACTTGTGATTTTTGGACATTTGAGAGACTCCACTGTGGTGACCCTCATAGCTGTGCACCCCAGAAAAAAGGGCTGTTTGCACAAGCCTTTGGGCATAGTTAAAAATCCCCACTGTAAGGCAACTGGAGCAAGTGGGTGTTGCTGGGGATACCTTTACAAGGTGCCTTAGGACTTGGGTGCAAGCAGAGTTGGCTTTATCTGTGACAGTTAACCAGGACTCAAGGGACACTTTGTTATCTTCTATGTGTACACTGATTTAAGCACTTTCCAGGTTATATCTTACATGTACCTTGTAGCTCTTGGTCGTTAAAGGTTTGGTTAAGTAAATTGTAAGGTCAGAAAGATATGATGTATTTAATTTCTGTATTGTATTTAATTTCATTAAATTATATTTACATTATAATTATTATTTTATATATATTATATATTATTATTTAGGTTGTAACAATTATATAAATATTTATTTAATTGTATTAATTTACTGTATTTAATTTCTGTATTGTATTTTATTTCTTCCTTTATTACAAGTCAGTAAAATTAAATCAAGGTGTTTTATCTCTTCACATCACTGCATGAGAATACGTGCTTTGGTAAGGCTGTATCCATATCTAGAAGGTCAGGATTAAGGTATTGTTTCAGATGGGCAGAATATGAGTAGAGGAAGGGTGAAAGTCAGACCTTTTTACTGAGCTACTGGATTCATCAGGCAAAAGGCTTGAAGTCTGGGTGTAACAGTGCTCTCACATGAGCAGCAATGGCAGCCACAGGTAAATGAAATGAGGCTCAGGCCATGAGACATCATCCATTGCCTCTGCCATGTTTGTGGTTGAACAACATGGCTAGACAATAGCAAAGGCTACACAATATCATTCATATTTAACGCATTCCTGGTCTTAAGAAAACAGAAAAGCTTTTTTTAGACAAAGAGTTCAACGTTATTTAAAATTACAGAATAATTAATTAATTATGAAGAAGTTGAGGGGAAATTAACTTCTTTTAAAATGAAAGAAAATTGGATTTTCCTCAAGCTTCTCTACAGAAAGTATTTTTCTCTTTGCAGATATGGTATCTGTTCTTCTCAACAAGAAGTTTAAACACATGCTTTGAATGGCTGTCCAAAAATATCTTATAGCATTTTGAAACTTGGAAGATGTATGGTACCAGTTTAACATTAATTGGCTGCCTTCTTTAACAATCTCCTGAAATCCATCATGTCTTTTGGAAATTGAGTCCAGCAGTAAGAAAAGAGGCATTTATTAGAATTTTCTGACTGTAAAAAAAAAATAATTCTCTAGAGACCTCAATTTTCTTGTGACTATTTTCTTTTATTTTGTAGTGACAATTTTCTACTTGCTGAAGTAGAGAAAGACCCTTGACAAGTTGCTTGACAGATCAGTTTGTAGCAATGTGGCCTCACTGCTGCTTCACTGGTTCTCTGCCTTAGAAACATCATCTAAAAATTAGAAACCTGAAAAGCTTTTGTGTTAGGCTTGCTCACATTTGCTAAATTATAGTACAAAATGTAGGAGGAGGGAAATTAAAAAAGCAAGCAACGCTGAAAGATTAATCTGAAGGTAATATCTAATTGCAATTACCTGAGCCATAAAATTTTTTTTTAAATTTATAAATTTTTTTCTTCTTTCTTTTTCTCTTTTCTTTTTTCTTTTCTTTTTTCTTGTTTTTGGGGTTTTTATTCTTTTCTTTTTTTCTGTTTTCTTGTTCTTTTTCATTTCCCCCTTTCATAGAACACATTAACCATTAGGAAATTTCACTGATTTTTGGGAAGTCTTTTTCTTTAAAAAGCAGTATAGACTATAGACAGAAGACAGGTCCTTATTTTCTTCTGTTTCATAGAAGAGAGAATTTTTGTATCCTTTTCTCTCCAAACCCTTCATTTGCTTGACCCATGGCTTCTGATGAAAGGTAATGTGTGCCTCTGAAATGCTTTGATGTTTTAGAGACAGTCCCAGCTTCTGCAGAAGAAGAGGAAGACGGAGCAGGTTTGTGCTCCTCTGTAGTGCCCTGCCTTAAACTCTACAGAGGCCTGAAGTTGTCAGCAAAAACCTGAAAGAAGACAAGACGAAGGGATGAGTTTCAGTTAGAAGGATAAAAAATAAGGCAGTAAAATCCTCCATGTGCAATGTGATCTAAACCATTTGAGATCTTTTTCTAGAATTCAATGAGACATCAACAAGACTGCAGCTTAATGACAGTGCTGATACTTTGCTTTGATGGCATTCGCAGTGATATTGGTTAATAGATTCTTTCAGTAGCAACATGATGTATTAAAAGCATAATTCACTGAGAAAAGACTTGTTCTTCTAGAACCACACTGATACATAAATAAATCTGTGTGAAATTTTCCTGTTACTTTTTATATTGCTACAACTTGATGCCCTTCACTGCTAACAGATGAAATTAGTGTTTCCACACAGCAGGCACCCTGGGTTTCCAGCTGCACCTGGTATGAATGGCTGTTGGTACTGCTGGAAACTCTTTTTTTTTTTTTTTTAGTTTTTAAAGACAGTTCATTGTACTACTTTTTATACATCCATTTTTAGTAAGAGATATTGGTATTTATTTTGCAGGATTCTCATAAGACATCAGACTAGTCACCCTTCTATTCAAATTTTTCTCACAATTTTATGGCTTCAGAAAATTGCCTGTTATTGTCTGCTGCCTTTTATTTTTATGAGATTTAAATCAAGCTTTGGGTAAAAGCAGACTTGGGTGCCTGTGCTTCACCATGAGTTAGGCTGTTCTTTGCATAAAGAAAGTTCAAAGTATCATTTCTCCAGATGCCCATATGCCTCTCTTCTGCCAACATATCCTTATTTTGTCCCTGGTCCCTAAATCCATGTTCTGGATTATGATGCAGACTATTTGTCACCTCCTGTGCTGTCCACCACAGTGGATTCCTGCTTTAGCACCATAGTGTTTTGGAAGGAGGTTCATTTTAGCATTATCTACTGAGCCCTCTCACTGATTTGGGTAGGGAATTGCAAAAGCAGTTTGTTTTTGTAGAGCAGGTAAATAACTAAAAGGTTAAAACCTGCTGCTTTCCAACTGGTGGGGTTGTTTTTTTAAATTTGTTTTTATTTTTTATTTATTTTTATTTGTTTCATTGGACAGGCACAGAGACTGTTTACACCATGTTCTCACTTGGTCTGAAGTGGTGAATTGGGAAGATTAATCCTCTCTACCGTGTTATGTAATTGCTCAGTGTGTGTTTCAAAACCCTTCTATACCAAAATCCTCCAACATGACCGGATAGAATTCTCAGTTCAGATGCATGACTCAAGTTCATCTCAGGTCCCAGTTTTAGCCTCCTCCTTCCAGAAAGGTCTCACGGACTGCAGATGAAGTACAGGTTCAAGTTCTTCAATCATGGCCTCAACAGAAGATCTGTAAACTTGCTGAAGACTTCTGAATAACATTAACAGATAAAACAAGGGCTATAGACAAGGATTATAGAGCAAAATATTCTCTGACCTAACCCTGTGGGAAAAGCAGTGAAAAAGAAATAGATCTGTTTCTAAAATGTAACTTTTTAATGTAAGTGGATGAGTAACCAGCAGAATCCCCTTTTTCTCTGAGTCATGTCTTTAGAAAACTTTATGGATAAGCATGAGGTTGCAGCCAGCTTCTCTTCCAGTGCTGCGAGATCTCCCATTCTGCAGACTCCAGGCCTTCACTTTCTAGGGGCTGCCACTGCCAGAGACACCAGTGTAAGAGTCACAAAAATATTTTGCAGATATTTTAGGCTATATAATTATAATTTCTTTTTGAAATGGAAAACATGAAATTTTTCTTTATAGGTGTAGTTGTCTCTTTGGAGATTGCTGGGGTTTTTGTTTACAATAAATTTCACATCATCTTTGAAGTTTCTCTTTTCAGATGATAAAACAATGAGATTAAAAGCAAAAGAATGTGATTTGAAAACCTAGCTATGTTTAGATGAATGTGTGCTTTAACTCCTTCAGATTTGAAAATATAAAAAATAATTTCAAAATAAAGACTTTTTGTTCATATATATATATATACAAATATATATGCAAATATATATTCTGACATATATATCAGAGAGCATCCTGTTTAAAAAAATTTCTTGCCTTCTTTTCTGAACTGCAACCCTCAGTAAGCAGAGAAATCATATTTACTGCTGTGATTAGATCTACGTGTTAACTCTGAAAGTCCAAAAGTAATAAGGACCATAGGTTATAAACATAGCTTTAACAATAAATTTCAAAAATACAGTAATCAATGGAAAACAAATTTGGCTTATTTGGAAATTGCTTGACTGAAAGCAATGAAGTAATGATTAAACTTATCAGGAAGGATTGAGCCTGATTATTTCTGAACCAGTCTGTATAAAGAGTGGAAGAAACTGTATTTTGTTTTGTTTTCTGTTCCTTTGGTTTGGTTTGATTGTGTTAATTTGCATTTTAGCAATAGATATTGTGTACTTGTTTATATAAATAGATTGTATCAATTAGTACTTTCCCAGGAGTTAGTTGATAAATGCTGAATGCCTTGTACTAATATAACTGACAAATTATCATTGGAGGGGGAGGGAAAGTAAGTTGCAGACTGATCATGTTTATGAGTCTGCCCTGAAGCTTTGTGCATTTAAACAAAATGCGTCTCACTGACTTAACTGAGTTTTTAGATAATCCAGTGTGTTTTGCTAATTGTCATAACTACAGCCCAGTAAATGTACTACATCAGGGAAGTACTTATCTCCCCAAATGTCGATTTCTTTTCTAATCTGGATGAAGATAGGAGAAGGAAATTAGGGCAGACAAAACGAAAGTGGTATGCTTAAGGATAATGTATCTCACATGGCATTAAAAGGCATTGCTTAGCTCTGCTTTTGTTCAAGGAAGACTCAGGATAACCAGAGGATTTTGAAATGGTTTCATTAAGTAGGGAAAATAGTACAAGGAGAGACCAGATAGCTAAGTAAACAAAGCTGAAATGTAGATGGAGCTCATAAACTGGTTTGCATTAAACATTCACTGCAGACTGTACTAGCTGTTGCATACAGAGACTGTTCCACTAAGGCTGGAAAGGACATTCACTCAAACTAGGAGTTGCCATAACACCCACAGTCTGTGTCCAAAAAAGTGACAAACAGAAACTTTGGGGTTGTGAATTAAGTTTCTCTCTTCTTAACATTGACACTTTGCAGGAGAGGCAAGGATAGGAGATTGCTGTGTTAAAAAGGATCTTCTCTTAGGGCATCTTTTCCCTCTTTTCATCTCTCCATCCTGGCAGTGATGGCAGAGAAAGTTAGACATGCTGGACAGTATGGCATATGGCATATGAGGCACTGGATTGCCTGGCAGCAGAAGGAACAGAGCATAGGTTAAAGCTGGACACAGAAAAGGCTGGTAAGACATGGAGGGATGGATTTGTGTGTCTCTGATGAGATGTAATAGATTTGAATAATTGCACATGGTATTCCATAGGGTATATAGAGGATTGGAGAGCTATTTTTAACAAGTTTTAACACAACTCCACAGGATTAATAACTCCCTGTTTATTCATACTGAAATACAATTTTTGCTTTGTTATTAAAGTATCTTACTATCATCTTTCAAATTCTTGGGGCACAACCATATTCTGCTTTGAGATGCAAATAAATTTTGGAATGGATTCATTTTGGATGCGTTAATGGATTACAAATCCATTTTGGAATAGATTCACATAGACTATTAAAACTTGTAAGGAGACTTATTTCCAGGATACAAGCATGACCTGATGGTCACACAGAAGTAGGGGAAACAAGCTCCTAAATCTTCTTTACCACTCATATGAAAATATTAACACAACCACCTGTTCCCATATAGGTGAGTTTCATCATATCCCATGTGAGATCTTAGTTTTGCAATTTTTTCTGACCAAAGAATGTAACTAGGTTGTAGCAGACAAGCTGGTACCTGCAATAGCAGAATTCAAGAAAAATAAATTATAGATATTGTTAATTTATAAATTTGATTTTTACAGAGATTATGGAGAAGAATGAGCTGGTAATTTGCTTAAAGCAGCATAATTTTTGGATTAGCTCTATTGATCATGGTCAAAGTTATGATATTTGCAAAGCAGATAGTACTTGAATTTATGGCTATAGTTTGCTTGCAACTCCTTTCCTTTCCAGTTCAGTCCAGTTGCAATTTTTTAAGCATTGTTTTCTTTGCACTTTGCTCTCCTCAACAAAATGTTGACATCTTGCCAAAACCACATAACATTCAAAATTATGTGTTATCAGTGAGGCTGGGAATTTTTGGGTATTCTGATGAAAGAGAGAGTTTGGTTTCCTCAAAGTCTTTGGCATCCTGTTCTGTTGGTCTTGAAGTGCACACTTTCTGTGCTGGAAAAGTGGAAATGATCAGGCTGAAACATTCTCTGTTATGATGCATTCAGCAGCAGGTTTAGCTTGCTAATAATTAGTAACCACCGAGGAGACACTGTTGAAATGTTGAGGATTTAGCACCAATGTTTTTAACAAGTTATTACAGATATTTACATGAAAATATTTTTATCTTTGTCTTCTACATAAATCACTGGAAACAGGTGATGTGTTTTAATAGTTTTCTTTAAGGATTGATTTGCATCTCCCTACAGAATATTTAGTTTGTTAAGTCACCTACTTAAACAAAAATAAATATTTCAGGTTTATGATGGCTTGTGAAGCCTAATTCTGCCCTCTTACACATATATATAAGTATTCCTTGAAGAGCTATTCTTTTGTGCAACAAGACTTTTATATCTAGCATGCAAACCATTTGAACTTTCTTTCTTCAGATACTTGGGCTCTTAGTCTAGGAATCATTACATTTGGTTAATTTGATATGTTACAAGCTTCACAAGAAATCTTGATCCCTCTTCTTTGTTCCACAAAGTGGAGATAGAGCACAGAAATTCATGTGTTTCTTATTTCTGGCCCCTCAGTGGTGAAAGGGACAGTATAAACTGGATCGGTGTCCCTCTGGAGAGCAGTGTGGCAAGAAAAGCCCTGAGGAATTGGAGGTCTGGAAGTGGGTACAACCACACAAGTCAAAAAGTAAAAGGAAGCCTTAAGCTTTTCTTCCTGGACAAAATTATTCCCAGACTGTTAAGAGCAAAAGGAAGCCACAGCTTGGCATGAGGAACATTAATTCCAAGTGCTTCTTAGATAATGTATGGCTAAAAACCTATTAAATAAAATTTTAACAAGATGGGTGCAGTTTATTTATTTTGTTAAAAAATCACGTAAACTTTGTAGACCATCACCCCACGTCATATCTCTATTATGAAACCTTTGCAATACTCAAATATCCACTAAAGATATTTCCATTCTGAGTATTTTATTTGGCTCAGAATGGGGTGGGCATGACTACAGATTACCTGTTATCATACGGTGAGTGCACACAGCTCATCAACAGAGCTAATGGTCCTGGTCTGTCCCATGGTTTAAGCAGGACTTATTTTCTAGTGAAAAGAGTGTTTGGTTTTGAAGGCTTCTGGCATTCTAATGGCAGGGTTTTGTATAAAATCTCCCTTTTAAATGCTGTGGTCTGTTGACCCTTGTTTTGATTGCAGTCTGGGAAGAGATTTCTAGCTGTCAAAATGAGGAAAGGTAGAAAGGGTGGTTGAGAGAGTGACCATAAAGCACTCTTTTTTTTTTGTATATATAAAAGGTGGACTATAGCCAAATTGCCTTGTGATAAGATTATGCTTCATTTGGTTTCTTTTCTCCTTCTCTGTGATGTGCTTATATAAGCCTTGAGGATATTAAAATATATTTTGACCCTTCACTTCATAATGCAAGAGAAAGATTAGACTCTTTCTCCAAGAGTGGTGGCTTGAAGCAATAAAAAGAGTCTGTATATAAATAAACCTCCAAAAGAAATTTCTTTGATAGACAACTCTTGACAATACAGAAAACCTTTGTATGCACCATCTGAAGCAGGGAAGGAATTTCTGTCTCACAGATGACTGCATTCAAAATAACCATAACAAAATAGGGCACTACTTTTTTTGATGAGGAGAAAGTTCTGCTTTTGGTTTATAGAATTATGTGATGATGGCTTTCAGTAAAAGCTACGTAACAGATTGCATTGTAGTTTATTTTTCCAAGAATGCTCTGCAATAGTGAAGGAGAGAGCTCTTCTTTTCTTGACAGAATACAACCTTATATTGACCTAGTCCTGACCTAAAACAGATCATTTCACCACGTCCATAAACAACTTCATATTCATTTTCTCCTTTCAGAGAAAAAGCAGAAAAACAAACAAAATGAAAACACCCCCCTCCCCCACCCCCCACCAAACCAACCACCTCAGATTCAGAGCTCTGAAAGTTTCAGTGTATAAATACAGCCAGGACTGACAGCCCCCCACACAAGGCATTAGCCTGAAACTCTTCAGGAGAGAAGTAGCCTGTGCATGTATTGGATGTGTGTTTCCTTTAGTGGCACACACCATATTTTATGCGTTTCCTTTGCTTACTCAAAATATTTTCTGATATATTTACAGAGAAGGGGAATGAGAAAAGAAAATGAAAGAAATTATGATTGGGAGAAACTAAATGATGACAGGACATGGAACAATTTCAGTGACCAGTGTTCAGTGACAAATGTTCACTTGTAAAGAATTCAAATGCACGTTGATTACACAAAAGCCAATGCATTAAACCATTAAATATTAAGTCATTTTGTCTCTAAAGATTAACCATGTTGTAATAACTCCATTAAACCTACAAATCTATCATTTCAGAAAATATTACTGTAACTGAGTTAGGTTTGTTTGAAATGGCAGATGTCTGCAACTTTCTTTCAGGCCTTAATGGCTAATGTGCATATGTGTGTGTGTGTGTGTGTGTGTGTGTGTTTATGTGTGCAGAAAAGATATATAATAATTGAAAAGAGTTAAGATATGCTTCCATCTCTGGAAGAGATAGAAGCATTTTCTTAAAAGACCATTGGCCCTCTTGGTGGTGTTTAAAAGGAGTTGAGAGAGATTTTTTGCCCACTGAAACTATTGCTAGAATGCAACCAAGTAGAAAGTAATTTTGCCAGTAGGATTTTGGCAAGTTTAGAAGTTATGATGGTATTTTGTAAAGATTTATATCTCTATTTTTAAGCAGTAAATTTTCTTAATGCTTCTCTTTGAATGGACCACTTCAGATTGGGAGAGTGATGACTCTCTGAAACATTTCTGACAGTAACACTACTGAGCTGTTTTTCCCAGAATTTTTAATAGAGTCAAATCTGTAAAAAAAAAAAAAAAAAAAAAAAAAAAAAGGAAGGGAGAATCAAAGTGGGAGAAAGAACAATAGAAATGTCTTACTTCTGATTCTTATGTGTTTTACCTTCTTTCAAAAGGGCATATTTTCTTGCTTTGTCTTCAAAACTCTAAATAAGAATATTTAAACCAAATATAAAGCCAGTCTACTTCGTTACATAGGTTTATCTGTTCTCCAGTTTTATTTCCTCCTGTTCCAATTTCTCCCTGTCCCTTCTTTAAATACCTTAAGTGGAAGTGCTGCCAGATTGCTGAGCTAGTATTGTTAGTCGCAAAGCTGCCTGTGGAAAGTTTGATCAGGACAGAGAGGGCCAGATGAATTCCCTTTGAAACAAATTTTTATACCTTTGACTTTCCCAGTCCTTCAAAAGAAAAGCTGCTCTTTCACCTGTCATGCTCATCTACAGTGTTCAAAAGGCAGTCAGAGAACTTCCACTTGAAAATCTAAATTATTAAACTTAATATAATCTTATGATTTATGTGATCTTCTTGTGCCCAGTTCTTTTTCAAAACTGGAAAATTCAGAAGACAGCACAGCAGGAAGTGGCTAATCTGCTTGCTGTTCCTAAGGAGCCCTCCAGATGATCATTTGGCAGCAGTCAGCTGTGGTCCAGGGAACTAGCCCTGCTTCTTTTTATGGATTTGCGTAGGCTTTTGTTTGGAAATGAATGCTAAAAATAATGTGTTGTGAAGAAGCAGATTGTGAAAATGTAAAGACATGTACAAAAAATAAATTTTAAACTCTCTAGTGGTACTTATATCTCCTAAAAATAATATTAGTAGGCTGATGGTGGATGGAAGTAGGTAGCACTGATACCTAAAACCTGAGAGACAAAAGTCTGGTACTGGGCTGAGTTACCCCAGAATGGATGGGAGTGAGATCTAGGATGTTTGTATCTAGGTATTATGTATTTTCTTTGTCTTAGTGGTGTTGATAGAAAACTTATGAATTATGTCATTGGAATTGAACAACGTATCTTGCAAACAGAACATGTGATGCAAACAGTATGAATTTATTATAAATTAAATATTTATGTGGCAGGTGTGGATAAAAAGAGGTTGACAAGAATTAAAAACATCAAACTCAGTTTTGTCCAACTTCAGTTTTAAAAAGGTGAACATTAAAGAAAGTAAAGAAGATAGCTGATATTAATTTTAGAGATGATGTGCAATATTATATATCTTGTCCTATTGTCTATGCAATGAGTTTATTTCTACTGTAAGTCTGATATCTGGTTAATTTAAATACCTTTGAATTAGCGGAATGATGCTATGACTATCAGGTCTTCTGTCAAGAAGTTTTAATGAGTATCGAGACAGATAATTAAGGAAGAATGATTTTATAGCAGACATGAATGCTTCAGATGCCAAGTTAACAAAGTCAAAGCTATGCCAGGAAATAAGCAGCATCAGTTGAGAGTTCAAAGGGAAGCATGGTTTCCGAGGAGTAAGGAGCTTCATTAAGCTCTATTAATGATCCCTGTAGATAAATTTTGCATTTAAATTAATGTCTTGCATCTGGAGAAAGCAGTATTACAGAGCTTCAACCAATGATGCAAAGTGATTTACATGAGCTGAACATCTGTGACTCTCTGACTACTGACCTCTTAAATAAGCAGTTCACTTCTCCCCCCACCCCCCCACCCCCCACCCTGCTAAAAGACAGCTGTTTGAATTAAATTCATTCTTTATCCTTGCAGGGTCTTCATTCTGGTGCTTACTGGATATTGTTCCTATAAAGAATGAGAAAGGAGATGTAGTACTCTTTTTGGCCTCTTTCAAAGATATAACAGACACAAAAGCGAAGATTGCTGCAGAAGACAAAAAGGAAGGTTTGTGTGAATTGATAAGAACCAACATTTATGTTTTTAAGAATTGCACCTGCATGAGCATTCTCTTGCATGCACCTTATTCAGTGGAGAGACTTCCTAGTTTTCCAAAGAAGAAATTAATATATGACATGGAATGATAAATAATCTGTTTGGACTTTTTATTATTTACATATTGCTGCAGGTTCTGTAAACATGGAATTTAGGAGACCGAATATTTTGTCCTAAAAATTAAAATTGTTTTTTATATATGATGATTTAATTTATTTACCTTCTGGATTTACAGAGGTATATTTTAGTATTTTGGAAAAGCTAGACGTTTTCAAAAGGTCCACCTATGAACCTGATTTCAGCATGGCTGAGAGTAAATTAATGTATTTTTTTAATGTTTTCCAATCCAATGAGCAGAATTTAAAAGAGCTTTAAAAATTATTTTGCCTATTTATAAGCATTGTTTTCTGGTGTCATCTCATTTTCATTACACTTTAAGTTATATGACTTGTTATGTCATCAGAATTATCCAATAGTATAAGAAATACATTCTCACTGTTTCTTGCGTCTAAAAGGAAACACTGCAAATATTCTGTTCCAGGAATTTGGAAATTTTTTTTATGGTAATGGCTCCAAAAATAATTTTGACAGTGTACTGCAATCAAGGTTTGCTAAATTTTGCTAACACAAAGCAAAGTCAGTGAGCATCGACTTGCGCATCATCAAAGGCAGTGAACTTATTCCAGATTTGCATTTTGTAAAGGTATAATGAACCAACACTTCAGCTTTGTAATTTTTCAGTCTGAAAGGAACTGTTTAGAGTTTATCTGTAGACGCTAAGAGTAGCCATCAGAATTCTTTAAAACATCATTGGTGTTGAATTTTCCACCGTGGTACTACTCTGGGGTCTATTTAAATTTTTCATCCTGCGATAGCCATTGATCTCTCCCTAACTCAAAAACTACATAATTATGGCCCTTAGAATACATTTACTCCTCGTGGGTTTCTAAAGTAGAGGAACAATTAATATTCAACGTTTTCTGGTTTTGAATGTTAATTTTTCAACAAACAAAAGTTATATTTCAGTTACAGAGGTGTGTAATTCAGTATTCTTTTATGAAATTTCAGTACTTTAAATCTTTAAGTACCTAAAGTAACTTTCAGTACTTTAAAACTTTAAAATAATATGTTCTCTTGTGCTGATTAATATTTATAAATCGACATTTATGTTTATGATGTCTGCCTCTTGTGTACGTTTGCACAAATAATTTCACCTTTTTATTTAATTTTCCAGCCCTGAATATTAGAAGTTTGGGAGGGGTGGATTTTGCATCCTTCACTTTTTGCACTGAATATATTTGAAAATTTCTAAGCTGGAGGAAAGAAAAATGGTTTTGAAGTAGTACACAAGTACATTTTCCTGGTTTTCTTCACATTCAATTTCAACCAGTTGTTACTTCTTGAAGTAAAGACAGGAAACAAAAGGATGAAAAATATTTTACCTTATTTCTCCTTAAGCCTCAGAAAACCTTACTCTTAGAAAAGTTTTAGGAAAGTAATTTATTAAAACCTGGAACCCCGTAGGTGAGAGATTGTCAGAACATCTGTGCTCTAAAAGGTAAAGATTTATTTACAAGTGATGCAAATTTTCAAGATAAACTCAATGAGAAATCACATTCAGTATGCCAGATAACCTGGAATAGGTAAGTTGCAGATTATGTGCAAAATAACAGCTATTGTTTATCTGATAAACATTTTGTAGCTGTGTGGTTATTTCAGGAAGGATTAAGATGGTCTTTGACATGGTTTCATGTCAAATTATAAATCTAAGCAGAATTTTTGCTCCTGTTTCCTGTAGCACGTTTACAAATTAATACAACTCTGCCATGTGCAGTGCAATGCACTTACCCAGGGTCACGCTGCACCAGCAAATGCTCATTCAGTTGTTACAAGAAATGAATATCAACACTTGGCTTTCTTCCATGATGTATTCTTTGGAGCACCATCCTGAAACTTGGTTGTTCCATCCCTTCATACTAATTTTAAAACCATGACAACCATTTTATATTATTAGCATCATGGTAGCAGAAAGTAGCGCTTAGTGTGGGGATTTGACAATTACAGTGTTTTATTAAATAGAGTGAGTTAACAAACAGGATTTAACCATTTAGTCAAAATATTTTTTTCACATTCCGCATTTTAATTTTGTGTATATCCACCTGACTCTATAAAAATAAATGTAGGGGTATATCAGCTCCTTTTTAATAACATTCAAATTCTTCCTGTGTGGAGTGATTTACTAATCCTCCAGTGGTGAATATCTTCTCGTTATTTTCAGAAAAAAAATTCCCAGTACAATCTGTGCAACTCATTCGTTATCTGAAATTTCAGAATGTTTAACTTCTAGAAATAATTGGTGCCTCTTTACTTAGACCACAACTACTATCAGTAATGTACTATGCACCTTAAATTAACAAAAACTTCAGCTGGTGCTTTGTTTGGATGTATGAAAAAACTTGTTTAATGTTCAGAGATTGATTTACTTTTTCAAGGATTATTGAATTTGTCCTTTCAAAAATCAAATAATTTTTAAACCTGTAGTTGACATTGAGCGATTGCTACAAGGTAATTGCCACTATGCACAGTTTATTATTGCCTATTTAGCATATCTCTTGAGGTTAGACTGTGTACGGAAGGAGAATCTAGATACAAACATTCTCAGTGTGAAACTATTCTGCCCATGCAAGGCCCCTTTATCAGTGTTTTTGTTTCAGTCTCTCTCTTCTGTTTTCTGCCTAGAACTGACTTTTATAGTTTGTATTAGTCATTAATAGCTATATTCCATCTCACTTTAATTTCTAAACTCCTTAGAAGACTTATCTAACACAATTCTTCAGTGTTCCTTGTCTGCTGAATCTGCCCCTTTGACATTCCACCAGCACTTTATGGTAGCACACTGTCTCTGGTTGTGCCTCCAAAAGCCTTCTCTAGATTCCTACTTCCTCACGTCTTTCCTACTTTGATATCTACCTGTTTCTTCAGTAAAATCTTGTTCTCCTTGTACTTTTACAATGACACTTTCCTGAACTTTATCTTCTGATTTTACAGCCTCTTTCTTCTTGTGCATTGCATATTTACTTTTGCAAATCTCAGGAGCCAATACTGTCTTTGATTTTCTGCAGACATTTTCCTATCAATTTTATCTCATCTGTTCACACAACTTCACTTGGTCCTTTGTGCCAATGTGCCTTGCAAAAGTCTGCTTTTTTACCTTATTTTCCTTTACCCAGCCCAAATATCAGATGTCGTCTGTGACCTTTTCTTTTGAATGTGTCATTCTAAATACAAATTTAACAGAGTTTTTTTCTGCTTTTCTTCTGTATAAAAGTTTCCAGTGGAAAGAGCCCTATCAACCAATGGGAGAAGCAGGCTTTGTTCTAAGACTTTCATGTAAGAAAAATGGAAAAGCACATGCCTAAGAAGTTTGAGAGTCTTTAAGATGTGCTATGACAGTCAGCAACTTTCGCAATTCTTTGGTTTGGGTTTGGTTTTTAATTCAATTTGACAATATCTTTAAAGGCTTCCGTTCTTCAGTATTGCTAATTTACTTCTAATAAGATATGTTTTTGCCCTCCCTACCTGTAAGTTTACTGTAGAAATATTCTCTGCTTTCCATCTGCTTAATGATATCTGTAATCATTTGCTGTTGTGAAAAGCAACTCACCACCTTTTCTTCTTAAAACTGTGGACTTTAAAAAAATTGATGGCCTTTTCAGTATACAGGAAAAGGTTTGTTTGTTTCTTTATTTGTTTTAATAAACTGTTTCTTAAGTAGTTTTATGGGAGTTTTATTTTAGCATTCTATTTTACAATGAACTACTTTTTGGTAAACTACTTCAAAGTTCCACTGTCCTTTTGGAGGAAAAGTGATTAAACTGAAAATTCTATTCTCCAAATCTGGACTCCAGTATGGTATAGATGGGTCAGTGCTTTTTCATTTCTGCATATGACACTAGAACATATGCTGGAATTTAGCAGGAATATAGGAATCCAGGCAGGAAAATAAGAAATTAAATTATTCTGTGACTACTTTTAGATTTCTAATCTGTGTGCTAATGTGGAATAACTTAGGTTTCATAGATGTAGAGTTCCACTGCTATAGTCATGGCTAAAATTCTCCTGATCAATTTGACTCATTCCACAAAGCTTCCTTTAGTCTTTATTGGTAAACTGTTTGCTTTTGTTTTGTTTTTTTTATTGTGAAAATTTTGAAATCTTTGTTTGAAAGTCCTTTTTTTTAGGACTGATTTTCTCAACTTTATTCCAGAATTATTATAAAAATGTGTGCAATATATAGTAACCACAGAATCACACAATATTTGAGGTGGGAATCTCTGGAGATTATCTGGTCCAATGTCCCCTTCTCAAAGCAGGGTCTGACTGAATGAATTGCCCACGAACACATGCAGATATGTGCTCAATAGCATGAAGGATGGGGACTCTACAACTTATCTGGACAGTCTGTTCCAGTGTTTGACTCCTAACAAAGCAAAAAAAAAAAATGTTTTTTCTTAAACAGAATTTCATGTTTTAGGTTGATCTGCCTGTTGGCAAAGATGCCTCCACTCTTGAAAATAATTTGAATTAAAAATTGGACTACACCTTCTGCCACCACAGATTAAAATGAGATGTAAGTTATGGTTCAACTGTCTGGCTTTTTCTAGCTTCTTCATTATCCTTAGGTCCATATGAATTTCTGAGGAGGCAGATTTATTTTGATTATGCATCATTTGAGGGAGGAGTTGTTCTTTTCAGTGTGCCAGAAGTGAAATACCATGTGCCAAACATTTTACATTCCAGATTTTTTATGTTGAAAATGTCTATTTGGAGCAGCACTGGTCTCTTGTAAGAAATTCTGCAATGTGCACTTTGATTTATTCTACTTAATTACTGTCTCAGCTACTTCATGATCGCTCAAGCTACTGCAGTGAATATTCAGGAGACAATTTTTCATTTTAAAGCTTTTTATACCTGTCAGGAGGCAGTATGTTGGGATGGGAAATATAACCATACAGTATGGTTAGACTTATAATAACCAAAGCAGTTAAAATGCTTAAAGATGCACAGGCAGCATGCAGTTCTATCAATGGAGGAGGTGGGATAGAAGCAGAGTTTTACTCCAACATTCCCGCTGCCCAAAGGAAGAAAGTGTTGAGGAAGCAGTACACAAATATCCTTTATTCTGCAATGTCTCAATTACATCCTCCCTAGAATGACTTTGCTTCTGGCTCACCATCAGAGTAAGAAGGGTCTGAAAATCTTGTGCCATCATTAGAGAGAAACTCCTTTCCTCCTGGTCTGTGAACGATACTTTAAATACTTAGGGGACAACAATAGAGCTACCTTCCTCTCCCTGTTCCTTTTTGCATTTGTGAGCACGTAGATGCTCACCCCCTCACCTTTTCACCTTCTTATCCAAGCAAACAAGTTGTATTTGAGCCTTGAATCTTTACAGACAATATCAATCTTTGTAGCTGTTGCTTTAGCCTTGCACCAAGTGTTAAATGCATGTGGCAGTTTCATTCCAGCAGCTCTCAGAGGGGCACAGGGCTTGTTCTGGAGCTGAGGGAAAAAGTGTTCTTTGTGATATATGTAGAATGAAAATGAGAAAAAAAGAAAAGCAAAGTCTGATTCTTGAGCAAATGCAGAGCAACAGACTGTATTCTGGGATATCCTGGAAGGTTGAGAGTTGGTTGCTAATATACACATTAGCAACCAAAAAGTTCATACTCACCAGTTCCTAGATGAATTTATGCCATTGCTTCCAGATTTTCCTTAGAAAACAAAGTTTTCAGGGTGGGGGGAGAAGGGAGAACTTGTTTGTTTGTGTTTCTGTTTTGTTTTGTTTTTCATTTTGCTGGCAGATTGTTGGTAAATATCTTCAGACATTCATGTTACAGTTTAAAAACTCAGCCATGTAAGACAGACAAGACAAAGAATGGAAGAAACAGGAATATGTTCCGTATATATGTTGCTGAAGAACTTTTCAGAGTTGTGTGTGTGTGGTAGGTGATTTTTTAACGAGTCCGACAGTTGACAACTTTCCTATATAATTTGGAACCTTTCTTATTTCTAAGAGAAAAAAAATTATCTGTAAACAGAGAAGTATCTTTAAAGGCTTTAACTGGCCTAGACCCAGCCTGGTATCTTACATTTTATTAAGAGACCACGAGGACTAGAATGCATATTTCATGTGTACTTTGTGTTCAGAAACACATTTAGGAGGCCGTGGGCCATTTGCAGAATTTAATTGTAATAGCAGTTATAGGGCATGCTGTAACTTCTCAGAGCAATTCTGAGGTCCTATAAAGACACAGCAAGTAAGATCTATTACAAGCGAGTTTTTCATAGTTGTAGAAAGAATGGGTTTACAACTAAACCGCATACTTAAAATTTTAAAACTGGTTGAGTTTAGGACCAAACACTCTCAGAGTCTGAGAATCTCATTCCTTGAAGGATAATCAGAGAAACTGTCTGGGTCTTTCAATCACCACATGGAACATACACACAGACATCATAGGATTTTGAACTTATACATTTCTTAAGTCTAAAAAACCATTTTTAAAAAAATCTATTTCCCCTCCCCCTGCTGTTTTAACTCAGGGCAAGTTTCATTGATGACAAAAAAAAATTATGGGTGACTTATCTAGTTCTGTATTGTACATAAATCTATTAAGAAAACAAGTCTTCATTCTCAAATGACATGCTTTCATTACAAGATAGCAATTGTTTGGTTACATATATTATTATTTTCACTTGAGTGAGCAAGGTGTACTTTAACATCATAATCTGTGCAAAATTTTTGAAGTTATTTTTGCAATTAATTACTTTGAAATTATCATAATATTTTTCTGAATATAAAAAAGGAGGGAAAAGTATCAATAAATAAAATACATGTTTAAATTTATGGAATTAAAGGAAAAGAAGAAAACCCTCAGATTCTGTGATATTTTGTCCTTAAATACAACACACTTGCAGAGGAAGAGATATTAATACCTGCTGAAGAGAACGAAAAGTTCCTTGGCAACTTAAATAGTTGGCATTATTTAAGTTCTAGGGGTTCTTGAAAAAGATTTCAAATATTCCCTTCATTATTACTGTTATGTTTTTGTCCATAATGATATATGAGCATATCATTGTCTCATGAGCCTTGTGAAAATTTGCTGTGGGAAATGCAATCTATTCCAGGAAAAAACAGTCACTTTAAAAACAGCTGGAAGTGAGTGATGACCCAGCTGTAAATTCAACACATTTTATTCTGTAAGAACAACATATGCTCACTCACTTCAGTTGATTCAATAGACACATCTCAGATTTGATGACAAAATAAAAATGTCAATTTTCTAATTTGTGAGACAGTTCTAGAGAAATAACAGTGGAAACCTGGCAAATAAACTACTTTTACACAATTATGAAATAGCTATTTTTGAGTTGGAATATTTTACTTCATTATAAGAGTTCTGTAACTTTTGGCAGTAGTATTAATAGATGAGAAATTAGTTTAAAGTAATTCATTTTCAGAGTCCTTCAGCCAAAACTTAGCCTCCTGGAAGTAGTTGAAGAAAGGTATGTTTTTGGAATTTTTTCCCCAGTTCTGAGTTTTATGAGACAGACCTAAATACAGGCATCTAAAAAAGAAAATGTATTTATGTATTTAGGAGTGTACTCCCATCCACCACCGAAATGGAAAAGGAGAAAGAACCTTTCTTTTGGCATTGTGTGTCTGTTTCATCACACCTTTTTTTTTTTCCTTCCTTGTGGAAGAAACAGCAGACCAAAATGTGGTTAAGGATTTTTATCTCATAAGCTGTTTAAAGGTCTTTCTAATTCTTAAAAACATTAATAGTAATGTGTGATATTGCTTCTTTTCTCTTTCTGTCCAAAGCTGAATTTTCTCTGAAGGAATAATAGTAAAATTATGATAATCATACCATTGATTCTGTGTAAAATCTGCCCATTTAAAAAATATTCTGTAATAATGTTTACAGCTGGTATGTGTGTTAGGTGCATCTTCTTATTGAATCAATTAATCAGTTAACAGAATTTAAAAAGCAGCTAGAGGCTAGCCTGGATCCACCATACAATGAACAATTTTGTGAAGTCATGGCTCTTGTTGACAGAAAGGACGTGTCATAAAACCAACAGAACTCCTGCAGCCTCTTGCCCATGGTAGTGCTTTTATTCTGTCATGAATACCAAAGAAGACTTTTCTCAGTCTTCTCTTTATTGGCAACTTCTGGTGTGCTGCCCCTCGAATAATAACTGAAAATGTGCTAGATTTTTAAAAGCCTAGAAAAAAATTATACCAAATTTCCATATAATCTGGCTTTAGAAGGGGATTTCTGCGTTCATTCTGAATTGCTTTTATCCCAGTTGTCTCCTTCAGAATTTCCTTGGTGGTTTTATTTTTTCTGGATGTCTACGTATGAAATGTGTTTTGTGTCAGTGATACTGGATATGATTTAAAACCATTATGTTTCCTGTAGACTTCATTGTATATTTTTTTATTGCACATGGGTTATTTGTGGGGGCCTATTCAAAGACCATAGCTTCTGTTGTGGTATTCCTTACTTTATGATGCAAGTGATGAGGGTTTCTCAAGACATGGATTAGAAGGTAGAAAGAAACTTTCTTGCCCTTCTTACAGGGAGCCTTTTATAAATAGAATTGTAAGACAAATAAATGGTGAACAAATTCTTTAACAAGTCATTCACTGAACCAGGCTCAAAAAGGAACAATTCAATACTTGTATGATATTCCAGGTGAAAACATCTCTCTGTGTGACTGGGTTGTGTGGTTTTGACAGCATAAAGATATACACAGGAAAGGTAATGGGGGAGGTTTATTTCCCTGCCTGATTTCAGAATAGATCAGCAGGAGAGATCACACAGGTATGACAATATACCACTGTGTTTTGAGCAGGGAAGGGTCCAGCCTTCATTAAAAATCACAGCATTAACCCGGTTATTTTGCATATCCACAGTGTTCCTTCCCCTGTGTGTATGGAGCAGCATCATGGATTTCAAGTCTGTCTGTATCTGGAAAACTTTTAGCAGTGGAGTCCATTTGTCCTGTTCTACTCTGTTGTTGGTGTTGTTATTGTTGTAAAGGAAATCTAGTTTACACAATCAAAATCATGTTATTTCTTTGATAAATTTTCTTAGATGGGAGCTGGCATTACTTGCTGCTTCATCTCATGATTGACTTTAATTTTGTAAACAATGAAATAAATGACAAGTTCTTATCTACTGTGCCAATTTATCTAGTCCTTTGAGTAAAATGCTAGTAGAATAAAAATTTTATCTTTTATTTCTCATACTCACTCCTGCCTTATCTCTCAAAATAGCTAAAATGAAGTAATCTCATTATTTTATGGAATATATTTATAAAAGTGTACACTAAACTGTTAAATACAACTACAATCTAGAATTTTCACATAGAACACCCACAATAGAGTCTGGAACTCACTGTTTTTCTTCAGGACTCTTCCTTGCAAAGTGTTTGAAGAGATCTATGTCTATACTATCTTTCCTACTTTTTTCCAGACAGGGTTATTGCACATCATGACTTGAGATAGTCACATTAACGCTCTTTGAAGAGGATATTCAATGTGCCTGAATCAATCTTACCCTAAGCCTAACAACCCCAATCGCCAAGCAAACAGGACAGTGGTGGCAATCAAGTATCTGGCACTGAAATATAATTTTGAGCATGGAGCTAAAATTCTTGTGAAAATATAAAAAGCAGTGAAGAGTCACAGTCCTGTCCCTAGTGGTGAACTTGTCTTTCCTTGGCTACTGTACTGCAGAAATACTGCTCAGAAATCCAGGTCTGCAGCCTCAGAGCCTTTAGGATAACTCTGTCACATTGGTTGTTGGTAGAACTACTATCTCTGAATGAAGTTACTCAGTTGTGCATGTAACATGCACATGGAAAAATGTAGTTTCCATAACTAAAATCCCAGGTTATGTTTCATCATTCCTCTTTATTTCATTCACATACTGCCAGTATATTTTGTTCTGGGGTAAATTCGATAGGTGCAGGTTGCTTTTATTCTTTCTCTATGTATTGGGTAAACACAGGCAAATCTCTCAGATACTCCTGTGTCGTATGAATGAAATGCTTAATTTTCTATTCTGTTTCCATGCACATTTGCATTGAAAATATTCAATGCTAATGACCTATGATCAGACATTTCCATACAAGAATATGTTGGGTATGTATCAGACCAGAGGGTAGTGGTTTTAAGTAATGCATGAAGACAAAAGTGAAAGCAGTTATTTTGAAGGGATACAAATTAATGCTGTGAAGAATGAGGAAAAACTACCAAGGCTGAGACATTTTTTTGTAAATAAAGTACAAACTTTCTGGCCAGGGCAAGTTAGTTCATTTTGGTATTTGGAAATATATGCATTTCATGGTCTCTCTCATGCCACAGGTTGTCTGCTATGGAGTGAGGACAGTGCTTCTGGGTCATATCAGGGTACTCAGTCTTCACTGAGAGAGTGGGGATGCACTGGAACAGCTGAGAACTGGAACAATGTGAATATTGCATCCCTGGAAATGTCCAAGGCCAGGTTTGACAGGGCTTTGAGCAACCAGGTCCAGTAGAAGGTGTCCCTGCCCATGGCAGGAAGGTTGGAACTAGATGATCTTTAAGGTCTCTTTCAGCACAAACCGTTCTTTGATTGTATAAATGTGTCAGACTTTACCTGGAGAATGAGATCATTTTAAACCATAAAGTATTCTACACTATCTAACGCTATGCTCTGACTATCCTGATTTTAGGAAATACTTCTTTACCAAAAGCATTATCAAGCTTGAAACAGGCTGCCCAAGGAAGTGGTCGAGTCACCACCTCTGAAAGTATTTGAAAGATGCATTGGAGGGGTACTAGGGGATATGGTTTAGTGGTGGAATTCACAATTAGTGATTGTGAATTAATGATCTTAAGGGGTTTTTTAAACCTAAATTATTCTAAGATTTGATTAACTGCTTTGAAGGAGAGCAGACATATTTTTGATGTCAATTTAGTCAGTAAAGCTGGCTTTCCAGTTCTTCTGCATTGCTAAGACAGCATATACCTATGAAAGTTTGTCAGAAATTGTTAGGGTTTCTATTTCTGATTTATACCTAGAATTTTTATTTTTTTTCCCCCAAACAGGACAAGAAAAGGGTTATGCCTCCACTTTCTATTAACCTTAAGTGGATTACTGAAGCCTCATGTTCTTATAAAAACACAACAGAAAAGAGTTACAGAGACATTTGTATCTGATTGTGCTTTCTTTTACTGCAGCCTTCCCTCACAAGATTTTAAGAAGTCTTAAGCTGTTAGGAGACCAATGTTAAGCTTAGCAAAGAAGCGTTGTGTTATTTTTTCTTTTTTTAGAAAATCTTTTGTTAATTTTCATGTCTGATGGTTGTGGTACTATACCTGTCTTCACTTGAAAGAAAAACAACCAGAAGGACAGCAGTAAGAGTCAAAATATGTATTACCACTTTTTTTAATAAAGGGGAGATTAAATTAGTTTGCAAGCATCCTTTTTAAGAGCTATTTTGGGGAGGGGATTACCATTACACAGGAAGGCACATGTAGAAGCAGCAGGAAATAGACCCTGAAATTCAGGATTTTTCTAGAACAAGATTTCTCACTGTATTTGGGGAGATGAGGAATTCTTTTGTTAAGAACAGGGCAAAAATAAGCCAGTTGTATTAAAGTGACTTTCTGCTTATGCTTGGAAGTTTTTTTTCTAAGATCAGCCATAAAAAGAAGTAAAAAGTCAAGTCTGTCAGGTACCTAAATTTTTGAAGAACTAGAGAGAAACAGATGGGAGTTTTTAAAAAATGAGCTGTCTCTTCCAACATAATGAGCTGTGAACTGAGTATGATAAGAAAAGAGGGAAGGTTACAGAAAATAATCACATATGTGTAGAGGCACACCTGGTGAACAATGTAATTTGCTAAGGCTCGGGATTGCTTTCTTTCCTGAAAGTATTGGGAGACTGGAAAGCAGAATCCACAAATGTCATTCACTTATTTATGTTATAAACTACTGACATGTGCTCTGATGGTGTCTTATCTTCACTATAAACTCATTTGTTTTCACTTCTAATAACAACCATAAAAAACGTTTTTGCCACTTATGGTTAGTAAGAAAATTATTGCTTCATAATTATTGCAATGCTTTCCTTATTGATGCATGCTTTTCTGTCTCTAGGAGTTGAATGACTCCCACTATTAACACAGAGGTAGCATTAATCCCTTGCAAATAGTGTAATCAGCATGTGATGGGAGTCACTTGCTGTGAAAATATGCAATTGGTATGATTCTAAGTGCCTTATCAAGTCCCACAGCCTAAACAAGTTACTGAGTACAACAACCTTAGTGACTGAAACGCTGAGCCTGGGTAGGAGAGATGGAATCTGTGTGAAGCCAAAAATTATCATGCTGCTGGCACATAAAGTTTAAAACCTTACGAGGAACCTGTCCTCATTTAAAAAGTGGATAGAAAGTGAAATTCTGTGTCAGTAACTACATGGGAAGAAAAGAAACAATAAATGAATATGTATACATCAACGGTTTCCATAGTCTCATGGCATTCTGGAAAGAGATGGAATTGTGGACAGCTTTCAGCCAGTGCTCAGCATATGAGAGAAAGGCAAATCTATGGTTAGGAGTTATAAAGAAAAAAACCTGTAGGCAGTATTTCACCATTTTATCAGTCAAACATATATGCATAGCTTGTTAGGCTCCAAATAGCTACTGAAAGGATAGCTTTAAAGAATATATTTAAAATGCTGAGGTAAAGAGAAGAATTCCAAGGTTGACCAGAAGTAGAGAGATCCACTTCCACGCTGGAAGGGCCTTGTATTGCTGGGGATATTGGAAGTACTCAAGGAACCTCTACCCGAAGGTACCAGGACTGCTTTCTGAGCACAGTTCAGCGTGGGTCTCACAACATATCACATCAGCAAGGCTGTTCTATCTGCCATCTGCCAGCATGGACTACCTCGGGCTCTTTGGGCTAAGGACAAGGACAGGTATTAGGTATGGTACAGCCTGAGAATGAAGTCTTCAGCTAAATCATCTCAAAACACTGCTGGCCAGAAGCTCAAGAAAATGGTTTTCCCAGCCTGTGTCATAGCTGATCTGAATTTTATTGACTGCTTTTGGATGCAGTAGAGTAACCTGAGTGGCATCATAAAACATGGCAGTTTAAGTTGAGGATGGGAAAGGAGAAAGGCCTGTAAATAGTTTTAAAGAGAATTCCAAAGTCATATGACAAAACTACTAGACCTGAACCATTCTACACTGAAGATCCAATTCAATTGACTTAAATTCATTTTTCCTCAGAGAAAGAAATAATCTTTGTTCACTTTGTTCTTACCCAGAATTTAAGAAGACTTAAAATTTGAGTTTTAAGTTGTTTGTTGATTGAGAGATTAAAAAAAAAAACAAAAACAAACAAACAAACAAACAAAAAAACCCATTAATTTATTTGGGTTTTTTCTGAAATATTTTTTCAGAAATTAATTTTGTTATAACTTTCTTCATTGTAGCTGACAATAATATATGTTGGAGATGGGAAAGTAGGAGGCTTCTCCATCTGCCTCCTTCAACTTTTGAGTAGTTATTTGGCTTTGCAATACAAAGGTTTTCCCTTCTTTCTTTTTACTTTTCTTTTTCTCCCTTCTATTTACTGACAAGTTAAAAAAATCCTCAACTAGAGAGTGCTCTTGGATGAATTACACAAAAACTTCTTTACTGAGAAGTTTGAAAAAAACATTCCTCCTACACATTTTGTTATGTATGGCTTTTTGCTGTTAAGCCAAAAATACATCACTGTCTTATAATACAAATCTTTCTTGCTTTTCTCGGCAGGTTTCAAGATGTAGCTATTTTGCTTGCTTCTAATTTCTGGCTCTGCTAATTAGTTTTGTGTTTTGTTAAATTTTTTTTCCTCCTTCATTTGTATGCATTCAATTGGCTTTAATTAAACCTTCTTGACAGACAGCTTCTTCCTTTAGTCCCATAATTCCTTTTTTCTTAATCCTGACACATCACAAAAAGTCTGCTTTCATTTACTCTGGCAACAATTCACTGTAATTCCATCAGAGTGACTGGAATTACTTTGAATTTACTGCTTTATAAGCAAGAACAAAATTTGTCCCTATGATTGACAATTACAGACATCTGAATGGAGGTAAAAACCACAAACCTTTCCAAAATAATGTTCAGTCTCTACTCTTAATGGATTTCATGTCACCAAGGAATATGTCAAGTGATTTTACCAGTGGCCTGTGGTAGGAAAAGAAATCTAAATGCATGAATGTAAGAATTGGTTATTACTAAGGAGCAGGCTTACACATTAGCATATTCTGACATAATGGAAGCCTAGTGCAGGTCAGACTCTCTGTTTTTGAACAGTACACCACAAGGGATTTTTTTTCTTCCTGTGAAGTGAGAGAGTAGGATCACCTCAAGGCTATTTCAGTGGTTACTTCTAGACATCCTTCCCACTGGTCAGTAATCTCTACTTTCTGAAACAGTAGAGAGTATATTTATCATAGCTATGAAAATCATGTGTTGCAATTACTTGCTTCTGAGTTGTGAAGACATTTCACAATTAAAACCTTACAGTGGCTTTTACTTCCCTTTAGGAGAGGGGGATTTTGTTTCTTTGCTGCAAACGATTAAGCAAAAGAAAAGGTGTGCATAATATTTACATTTCTACCAATGTCTGAAGTGCCAGTAGCTCCGGTCCCAAAGGTTAAAGTGCTATTTCCTGATCTTTAATGGACTCTCACTTCTGTTCAGCAGAAAAATGGAAAGGAAGAGGAAGAGCAGGATCTCATTTTGAGTCAGCTCGCAGACGGAGTAGAGCTGTCCTTTATCATATCTCTGGACATCTACAAAGAAGAGAGAAGAACAAATTAAAAATTAATAATGTAGGTGGAATTCTTTTCTTCCGCTCCACCCTCCCTCTCCCCCCCAAAAAAGTACTCTTTGCACTATCTTTAGAAAAAAAATTTGGAAGTGCTTGTAAAGGTCAGTGAGTACTTAAAAAATATCCTGGTCATAATTTTACAGTAATAAAAATTAGAATACTTCTCACTGAAGCATACTTCATACTTCATAATTCTCACTGAAGTATGTCTGCCTACAATGGTGTGTGTTACCATATAGCAAGATAGTTCATTTAATCATACTGTAAACAGACATTTAATGCCACAAAAGCCACATTATAAAAATTCTCAGAACTTAGATTTCACAGGTTCTCAGAATTTTAAGTTCCAACTTACCTTGTCATCTCAATTATTTTATCTCAATTACTATTTGCAAAAAAATTACCTTTTAATTTCCTAATTGAAGTAGTCATAGTAATGTTTCTGTCTTCAAATTAATTCTCTATTCCCCCAGTAACTATAACTAATGAGTAAGTTCACAAAACATGCTGTGAATATTGCTAACACTAAATCAAACCATAGACAAACCAACAATATAGCAACAGAATAACTTCTAAAGAAATGTTAATGAGAAAAAATAACTCTCCTGCTTTGTGCAGTACAAATTAAAAGTAAAAAAAATTTGGTACAGATTAATGACATGAAAATACACAACTGGTATATATGTCATGGGGCATACAGCCCCTTCCATTGAACTCAAATATCAAATGTTGAAAAAAAATTAAATGTTGAAAAATATTTTTTTTTAAATTTGCAAATGTTTTATTTTGAAGAAGCATAATAATAATAAAAAGATAAACCTGCAAAATGTGACCAGGTCTTCCAGGGATATTATGATAATAATTTTCATGAACATGACTCTTAAATTGTTTTTGATGACTAACCTGTACTATCAAAATGCTAGGGCAGATCCTATTTTACCATGTTAAAATATTTATTCTGAAGTTAATTTACTAGCTTTAGTACATGGATTTTTTGGCGCTATGGATTGGAAATAATATGAGGAATGTTTTCTTTTTCATGATTAAAAAATGGGCTGACTCTAGGAACAGCATGAATTCAGCTGCTTAGATTCATGAATAAGAACCAAGAATAGAGAAGGCAATGACATCAGTATTTCAAAGGAAACACAAAGAGAAAGGCTGTGACAGACAAGACAAATGTAGTTAAGTCTGTGGTTATGCAGGTTTTGTCTTTTTAATTTCATAGTGAATAACTTCAAGATCAGAAATAATCTTAGCTTACTGAATGCACAATATTGTTTTGGGAGGCTCTTTGTTTCTGGAACAGCATTAACCAGGAGCACAGTAACAGTGAGGAAGAATTTTTTTACTAAATAATGCAAGACAGGTCATGTTCCACATGCTGCTTTTTGGGAGAGTAGGTGCTTTTTGTTAAAGCTATGGAAGGTGAAAGCCAAGAATTTCAATAGCTTAACACTGAAATCTTGGTCACATAAGGCAGTGGTAAGACACAGACTCAAGACAAAGCTTGGTCTGGTGACAAACGCAGTCACATCTGAAGCCATATTATAGTAGATAGTTTGATTTAGATCAGGAGTGAAATTTTAAATAAAATCAAAAATTTATTCCTACTAATAGTGTTTTTGTTCACATGAACTGGATTCCTGAAGGTAAAACTAAACCAGCAGAGATGTTCCAAGTACTGGAGCAGTTCAGTCCACAGGACCAGGCTAGATATAGCCTGAAAGAGCCTCCTCACAGCTCTGTGTATAGCATGTTTTTCTTCAACACCAGCTACTTCTTTCTATTTGTTCCTATTTACAGTAGTATACAAAGCTCTCACCAGTTCATCCAGTGGAATAACATTGCTCTGCAGTGAGAATTAGTTCAACAAAGGAAGAAATAGTTTGCCAGATGCAGTCCCCTCTTACCCCATTTAATCTAATTTATTGGTCTTCTTCCTGCCTCAACATTCACAAGTTATTCCATTAACAGAACCATCTGTATAAATAAATGTAATGTCTAGGTTAGAAAAAAAGGGTAGCATTCATTCTTTCCTGCATATGAGTATGTCATATGTTATTCTGATTATTTTTACAAAAATACATCAACCACCTAAGGGCTGCATTCCATGAAGTGCTTCTGTGTGATCAAATTATTGTTTTGTCTCATTTATTTTTTTCCCTCTTTTTCAGAATGTTTTCGTAGATAAACCAGCATTTCCAGAATACAAAGTTTCAGATGCAAAAAAATCCAAATTCATATTGCTGCATTTTAGCACTTTTAAAGCTGGCTGGGACTGGCTTATTTTACTGGCAACGTTTTATGTTGCTGTGACTGTACCTTACAATGTTTCCTTTATTGGCCACGATGAGCTGTCTACAACTCGAAGCACAACTGTCAGTGACATTGCAGTGGAAATTCTCTTTATCATTGGTAAGATATGCTGGGGGTTGTTTGGGATCTCTCTTCTGATATTTAGGGCTTTCACTGAATGAATAATATTTTAGAAAAGGAAATAATCATCCCTTTCATGACTTTTAAAAAAATCAATTTTAGCTTTATGGCTTGATATTTTATCTGAACTTTAGATAAGGGTTTTTTTGGGTTTTTTTTGGTTTTTTTTTTTTTTTTGTTTTTGTTTTTGTTTTGTTTTGTTTTTTTTTTTACTTTAAATTGGTTTGGGTAGCTCTGCTGTTACTCTAAAAGGACTTTTGTTTCCAAGGAAGATTGAAACCCACTGTTTCACCCTGGGGGTGAAAAACCTTCCCAGGATAGGGATGTGCCTTGTGCCTTGGAATAGCTGCTGTTTTGTTCACAGTCTATGGGGTTATTTTTTATTTCACGCTTAGAAGAATTATGGACCACAAGCTGAGTAGATATTTTAAAATTTTGGTGTAAGATTAAAACTCATACTTCAATAGCACACATGTACAATATCAATATGTTGTATTGACAACTGGGACAGAATTTAGGAGGCTCAAGTTTGTTATCTGATCCATTCTCCAAACGCTTTATTTCCATGATCCATTTATTTCTTATATTTCTTAAGAATCAAAAAGGAGAGAAGCCATCTAATAATGGCTTTTTACCAAATAAATTCCTATTTTTTTGTAGTATCTTTCTAAAATTTATTTATAAATGTTTAAAAAAATCCCTGAATAAACATTTTCCCCAAAGATTTTACTAATATAATACCACTCAGTGCTGAGTACACTGAAAAACCAGAGCTCAGATCTCTTGCTACTTACAGGTGAAGAAGCTATATTTTTTAATAAGTAAGTCAAGTTGGGTGTGTCTTTCTTGAACATGAAAGGGGTTTGGATGGGTTCTGAGAGAGAAAGAGAACAAAAAAAACCAATAAAATAATTTTCAGGTTTGAAACTTCTTTTGTGCTTAAATCTTCCTTATTTTTTCATTTAAAAATATAGCTCATTCAAACATTAAAGGTAACAAAACAATCTTCTCTAGGAGAACTAAAGAAAATTGAAACACCATAAACACTAAGCAATCACTCAGAAGATTTTCTTATAAAAATTTTGAAAATTTCTCCATTTCTCTGTCAACTTTATTGTAGACAGTAAGATTTGTAGGTGATGTGGCTGATGGAAGAATAATATGTTATGATTAACAAATATTTGTTTCCTCCTTTGGTCATTGTTTTGTCATTAGACTTAAGGTCTAAATTTCCATTTTATGCTCACTATTTGATCTTGGTGGACTCTTTCATGTTAATGCAAAAAATTCACATTCAAAGATTCTCAAGCACTGTGGTAAGAAAGTTACATTCTGTAATGCAAATCATCAAGGATCTTCCTGTGTCTTGTGTAAAAAGAGTGAGATGATGACTCTAGTCGGTCATAAATTAATGTTACATTAAGAATACTAAATCAAATAATCCCACTTGATGTGCTTGGGTGACTTTATAAAAAGATTAGACTCAAGGTTAAAATATTTTGATAATGGCGCAAACAACTGGTTAGTGTTATAAATGTGTTTATTTGAATGTAAGCACAAGAGAGTATAATCTGTATCTAACTGATTTATGTGCTGAAGTATTCATTCAAAACAAGACAGAGGGTGAACTGCTCAGTGTAACTTTTCTGGTTGTACGTTTTGCTGGAAATATGGAGTCTTCAAAGGCATAGCTATGATTAATAGAATAGCTGAGTAAGAAAAATAAAGCAAAGAAGATTTTCTGTAAATTTTACTTCATATTTTTCAGTTCCATTTTTAGGCCTGTAGTCCAGGAAATCCAGCTATGGCTGTAACTAAATGCATTCAAAGAAATGTACATGGAGAACTAGAAGAGACTTTGACTAATCATGTTCCTGGTAACCAAAACACTGTACTGTGGAATAGCAGTATTCCTCCCCCAGAGTTTGAATAATGACTCAATTTTCCCCAGAATAATTTTTTTCTAGAAGTATTATCTGATTTAAACCTCTAGCTCTGAGGAAAGGTTTATGGAACATTTTCAGGACATTGTCATACTGCATTTAAATCCCTGCAGTGAATTTAAAGAAAATAGTGTGTTTATTATCATCTCTCCAGGGTCCCTTGTCTGTTAAAATGTTGAATTAATATGTCTCAGAACACGTATAACTGTATTGAAAGTAGTAAGATTGACAGCATACTTTAAGCATAAGTTTCTGGGCATTTGTTGCACTGTGGCTCTGACAAACACATCTTTGATGGATGATCTGTGTGCTCTGAGAAAAGTCAATGAGAAATGTTGAGAAAAATTCTTCCTATGATGTTGCTGCCTCAGAAATGCAGTGGGGAGATCTGTCTGATATAGGATCTTCTGTTGTATTACAGCTTCATAGTCACAGATTGAGGTATCAAAGAAGTAGCCACAGAGTGGAGAAACAGTCTGTCTACTTTGATTTTATTCATATTTCTGAGAACATGGAGTAATATTCCTTTTACTCATACAGTCTGCATAAACACTCGTTTGGACTAGAGACGGTCTTTTTTTTTTAGCTGTGTTATCCAAGACTGACTATTCTTGGGCATATGAGGTGGCTCTTGGGAATAGCTCTGTGGATGGCCAGGAACTGGATCTGATGATCCTTGCAGGTCCCTCCCAACTCAACTTATTCTGTGATTCTGTGACATGTGTCAGCCTATGCTTAAGCATGATAAAAATAGATATGGATGTGTTCTTCTGACTTGGGGTGCTTACAAGTAAGAGCATTTATATCAACTAAATTATTTATGAGAAAAGCATCTAGCTAGAGTTTTTAACTGCTTTAGCTTTTAAAGGTCTCTAAAACACAGACAGGAGATAAGCAATAGTAACAGCCCATTTTGTGACATCTTCAGGTAAGAAGATGAAGGGAGAACATATTTAGGTCTTCTCATATGAAACTTAATTTTTCACTTGATATTTCCTGAGATAACTTGTGTGATGTTTTATTTGAGTGTATTTCCATTATCTGTTTCCCTCTGTTGTGTTTGTTACCTTCTCTAACATCCCCCTGCAAATAAATATTTTGATTCCTCTAACAAAACATAGAGTAGAATTAGTTTAGTTTCAGAATTTTTGATTGTCATATTATTTAAACACAATAGAGATGCAGATAAAAGCTTATTAGCCTTAATATATTTTTAAAAACTTATTAAAAATATCCTAAGTGTTTTATCTGGTGAAGGCTATTACTTGCTTTATTGCACTATTTGCTTCAAGTTTATGCCCCTGTATTTGCATAAACAGTAGCTGAGTCCTTCATTTCTGGATAGGTTTGTCTGGGAGCCTGATTATCAATACCTCTAAGAAGCATAATGGATCTTAGTTACTTTTCAATAGTATTTTAAAGTTTTCTGTCTTCTGGAGGAAAAAAGGCAGGAGAGCCTCTCACCAAGTTCATTCAATTTAATTAACAATAACTTTCCAATTGCTTAACTTTTACTCTTCCATAACTGTCCAGTGCAGTGTTTTTATTTCTGCAACAGTTTCACTCCAGTTTTCAGATATTGCCTTTCTTTATCTGTTTTGTTTTTTTTAAAAAAAAATTATTGAACATCTTGATTAAAGAAATCAATAATATCTGAATAATTATCAGTACTTTATTGTCAGCTCACAGGACTATTTGAGTAGGAGGACTTCAACAGGAGTTGAGATCAATGCAGTGGTTCAGTGAAAATACACACAGGTTTTCTGGGTGATGGCAATGCAGTATTTGCTGAATAAGACCAAAAGGGTCTTAATATTTTCTATCTAAGGTGGCCAGGAACAATTATAGAGAGAAAAGCTCAATTTTCTATTTGTGGATCATCTAGTCTTTAGTGAAAAACAAACACTGGATACTTATTATAACTGTAAAATTATGCTTTTTATAAACAAACTGGAGAGTTATTTTAAGTGATTTCCTGCAGTATACTACTTTACCACCTGTAGGGGAAAAGTCCCATACCCATCCCTTCCTCCACTCCCCACACACACTGGCATCTGGGGTCTACAGCTTACACTTTCAAGAGAGAAAATTGATCTTGATTTACACTGAGATTTCCTTTCTTTGAATGTATATTTCACTCTCTTGCTCTCCCATTAAATATTACTTAACAAAGTGTTTTATCAGTGATTTCTGTTTTATAAAGCAGTATTGATAAAAGCACTAAAGTTCTGATTTATGTGGCATGACACTGCAGATTAAGGGGACTTGTATGGCCATTAGTATCTATCGCAAATGTAAATGACTCAAAATCTTTCAAAAACTGTTTTAAATCATATCAAGTCCTTCAGTCTCACAAATTTAATATGTAGAGACTTAAAACTATGGTATAAAACTTGTAGAAATTCAAATAATCATTCATGACTTAGTCATTAAGTGTACATATTATAGCACTGAAAATAATATATGTTGAATGAAATTTGTTGGAATAAGTTGAGAAAGTATTAAATGCTATCAATTTTATTAGATTGCTTTAAAATGGATGGCTTGTTTCCTTTTTTCTTTCATCTTCTTTTTCATTATTATAATGACTATCATTTCTTATCTCTGCAAGTGCAAGATTTAGAATAATATCTGTGTCTGGGGGACCTCACATGTAAGAAAACGTCCACATTTTGAGAAATAGCAGTGTTTGAAAGTGTGGTTTCAGGCTGTAATATTCTAAAATTCAGGAAAGAACCAAGAGAGTGGTTTGAAATTATTTCTGGGAATTTATTTCTAAGCAGAAAATGATCATCTGTGATTGCATATGAGCCCAGCATGTAAGCAGAAAGAGTCGCATTGTTGATACACCAAATATTTGAAGGAGAAGGTCATATGAAAATGTCCATGGTCTGTGGATTACCTAAAGTGCAAAATATAGACCACAATAATGTTAACAATTTTTCCAATAGCCTTCCTTTCATACTTGTAAGGAGAAGACACGCTCATCTGCACAAGATGCTGTTTCCAAGCACAAAATCATCAACTTTGACCTAAAGGAGAAAAGTGTAAGCCACAAGGGATTATTTCATGGAAATATTTCTGTATCTTCAAATAGATGCAGATAAGTGTTATGGTAATGGAGGCACCCTGAAAATTTTACTTGTATTGCCTCTACTAACTCCTCTTCATTAGAGCTACGATCAGACAAAAGTTGTATTTTTCATTAACTATCTTATAATACAATGATAATACAATGTTGCATTTTCAATAAAATTAAAGTATTTTAATTAACAATCTAGGTGCTTTGCAAGGAAATTATTTGATACTTAACAGTTTACCACACTTTTTTAAAAAAATTAGCATGTGGTCTTTTTCCCTTTTTTTTTTTTCTTTTATGATTTATGGCTATTGTCTATGTGAATTGCTGTCAAACTGCATGGGGTAAGTTCTGAGAAAAAATATTTCAGGTTTTTCTTCAGAACTGGTCAAAAATTGGAAGTGAATGAAGCAGTTATGCCACTGCCCAATGAATATTTTACTGATTTGATCTCTGCTTTGTTTTCTGCAACATTGTGTGAAGTGAAATCTGTTCATGAAGTACCCAACAACCATGTCTGCTTCACACTGTTTTAATTTAGTGAAAAGTTACATCATATGATTGATGTTTCTCCATTCTTTGGAATTACTTCTTTCTGCCATATTTCTGCAGGTTCTATTAAGAAAATTGCCCATGTAGAAACTTTCACACTTCTGCAGTCACACATACCAGCTTCTTTCCAAAGCAGAGCTAACAGTTCATTTTTCAGAAATATTTCAAGTTCTTTGCTTTTTTTCCAAGAGTCCAAAGTCTGTAGCTTCCTTTGTAGAACAGTCATAAAAGATATTTTAACTATTCAATATGTTCAGGGATTGAGTCAGTTTTCAAAAGATACAGCATAGTTTATAGGAAAAAAAGTCTCTCCAGTTTCGTATGTTATTATAATGGTCATGATATGTGATGCTTTTCTGGTGTGTCAGCTACTGTGGGACTGAGATTAGCTAATCACGGTTTAACACACTCAGAGTCAAAGAAAGCAACTAAAAGGGGCAAACGTCAAAGGCTAAAAATCAAAGAAGCAGGTAAAAGAAATAACTTCACTGTCTTGACATTGGTGATTCATTCTACAGCAGCCAATGTATGGTGTTTGATTGAACATATCATGTTAGTGCATTATCACTGGCCATGTCCTTCTGGAGGGAGTGTCTTTTGTCATAAAAATACCCACTCATAAGATGCCTTCAGATTTCTTTTTTTATATACTAATGGATAATTTACCCCCAAAAACCCAAGTATTTCCACTTGGATGTAGCTTTGATATCACATTGCTTTCCACTATAAAAACAAATAGTAAGGAAGAGCAAATCAGATTGTCAGTTACTGATGGATTTCGGGAGTCGGTTCTGCTATGATGCATCATGCCCAAAAATGGATTTCCTTCCATTAAAATCACTGAAAATGTTGATTATTTGACAAACTTGAATGAATCAAGGCTGAGAACATATATCATAGGACTGCCTTAGGACAGGGACCGTGCCACTCCTCATGTACTGTGCAGTGACAAGCAACTTCATGTCATAGTAAAGAAACTCCTCTCACTGGAGAAGTTTGACTAGTAAAACAGCTCAGTACATTCAACTGTGACTTAACATCAAAAATACTCTGAATTATAGTTACTCCATGCTAGCAGACATCTCTTATTCAGATGTCTATCTTGTTACATAATATCATGTGAATTGTGGTAAAGATATTAAGAATTTGTAGCTCTAACCATGTTCCTGCTGTTCATCTGAATTCTAGTCGTCCAGCTCAAGCCACAAGACTTCTAAAAAAGAGTTTCTTTCAATAGTGGTGTAATGTGGCTCTAAAATGTGTTTTCCAGACTCTGTGGCTACCCATACAAACTAAATGGTGTTGTTGGTACCATATTCTGAAGTGCCAGTGATCAGGAGAAAATTATATAGTTGGGGTTGCACCCAAAGGAAAATAAGAGGGAGAGGTAGCCATATTTTGATAGCCATATTGATACCCATATTTACATTTTTAAATGTACAATTGTTTAAGGCCTAATCCTTTTCCATACTTTTCTTTAATGATAATGTTCCTCAATGAGGTTTGGTTTTGTTTTTTTTCCATTTAGACAGTGAAGACAACAAAATTTTCTACTTAACAAAACGCCATCCTGGTAATGCAATGATAGGTCTTGATATTCCATTTTAGATAGCAAGTCCATTAGGCTCTAGATATTACATCTTGGGATACTTAAGTTCTAGCAGTATATAATTTGGTCCAACTTCTTTCTTCTCACTTCTGCCTACATCAACACAATACACCTGAGACTTCTGTTATATGCAGTTTTGTAGGCTCTTTCAGTTCTCAAAGATTCTGACAAGAGCTAGAAATTTTTACCATCTAGTTGAGTCTTAAATAGAAGATGTCATATTTAACACATGCATTAAAGAAACCATATTCAGATAAAGCATGTTTTCCTGAAGGACATTAACTCTCCTTCAAAGACCTTAAAGAATACACAACTCTATTTACTTATGGCTTGTAAACTACATATTTCTATTTTGGAGGTTTTTTTCATCAACCTACAGAAAGTGGCATCTCATTACGTGTTTGGTTTTTAAAATGTTCTTGCTTCCTGACTCTTATTTCGGGCACACTGGATTGAAATTTAACATCTGATATGACACAACCTTGTTTTGCTGCTACATTCCAAAATTAGATAAGAAGAATGTACTTAATACATCTGGATTTTCTATGAGATTATTATTATCTTCTCTTGTAATGACATTACACTATTTACTACAAAGGAACTAGTTTCTTAATAGTGTTTATTTCCTAAAACAGTAATTTTCCTTCATCATGGGCACCAGTGATTTCTTTTTCTTTCTCAAACAGGCTTAGGTTTTCAATCCAATTTTTCTATAGTTTATATTGGTTTTTACCTAATATCTGTTCAACATTTGATATAACTTTCTAAAATAGAATTAAAAATACTGTTCCTCCACCAGTTGCAATAGGTTTTTATTAAGGCATAATTTTGATTATATTATTTATGCAGTATGTATTTTATTATATTTTATATATTTATTATATAAAATTCCTACATTTTAGTAGCTAGTTTACTGGTACTTAACCTCTGCTGTGCACTTGTTTTTCTTGTAAGCCTTATTTGATTTCACGATGGCTCAAGTTCTTATGCAATGGTATAAGATGAGCATTACTTTCTTTTCCTACATAAACCAAATTCCTTCTCCTTCACCTGATCATGTCAGTCTCTGAAAGAAAGTCATCAAACTAATTGTGATTTTAGACATCTGGAAGGAAGATGCTGAACTGAAAAATCACACTTCCATTTGAATAAATTGTTCCTAGGCAATTTACTAGGAACATCTATGTTTGTCTCAGCAGTAGAATAGAAAAAACAAGAGTTTATATAGGGACAGATAAATTGTTCTTCAAACAATATGGCAATAATATTTTCTGAAAACTTTCCTAAAAGTACTCTGGCCAGATTCTAATATCATCATCCTTGTACCATTAAATAAAATTTCCAAAAACAATCAGATAGATGAAAGAGTCTGGACTTTGGGGAAAGTATTACTAGCTAAGGCCAACCAATGTAAAATCACACAAAGAAAAGTGAAAAAATACAAGAAATTAGAGATGAGGCAGTCATGTCATCTAGAAGAGGGAGACAATGTAGAAAACCATTTTCTCTGTAAATCAATGGGGTTAACATACCTAAATCATCTAGTTCTTAAGCACAGGTCTGAATGACAGCACTTTAATAAAACATCACTGCTTATATGTATGCCACTTGCCCTAAAGGCACAGGGTTTTTCAATTTCATTTAGTTCTCAGTGAATGACAATTAAACTGAGGTGTATTACATTACATTTTCTGAAATTAAAGTCTATGTCATGGGCACTTATTGAATCACCTGTCTAATCCTGAATTGTTATTCTGCTATAACTTGATCGTATGTTTAATCCTAGCAGGATTTATTTTTTAAACAATCAAGCCCAAAGAAAGAAAAAAGTGTTGCCACAGCGAAATCAGCTGCTTCAGGTAAAATAATCCTGTTTATGGGTAAAGTGGCTCAGCTGACCTCCAGATATCTACTTCTTTAGCAGGGATTGGAAATTCAGACTGTAAAATCATATATTGTGCTTTTAAAATTTTACAAGGGGTATTAAATTGGAAAACATCTTAATTATTAATAGGTTAGCTCGATGATTATCAGTTTGTGGGTTTTGTTCCTTTATATAATTTGGGAGACCAATCTGCATTATGCACTAAGTGGAACTGTCACTGTTGGGGCAGACATGATGTAGGAAAGGACACACTGCATTAAAGAAGGCTAATATCTGTTTATTACAACAACTAGCTGTCTTTTATACCCTCTACAAAGTTTACACTTTATTCATTGGTTACAATAGATCAACATCACATTCAGTGGTGCAAAACCATCTCCAGCACTGTTTTTCACAAAACTTCTCTAAAAATACTTTTCCCAGCTGCAGGAGTTCTCTCCTCTCCTCTCCTCTCCTCTCCTCTCCTCTCCTCTCCTCTCCTCTCCTCTCCTCTCCTCTCCTCTCCTCTCCTCTCCTCTCCTCTCCTCTCCTCTCCTCTCCCTCTCCCTCTCCCTCTCCCTCTCCCTCTCCCTCTCCCTCTCCCTCTCCCTCTCCCTCTCCCTCTCCCTCTCCCTCTCCCTCTCCCTCTCCCTCTCCCTCTCCCTCTCCCTCTCCCTCTCCCTCTTCTCTACCGGCCTTAATAAAGTTCCTTTCAGAAGTAAACCTTATCAATTAACTCTCTCTGGCTCACAGACCAGCAGTAAACCCCTTCCATATAGAACCTCCATTTTTTCAACATAATTCTTTTTGGTTTGTTGAACACCAGTTTGAATTGGTGTTTTCATACCACTCACTGCATGAATGTGTCTGTGTGGGAATGTGTTGCATAACAGAAATCTGGAAAGATGCAACTTGGTCAAGGATGTAGCATGTCATACAGAGCTTTAATCCAAGAGAGATCACCGGTTTCAAAACCTTATTAACTTGCTTAGATGTCCCAGCTCTTTTATGCCCAGCTATTAAATGAGTTGCCTTTTCTTAGTAAAAGAGCATTGGTAGCGTATGGATTTCACACAGGAAGCTTGTGAAAAAGAAAATAGTCACTAATAGGTGAGTAAAAGCCATTAGAACTTTCAAATAAGGAAAGTAATTGTTTAGAGCTTTCCAGTTATATCATTTTATTGGCTAGAGGTATTCAGAATGAAAATATCACAGACTCGTGTAGACATGATAATTACAAACTTGGAAGACATTTGGGTAATAATGGTCCCAGTGTTCTGGTATTTACTGCTGTGAATACTGTTTAAGAGTTTAATGGGAGTAAAATATATAAATAAATTAGGAACCACAACTGTATATAAATAACAATTTTAAATTCATTTAATGGCTGAAAAAACTGGGGTTCCTTTTTATACAAAAGCATTTTCTATAATCTTTCAGTGTATCTTTGCATGAATCTTAGAGATATCACATTTCCTACAATGATTTTTTTTAAGGGATGTGTGCCCATACCTTACCAGTAGTGGAAATAACAGACTGTGAGAATCCATGCAGATGGAGCTCATTAGCCATGGGATCCAACCAGGGGAAAAATCACAATCATGGTTTTACAAGTTCACTACTTATTATCTCTGCATGCATCTTGAGGACTTAGTGCCTAAAGGGGCTTCTAGTCTGTGTTGTGTTGGGTTGGTAGGGAAAGGTGAACAGTCTGCAGGGTAGAGAGAAGGGGCACTCAGAGGAACAGTACTCAAAAAGAGAAAATGATTGCATCAGCAGGGAACTGTGATCAGAAGGTGTGTGGAGCAGAAGCCCATTTTCCTACACAGTGTGCAAGGGTGTTATGGTTCCTAGTTCCAAGCCTTTTAAAAATTGGAGATCTTGGGTTCTCCCTGTTGGGTGTTTTCTGGTCAAGTTTACCTTTGTGTTCAACAGAAGAAAAAAAAAACACCTCTCTGCTTGGAAGAGTGACACTCTGCTCAAGGTTCACACACAGCAGTGTGTACAGAAATGAGTGGGGAAGGAGGAGCTCATGACTGACTTAAGACACATTGGTGTTTGTTAACACGACATGTGTTTGTGTTAAACGCAGTATAAATCTTGAAGAAAAGGCCATGTAGTTAAACATTACTTAAGGACATTTCTTAAAGTCAATAGGATAGTCTAGACTTTATATTGAGCTTTAATTTTTTTGAATCCAGACTTTTTGTCTGTCTAATTTGAACAGAAATTGAATATATATTATATAACAAAATAAGAACTCAATTTTTTCCTAATCTACATAATTCTCTCTATATAGTTTCCCTCTCTACAGAGGTATTTTAGATTTGTGTGTGCTGTGCTTCCAGACAGCTCTAATGAGTTAAGCAGTTTGATATTTTCTGCTGTTTGATACATTCTGCTTTAGTTTTGGGTAACTTTATAATGACATTTCTCATGTCAGAGACATTATTTAAATGTTCTATTCTGATTTCCTGAGCACATGACATTTGTGGCTCACAAGACCAGTTAAAGTGATACTTTCTTATCTCACATTAAAAAAAATTGCAATAAAGTAAATTCAGGTTTTTTTCATTAGTAAAAATCTTTGTTATTAATGCTTGGTTTTTGTGTTCAAAAAACAGAGGTTCTAAACCAGGAGAGAGATTGCAGTCTTTGTGCCAGCCAGAAACAAACATATCAAACAGCTTTAAATATGAAGTTTGCACAGGCTGAAGTTTTTGTTAGTGCATACTTAAAGATAGTATAGTCAAGTGCATCTCTTGTAGAAAAAAATTAACCCACTAATTATGGAAATATGTTGGAGTCACTTCCTATATGATTTGAGAATCAGCTTAGAGATTAAATGTCTCTCTCTCTTTTACATGTGTAAACTTACAGTTGTTGCCCTTCTTGTTGCAGGAAATGATTAAAACACACTTCATCTCAAAGTGTTTGGAACAAACTCAGCACTAGAGAAAACCATTAGTTTTTAAGCTCTTGAATTATCTGGAATCTCTGAAGTTTTACATTATTGATGCTTCTGTTGAATTTCAGAGTGTTCTTTCCATTGTCATCAGTTCGTAGAAGCTACTGCACAATAAGATTAACAAACAAATTCTAAAATATTAAATAGTGTGCTCATATTTTCAGAAGATATTATTAGTAATAAGAAAATATTTATTAAGGAAAAAGTAAATCTTCCATGTTTTTAACAGAAATCCAAAGAAAACTGTGGAATATATAATTCCTAGAAATGATGCAGTCTCTCAGAAGAAACAGTAATTTCTAAACTTGTGTTAAAGATTTTTCTGTGCTCTTACAAGTTTTTTGTCTCAGGAATTCTTTTTTTGTTTTTTCCCCCACAGATTTCTCAGTAAGTACTCTAGCACAGCAGTTAAGCTGTAAATAAGATTGCCCAGATGAAGAAACTGTTTACACCCTAGTATAGCTCAGGAAGTTGTCAAGAAATACAAGATGGATCACACTTACTTCCTGCCCTCTGGACTTTTATCTAATAAGCTGCAGGCAGAAAGAAGTACTTAGCATTTCCGATTTTTTTTTTTCTTGTATATAGCTATCATCTGGCTGTTGCCCTAAATTGCTTTGATAGGAAGGCAGGAAAGGGTGCAGTGCAGAAAAACCTCTAATCTCTACAATCTTGAACAGTGAATTGCATGTGCACATTGATAAGCCTTTGGTGTACTGGATACACTTACATTTAAAGCAAGAATTTATCTCCTTTTCTGTTAAAGCTTTAGTTGCTTCACAGATGTTAATGGGCAATAAATAAGCAAATACTTCTCCTGACTTTGATAACTACACTTTGGAGTTTGCAAGACAAATGAGAATGAGAAGTTTCAAAATACTAGCGATGCAAGTATCTTTATCTTTCTTATTGCTATGAAGCAAGTCCTCATGAAGACATTTTCTATGTGACTGAACTGGAAATGTGGCCAGTAAAGAGCTGTCTCTACAAAGTGCCTGTGGAGTTAAACTCACCCCCTTGCTCATTATGAACCATGTGAACTTATGCTATATTCCCATCTTAAGTGTGTTATTGAAAATTTCATAACATTTCTGTAGCTTTAAGAATGCAGGGACAGCTGAGACTACTTCATGAGGTAATCTAAAATTATTATATCTCTGATTTTACTTATATGTTGTATTCAGCCTGAGTACCTGGTTGAATGAAAACATTAGTTCTTAAACCACAAACCAATTATAACCTACAAGACCTCAGTCCACAGAAGATACCCTCCAATATGTGTCTAGGTCACCTTGTGTTATGGTTTTGCACAAAATCCTAAAAAAATTGCCAAGAAACTGAGAAATTCCAGAAAAATGTCATTCATTTAGGAAACTTGATTCCGTTGAGTCAAATGTCAGGCTGTTTGAAATACCTCAGGTTTATTACTAGCAGCTATACTGGTTGACCAGTATAACAAGTGATCATGGCAAGCTGTCTGGCTTCAAGATGAAGACAGCATAAAATTTTTCTGCAAGTGAAACCTGGCAAATTGTTATTTTTTCAGACCCAGAACATTAGAACTTGGGATTTGATCAGAGTTTATCCTAAAGGAATCTTTTCTGCTACCCCAAAGGAAATCCAACATGATTTTCTTTCTGTGCTGAAACTCTCTCTTCTTCCTTTTGCCCTCAGTGGGGGGGAGAAAGATTGTTTTCTGTCTTCTTGCATATTATGGTTGGCAGGCTTGAAGAAAAGGTCATACTTTATGCAGTCTTAATGTAGTCTACCTAAAGAACTTCTAGGGAGAAATGCAAATCAATTTCTTTTTTTCCCCTAAAGCCATCTTGCTGTAAAACACCATCCTTAATGGTTGGCTGCACTCTTTTCTGACACTGTAAAAGTTACACAAGTAGTTCTCACTAATGTTGGTAGAAACAGGGTGCATAGCTTGAGGACAGATTATAATCTTCATTTTGTAGGACATGAAAATAATTGAGTCTCTGTTGTCAAGAACTAAGGTTTTTTCATGTGTCAATGTGTTTTGGCAAGACATGTCAAAAGTATATCTCATCTTGAAATACATACATCCTGGAATGTTAGATGGGAACATACAAAATATACAAGTCACTAAGCAATTCATATCACTTTTGTGATCTCCACCATAGCCCAAAAAGAATTTTTGTTCAAGGGTGTTCAGCATTTTTCACTTGATTAAAAAAAAAATGGTTATCCTCGAGGATGACTTTTGTCATCTGTGCTAAGTAGTTATTGCTAAAAGAGCTTAAATCATATTTTTAATAAAACAATTATTTTTATTTCAAAGTAAATGTAAATAAACTGTATGCACAAAAATAGTACCCTTATTTTTTAATTTAGAAAAATATCTATATTTTTACAGTTTAAAGGTCAATGTATACAGATATTTTTTAATTCAAACCCCCTTTTTAATCAGTAAGTGATGAATGTTTTAGACATTCTGTTTACTCTTTGAAAAGAATAATGCATTCATTGGTTTAACTCCAATGTGCATCTCTTACCACTATGGGGTTTTTTGTTTCTGTATTAGATTATTCATGTGGTATTTATGATGCAAAAGAAAAAGAATCAGCATTATGCTGGATTCCTGGTGTTGTGCCCAGGAATTTAGAAATCACTGTCTCTGATTCTGTTCATTCTTTGTCAAGCAGATATTATTTTAAATTTCCGAACAACATATGTCAGCAAGTCTGGCCAAGTGATATTTGAAGCAAGATCTATTTGTATCCACTATGTGACTACATGGTTTATCATTGACTTAATTGCTGCACTTCCTTTTGATCTTCTTTATGCTTTCAACGTCACTGTGGTAAGTACTAACCCATCTCCTTAATAGTTCTCTTTCTTCAAGAGGGGTTTGTTGATGTGTTGTGTTTTTGGGTTTTTTTTGGTTTGTTTTTTTTTTTTTTTTTTTTTTTTTTGTTTGTTTGTTTTTTGTTTTTTTTTTTTCCCAGATCTGGAGACTTAAACTTAATTAACCAAAATACCCAGGTGTCTTTTACAGCTTTGTGGTGTATTTTCACCCTGGATATACCAATTTTTTAATCAATTATCTTTGCTTTGTAAACAGGTGCATCTATTTAATTTGTGTCTAATTACTATATTTAAATAAAATTTGCTATGGCTTTTGCTTTGTTATGGTGCATAAATCCAGTCCTTAATTTTTCAAGACTCATAAATTTTTAATGTGGTAAAGTAAATCATTGTTATTGTTAGCATGTTTATTTAGTCAGGAATCCTCTTTCTCTTTACATCTGTGAATTTTAGTGAACAAATTACAGAATGACTACTAATTTTTTTGTGTGTTCTAACATGGATTGCTTACAATTGTCATTTACTTCGACTTTGATTCCAGCTCATCTTTTTTTTTTTTCTTAGGAAGGTAATGACAAAAATTTAATCTGATTTGAAAATGTTTGTTCTAAAATTAGGTGATGTCAAAATCATGATGGGTTACATTTGCGTTGGCTTATTTATGCTAAGACAAAGGTTTTTATTCTTCTAGCCCTATTAGATTTTGTAGAGTAAGGATCTACTAAGTAAAACTGCAAAAAACAAACAAGCAAAAGATACCCCCCAAAAAATGCAAACACCTCCTGCCCCTCTGAATCAGAAGGCTTAGTTTTTGAAAAAATGTTGGCAGAAGTTCTTAATTTTGTGTTTTTTTGCCATAAAAGACTAAGGTTTTCAGCTGTCCACTTTCTAATTCCCGGAATTTTGATCTTTCATAAACTGATGCACTCAATCTCAATTCCATTAAAAGTGAGTTACAGACAAGTACAGCAATAATAGAATAAACACATATCAGAAAAAAAAACATTAAAACATAGAAAAGCACTAGTCAGGAAGGGTCCCATATAAAATATCATGTTTGATTTTATAATTTAATTGCATTTCCTTCAACGAACTCCCTTTTCATGTCATTTATTACATAAAGAACCATCAATTTAATGCTAGTGAACATGCTTTTTAAAACCCGATAGTTTTACACTGTTCACTGTTTCTTTATAAAAGGTGAGTAATTATTTAATTACATATTTTGCATTACTATCTCAGTTTATCCCTTACAATCAAACCGAACAGCCAGCAGAATGCAGTTGATTCAATTTCTATTAATAATTTTCATTAAATTAACCATGTTTATTTTTATGTGAAAGAGAAAATTGAAAAACCTGAATACACTTTTTGCCCCTACTGGAAGGACTGATAAGATTTCCATACTTAATTCTGGAGAAGAAAGTATTATCCAATGTTTATTTTTGCAGTTAAAATGTCGCATTATTAAAAATGCTGCCATAATATGATTAATACGCATCTCCTGTCATAGTTTTAAACTTTTTTCCTTAATAAGACCTCTGTATGATTCCTTGATGGGAACACAGTGCCTTACTGTATCATACCTACTGTTATGACAAGACTTGGCAACTGCTAATATAAACCTCAAGATAACAATGACTTATCAACTGTTTCAAGAATGGGGGGAGGTGTTAATCACATTGCACTGTTTTCAGACTTCATGACTTAATAAGCCATTTCCTCGTGTCTGTTCTCAGATTTTCACTTCATCGACTTTCAGATGTTGCCTCAACAGAACGGTGAGAAGGGGCATCAGGGAGCATCTCACTCCTTTTGCTGCTCAGGCTCCGGCACAAAGGCCAAACCTTTAGGGAGCTCTAAATTCTGCAAGCCATAAGTACAGTGCCATACATACCTACGTATGTATGTATGTATGTATGGCACATATATGTCGTACCCCAGCTGGACACTGATGGAGCCAAAGTGCCTCTAAATGCTGTGGAGTCTTTTGCTATTTTTGTATATATTTTGAAAAAAACAAAAGTTAAATTGTATGAGTTGGCTCTACTGCCTTTATACCTTACCAGGATTCTGCCCTACTGTTAAAATCAGGGACTCTTTGGAGATCTGAGACCACAGGCACATTCCTGCCTATCCTCAGTGCATGCCAAGACGTCCAGCTCCTTCCATCCTTGTGTTCACCTGACATAAAGCATCCCTTAATTTGGGGAAATATGACTTCAGATGTTGCCATGAGAACCAGGCCACTAAGCACTTGTTCTAATGATTGAATTGCTCCTTTTTGAGTAGCTAATGATGGTTGTAGAGCAAGAGTATCATTTGTTTTAGGAAAAGCAACTAACCAGGTGGACAGAAAATGATTAAAAATATCTCTCCCAGTAGTCATTTCTTAAAATGTATCCCGTTTCTTCATTAATTCATTCTTTTATGTAGGAGATGATTCAAGCAGAGAATTTCATCACTGGTTTGTAGCAACTTTATTTTTTGTCAGTACTTCTCAGGACTATGCTGATTGAGTTTGTGTTAGTCTCAGATAAAATTCTGTCCCTGTCCTTTCGACAGAAAAAAGTTAACCCAGCTAGTCTAAAACGATTAACAAAATGGAAAATTTTGATGATTTTATATCTGTGGGCACAAAAAAATCTATGCAGGCACAAGTATGAGTGCTGACTCCTTATTTTGTCTTCCTAGATTTGTGACATAGAAAAATAAGCTGCCTGATAGTGTTTTAGATCTTCCAATGACATATTGGGCACAATACCAGAAGAGCATTTGGCATGACTAGTGAGAAAATTCAGTGCAATAATACATGATTAATTACATCTGTGTTCAATTTTACTAATAAATTATTTTTAAATGGGGCAGTCCTTAAGCCTTAAAATGCTTCCACATGAAAATGAATATTATGATATATGATTCACTGTCTTTATATCTGTAGCTTAACAAAAATGGTAAGAATTTAAGCAATACTGATAACTGGCAGGGCACATATATAATTGTAACAGTCCTTTTGCAATTTCTTATTTGTAGGAATCTAAAAATAAATAAATAAATAAATTCACCAAAGCTATCATTATTTAATTGTGATGTTTTAGAACATAGGCTCCCATGGGAAGATGCAGGCTCCAACGTGTAGGCCATAGCACATATACAATGATTATATACAAAATCATAATACAAATGTTTGTATGTTGCTGTTACCCCTTGAAGAGTCAGTCATGAATAGGAACTCATTTATGTTATAAGTGCAACAAAATCATGTTTGGTTCAAACAAGCTGATGAGAGAGAAGAAAAAGAGACTTTGGGAAATGAATTAGCACTGAAACAGAGGCAGTTGGTACAGTTTCATGTCACTTAAAGAATAATTATAAATTAAACTTATATGTTTGTAGTAATATAAACATGGGAAATACTTCAAACATTTTGCAGCCTTCTGCCCTTGATTTGCAGATACTCTTGAGCTGAAGACTACGGACATAACACAGACATAATTCTCTGGCACTGTAGATGGAGAATGACATAAGATGAGGAATGAAATGCAAGAGATGACCTTGTAAATGCTTGTGTGCTCAAATGTCAGATCTTATTTAAAAATGTATTTTGAAAAAATGTCATATTTTTGTTGATTTTCTTTTTTTCCTTACTATGTACATGAGAAAAAATGTAAAGGTTCTTGACAAAAAAAAAAAAAAAAAAAACATTAAATAAAGGGCTGCAAATCTTGCCCTTTGAAGACTCATGGGAGAATTACTTATGCACTACCAAAACTGTAGTGACAAAAAAAATCATGCTTGTAGATTTCTTTTTTTCTTCTTTACAGGTTTCCCACATACCTAATTCTTGAGAGTGGAATATAATCAATGAGTTTTTAAGTCTTTGAACAAATCAGAAACACCATATGTTACAGAATATATCAGTCACCTCAGATCTAGCTGGTGGTGAATGTGCACATATAAAATTTAGATGTCAGATTATTAACTTTGGTAACAGAAAGGCTGAGCTTCAGGATCTTCTGGATTAGCAAAAGCAAAAAGATATTGATTGAGCTGTGTTTTTAGACTTGCTTTTGAGAGAGGTCTTTACTGTGCTCTGAAAGTGCTGTGGCAAGACACATCAAGTGTGATATTACATTTCCAACTGCATCCTGTATCAACCCCAGGCCTTAATCCCACTGTCTCATTAATGGAGGAAGAAAACAAAATGAAGGAAATTTACCGTTAATGAAAATTATGGCTATTTAATCTTAGACAAATACATTAGAAATATTTGGATCATAATCTGCATATTGTTTGCTAACTCTGCGCAACAGCTGAAACACAGGCCAAGTACATTCCCTGCAAAGCTGTGGGCTGTGCAGAATATGGTACGGATGTAGGTTGCAGGATGCTCTGGAAGGGTTGGAGTCATCCAGAGACTGCTCACTTTACACTGGAACTCTTCTAAGGCCAGAGACATATACTTCATAAACTGATGTATAGTTAGGGTGCTGAGCAGCTTATGTCATGCTTTTGCCACATAAACTCAAAAGGCAACAATATTTTAGTTAAGGAATTTAACAAGCAGTATTAGAAGTTTTAGTGAAAGCTTTTTTGGACTACTACTTAGTGCAGAGCAGTAAAATATGCCCAGGTCCCTGAACATAGGGTTAAATCTCAAGAACAAATTTGAGCCTTCTCTAACTTCTTTGCTTTATTGTTCTGCAAAATATCTGCTTTTTGTTATTACCTCTTCCATGCTAAATTATAGGCTGGTTTCATCCCATTCACAGTTAAATTTGGTCTGCTGTTAGCTGAAGCTGAAAATCATTGTGTGCTTGGAGATATCTATTTTGTGGTTTCATATTGCAATCAAATGATCTTCGGTCAGTTTGACAATTGTATCTCTCTCCTAGAGCTAGGAAGAATCCATTTTTCACAAAATGGATTTTTGTGAAAAAATCCAATTTTTTAAGCTAAATCTGAAAGAAGACTGCATAAAAAGAAAATAAATAAATAAAAAAAAAAAAACAAAACAGGAAAAGTCTAGTATTTCAAGTTTGTTTGCTTTATACCAGCCATAGTAATTATGTATTTACACATCAAAACTTCACACCTTTTTTTTAAAGCCTCTTCTTTGCTGTCCTCTGCTGTCTGAAGATTTAGTCTAGTTAGCTATGCATCTGATTGAAGAGAGGGCAACACTTCAGAGAGCTTTAAAATTTCCTCTCTTGAAACAAGAGAACTGTGTGATAGAAGTAAGCTGCTGAAAAACAGTTTAGATGCTGACAAGTGGTTTTCCCACCCCCCGTTCTCCCAGGTTTCCCTTGTCCACCTTCTGAAAACAGTGCGGCTTCTGCGCCTCCTGCGTCTCCTTCAGAAGCTGGATCGTTATTCCCAGCACAGCACAATCGTTCTCACGCTCCTCATGTCCATGTTTGCCTTGCTCGCTCACTGGATGGCCTGCATCTGGTACGTCATAGGGAAAAGGGAGATGGAGCAGAATAACCCCCTCACTTGGGACATAGGTAAGTTATTCCTTCCCTCCTGTACGTACACACACGTGTGCATATATCCGTAAATGTATGCAAATATATAAAAGTGCATGTATAAGTCACTCAATATTTCAGGTTTCATTCTATCTCATACCATTACGTAGCGCTGTTTGTAGAGAAAAAGAAGCGACTGTCAGTCTCTGAATTTCAGGTCAATCTGAAAAAGAGGGTTAAAATAAAAATCAGTGGGAAAAAAATAGGAAATCATTTTAGATTTTTAAGAGTTATTCAGAGTTTGAAAAATTAGGATCTGTATAGGAAATGGCTAGACAGACTGTGTAGAAGAATCAATTAGACCACTCATACTGTTTTTGAAAATTAGGAAAATTCATCAACAAAAACACCCCCTCAAGTGTGCTGATTATTTCTTCCTATACATTGAAATAGATAGGCCCTGAAATGTTTTCTAGTAAAATTCCCTTTGTAATTGTTGTTTAGAGGATCTGCAGGCTTTGATTTTTGCAGGGCAGATGAGGTGTTTATCAATGAAATGCTCAGCTTTGGTCCAATCTTTAGTTTGATTCTGATCTAAGTGTTCCACATTACCTCTTCAGATTTTAAGCTTTTCATTCTTTTGTAATGAAACATCTTCCATTATCAAAGTTTATCTAAAAGTGAGACAGTTTCCCAAGAGAAAAAATATTTCGTGTGGGGGAAATAATGCAAACAACTGTGACCAAAGGCTCAATCTGCAGATTGCCTTGTTTTATCTCCTTTAATTTCTTGTTTTTCTCTTATCCCCGTTATCACCTGTCTAAATATCACTTAGTTATGATAAATCTGAGGGGAAAATGACAATCATAAAAAAGTGTATGACCTCAGAGAAGTGAGGATGCTGGGTCAGGAAGAGAAAAAGAAGAAAGTCCAAGAAATATGTGTTTCTAGTTTTTCAATAGGTTACTTAAAGATTTGTGGAGTCTTCTTATTCTTCTAAGTTGATTGTTGATTTGTTTTTTCATTTGTAAACCAGGTCTGTGACCTGCTGCTGAACTCCTTATAGAGAGCAAACTTCTGTCAGAAAAGACTGCAGCTCTAGGGGAGAATACACAAAGAAAACCCACTGCGCAAAAATTGGTCAAATACCACTAACAGTGAAACAAATCCAGATAATAATAATAATGACTATAATGTCTCTCTGGTAGGAAGTAGCTCTGAAGGCACTTTGTCAACTTATGTAGGCCACAAACAATAGGAGCTTTCAAAACATTCATTACGGTACAAATGACGAAGATGGGCAGCATCCTTGCTCCCCGGGTAGGGCTGCTGGCCATGCTCCCCATGCTCCCTTTTCCCTGAGGCAAGGCCACATTCAGAAAACTCTCCTCATATACCCTGGGGCTCTTGGCATTTATTACTATGAACACATTAACCTTCACCCATCGGTTTTGTCCTTTCTTGGGCAACAGCAGTAATAACCAAATGTCCCAACAACCTCATTAGAACCAATCCCAGTTTAAATGGAACAGAGACATTTCCCAGAAGTCTCCTTTGTGTCTCACTGAAGAGGGTTGTGTCTGGGTTATCTCACACTGATCATCTTCCAGTGGGCATCCTGGGCCAGAACTGCTCCTTAACAGCCCCTCACTACTAACTTACCTCAACCTGTGACAAATAGGGACATTCCCTGGACAGCTGTAGGTAGTGCATTTCCACACTGGATGGGCCAAAGCACATAGTGGTGTGTGCTCTCAGATTATCATCTTCTACATGGAAAAAGGGCTTTTTTTATTGGGCTTACAGATGGGCATTTTTTTAGAATTTTTCTTTTCCTAAAGGTGAGAGTCTGCATTTTTGCCTGGAAGGCTGTTTCACCTTCATGGATGGTGTCTAAAATATTTACATGCTATAAATTTATAATAAAAATTATACTGCAATGACTCCTGTAATGCTCCCACTGATATTAGTTCTAGAACTAAGTTAAATAATTTATAACTTCAGGGATTTATTGGAATTTTTTTGTTTGTTTGGGGAGATTTTTTAAGTGAAATGGTTTTAAAATATTAAAGTTTTAAAATGTTAAAGAATTAGATACTGGTTTAAAGAAAAGAGCTCAGAAAAATCTGGATATCTGTCATGAAGGTGCTGTTTTGCAAGGACCACTCCAGCACTGACAGAACTTCTGGTTAAGCTTACATGTCACATATATGAGCACAAAAATTTTGATAATGTCATTTTTTTCAATCGGTACAAATTCTGTTGCTCTCCACATACAAACTACTTGCTGATGAAACACAATGAAATAAAGTCTTGGTCCTCCGTGTATCTTTTGCTATTCTGGTATAGCCAGCCTTTCTTTGCCATTTAAGAAAACTTCAAATGACAAGTTCACAAAACCTCATAGCATCCACACTGGGGATATTTTGAGGGCAGAATGGTAGGTGTAATTTAGAGTATGAGTGATTAAGCAAAGTAAAATGAGATCTGGAAATCATAATAAATCATAAGCAAATAATGCACACAGGAGAAATCTTTCTTGGAGTATAATTAGGGTAGTATTACTGTAAGACACTGAGGATATTCTGTTCTCCTAATGGAAGAGCTCAGCTGAAAAATTTGTGCTGTTTTGGAGAGCATGTAAAAAAGATTTCATACTGCAGGCAAAGCACTAGAACGTGATCTCTACTCTTATACTTGCAGGTTTTAATTTTTTAATTTTTTTAATTTTGATATATTAATACCAGAACTGGAGACCCAAGTTCCCATAAATGAATCATACACAAAGTTTATTCCAGCCATTAAGAGGCTTTCTAATGGAAAACGTTAAAAAACACCATGGAAAAATTGTAATTCCTATACTTTTTTTTTATATTAAAGGCAATGTGTCTCTTCCTTGGAAATTCTACTTTTTATTCTTCACTGAAATGTCTCAGGTGATGTCCAGTTGAAAACTGAGTATGGCACCATGAGTATGGATGCCGCAATGTATGAGATAACTGAAATATAGGAATGGGTTTGTTCTAAGAATGGAAAATGACGTCTGGAATGAAAAGATTAATTTGCTTTATGTGTTTGCTGCTATGTTTGAGGGGAGAGGCAGAGGGAGAAAAAAGCTTTTAGCTTTTACTTACTCCATCTAGTGCTTCCTCAGAAAGCCTCTAGCACACATTTCAAGACCAAGGTTTGCTAACAGAACAAGCATTTTGAAGCTGCAGAACTGTTAACATAATACTTTGAACCTTGCTGTGCCATCAGATATGCACCATAACCCAGAACTAGCAGCATTTGCTTCTGTGTATCTATTTCTCTAGCTAATTTAAACAAATGTGGTGCTTAATTTGCATTTGAATTGGGGCAACGGGAGAGATAACGTTGTTCCTATGAAAATACCCAGAATTAAAAATGGCATTTGCTTTGTTCTTACTGGACCTAATTGTAAGCCTTTATTTCACTTCTTGTCCTTATTCAGGCAACATTCCCATTACAAATAATTTAAAAACATGGTTACATTCACAAATCTAGCCACATGGTTGCCCAGTGAGAAAGGTGAAGTGTCTAGGTCTATTACTGATGTACTGTCATGATGTGGGGGCATTGGGACATAATATGGAAAACTGGTTCTCTTGCCTAGCTCTAGTTTTGCTAGATTTAGGTGAATACATAATTTGGAACACACATAGCATGGGTCCTGCCTTTAGGGGCTGGAAACCTTTACCTCGGCAAGTTCTCCCATCTTAGGAAAGGGTTTTTCCATGTGCAGCATTTTGACTCTAATGTCTGCTAAAACCACGACTCCTGAACACATCATTCCCTCCCACTAGAGACAGTGGTACAGTTCTTGCCCTGCTTTTCCCTTCTAGCATTTTCAGGTCCCTCTCTGTTGCACTTCACCTTGCTCCCCTCATTTGTTTTCACTGGTGAAACAGATGACTACCTGAGATATGGCATGATCTTTACCAAGCTGTAAAAATAGGGCTAATTTTCTGTTACCTGACAAGGAGTAGAGGCTAGACTGTGTTTAAGTTCCTGGCTGGTCCTGACTCTCCAATTCCATTAGCTCACATTTCTATAGTTTAACTGGCATCAGATTTAGGGCTCTTTATTTGTTGATTGCTGTTTTGTATTAATATATTCTGAGTTGTTCTCCTATTCCCCCCCATTCTTATTAAACATCAGAAAATGATTTTTCTACCTGTCTCTACAGGAAACAGATAATGTTGAAAATATTTCCTGTTGCTGAAGGCATTCATTCTGTGAGAACCACGTGAGCTGTTGAAACCCAGCTGTCTTGAGTGTAGTGAGGAGATTAGGAGAGGGTCAAGAGTCAGGATGCTGGCTCCCTTAGATAATCAAAACTGTCAAGTATAATTTGTGCCACTGCCTCAAAAAAAAATTCCTTCCTGTCCATTAGAAATTTAGCTGCAACTCTTTGTTAGTCCTACACTAACAACATTCTGGCTATGGACAGGTTGGTATCAATGCAAAACACATTAGTGTTTTTATAGTTAATAAATATTTTCTTTGGAATAAGCTTTAATATCAGGCCTGTAAAGGGCATTGTTCTTCAGCTATTTAAATCATTATTCCAGTTGAATACCTCAAGTTTCATCTCAGGTTTTTGCTCATTCTCTATTAGTTTTTTAATGTACAGCACTTTTGAAAACAAGAACCCAGTTGTGACTGAACCACGTCCTCTTCAATATGAAACTTCCCACACACACTTTGTTTATCACATTCTTGCTGTCAGAGCCTTTAAAAGGATTTGGATGCTGACTCCCAGTGAATACCTGCAATTAGCTGTCAATGGCAGACTTAGGTACAGAAAAAGGTGCTCAGCACCAGAGTAGTGCCAGCTGGAAATGCTGAAAATAAGACTGTGCTTTCAGAGCCTTTTACTCAGGTATTATATGTCCCATGTAGGACTGAAGTGAACATCCTGAATTCACAAAATTACCTTCCCCACTGAGCTCTTAGTGAATTTAGATGCAGGGACAAGGTGACTGGAAGATCCCCACCTGGTGCAGATAGGAGAGAAACTCCAGTTGTCTTAATCATGTAAAGATTGTGGTGCTTCTGGCCCCATGCAGAAGTTGGCTGAAATGGGTTTTCCAAAATGCAGCTGTCCTACATCTTAGATGCAAACCTTAGGTTAAAATCTTAAGCTCAGATTTCTAAATTCAGCCCAGGTCCTTTGTGGTCCCCAGGTAGCTTCGCTCTTGTCAGAATTTTGTCATTCAGCATCAGGCTGGAATATCTATTAAGAGAGACATTTACCTGTAATTCTCTTGAGTTTCAACAGCCTGGGAAGTTTTAGTTTGAGGATGATTTTTCCTAGTTTATGCTAAGAAACCAGAGGCAGCTGGTTTTAGTTTTCACAAAGTCCTGAGCAATTTTGCCAGGAATTCTGAAGGTAGAGATTTAAGCATATCCTTGCCAATAGATACTTGTGGCATTGGTATATTTATTCAGGTTAAAACTCAGGCTATCCTTTTTCCAGAAGAAAGACTATTTTTAGGTATGTGTGCATCTGCTAGTTCTTCCACAAATATTGTGTCTTAGTGAACTAACAAGTTTCTGGCACTCTTAGACCAAGCATAACAATTGGGTAAATAACAGTAGAAACCATATTGGAAAAGTCAGTGCCATTACTTCCATTCTTAATCAGTACAATACATAATTTGTCACAGCAATAGTTAACTTTTGACTCCTCATGTTTTCATATTATACTGAGTCTCAGAATGTATTGTAGAAACAGGTAAATATGGATTTTCAAAAAAAGGGATTAAAAACTTGAGTTTGAATGCAACATGAGCACTTTTTACTAAATCTAAGCATTCAAAGAACAGTTAAAAATATGAAAAAAATTATATTTTTAAAATATGATTATCAGTCATTTTTGAACCCTATGAGACTTGTGTTCACAACATATTCTTAGCAACCAAGAATTTAGTTTCATCCAAAAAAAATGAAAACTGAGATTTTGTGTGATCACAAATCTCCAGGTAGTGGGGCTGTCAGAAAAATCAACTGACAGAAGACATGGTAAAACTGTAGTGCAGAGGAATGATCAGGTTTTGGACCCAGATGATGGAAATGTTTGATGCAGGTACATGTACCTACTTCTGTATTCCAGACCTACCTCCTAGAGTTTGAGCCTGGGCTTAGATCAAAACAGCTTCCAGTAATTTCAACAAATGTTCAGCTTCTGAAGAGCTAGTACTAATGAACTCCTACTGAAGTTTTGGGAAAGGTTGCAGCTGGCACCTGCTCTCGTGCTGGCTGGCAGATGGCAAGGTTGGGCACAGGTACCCAGCACACCCTGGTCTGCTGTGGTGGGAACAGCAGTTTATTTTGTGGCACTGTAAGAACTAAGTGAATCCTCCCCACTGCCAGGAAGAGTACTTGTACATTTCCAAGGATCTCAGCCAAGAGAACTGTGTTCTGCTGTAAAATATTGGTCTGGTTTCACTGCTCCGCACACACATCCATCAGTTTAGAGCCAACACGGGTAGATTTATGAATACTTGTGCAGAACAAGAAAGAACATCGTGCTGACTACACAGCACAGCATATCGTTCACTAACAGTGATCAATTGTTCACTTCAGTCAGTCATCTCTCTACTTGAATGTTTGATTTTAATTTCTCTTCCAGTGAGCTTCATTACATTCTCAGTTATCAGTTTTCTTTACTTTTTGTCATTAGTAATAACAGAACCTGCTCCTTTGGAACTATGGTCCTTTCTGGTTTTGAAGAGGCATCTTTAAGAAAAAAAAAAAAAGTTCAAAATATACTTATGCATGAGTGCTGATATCTTCAATTTAGCAAAATAAATTTTAGTGCTCTCTTAACCTGGGGTACCTGTATTGAAGGTCCATTGGTGTGTGGAATAGAATATCTGTATACTCACCTGTCTAGTTTTTTGGTGGCTTTTTTGTTGTGGATTTTTTGTTTGTTTGTTTGTTTGTTTGTTTAGGAGTCAGGGCTGAAAATTCACTTCTACTTAATATTTGAAGGAAATGGTTGATGGTTACGACTCTTGTGAAGTATTTTGGGGTATCAATATCTGAGACACTCAGCCCACTGCTTTGGGTGGTTTCTTGCAGCAGTCTGTCAAATAATTAACCCCTGGAGTGTCATATAGAAATAATCAATAGGAATAAACTAGATAACCAAAACAAGAAAATCACTTTGGAGCTATGAAACTTTTCAAAGTACTCATGTTATGAATTACTACAAATAGTACTTATTACATTGCACATACTTTGAAAAAGACAAGGGTTTACCAAAATTCTGAAGCACTACATAGTGATGAATCACTCTAAAGCAGTTCAAATAGAAAATTTTAATCCCAGGAGAATATATAACGTTGGAATACTTTTAAATAATTTTATTGCCATTTTTAATCCTTAAAAGTTCTACTCCTCTGTGAAAGTAATGCTTTTACTGTACAAGTAATGTGTAAATTTTCCATGAATTGTTTGAGGTTCACAATATCTAGTCTTGTTGGAACAAATATAGATAAAATCATTAAAATCATGAAGAAATTAGAATTAATGTACTGTGTATTTCAAGACAATAAAAACATCTTTCTTTAAATCTGCTGGGTATCTTACCTGAATGGTGAAAACAGTTAATAGATGTAACATACTATATACGAGGCCAAATTTGGAGAAGCTTGTGATGAGAAATATTAACTAAAGAAAACTTTTTTTTTTTCCTCTAATTGGGTTAAACTTTTGAATAAGGTAGAAATGAGAGAAAGTTCATCTGGCTTTTGAAGAAATCTTATTTTCAGGTGAACATTGCTCTTCATTATATTTAGTACAATAAAAGCAGAGGCACATAGTATTTTCTGTATCTGTCAGTCTGTTAGATTGGACACAAAAATTTAACTGCTACAAGGGAGTTTTATGTGCAAAACTGTAATCACCAGAACATATGTGTGGAAACCTGTCTGCACATGGTAAAGACCTACATTTACAAATTAAGGTCTTGGAAAGGCTTATGTGAAACTCTGGCCCTGCTTTTTTGCCTGTTTTGTATCCTAAATACATACTATATAGATAAATATAAACCAATAGATATATCAATATACTTTCTACAGCAGGTTTTCTTTATTAAAATCCCTCATTTCAGACTAATGTATACTAGACCTTGTCAGGATTTAAAATATAAATTTATATTTTAAAATATTCATATAAATTAAGTTTGTGGAAATTATTCAATTTCTGTTTGTAAACCCAAACCAATGTTTTTGAGGTGCAGGTGTGTGCAACCAAAATATCATTTATTGAGCTGAACTGAAACACTCCCTTTGCATTTAAATTAACATCAATTTGTATTTTACCTGTTCTGGGCCTAGTAAGTCTTCCCTGCTGTTTTTTCCTACAGGCTCAGTTCCTTGATTAAACTGTATTTTCCTTTACACACCACACTTTGCCTTCTGATTGAATAATTTTAAGCAATCACCAAATACTTCAGGACTGAGATATCCTATTGGATTTGAAACACAGAAAAAAAAAAAAAAACAGGCATGAAAGTAGTTTATTAAATGGAGTGTGAATTTTTTACAACATTGTTAATACATTTCCAATTAATTTCCATTGTTAATATATTTATATTTTGTAACTAGTGAAAAAAAAAAATTGGACAGTTTTTAAGTCAAAGGTAAAAATCTGGAGAGTGGACGAGGCCCCTGAGATTTGACAAAGTGTCCTGCTGCATTGAACCACAGATTACCAAGGTATCATTTATTAATTCTACAAAGCAGTTTTTATCTCAGTGGAAAATCTGGACCAATTTCTGCAGCCATAATAGAAATTCTCAGTGCCACACATAGGGTAAGAATCTGCCTAGTAAACACCCCAGAAGACAGGATAGACCCAAGGGGTAAAATAACACCAGGTTCTTTCCACATAGTTCTGTAATGGGAACACCAGAGACCATAAGTTATTTCAAGTTGAAAATGTTGCACATAGAAACTCTGTTCAATCAATTTGAAGTTACATCAGTCTTTAACCCTTAACTGCTGCATTTGGAACTGCAGAACTCTTGGCTGCAGAGAGCCTCTGGGATTTATTTAAACCACTCAGATAGTTGAACCAGGACTATTGCATGCAGTAAATCGGGTCAAACACAGTTTGCTCCATCCAAGTCTTGAAAACCTTGGCTGGGCAGCTTGTTCTAGGGTTGCACTACCCTCCTCTGAGAGCTCTGTGCAGTTTGCTGAAACATCAGTTCTCTCACACACATTGGTGTAATAGGAAGTTCTGTTACGACTCCTTAGAAATTTCTACTTTTTTAAAGCTCACGGCTTGGCTGTTCAAACTATAACTTTTCACTCCATTTTAAACCCATAAAGCCTTTGCTATGTATTTTGTAATCTTTCCAGCAGCTTCTTCAATAGGTGACTGGACTGCCTCTCAGCCCCATGACACAGGTAGAAATACTAGTGTGCTAGAATGACATGTTGTGCTCCAAAGATGTCCTATAATGATTAAAATAGCTTTTCCTTTCTTTTGTAGCACAAGCATGCCTTAAATTTTAAATCGAGATATGTCCTCTGCATATATTCCTATTTTCTATTTATCCTTTTTTCTCTGCCCTTTACCAGAGCAGGTGCTTGATAAAAGAAAGGTTTTCTGCTGCCAGAAGAGAAAATCACTTCTGTACAGAAATGAGGAAATTATTCAAGAGTCTTTTCTTTCCAGCCTCTCTTCCATTTTCTTAAACCCTGGAAAATATTTCTGTTCAATTTGTACTTTCAGGTGACAGTGCTAATGTTACCTAGGAACTGCTTTCAGCCAAAGAAGCCAATGTGAATCTGTGAGAGTATGCCAATGAATTCTGCAACATGTAGAGTTTTGCACAAACCACATTCTGTAAAAGTAATTATACCTAATTATTTTAAATTGTTTTTCATTGTCAGGTTGACGAGAGCTGGAGATAAAATTGCTAATGTTTAGGATTCCCTTATGTCACACACTTCAAAAAGACCTGTCGTGTCTGCAGACACAGATGTATTATTTCAGAACTGCATCAACTTTAAAAATGCAGTGTGCTTTTCCCTAAAGACAGCACCTTTCTTCTTTACTTTTTGCTCTTTCTTTATATCAAGCCCTTATTACGCTGCAAATTCTTTGGGTTTTTTATTATCCTTAGATATAATCTAGATGAAAATATCCCCTGTTGTTGATCTCCCCCTCACAAAAGCCAAATAAGTTTTGGTCTAAACTTCCTTGACTCAACTGGCACATATTAAAAAAGAATTGAAAAATGTTACTTATGTTGTAGAATCAACAAATAAAAAACTAAGACAAAACAAGGGCAAATAAAGTGCTAATACAATTTATTACACTGCTGACTGTCAGAGGCAGGTCCCTGTACAACACAGTGGCTCCTTAGATAAGAACACAGAGGAGAATATTTAGAAAATGCTGTAAAATCTGTGGAGCAAGCAAGTAGAGGATTGTAGTGAGGGTTAACACACTTAGCTCTTATCTAACAAGCATGGATGGTATTAACATAGGAGACAAGGAGAAATGGATGTCATGTGGACTGCAGCAGTCTGTACTGACCCAAACTGAACTCCATACTGTTGTTATCATCTCCTGTGTGATTATGCAGGACAGTCAGATGGAAATTGGCATGGTTTTATTGTAATTCTGCAATTAGGCTTCCATTTGCAGTTAGACCTACAAAAGGAAACAGTTTCTGCCCTGAGGTTTCTGCTCCTGTTTTAAGGCTTCTGCCCCTGTTTTGCCAAGCTGGGAGACTGCATTTGAACAGGTAGTAAGTGCTGAAAGTTGGCTCGATTTCTGGAGCTGGGAAGATGGCAGGAGAGGGGAAGGTACCACTTCTTGCATTAGTCATATTTAGGAAGCAGAGTCTGGAATTAAACAGCTCTGCTCTTGCAGACTGCTGACAGTTAAACAGAATGAAAATACAGAATACATGTAGCATATGACATTGATTTTCTGAAAAAACATAGTCCTCTTCATATCTTCCTCTTGCAAATAAACAATATGGGTTTTTACAAAGATTTTAAGATATTGATTACCACTACCATTGCTTCTTTGAGAATTTATGTGCCAATTCTGAGTCAGAATTTTAATATATTAACTCTTAGAACTGAGAAATTGTCATAAGAACTAAAAGACATTATTCTGTATTTCTCTGATGGTGAAACCTGAGCAGGTGAGTGCAGCAGGGCAGAGGTGAGATTAATTTACCAACTATGTCATGCTGTGCACATTTAGACAGAAAGTTTTGCTAGCAACTTTAAAACTTACATTCTGCAAGGCTTTGTTGTGTGGAAGATCTTGGCGTATTTTGATTATAAAGGTTTCATTTTAAATTCATCTGTATTGCTTATGAAGGAGAGTGCTTATTTCTTTAAAAAGACATGAATAGCATGCCTGCAGCAGCTCAAAACCTTTTTGGCATGACTTGGACTTCAAACACATAAAGTTGCAAAACAGGTTTCTAACTCTTTAGTTGACCCCATATAAAAAACCCCATTACCATAAATTTTATTTCAGGAACACCTGGGATGCTACTAATGGGTCAAGGCCCTCTTGTCTCCATTGCTGAATTAACACAGGATAAAAAGGCTGCTCTTGCCCAAGAGGATATTACAGTCTAAATATAAGATAAGAAAAGCTCTACCAGATGGGTACAGGCTGATGGAGCACAGGGAAGCAAAGAGGGCATAGATGGACATGCTCTTTGCACTGAATAGACGACCAGCACAGACGTGTCTAATTCCAAACTTAGCTGTAAGGCATTTAATAGCCTGGAAAAGGACAGTAACAGCCAGTTTGCCTATAGAGCAGTAATGTTAAATACTGAAAATCTTTCTGCAGTGAAAGCAGAAGAGCACACTGTGAGCATTTCCTTAAAGAAGATGATATTCACATGATTTATATCCTTCTGATTATGTCCTTACAATTTTTTTTCTCAAATTATCTATACGCTTAGATTTGGATGGTTTATCTGTAATCTAAAAGTTAAATTAACATTATACTGTATTACAAAAATAAGTAGTTAATTTATTTATGCTACTAATCTTTATTTAGTGTAAGAATCCTAGGAAAATATACACAGAGAGAACAAAGCAAGATAATATTTTTTAAAATGAAAAGGTGATTTTCTTCACTCCAAGTGTGTTAATGGCATTAGAGCTGTTTGTAAACTATTCCTAGTACAAATAAAATAATTAATAAAAATAGTTAGCTCTTAGCTATAGGTGCTTTGCATGTATTGTCTGCTACTGTCTCAAAAAGCTGATATTGAAAATGTCCCCATCTTGTCCTTTCTTTGGGCCTGATGATCTCCAAGGTATTTTCCAGTCTAGTTGATTCTGTGATTCTGTAATTCAATGGTGTGGTAAAGAGAGTAAACTGCTGACTTGGAAAAGCAAGAGGGATTTAAATCTCCCACATATTCAAACACAACCATCTGACAAATTACTGTTGAGAAGAGCTGTACTAGCTTATCACGGAGAAGAGTTTCAAGAACATTCCTTTTCTAAATTTACTGACTCTTTGATAAATGAGGCTGAAGGAAGTTATGACCTAGTTCTGCAGGAATGCAGGTGTACTGACCACGTACACTGGAGCTTCTTTGCAACAGTATGTCTAAATGTTTAGAGAATGATCGTAAAATATCAAGAGGAATGAGTTCATTTCAGGTCGGCTTAGTCAGCTCTTAAAAATCCTTATACACAGCTCTTATATGTAATATAGACAGGTCTCTACCTTGGAATAAATGTATCTCTACTGTAAGGGGAATCTTTATTACATTATATTGTGAGATGGGTACAGAGGGAATATTGGAGTCTTCCTCATAAATATGAGGAACAGATCTGTCTGCTTTGTTTAGCCATCCACAAAATACCAGCTGCATGTCCCAGAGATGCAATCTGCAGTCTTATTGAGGCAGGAAGGCAGCAATGCAGGGTAAGCATGAGAGGGACATCTTCCCCAGAGCCTTATGGAGGTGTTTCTGCAGAGCATTAGTTGGCTTTTTGGAGACTGGCTTGGAGCTCTGCCCAAGGGGATATCTGCCCCCAGCACCACTCTCTTTCTTTCTTTCTTTCTTTCTTCTCTCACAAGAATAAACTCTACTTGTAGGTATGAGGTAACTTCTCCAAAAAGACAATATTTTGCCACATGGTGGAGAAGAAATGTAAATAGCTACTTCACGGGAATTATCTACCAACTTTAAGCAACATCTAGGGCTCTGACTGTGAAACTTTATCTGGGCTGTTCCTCAGGGACTTCTCACAGTAGGAGGAAAAGTAAAAGCACTAAACTTTATTTTGCAGACAAGAGAAGATAGGAAATCATCTAGACATTTTAATATTTAATGCATCAGCTATAGTTAGATTCTGGATAGAAATGTGCAGGGCTCGAAACGTGTGAAGCTGTTGGTAATTCATGTACATTGTGTTTTGTAGAGTGTTTATGTTGCATTTTGCATTAGGTGGAAGATATGCCGAACTCCAGACTGTTCTAACTTGTTGGTCACTAAATATTTTAAAATATAGCTTTCCAACATTATTTTCTAATAAAATGCTATCATTGCAAATATTTAATATCAGGCCTTTTGCTCTACTATTTTTAAGCCATTGATGTGCCCAGGAGTAACCAACCACAGGCTTTGGAAGTTGCATTATAATTCTTATGGTGCCTTCACTGGGGTGGATTGCAAACTTCCCATAGGAAGTCTCTCTCCTTGCACTTATGGCTTCCCAAAACAAAAATGTAAATTATTTAACAGACCCCAACTGGGTCATGACAAGAAATTACTTTCTATTAGGAAGTCCATATCTCAAAGGTGACATCAATTTTGCCATAAGAGAAATGTTACTTTTTTTATTCTAAGTACTGATACTTATAATTTAGAGTTTATTTTTATCAGATTATTAAGGCCGAATTTTCAGATTTTCAGTACTTTTGTGGGTTCAGGTGTGTTTTTTCCTGTTATAAGGAACATTGCAATTAGATCTTAGTTTTTTTTTTTCCTTTTTTTAATTCCTTGATTGAGCTCCTCTTCCTTCTGAAACTACTTAGTTCATTGACAATTTATTTCACCATGAAAGCTTCATTTTCAGTGAGAGCAATGGGTCAGTATCTTGTTATGACTTCGTCAAGTTAGATGAATCAAAGCTCTTCAAAATGTATTTTTTTTAATGTTACCTTCTAAGTATACATTCAATTAGAAATACAACAGCCAATTTATTTACCAAGAGTATTAGCTAGCCTTATAAAAGAATTCACCTTTCAACTGAAATGAACTTTTGGTAGACCTGACAGAAGTTAAGCTTGTATCTAAAAATGCTCTAACCCAACAAGGAGTACACATTTAGTTTGGAATGCTCTATGGGTTTTGAAATTATTTTAAAAACATCTGTCTCAATGTATGTCTATAGATAGTCAAAAACTTTCCCTAAGCATCTTGAGAAGAAACAGTTCCCTCCAGATTATTGTACCTGCAAAGGACAAGGCAGGCATTCAAAAGGAACCAGAACTGCAGGTATTCATGTCACCTACCTGCCTTTGACTACAGAGGTTTGTGCATCTTGAATGTCCAAGGCTCGTGAACAATGCAGGAAACTTTAATTTTAATCTTGGTTTTTCTCTTCTAACTGTATTATGTACAAGTTCAAACTTCCTATGGATGATGTTACAGATGCTCAAAAATCAGTGGCAAAATTCCCAAAGTCTGGCAGAAGATTACAATTTCATCTGATATATGTTCAAATCTTGATTTTTTTAATTTGATCCATAATAAATAAATAAATAAATAAATAAAAGTAAATGCAAGGGTCTGAATTGTCAACTTTATTAGGAGTGTGTTTGTGCCTTGGATTTTGGCTCATGAACATTCTCACTTCATATGCAAAAGTTTCCCTCCACAAAATTTGAATACTTCAGTAGGTGTTCCTTTGCTACTGTAGCACTACCAGTCTCATTCATACCTATGTTATGTCTTTCTAGTTTAAGGAAAAAATAAATTAATTATTCCGAATAAAGAATATACTCTTATAAGGACCATATATTACGAAGCTAAAATAAGAGGTATTTTGAGTAAATTATTTTGATACTTTAAAATTTTTAAGCAGTCTCAGTACTTGAGAATATGTTATTGTCTTTATCATAATTGTTTTCTTTCTTATTTTAGGTGTCCACTCGTTACAGGAAAGGGTATTAGCAGAATAAAGATCAAGGGAACTAGATTAATGCTAATTGTTCCTGATTGTCCTGCAGCCATTATGGTTATGTCTGTTGTACTAATATTCAAATCATTCTAGTTTAAATTTCATGTGTTGCTAATTAACTTTTACTTATCTTGAATACCAGCTAATTTTCTTCAAATATAATCTTCTTGGCCAGACCTGTTCCTGCACTTGCTGACATATCATATAGACACACCTCTGGTTTCCTCTTACACAGATAATGCTCATTTATTGTCTTCATTTTGAAAAGAGCATAAATTCATGTCCTGTATTTTACTCGTGTTCCATTCTGCCATTTGAGCACATGTGCTGGAGCTGTGTTTTCAAACTGTCAGAACCTGCAGCCGTGTCACATGTTCAGGACTGTGTCTTGTTCTTTTCCTTTTTTCTTGTTTTGGGAGGAGGGAGAGAGGGGGGAAAGTGTGTGTGTGGATGGGTGGGTAGTATCTTTTTTCTTTTTCCTAATTGTTGTGAAAGAAAAAGCCTGATTCCTGTACTACTTATTGACACTTTCATCTGGCACATTTACAGTCCTCCAGAACCAGTGCTTGAAGGTATGATTGCTCTTGTTATCTCTGGGGTGCCATAATCCTAAAACCATCTGCTCTGGTACCTGGGAACCTCCCCTAACATGACAGGCAAAGCTCCACCATAAATCAAACCTGTAAACAAACAATCAGGTTTTGTGACAATGAAAGAGTAACAGCAGTATTCCACAGGGTGAAATAGTAGGAAAGGTGCTGTTTGATCTATTAATAGTCTGGGGAAAAACTACAAATTTTTTAGCAGGGAAAAGTTTTGCATGTCAAAAACATTTTGGCTAGACAGGGATTAAAAAGGCTTTGAAGCTCTTCTGAAGAACCTGAGTAATCACCATGAGAACAGAGGCAATGATTATTCAAAAATGCAGTTATACGCACAAGAAGAAGTAAAATTATTTCATCTTCTTAAACACCCTCCAATTCTGAATGTATTATATCTCTCAGCAACATCTAGAGAGTAACTGTTCAAAATTCTTTGGAAACAATTTTAAACGTGAAGCTAATGTTTTAATGTCTAATGAATGATAATTAGTGTTTGATATGGAAAAATATATTCATTATACTGTCTCAAATACATTAGCTCTGGACTTCCCTCCTCAAATGAACTTTAACAATGATACATTCTGGAAACACCACACAAACAGTTGAAGGAAGTGATTTTGGACATCTAAAATCACAGAAACTTATCACAGGTGCTTTTACCTAAAAAGCAGGAAAATCACTTTTGCTCTCTCTTAGCAAGTCTTCTGACTTAAGGTTTATTTCGAGGAGGTTAATGCAAAGAAACATAGAGACGAATACAACTGAAAATCTTGGTTTATTGAGACCAGTAGAAGCCCAGAACATTTTTCCCCCATTTACAATGGAAATCTGAGATATTTATTTGTAGACCAGAGGATGCTGCTGTGTGATGAAAGGGTGGTGTGCTTTGCTGTGCAAACCTACAGCTCCTGGCTGCCTGGCTCTAGGTCTGAATTTAGGAACTACCAGCAATGATCAGAGACTACTGGAGTAGGAACCAACACAGCTCTCAGGCTACGCGATGATTTTAATTTAAAAATGTGTTCCAGCGATGAAGGATCTAATTTCTCTTGTATAGTTTTTATCTTCTCCTTAATGACCCTAAACTGGTCACGGCAACACACATTAGTAGCCATAAGATAGCAACTTCTATGCTGAAACTTATTGATATCAAAAGGCTGCATGTGCTCCAGTTCAGGACATTTTTCTGTTATCATTTATTTTCAGTTGATTCATAAAAAGGAAACTCAGCTTCAGATATACTCTTTAATTATAATCCTCACTAATGACAATCCACAGTGTACTTTAGTTAATGCCAGCATTTCTCACTACATATTCTCTTTCTCTACCATCAGCATAGTATTGCTCACTCTCCCTCCTCACTAGCATGAAAGGGCCAAGCATGGTCTGGGATTATTTAAGAGCAGGTAGACTTTTCTACCTTCACATTTCCCCAAGGAATATTTGAAGTCCCTAAATTTGATGTGGAATCATAACTGAGAGAAGCTTGGCCTTTGTCTCATAATTTCTCTTTTAGCATCATCACAGCTATTGCTTTCAAATATTCAAGGGTGCTCTAAGTGGCCCTCCTTATCCATACCTCTTTATTCTTCCTGACACTGTAGTGCAGAATAAACCAGAAACTTCTGGTCTATTTTTTAACTGGAAAAGAAAATGTTTCTTTCATTTTTAAAATAAGTGTTATAGTTAATTCATGCATTAGAAAATGTAACTAATTTCTAAAATTTTTGAAGTACCAGACGGTATTTTGGTGTGTTAAGTGTCTGGTATAAAAGAAAATCTAAGTAAGAGTAAAGAATGAAGCTGCAAATTTTGATGAATATTGTACTTCTCAATGCAGAGAAAGAACCAAGCCAGGGGAAGGACTGATTTTCTGCATGGCTAGTAAATAAAATAATATGTTTTGCATCCAGTTAAAAAGTATGTCATCTATGGAGGTTTAAATGCTTTTTTAGGTTTCTGCTGATACTTGAGCACTTCCCAGATATAAGTAAATGAAACTCAATACAGATTCTTACAGCAATTTTCAAAGTAGCCTAATGGAGGTAGATATCCAATTCCTATTGACTTTTCCAATGGGACTTGATTTACTTAAGTGCTCCTTTTTCTTTTGAAAGGCCTTCCTCTTAATTATGCTAATTGGTGCTTTAAAATGTTTTCAAAGTCAGAGAGCAGTACCTAGACGATGCTAATTCTGAACCAGACAAGATTCATAATGTTAAATTCTAGGAAGCTTCCTCTGACTACAAGGTATATTTATTTTTGTCTTCTTCCCTGAGGGCAGAAATTAATTACTCGAGCTTGCTGAAGAATCTGCTGAGAGCTGTTACCTGCAGGAACTGAAAAGGAAAGGGCATTAGTTAGTGATACTACATCATGACTATTTCCATTTGCTGATGAAAATATTTACACCCAACTTTATCTTGTCTCTACCCTGAAACTGGGAAAAAAAAAATGCAGGGCTATCAGCAAATATGAGAAGCACAGTTGATCTGGAAGATATTACATTTTATCCACTCTGGCTGAAACACCACTTTATATAATTTTTTGAGAAGTTCCTGATTAGGATAACCTCTGCCAACCAAAATAGAAATGAGAAACTGTAAACATGGTCTTATCTACAAGTCAGTGGAATATATTTTTGGGTTTTCCCTTTAAGACATATATTTTCCCTTCCAAGTCTACAAATATCTGAATAAATTTACTTCATGGCTTTTCTTTACATTGTGGGCATTTTTTTAGCAATTGTTACGAAGTACTAGTCACTGCTAACTGCTACTGTTTTAGTTCAGTGATAAGTCATATATCCTACTGAGGGGATGATTTTTCAGACCTTCAGTTATATCACAGAATTAGACATCGAATACTAAACTCATCTCAAATACTGGTATCTTGGACAGAAGTGTTTGCTAGAAATTGCAAAATTATTATATTGGTATTTTGGTAGTAGAATTTTTGTAGAAATATTATAGAGACTTCTGATTAACACAAGGTAGACACTTATTCTTGCATCTTAGTTTTACTAGCAGTATGGATCCTATAGGAATAATGATGTTTCAGTAGGATTGGATGAAAATCTTGAACATAAAGCGAGTTGTAAAGGAGAAACCAATTCACATATAACTCTCAGTTAAAGAATGCAGTCATCAACCTTTCCTTGATATCAATGGAAATGCATGAAAAGTGAGAAAAATGAAAACACACAGGCTGAGAACCAGTGGCTTTTAGAACACTCAAAGGCAGGAGATTTTCTCCTAAAAGGCATATCAGTTACAGTTCTTTAAAATAACTTGTTTCAGTTTTGCACCTGAAACAATCTTGAGCTGATCCTGAACCTTATGATTGTCTTACTTTACATTAGGTTTACATAGACTTTTTTAAACTTTGTCTCCTCTCTGCCAGAGATTTTCTTCGGTTTTTATTCTATGTTCTTTAATGTTTGTGATTACATTCCCTACTATAGAAACATAAGAATTAAATCTGCCATACAAAGGACCATTCTAGTGTGGGGAAAATGTAGTGTAGTTTCAGAAAAACTGTAGTGCATAGAGGACCGGTATTGACTCAGCTAGGTTTCTTTTTCTGTTTTCCTTTTTTTCTCTACTTTCATTTTAAATAATTGGGAGCCACAAATATAAAATAGCTCCACTCAATTAATACTATCTATCCAGGCAGAATCAAGGAGATTTTCCTATGCTTTCTTATCTGTTGGCAAGGTAAAACATCCTACTCAGTACTGCCATCGTATGACAATGCAGGTTTCTTTCATTTATGCTTTTGATCAAATTCCCTGTCCTGCCCTGAGTGGATCATCAGGGTCATGGCCAGGCTTTGTTCTGCCATTGCCCAGCCCTGGAGGACAGCATGGCAGAAAGCATGGAGCTGAGCATGGGAGCAGCCATAGTTCAGCAGGTCTAGTCCAGGTACTAAATTCCTACAGACTTTTTTCCCTACTGAATTGGAAGTGCTGGGACAGATACTTTAAACCTACCCCCTACTTTTGCAGGCATTCTGTGCAATGAGATTTCCCCCAGTTCATATTTGGATTCATCAAAATGGATGCTGACTGAAGTGGAGAGAGAATAATCTTCTGGAGGTGATTCAATCTGTCAGGTCCCAGCTTACAAAAGGAGGACCCCCAAACAATTTTTCTAAAAATAAAACTCTGTCTGTCAGGATTGTTTTCTTTCGGCAGTTCTCCCTGTATACCCAAGAAAGATTCCCAATCTCCCAAGCAAGCTGTTTAACAGGCAAAACTGGGCACACAAATAGATTTTATCCTTCTTTTTTCCTCAGTCTTGATTTTTGTGAAGCATTGTAATTCATGTTTGTGTAATTCATTCAGGTTGTGTTTTCCAGCTGCTTATTTTCTTCCTGCATTGTTGCTTTGGGGTCATTTTGTTGGGTTTTTTTCAAATATCTGAGGCAGTAGCTGATTCTGCTCTCTGGCACACAAAGACTCGTTTATCAAAATGAAAGGAAAGATGAAATGAACAATTTAGAAAATACTTACCGAAGCATGTTTTGAAAATTAATTCTGGTTTGTAGAATCTTTTCTACTGTAAAAAGAAACATGTGAAAAGCTCTGAATATGTAATTACTATTATAATGATTTAGTCTTAGAATGTCAAAAAGCTTTCCAAGCATTAATTAATGGAAGGAATCAAATGATGTTGTATTGTTGATGCAGTGCTACTAGGTGAAGATTTTTTCTTTTTAGTGACTTAATGGGTTTTATAAATTATCTAATTAGACCTATAATATGCAATTCAAAACCACTTTATTTCAATGCAGAAATGCAATTCTTATAATAAAAAATTGTGCATAAAAATAAATACTCCAGAGACACAATACTTAATGTGCTACATAAATTCAGTTTCATGTTCTTTTCATTCTTGGAATTGTGTGAAGAATATAATGTCTTTTAAGTGGATTTGTGGGGGCTTCTAGAACTATTTTCTTTAGTATAATGTACAGGTTTTATGGTGGTGTCAGTATTACTTAAAAGTAACTCTTTTTGTGCTTTGTTTTTCAGGCTGGCTTCATGAGCTAGGAAAACGAATTGAATCTCCTTATTATGAGAATAATACTCTAGGAGGCCCATCAATCAGAAGTGCCTATATAGCTGCCCTCTATTTCACTCTCAGCAGCCTCACCAGTGTTGGCTTTGGAAATGTTTCAGCCAACACGGATGCTGAAAAGATCTTCTCCATTTGCACAATGCTGATTGGGGGTAGGTACAATTAAATGTCATGTAAAACATTTTCAAGAAGCAGGAAAAAGTAAAATAAAAGCCGAATTTTTGCTGAGCTTCTTAAAAGAAACCCCAAACAACACAGAAGAAAGTTCAAAAATTCAATTTAAAATGGCAAAAGAAGGGAAAAAACTTTGTTTGATTTGCACTAGATAAACTCTCTTAGGCAGACATATTTCTAGCCTTTTGTTCACTTATGGTGATGAAAGACAGTGTCTTCCCTATTTCTTTCTGCTGTCTGGTTTGTTCTGGAAATACTAGTAGGTATTTCTCCAGGGCTAGTCAGTAAAGCCCTGGGTGTCAGCTTTGCAGGATAAATTCTCCTGGGCAACAAGAAATTGGAAATCTGACTCTTGAAAGCCAGGGAAGATGATGAATTACCTGTGAACTATATATTTGCAGCATTATGTAGTAAAAAACAAAAAAAAAAATTGTTCAATGAATTATTCTCATTTCCCTCAGCCCTGAAAATGAGAGGAAATAATATAATGAATCATCTAAGAATAATATAATTTTATTTTGACAATGTCACAAAACCACAAGTAGTTCATTCATTTCATTTGGTGGTTGCATAAAGTTATAGTTTTAAAATATACTGTGGTCTCTGTTCTTTGGGGCTTTCACTGCCTAAAATCTGTTGGAATGAAGGAATGAGTTTTCATTTCTATCAAGAAATCAAGAGATCTCCTGTGTAAGGCAGTCATGAATATTTAATTCACTTTAATATAGCAGAGCTTTCATAAATATAGTAAAGTAGAATAGAGAAGTATCCTATACATTTATTTAGTCCAGTTATAAGGATTTCACTTTTATTTCTTGTAATATGCTTATAGAAATTGAATAAATTGTGAAGAACTAATCAGCTGAGTGGAGTAAGAGGCAAATGATGACCAAAAGGCAAAGTTGCTTATAAGCAAGCAGGTAGGAGAGTGGATTTATGTCTGCAAGGGTCCAGTGAACAAGGTATGCCCAAATAAAAAAGGCAGAGCAGGCTGATCTGCAGGTATTTTCTTAAGGAATTATATTTTAGATACTATTGAGGAAAATCAAGAAAACTAAAAGGAGTTAGAATGATGCTGAGAAGATTGGTGAGCATGCCTTAGAAAACTCTGTTAGGAGCAAAGTGCAATTCTGTATGCTTAGGGACATTAAACCTCTTCATTCCTTGAAACCTGTTTTAGTGTATAGTTTTGGCTGATATGTAATTTTAAAATTCCCTAATGGAAAGTAATGCTCTGAGAAAAATTGCTGTAAATTTTTCAGACTTTTGGACCAAGCCATTAGTTGAAATGAAATTTCAGGTGTAATGAATAAGGTGAGCTGGTTTATCAGTATTTTTTCTCTATGTCTTTAATGTATGACACTATGAACTGAAAAAATGAAGTGAATTTACTTAAATCTTGAAAAAGTTGAAGACAGAAAATAAAAGTATAAACTGAACAAATAAATAGCATATAGAATACCATTTTAGTATTTACTAGCCTCTCCACATTAATTTTATTTTGCATAAACTTGACATTTTCATTTTTAACAAGTCATATTGTGAAGATAAAAGTTCCTGTTCAATACAGTCTGTCTTCCTAAAGTTGGAAAGAAAATTTACTTATTAAAACATAACCAGAATTTCTAGGATACCCAGCAAGCATCTGTAAAATATTAATCAGATCTGCCCTCCAGCAGGTGATCATACCATGTTCTATCCTGTATTCTCCATGCTCTTCCAGCAAAGAATATGTATTTTTGTATTTAAGAGATTGGAGGCCCAGTGTAGCAGCTCCAGTCTTATCTGGGATCAGAGGTGTTCCTCTGTTCCCTAAGTAACTAAAAAGTGATTTAAAATATCTATTAACATAAAGGCCACTTTATGAAATACAGTTCCTGGAAGTTTTGAACTTGTCCTACTTGAGTTTAGACAGAGGTGTAAGAGGTTTCTTACAGAAAGTAGGGTAAGTGTATTATTATTTAATAAAGAATTCTAATGCCTGTCACAGCCAAGAATAGCTTGTCATTATGAGAAGCAGTTGCCTTCCAGTGTATATAGGCAATGACAGATTCTACCATAATAATAAAATTCTAGATGGTATTTGTTCTTATAACATCAGTGAGATCTCTACGCTGTCCACCTCCTAACCTTGGAGTCTGATGAGGGACTTACATCTCATGTGAGTCTTAACTTGGCATTCATACACCAGCTCATGCTTTATCCCTCCCCCTGTTTAAACTCTTTATTGCATCCTTAAAGAGGTTACACTATTTCTTTAACTTGTTTATCTGTGTCTGGCTGAGTTGTTTCAGACCTAATATAATATCCTGTATCTAGTATTACACCAGTGCCTCACATTTTCTTGCTCTAGCTTCTGACTAATATTAAAGACTTAGCTATTCATTGCACCATCATGGACAACACCTAGTTGAAGTAGGTGATTATTTTTAGAAATAATTTTCTGGTTAGGCTCACTATTTTTACTACATCCATAATCCTTTTTTTCCCTGCTATTTCTACACTTCAGTCCTTTATCTGTTTTTCTGCACTCCCTTCATAATAAGGACATAGATATTGTTACTAGCTCCTTTCCATTTTTCTCAGCCTGTTAAAGTTTTCTAACACTCCAAACTACAGAATTTTCTAATTCTTTCTACCATTTAAAAATGCATCCTTTCCTCGTTTTCCTCCCTTGTCTCTTCTCACCCATATTGGACTTCTGTAAAGTGACGTAAGAGGTCAACAACTTGTTTGTCTTGTTTATAAACCAATTCCTTTGTCATTCTGAGAAGTCTGTCTGCTTTCTTACAGGTACTATAGAGAGATGCCCCTTTAAAAAAATAATCAAGATTTTTAGTATTTTTTTTAATAAACACTTTCTAGATGTATATATTCTATACCTCAGATCAATATCACATGACAGACAATTTAGCAGTGTTTTTTCCAACTCAAAAAAGCAAACACATTTCTGCACAGACAAACCCAGATGACCTATATCTGTAAATATTTCTTCAGTTTTGCTTCTGGTCTTTTTATTCTTAAGCCAATAACTAATTGTAGACAAACTGCCAGATGTCAGTATGATTTAACCATATTTGACCCTGTCAAGCAAAATAAGAAATCAGATTGTCTCTTTGAATGTTTGTCTTAACCTGAATTTCTGCTTTACAATCATTTCTTTTCCTGACTTTTTAAAAATATCTCCCCCAGCATTTGATACATTTTAAAATGTTATTTATAACCTCATTCCACTACACATGGTCTCCGTTAGTAATTGTTTTTATTTATATGAGTTCTCTGAAATCTATTGCATTCTGTGTAATTTCCAACTGACTGAGTCTAGTTTTCACACTGATTATTAGTATCTTATTCTTTTCTGAGCATACCTGCATACATGTGTTCCTTCCTGTGCTTTTCACAAAGGCCTGTAGTGACAGGACAAGAAGGAATGGTTCAAACTGAAAAGAGAGTAGGTTTGGCGTAGATATCGGGAGAAAATCTTTACTATGAGGGTGGTGAGGCACAGGAAGATGTTGCTCAGGGAAGTTGTGAATGCCTCCTCCCTGGAAGTGTTCAAGGCCAGGTTGGATGAGGCTTTAAGCAACCTGGTCTATGGAAAGGCATCCCGGCCTATGGCAGGGTAGATGGAACTAGATGATCTTTAATGTTCCTTCCAACCCAAACTATTCTATGATTCTATGATTCTATGATTCTATGATTCTATGATTCTATGATTCTATGATTCTATGATTCTATGATTCTATGTTCTGTTTTCCTTTTCTCTTACACTAAGGACTTAATTTGATTTAATCCTTTTGTTAGGTACCCTGACTAGATAGAATAAGTTGTTCTTCTACCTTGTCCCATGGCGGTGACTCTCAGTGTCTCAAACACCAGGAATGCATAATCATATTAATACCATAGTATTAATATACCATTACTCAAAGAGTCATATTCAAAGGCTTTCTTATATCTCTCAATCAGGAAATTTTCACTTTGTGAAGATTCTATTTATTTCATGTATTAAGATTTATTGATCAACAAATCACTCCACATTGCATGTAATTTCTATACTTCCTAGCTCTGATGCACGCCTTGGTGTTTGGCAATGTGACTGCCATAATTCAGAGGATGTACTCCAGATGGTCCCTTTATCACACAAGAACAAAGGATTTGAAGGACTTTATACGGGTCCATCACCTGCCACAGCAGCTAAAGCAAAGGATGCTTGAATATTTCCAAACCACATGGTCTGTCAATAATGGAATTGATTCCAATGAGGTAACCAGTTGAGGGGGGATTTATGTTTGATTGTTTTGACTATGAACTATGACTATGAGTCAAGGAGGGGAGCAATTTTTCTTTTGTGATGCTGTGTTTTGTGTGAAGTTACATACCAAAGAAAACCATGCCTAAAAATAAACCTAGATTATCCCAGGAAGACTGGACACAATTGAAAAAGAAGGTTTAAAACATCAGATGATGTAGTAAAATTCAGTCCTCAGTGATTCTCAAATGCTGAAATGCACTCATCACAAACCTTTTAGATGATGCCAGCAGAAATGCTATAATGAGTAGCTGTTTTCCACTAAACAAAATATCTACATGGGGATTTTAGGTCCTTTTTAAAGGAGGGACTATGATGTCCTTTTCTTCCTCTTTCATCTTATTTATTGCAATACCGTAAACAAGTGATTTACCCTGAACTTTTATGTTATTTATATATCACTACATTTTTTAATATTGCAGATGTAACTTGAGAGTGAAATCAAAAGACAGCTTTCTGGTGGTTGCTTATTTTAAATTACTTATCCAGGTTATGTGTTACTGTACTGCAGGAAAAATAATGGCTTCTCTCTGCTGGAGTGTTATTTGAATGGAACACTCCCTTCAGGTTTCTTGTTATCTGTGTTATAAAACTCAGTGGTCTCTAAAGATAATGTGGAAATAAGCAAAAAGATTTGGGGTTTGGAACATTCTTTTCCCGATAAATTCTTTTGTGTGCTGCACAGCACAAAGAATGGGATTTTCAACCGCATCTTAGCAACAGAAGGAGCTTAGTAAGATTTACACTGGTACAAAAACGACTTAGATGTCAAAGCTTTCCTAGATGTGTTTAATGATCACCTTCTGTACCTTTAGTCACTCTGAAAGTGAGTGACTGCTGTACTGCAACCGCAGCTCCTGGAGAGACCATCAGTCTTTCATTATTTCCCTCCTATGGATAAAACTCCTTGTCTGAGCCCACCCTGGTCAAGCACTGGCTGATTGCAGTACTGATGCTGATTGCATTAGATGCCACATCCCCTCAAACTACAAGCAAAACTATATTTGTGTGCTTGCAGCTTGAAAGGAAAAAATGAGACCTCATGGTCTTTTAGTTTCCATAGGTTCTTCCATGGAACATTCACCTTGTCTCCATACCTTTCCCACCCCTCCTTCAGTGTCCAGTTATATTATTAAACAATGAAAATAACAAGAACAGAAACACATTCAAGGCAGGGGTTTTTTAGTTATTCCTCTTCCAGTGGTTTTACTATAGAAGTAATATTGCATATTGATGAATTTTATAAATTCTCTGTTTTCATTGTATGTGTCACTGTCAGTAGTAAAAGGCATATATTTATTCATGTTTTTCCTGGAATCTATCAGTGTTAAAGTTTCTTAAAATACTATGTCTCACCAAGGGTATAAGAAAAATCAAAGGGAAGTATTTGCAACAGTATGACATGTGCAGCACCAATAAATCAGGCCACTTCTGCAAAAGTGGAAACATACAATTTTACAATATTTCTCTTTTTCGTCATTTTTTCCTTCCTTTGGACAGCTTTTAAAAGACTTTCCAGATGAGCTGCGTTCAGACATCACCATGCACTTGAACAAGGAGATTTTGCAGCTCTCCCTTTTTGAGTGTGCCAGTCGTGGTTGCCTCAGGTCTCTGTCACTGCACATCAAAACCTCCTTCTGTGCTCCTGGGGAATACCTGCTCCGGCAGGGGGATGCCCTGCAAGCGATCTACTTTGTCTGCTCAGGTTCCATGGAAGTCCTGAAGGACAGCACTGTGCTGGCAATCCTTGGTATGTTCATCATAGACTCAAAGAGAAGGAATTGTCCCCCAGTGTAGGAGAACCTTCACTACTAATGGGTGTCTAATTGCCTGATGAGAAAGAATTTGTTTAATTTTAATCTGCAGTATCTATTCTATGTACAGCTCTATTTTTTTTATTTTTAGTTTAAACTTCTTTATATTTTCACCTAAGGAGTGTTCAGTTCCCAGATTATTAGCTGTGTAATATTTCATTTTGGTTTCCTTATATCTATTCTCTCTTCTTTTCATGTTAAGAGGTAGTTGCAAGTTTTTGACACAAATTGCTGCTTTCTGCTATGTTTGGTGATGGTATTGACAGCTCAAACATCACTGATCATTAGTTCCTGAATCTTTTATGAAAATTAGTGGCCAGGTAATGCTCCCACTAATGCTCCCAAATGAAAGAAAACAATAAGAGCCTACTTTTCATTCTTTGGCACTTGCCTATGAACAAACACCCCTTGTAGAAAAACCACGTGATGAAAAGCAAACATTATTGGCTCTGCTCCCCCAAGCTATTTCATGCTAACTGATGCTGCCTGCAGTCATCTGAGTATATTGGAACTGAGAAAGGCCAGAAACTCTCTTCTAATAAATTTTTAATTGTTGTTTGCAAGATGAATGTTTTTATTCATTGAGGTTAAAGCATCTCTACCTATAAATTTCTGTGATTTGCCTCAATCTAAGGCCTACTAAAGAAATTATCTTCAACTAAAAGATGATTAGACCTGTCTTGGTTAATGTTTATGAAGTTTTTTGGTAAAATAAAATATAAAATTTTACTCTAAAAGTAGAGAATTATTTTAATATGGTAAAGCAGAGAATTATTTTAATATGGTTTTAATATCTCTTTACATTTAAATGTATTCTTCTTTCTAATAACTTTTAATATTCTTATAAAACAGAGTTAAAAAGAACATTTCCTTTTTTGCTTTCCTTCCTGTTTCGTGAGATTACACTAGACTGCTGATAATGCAAGCTTCTGGTCTTCTGTAATTGAATTTCTTTTATTTTACTAGAATGCATTTGATTGGTCTTTTTTTAGAATATAAATGTGATGCAGGTACTACTTGTTTCAGAACTCTTTAATTCTATTAGATTGACAATCCACATCACTCCATCACTTGTTTATTTCAAGGAAGTTTAAGAATCTCTTGATTTCATTGTATCACATAGATCAAAGATATAAAATATAGCATATAATAAAACATAAGCTAAAAGCCAGCAAAAGTTCAAGAGGTACTTCCACTGGAACTGTGATTTCATTAATGATTCCATCTTCATGCATTTCTGAAAATGTTAATTAAGGCATCATTGTGTAATGGTGGCAATCAAAACAATAAGAAAGAGATTAGTGGATTTCTGAGAGAAGTTAATGAAATCATAATGCAAAAAACATAAACATAACACAGTGAAATAATGTTTTGTTAGAGTAAATGGGAGTTTCATCATTTAAACCTAATTAACACCAGCAGAAAGTGACTGCATCAAACATGTAGGTCCCTATGAGAAATTGTGTTACTGATGTCATGTAAATCCAAGACAGCAGAGTTTGTTCCCTGACAATCCTCATTACTTACAGTTCCCACAATATTTTATAATTCTGTCCTGATTCTAATTTTAGGGGATTAGTTTTTTGTTTACTGAACCATTCTCACTAATAAGCACTGCAGAAACAACTCAGTGAAATGCTCTCATTAAATACATCTTTCCTTCCTCTAGAGACTATTACTTGACCTCTAATAATGATGGTTAGGACATATTTTATGGGAAAATATGTTTTAATATGAGTTATGTGCTGTTTAATCATATATCATTGATTTGTTAAAAGTATTAACAATAAGTTGTTTTAAAAATATCCATAATGAGAATATTTATAACTTTGCATGTCCCTGATTTATTGAAAAACAGATGTGCCTGTGAGAAACATGTATATATAAGCTTGTTATCCAATTAAAGAAAAAAGAGAAGACCTACTAAGAATAGCTGAAATTATTCTGTTATGTAACAAATGTTGACATTCAAGGTGGAATCATTTAATCACTTCATTAATTCTACATGAAACTTCAGGTTACTACCTAAAGCCTTTGTTGCATTATTTTCGTTGGAAAAAGAAAAATATATCAGCACTACCAGATCAACTGTAGTACCTTTAAGCCTGAAATTATTTCAAAATTTTAAGCACAATCAAATAAAAATCTAACATTTTTTCCCAAAATGTTTATGCATTATTGATGCTAGTACTGTTCATATATCTAAAAAGTTTCGAATTAAGAAGTTTAAGGATCAGTTTTGGTATATTTGAAATATTCTTTCCCATGTCCACATTAACAGCTAGCAATAAATTAACATTGCCAGCCCTTTGCTTAATATAATGAAAGAAATTTAATATCTTGTTGATATTCACAGTAAAACGTAAAAGTGTATTACTGCATAGATTTATGCTGTATCTTATTATGTAGCACTACATATTGTGATGAGCAATGACAGATGTTACTGTTACCTATCAAATTTGTTTCCCAGATTGACCTAAGCTCATTTAGACTAACAGATTTTTAAGAGAGCCCAAAGTTGCATTAATGTATGTATATTCCTGACATAAGAGAAAACCTCTATCCCTAGCATGAGTTTATGATAAGTACTTTTGAGAAAATTGTTCAAGCTCCACCTAAATAAGAAAAAAAATATTTTAAAGTACTAAAAGCTATATTTTAAAGTGTAAAAGTATCTTATTTAAGAAGATTCAGGGATGGATGACAGATTAGTTTAACTTACCCTGCAAGCTGACTATTTCCTGTGCAATTGGAATCACATGCTGAGTGGATTTTCCAATGCGACAACCTTAACTTATTATTAATTAATCACAGAATAATGTAAGATTGAAGGGACCTTCAGACCTTCAGAAACTACCTGGCTAAAACCTGCTTAAAACAGGGCAAATCTATATCAGATTTCTCTGGGCTATGTCCAGGCAAGCTTTGAACATCTCCAAGGATGCTCGCAATCCCACAGCCTCTCTGGGCAGGTTGTTCCATCGTTTCTTGATTTTATTTCCTGATTTATAATGACAGTTTAATTTGTTGTACCCTGTGCCCAGGAAAATCTTGTTTCCCTGTACACTCTGAAAAGAAGTTTAACTTTGTTTTCCCTACAATTTTCTGCTGGGCTGTTGAAGACAGTAATAATACCCTTCCTTTGCCTTCTCTCTGAAAGATGAAGCAATACCCCATTTTTTTCAGCCTTTTCTCACAAATTGTATTCTTTAGTCCCTGTTTCTTGGTACCCTCTTTTGGACTCACTCTATTATGTCAATATTCTGTCTTGTAGTGGGGAGCCCAGAACTGGACGCAGTGGTCTAGGTGAGGTATGACAAATAGAGAGGGAAAGAGTAATTTCCTGGGATTTGCTGGCTCCAATCTTGTCAATGTTGTACAGGAGGTCCCTGAACTTCTTTGCTGCAAGAACACATTGTTGGTTCATGTTCAGCTTGTCCACAAGGACCCCCAGGGTCTTTCCCACAGAGCTGCTGCTCAGCTGGACATTCCCAGCCCATGCTGCTGTAGAGGGAGGGTTTTCACCCTAGGTACAGGACTTGGCATGCGGTTTTGTTGAACTTCATGATATTCCTAAGAGCTGTTTTGTCTTTCACTGGTGTTTCCCTAAATGGCAGCTTTGTCCTTCAGTGTATCAACCAATTCCCCCATAATGGTATTGCCCATAACTTGCTGAGAATGCACTCCATCACACTGTTGAGGTCTTTAATGAAGACCATCTGCTTCAACTTTTGGGGAAAACCTCTGGTTCAGTGACTCCACTTTGGAATTTATACCTCAGATCAGATGTTTATGGAAGCTTTTAATAAAAAAATTTTTGTGCTCCTCAATATATGAAGTGTTTAATACAACCAGTGTTCTAAGGTAATCTTGCCCATAAATAAAAAACCCCAGCATAATTATTCTTTTTTAGGCCAGTTTTTCTTCTCTACAGAAATGTTAAAATGTTACCTTAACACCTGCATGTCTTAAGACATGCACAAAAACACCTGACAACTGCTTCTTTGAAAAAAATTGCACCTGCAATTAGTTACTAGAATAAATCTTCATTTTATACATATTTATTTTATTGCTCCCTTAAATCAGCCATTTACCTGTCTGGAAATTAGTTTTTGTACCTCTGGTTAATTGTGTATAACTTTGCTTCTGCAAAAATAAGGGAAAAAAATTAGTCTGGGATCCTTTAGCATGTTATTAATCACACAAGGCATTAGTAACAATGGAATTTCAGGTTTAGGTGTAGCAATTATATTAAACAGTTTTATGATTCGAAAAAGAAAGAAAGAATTTATGCTTTGAAGATGATTTTTTTTTTTGTATTCTCTTTTAGGTAAAGGAGATTTAATTGGAGCAAACCTATCCATTAGGGATCAAGTTATTAAAACAAATGCAGATGTTAAAGCTCTAACATACTGTGACCTCCAATGTATTATACTCAAAGGTCTCTTTGAAGTGCTTGACCTGTACCCAGAGTATGCTCACAAGTTTGTTGAAGACATCCAGCATGATCTCACTTACAATCTAAGAGAAGGTCATGAAAGTGATGTAAGTATCTCTAAAGGTCTCTGCAGTTTTTGTAATCTTCCAGGTGTTTCTCATACCTTAGTAATTTCTTGTAATTTTGTCACAATAAAGAAATAATTCACAAATTATGTTAAAGGAACTGCTGATTCCATTTGTTTGATAATTCAGATATTACCTAAAGGAATTTTTTATCAGGTGGTCAGGTCATAAGTATTGAGCAACCTCTCTGCTTCTCATTTTCCATAACAAACATCATCCATGAGAGAAAATTCTTTATTTCTTGAAATATTTTTGTTTATGTCTAAAAAGAATTCATAGTTATATAAACTATGTGTCTAAGTAAAGGTTTTTAGCCATACCTTTTCTAGAAGCTCATGTGCCAGCCTAATGAACATTCATTTCATACATCATTGGTTATCACTTTTAGTTAAGAATGTCATCACACACACTGAAAATGAAAAACAGCTGTTTCTCATACACTGCAAATGGAATGCGGTTTTTGACTTAAATGAGTAATGTATTTGTGGAGGAAAACAAAAAACTAACAAAAAACCCCAAACAAAAACAAAACAAGAAATTCCAGATAAAGCCCTCCTTAAAGTACTGATTCATCAAAGTACTTTCACTGATATTATGTAGAAAACACATATATTCTGATTTTAATAGTGAAAAGCTTTTATGATATCTCTCTTTTTCTGACTTTATCACGTGAATGCTCAGAGACAGTTATAGCCAAACTCTCAAGGTGGTGTTTAAGAGTTCAGGTGTTTGTCTTTGTTTTGCGCTTCTCCTAACATGGAGAGAACTAACATTGGAAAAACATGAATTTTCACTAGGATACTCACAACACAGGGGACAAATATAATGCCAAGGAAGAGTGCACCAAAGTACTTTTCTGTGTATAACCCCAATGAGTTTGATATATAGGCTGATTTTTCTGCAGAGCTTCCTATTAGGTGTACTTTGGTGCCAGTGTTTCCACAGCAACACTCTATTAAACCATTGCAGCAGAAAGGAGTCCATACATAAGTGTGTACTTCTGGAGAGGAAAATAACCAAGATATCTCATTTGTTTGTCTCTTGAAATGTCTCCAAACTTCCTGATGCTGAAAACAGCAGCTGAGACTACACAGCTGTTCTGAGAGCCTGGTGATTAGTTTGTATAACACATTTCCCTTGGGGAGGAATGTTTGATCTGAAAAGGAGAAAAACTCCATGTAAAGATAGGGTTTGAAGATGACTGCATTCCCCATTACAGTTTTATTGTGGAACTCGATGGATCCCCACAATGCGTTGCTTCATGCTTTTCTGTACTATGACAAATCTGGGGATCACCCTCTCAGCTGCATTCAGTTTTTATAAATTCAGGGACAATTAAAGTCAGCTGGGAGGCGTACAGATTCTCTGCTGAGAGCAAGCCTACAGCAGTCTTGAAGGTGTGTGTTTGACAGGCTCTCTGAGGTGCATGGGATTTAAAGTAATGTGGGACACATCCAAGTACCTTTTCTACTTTAAAGTAGATAATATTTAGAGCATTTCTGAATGTAAGTTGTATTTTCATTATATAATCTATTGCCTTGAATTTAAAGGAAAAAATATCCTGACATGAAGTAGCATCCACTGTCACAGGCAGATAAACAGAATCCAAGACAGATTATCAGGGTCGCTCTTTTGCCCACATGCCCTGCTTAACTATTCCCTCTGCTACTATTTCTCTTACAGTAGAACAACTCGTTTCTTTTTCAAACATTTTACTTATCATAAGGATAAACAGCATAAATAAGGCAGTCAAAAACTGTACCACCACAAAATCAGGTGGTACAAATGAGGACAGAAATCTATGTCAGTAACAAATGTGCCTGGTCAACCACTTGCTTTGCTTCAACGGGAAAATATCCTGTCTTTGCTTCAGCTGAAAATACTTGCACACAAAAATAATTGAAGTTATCCAATGGTTACTCTCAGAGAAAGGTAAGAAGATAATTTTCAGATGTACAGTTGGTAGGAATGTGGTAGGTATGGTTTGGTCGTTTTTTTTTTTTTTTGTTTGGTTGTTTTTTTAGTACAGCATTTGGGAATGGTGTTTTGGGAGAGTTTGTCAGCTAGGCCACTGTATCTGGATTCCCTCTCCCTAACACAGGGAGATTTTACTTTTGAGAGTCTCTGCGACTTCTTCAGCTTTATGGAATTTTTGGATTTGGAGAACTTTTCCATAGTTAAACAGTAGACCTATTCATTTGACTTAGACTGTTTCTCACTTTCTTTTTCTTGGATGCTTCAAATGACTGGAAATCTGCACCTGAATGTGAATTTAATACTTCTTAAAATGAATCACCAGCAGTATTTAGGGTCAGGTGAGCTGCAGGGTGAAATAACTTGAATTTCCCCACTATGACTTGTGAACTTTCTTGTCTTTCAGTCTTGACCTAAAATGTTACTGTATTTTCAAAGTCCACAAAATCTACTGCAGGCTGAAGATTTATTAAAACTTTAAGCCAGCATTAAAAAGCTGAGAATGAGAATAAATAAGAATTTAGTCTGGTAAATAAATAAGAATTTATCCCCTTTCCACCTTCATTGTGTGATAAAAATGGAATTAGAGGTTTGAACTGAATTAGAAGAATGTGGACAAAAAAGGGGTCAGAAGTCATCTGTCCTTCTCCCAAAGTGACAAAATTGGATACTTGGCACTAGATTACATATCTTCCCTACCTACACACACACAAGAAGGAAGCATTTTAAATTTGTTTTCTTGGTTCATTTGCAGGTCTAAGAGGATATATAATTATGTGCTTCACCCGCACTAAACTCCAAATCAGGTCTTTGTTTGGAAAAGGCTGTAGAAAAGGCTCAAGGACCTCCACAGTTGTGTCTCTTTTCAGTAAAACCAGATGTAACTAGGTTTCCTGGTGACAAGTAGGAACTGTAGCTGTCTGGTAATAGACCGACTGAAAGCATTGTTTGGCAATCTTGGAAGAAAAGCCCAGATTTTAAGCATAGGAACAGACAATTATTTCAGGCTCTAATAAGTAAAAGAAAAAAACAGACACAAAATCAGAGATATAGATTTTGAATGATCCCTCATGATAACTCTTAAGCCAGGAATTGCTAAGTGATTCATTATTAAAATCATTAACATGTGTTCAGCCACACTGCCAGTGCTACTTGGCCATCTTTTTATACATTTCCATCACAGCAAGATATGAACTAGGAGTACAGACTTTTTGTTTCTGCCCCTTGCTTTCTTTGCTCCCTCTTGGTCAATAAACCAATAACTGTGTTTGTATATATATTCAACTATTTGAGGACAGTTAGAAAATACTATTTTTTCTGGTAGCTGGAGTTGTGACATTAAAACAATTTCAACCAATTTTTCTTGGTCTGTGACTATGCTGTCATAATAAGGAAACAGTTTGCTGAGTGACACAAATTTTGACATGTACCTCATCCTCTCTGTATAATTTTTCACTATTAATTACAGATTGCATATGTATTAGGCAGTAAGAGTGTCCCATATCTGATTTGATAAAACTAAGCACTCAAAAGAAGGTTCTTAAAACATATGTAGATACATCTGTACACATACATTAATATAAAAACCTGGGAATTATTTTCTTATCCATCAGTGCTGGAAAATGTGTTATTTGATGCATTTAGAGAGCAGTAACAGCTGTTCATAACTCTGAATTATCCTATGAACTCAGAATAAGTAAATATTTGGACAATATCTTTGTAGGCTTTGTGAGAATTTATTATTTCTGTTTATTTCTTATGTCCATGTAGAAGAATTTACAGTGTAGACAGCATTGTCCAGATTGCAGCAAAAAGGAACCAATGACAACAAAGGAAGCAGAGAACATTCTGGCAATGACCAACATATGGAACTGGAGGATTTTGGGGGAGTTTTTTACTCACCCCTACTGCAAAAGATTTCCCCATGGCCTTAAGCCATGATCATCCACACTTTTGTTCCAGTTACCTGCAACATCTCTCCCATTTTGTTTTCCTAAGATGGAAATAGTGTTTTTTTCAAAAGTCTTTATCATAAATTTTAACAGACAGGAAGAAATAAGTTATTAATATTAATAAAATTGACAGTCCAGTTTTGATGATAGAGAAGGCATAAGTAGATAGATTCCAGCCTTTGAAGAGATGGGTGAGCCAGTCATTTGCATGCGCAATTTGCAATTCTCCAACTCCCTCCCTTAGAATGTTTATACTGCAGGAAATAGATTCACTGTGATCTGATAAATTCATGCATAATAAGCCTTCAAAATCTCCACAGCCATGACCATGTGCTAGTAATAAAAAGACAATTGTAGCACGGTTCTGGAGTGTGGCATGGTGCACTGCATTAACATCTGCCAATAGTTCATGGAGGGCGACTGATGTAGAATTGGTTTGTTTACTGAGCCAGCATCCAATGTCATCGAATTGTTTGAGGCCTTTAGCAGCAGCTGCCCAAAGCAGTAAAGAAGATATAATGATTTTGGTTGTTCTTGTCCAATAGGTAATTTTATCATTACAATCATTTTTCTAATTGATAAATTGATCTTTTTTGTTTGTGTTAATATGTGAAACATTGGGTGCTAGCACAGTAAGATGCCCCAAGCTGCATGGGCCACCCTTGATTTTTGATGGAATAGCCGGCCAAGCCCTGTCTCCACAGGTGAAAAAGATACCAGGTGGTGGTTGGATTTGGTATAGTTTGGACCAGACAAGAATGTAAGCGGTGTAATTGCACCATAAAGCTTTGTTTCTATATAATTGATTATTTGCTGAAATGTCTTGAAAAGATGACAAATGCCCAAAAATTATACAATAATTCATTTTGACTGACCCAAATAATTCCAGTTCCTGGGGTTTGGCTGGTGTATGTGGCAGTTTTTTCATCCAATCACCCCAATCATATGTGGGGTTAGGTTTTATAATTTTCATAATTTGCCCCCAGATTTGCAGAGTAGGGATGGTATCCATTGCTATTGGCCACGTATCCATAGGTAACCCCACTAGACAGGTAGAAAAGGAGTTACCAGGGCTGGCTACTGAAAGGCACATGGTTTTTTGTTTGGTAACATTAGTTAATGTGACCCAAATATTTTGTTTTGGGTGTGGGACTATCCAGGTATTACTTGGGAGGAGAAAGTTGGAGCAGATGAGTAGGGCAACCCAGATGTTCATTCTTCTGGATGGTTTTCATTTGATGGCTGGTCTGTCTCTGGAGAGGAAGGTGTTCTCTAAAATGAAAATACTCAGTTTGTGAAACACAAGGAAAGATTGATTGCATCACTACATTGCAGTGTAAATGAAACACAATTACAAGGTTTCATGAAAATATGGCAGATTTCTTCTCTAGTTGGGAACATGGAGTCTTACTGCACATTAGCCAGGCTCCTTGATAATAAAATAAATAAATAGCCAAATACACTTTAAGAGGCAATCTAGCAACCAAGAAGCAATAAAACCAAAGGATCTCCCCCCATCTTCCCTCTGAAAGGCATTGTCTGACAAAATAAGGATTAATTCCTGTCCTTTGGAGAGGCTGTTGTTTAGAATTTATTAAATTTTAATGACTGAGTTGTGAGGAATTTTTAATATAATAAAGCTCAAGTTGCTATTAGCAATAGCTAAAAAATTACAAGGCATGCTCCTCATTTTCTTCCGGAAAATCTGACAACTTGACCAAATCAATTGTTCGTAAAGGTGAAAGTAGCTCTAAGGTCTGGAGCATACAATAGAGGGAAAGCTAGGGAAGAAAAATGTCTACAAATTCTAATCTAAAATATATTGAGCTTTATGGTTGGTTCTAGCTAAGTTTTAAGTTAGTATTTTTAAAGCATCTAAGTAATTCCTCTTCATATCATTTTAACTGCTTATTTGAAGACTTTTATTTCTTTGTTCTAACTGCCAGCATTGCCCTTGAAAATGAATAGCAAAAATATTTTGGATGCAAGCACAAAATTGAGATTAAATCCTTGCCACTCTTTGGTTTTCAGCTGGTAGGTTATATATTTGCATTCATTCTTGCCTCTTTAGTCATGCTTTTTCTGGATCTAGATTTCTATTGTAAGTCATCTGAATTTATGAATGTTACTTTCCAATACAACAATAACACTTTCTATTGCGTATTTGATTATGTATTGTGAATCAGCAATGAAAATAGTGTGAAGTTTCTGATTTTTAACACATTGTTTGTCTGCATAGTAAATAGTATTTCACTTTAAAGAAGAAAAAAACTTATCCTATTTGCTATTCTATAAATAGTGAGGGGGGGGAAAAAGCATGGACTTTTCTTTGAGTTGCTTTTAATCTTGGCAAATTTTGTAAGATATGAAAACCTGATAGAAACTTCAGTCACATAACTTCTTATTGGTGAGTTTAACTTTCAAAGAAAAATTTTTAAAAATCTTATTTCATGGCTATTACTTATGTGTTTATAGTAAAAGTCATGCATTGAAAAACTGAATTTCCAAATCTGCTCTTACTGTACTACCACACTTAGTCACTGCTCCTCTATTCCAGCCTAGATCACAGTTCATCCTGCACACTGTAAGACAATCACAGGTTGCAAAATATTTTTAATAATAATTTTCACAGAACATTTCCCAAATAATTCCAAACAACATTTTAATAGAAAAGATGGTTTTGTCACACCACCCAGCAGCTGTGTAAAATGAAGTGGTTTACCTTAAAGTCAGTCAGTCCTACTTTAAGAGTAGAGCTAGATAACTTTGAGGAAAACTTGTAATTTTTAAATAGCTTCGAGCATATTAAGCACCCATCTTTGTCAGTAGCTTGTCTGGCAGAGGATCATGTATTATTCTTGCAGGTGTAACTCACTGGTGTTTATTTTCAGTAAGTATAAAGCTTGCAGAATAAGAGGCCAATCAACAGCAGTTTTTGTTTCCATACAAAAATTATTACAACAGGTAGAGTATAGAACTGAATAAATCACCTAACACATTGGAAGTCTAGTACTTTATCTGTATGATTATTTAAAAAAAAACCCAACAACAAAATAAATTTTAAACTGTGAACTAACTGGTTATGATATTTCTCTTTACTACATGTGCACATGGTTCCCTTTGCTCTAGTTGTTCTGGTAGAAGCCCTAAGTGGCTGATGGCTGAACAGCCACTGCTTCTGCCCAAAAAATACCATATATTAATTTTCCCTTTTTAGCTCTTGATGTGAAGTAGAGTCTATAAAGTTCTCAACTTCTCAGTGATAATGGTGTAGGAATGAAGGTGCTCCTCATACTGTCCTAAACTAAACTAACTTTAAAACTAACATGCAATTAACTTTGACTCCTGATATGTTCATTGGAGTAGGTCCCTTACCTGCCTCTGTGCATGGTCTACTCTCCAGTTAGGCACTCTCCCTACTCTCCAGCTGGGCTGCTGTCAAATATAACTTAGGGCTCTCACCTTTTACAAGCTATTCAGATTTTTAATTTATACTTCTGGGACCATCTGAAATATTTTTTTCCTTCTTCCCTCTCTGTCTCCCTCTTCACAAAAACAGGTACTCTATTGCTGAACAAGGCAGCACTTGCACAATGTTATTTACACAGCTCAACTTCATTATTCTTATGGAACAAGTCATGCAGTTGTGCATGGGCATGAACACTGGCAAAAACAGAATCAGAGCAGTTAATTCACCTGTTTTACTCTTCATTTTTGATATGAAATGGATGAGATGTATTTTGGGAATGTGTTCTGTCAAGTAGCTCTCTGCAAGATATTTCACAGGTCTGCCCGTAATCATGACAGCAAGCTTGTTTTGGTGGATTCCTTGGCTATTTAAGTTGGATGTTAGTTTCAAACAATGAAATACACTGCAACAACCTCCTCGCTGTGCAGGGTTACACTCAGTCCTTCCTCCAGACCTGCAGCCTGACAGTTAACTGCTCCCCTTACTATGGGAGCAAGGCTGACCTGGAGCTAATAGTGCAGGCCAGGTCTGACAGCTTTTTTTGTAGTCTGGTTACTCATAAAACTTGTTTATTTGTGAGCCTGGTGTGATGTGCCTCTGAGCCACCTCTTCCCCCCAGTAGCCTTCAAGATAATCACCTCACTGTTATGTTTCCAATATATTCTTCAATATGGTATGCTGCTGAGAAATAATGCAACAAGGAAACGTGCAATTCAAAAAAGATAGGCCGGTTGCCCTTTTTATTTTCTTTCCTAGTACCTTTACCTGAGGAGTCTTTTTTCACTAATAATCTCCTGCTACATTTCTTTAGCCTTCAGATATTCTAATATTTTTGAAAATAATAACAGGCGCCTACACTATCTGGTTTTCTTTCTAGTAATTTTTTTCTTCTCATTTGTGGTCATTTTCCAGATAGAAGATTCATCCCACCACAACTTATTTGAGCGATTATGTAATCTTTTCCATTATCTCTTTTCATTCCTTTTTGTATTTGTATAAATCTTTCCCATTTTACACATAAAACAAGTGGACAATTGACTGTAAGGGTAAATTATAAAAGATATGGAAAAGGACAAAGAGAAGGGGAGGAAATTAACCTATTAGTCTGGGACTATGTTAGGTATATGTGACCTATGCCCACATTCTTACTCTTTTGCTTTTGTGAATGGATTAAGAGACAGGAATTATGAGCTTTATATTATTTATTAAAAGCTTTAAATTATTTATTAAAAGATTTTCATAAGTAAGCCTTAGCATTTCCTTGACAAATACAAAGAAATTTTCATTGTAACTAGAATTAACATGTTTAAATAAGTGATACAATTTTACTTCTAATTTTAGCATTTGAGTCTTTTTGAACACTCTCCATTCCCATTCATTTCACTTCCTGGGATTATTACATTCTGCATCAGATTATAAAGCTTAACCCGAGGGTAACACTTTGAAAAAAACTCCAGGCTAGCAAAGCAGCTTATTGATGTTTTTAGACTGTTGTATGAGGAGGATATAAAACACTGTGTCAAACAGAATTTTAGACAGGAAAAGATCCTGGCTTTCAGAGTATTGCCTTGGAATCTACCATATTTCTATTATAATTAGACAGGCATCCTAGAGGATAACTTTTTTCCAATATGTCTCAATGTGCCTTAGGGAACATGATAATATAAATTTTACAGTATTAATATTATATTTGTCTCTACACTGTAAAAATGGAAAATAAAATTAATCCTAATATAGCTAAACTTTAAAATTATGTAAATTTGGAGAGTAGATTGATTTTTATTTTTTTCTTTCATTATTCCTTTTATTTTGTATTGGTATAGCACTGATCTGTCGGTGACATTAAATTTAGAAGTGCTTTTACAATGATTTGCCCTTTTATTATTTTGGGCAATATGGGACTAATTGATGAAGGAAATTATAGTATCACAATTTTATCATTTAAATATAAAGCTAACAACACAAACACAACTCCTTCACTGTATCTGCAGCCTCAAACTGAGGAGTCTAACTGAATAACAATCCAGGGCAAATCATGTAAATATTTATCAGCCTGTTCAAAACCTTAGAGCTGCTTGAGGTTAAGCATATAAGTTTTAATGCTTTAGAAAGTATTAGCTTTTATTGTAGTTTCTATTACATAAGTCTTTACTTGACTGTAATCAAACTGTTGGATTATTAAAAAGCTTGCTCCACTGTCGTTTTTTCCTGCACTTTATTGATAGACTTTTGACTTTTTGTCTATCAGAGATAGATTTTTCTTTCTGTAGGATCTTTTTAACAAGAATTGTAATATATCCTCTATTGCTCATAAAAGAAATAAAATATATTTTATATAATTTAATGAATGAAGTGAGGTTAATATTCAGGTTTTAAAGAAGTATATTAAAAGTAAACTTTAAACACCAAATATAAAAGCTCATGTGAGAATTTACAACCAAGTATTTATTTGGGGAAAAAAAAAAAAAAAAAAGCAAAAAGAAACAAACCAACTATCCAAATCTAACCACAAGCATCCAGTCACAGAACATTTGTACCAACTCCACAAGTTAATTACAAAGAAACAAAACTTTCAGGGCAACAGGTTAACAGGAGATTGCAGAGCTTATGGCTATTCATGATTATTGTCTCCCTAGGACAAAATACAGGTGACAAATCTGCTGTTCAACTTTTGCTGCTAACTCAATGTACGCTGTGTTGTAAGAATCATCTGAGAGTGCTGAAAACATCTGCTTTCACAAAATACTCTGTCTGTCCATTAAGTGAGGAAAAGAGAAAAGAATAGCCCCCAGAAAACATAAGAACATGCAGTGAACAACAGAAAGCCTTAAAAAGAAAAATAAAACAATAAAAAATCCAATAGGGGCTGGGCATGGCAAATTGCTCAGTATAAAACAATTATATTTAACAAGCTCTTTGTGAGTGATTGATTATTTTGAGATTTAGAGGTCTTGTGATATTTCATTTAAAAATTTCCCGATTACAGGAAACTGAGGCCTGAGCACATGTGAGGCATTAAGTTTTGCAGCAGTATAATAATCTCTTGTTATGTACTTGTATCTTTTCCATTACCATACAGTAACTTTGTAAAGAATAGAACATCTGGCATGCATTCTTGGGGATTTTTCCCACACTGCCAGTGCTCCTAAATGGGCTTTTCCCTTTTCCAAATGCTGACTAAGAACATTAATACTCTGATTTCAAATCCTTTCCTGAAAATGTGTTTTATCCTTTTGACTCCTCAGTATAAAGAATTATTCATGTATTTTAGTACCAAAGATTAAAAGAAAATAAGTGAAATTATGTTTCTATTTTTGTTCCAACTTTTTGTGAAGGCAACAGGAATCAAACCAGCAAACACTGCTAACATTCTATTGAGGCCCAGCATGCAAAGTTACTGACTGGACATAAAATGTATTAACCTCCAAATTGGCCGTCTCTCTATATTTTTCTTTTTAGGGTTTTGGAATCATTGGAATTCATCTTGAATTATTGTGCATCTAATTACTTGGGTTGGCCGCAGTTCCTGGCAGAGATTCTTTATAAATGACTACTGCCTCTTGACACTGAAAAAATTGTCAGATCACTGGCTTTCAACAGCAAACCACTAGTGTTTCCAGATGGATCAATATTCCTTTTTTTTTACTTCTAATAAACAATTTTAAGGATTACTGGATTTTTTTAATCTGTGCATTAAGGTATTAAAAAATTGGATTAATATAGATGTGTCATTCTATATATGGAGAACTTTAATGAGTCTGTTTTTGAAACATGATCTATTATTGTTTTGTCTTATAGAATTGAATTTAATAGCTGGTTTCACAAGATATAAAGACACCACACCAGGCCTGAAATTAAAAATTCTATTAGACTTTTTTCTAGTATTTCACATAACACACACCAACATCAATCTTTCTGGGTTTTTTCTCAATGTATAGTAAGTTAAATATCTGTGGTTTTCTTCCAGTAGTCCTTACTCTTTAAGATAGTTCTTTTAAAATGCAGGCATATGAGGTATTTGGCACACACTTTGCATAAGGAAAAAATAGAGCATTTTATAGAAGACTGCACCTGTAGTGTGCAGTGTGTAGACTGCACCTTCTACTCCACAAGTAGAAGGTTTTAACATCCTAGAAACTAAGGCAACACCTCCTAATAATCTACTCTGCTACTACGTTTTTACAAAGATAAAGCTGTGTGCATAATGAGGGCTTTTCATTTGCTGCACTTTCACCGGCTTTTTATCCAAGTTCTTGTTCATCTTTTCTCTTTGAGGATGGAGGGAGAGACAGAGAGGAGGTGCTGGAACAAGTTTAGAAGCAAAATCCTTGAGAATTGTCTCTGGGCACAGATTAGTTTCTTTTGCCAACTCTCAAGGACTAAGCCATAAAGCCCAGGCCCCCGTTGTGTGTGCAGGACAGGGTATCCAAAGTTACAAGCAGTAACTATGGTTGCAGTGTATTTGTACAGAAGCAATTACAATGCTTTTTACTGTGGAATTTGTGCTATGGAAAAGATAGTTTATAGGTCTCTAGTTTATTTTAAAATATCAATGTTTTCAGACTGAAATTGTCCCCAGTGGATTAAAGGAGCTAGTTTGGGGGAACAGGAGAAATCTGATAAACAGCTTCTCACATCACGTGCTCAGTGTTGTACCTGCCCTTCTTTTCTTTTACATGGCCTCCTGAGAACACTCCCTCCCCTCCTTGCAAAAAGCAACCTGCCTTCAAAAATTCCTTTACCCTTCTCTTGGAAAGCTCGCGAGGCAACAGCGCGCTGCCACTAACCCCATTTTCTGTGCAGTCAGTTTCCCCCTGGCAGTGACCAAGCCAGGGTAACACAGAGCAGAGAGGGATTGGTGGGTGGCTGTGGCTCCTGTGCTGAGCAGCAGGGAGGTCCAGAAGCAAGGGCACAGTGCTAGCAACTGGTCATGCGGCTGAAAACCCACATAACGGTTTCTTTGTTTATGTTTTCAAGATGTACAGTCAGGATTAACATGTATTCAGGTGGGAAAAAATCCAACATCAAAACAAAAAGTGAGGGAAATCTTCACCCACTATACAAATTACAAATAACCAGTCACTTCTAAAGCCTTCAGCAGGAAAATGCATACTTTCTGTACTTTCTGAAATGGTTTTTTTGAAGCTGATAATTTTTGGATTTGCCTAGAATTTTAATTAAGGCTGCTATTTAACATTCCTACTGTACCCATTCCTAGAAGCCAAGCAAACTGATGCCCCAAAATTCTGGGCAGAATTTTAAACTAATATTTTAAACACATGTGCAAAGCAAACCAGCTCCTAATTCTGACTTTAATATTTTAGCACATTTCTAGTTTCCTCTGAATCTTGAAGAAGATACTGATTCTTCAGTTGGCAGAAGTTCCAACGCAACTTGAGATTGCAGTATCTGACATCTCATCCTCTGCTAATATCATTTAGTACTTTATCTAACTCTCTAAGAGCACAGCAGTTACTTTGTTATTTTAGCCTCATTATTGCAGTTGCTCTTTTTGGCAGCTATTAGAGTGTTATTGCTACATTTAAGGGTACACCTGCTACTGGCTTGGCTGTTGTGCAGTAGGATTTCTGCTTAGGAAAACTTAAATGTTCTGTATTTGTATATTATACCACTACCAGTTCCCTCACTACTAAACAGTTCTTTTATGTTAACCTGAAAGACTTGGAACAAAAAGTAAAAATTTTAAAAAGTGTACACAATTATTGTTTTCAAATCTCTGTCCAAAATTTTAATATTTAGGAGTTCTGAAGATTTTTGTCAAACTGAGAAGTGCAAATGACTTTCAGAAGTGCCTTTTAGCTATGTTTAGAGAACAATGAATTGACTGATGGGTTAAGCATTTTTGCCTTGATATGTAGGTTTAGAAAAGCTGAAACTAATTTCTCAAAATTTTACCTGGCAGACTAAAATATTCATATAAATACAGTATACAGGCTGTCAGAGACTTGTCCATGGTCAAGCTGTGGACATTCAAATAAACAGCAGAATTTTCACAGATATTACTCAGCAGTTCCAGTGGATTTTATTAGAAGTAGTTACACTTTAAAGTTGCATAATTTTTACTTCTTCCTGTTCTTTTGTTTTACTTTCTGTGTAATTTGAGAAAATAAAATATTATGGCCTTGAATAGGTTAGACTCCTCTGTCTCGGAACTATCTTGCTCCTACTTGCTTCAGTGCCACCACTGCTTTTGAAAATTCCTCGGAGGTGCTGGAGACACTTAGTTCAGACTAGGCTGGCACAGGAGCTAAAGCTATGCAGGGCCAAAGCAGAGCCCTTGATCCTGCATTTCCATTGGACCAGTGCTGAAACCTACCAGGCATGCTTTCATATATTTACATTCATTCTCAGATTTGGAGTTTTTATCACTTTTTTATTAAAGTAAAATATTAAATTTTTCATTAACTCGCTTTTTATTTAAGATGAAACAACCGTTTTTTCTCTCACAACACCTGTTTGAAAGGATTATCCTTAGTTCAGTGTTATGCCACCATTTAATTTACCATTTCATCATGAGTGTCTTTTCTTGTATTGACATAAATGCTTTGGTTTAGATGTTTGTATCCTGTTGGAAGTCATACTGTGCAGATGTACATATTTCCTACCCTTTTGGTTTGTTTTTTTTCAGGTAATATCAAAATTATCCAACAAGCCTACACTATCCCAGGTATGTTGATCACATTTTAGCTATGCCAAGCTTCACTTTGAACATTCATGTAATTATAACCAGAACAAAGCTTGAAAACTCCTTCCTTTCCTTCTTGAAAACAGACTTCAATTTTTTTTCAGGATGAGAATTTAAATAGCATCCTGCAGATAGTTCTGCCACTGCCCATTTTATGGGTAACAGCTTATAATCTTTTTTCACAGGTGCTAAATTTGAATATTTTCCTATATCAACTACATTTTCAATACATGGCTCCCCAAACCAAAGTTTTGAATATGGGTTATATTCATTCTCTATAGAGTGTAGGCAGTGTCTGTGCCAGGTCCTTTACAATTTAATCATCATGACAGCCTTTGAATGACTACTACTGTTGACAACAAGGTTTTTCTATTTTATAAACATATGCCTTCTGTCACAACTTTGAGTTCTTACCTCTTCATATATACCTCAAATGAAAAGGTCCCAGTTCATTAAATCTGTCAACATATACCAAGAGAAAAGCATAAATTCAATGGAAGTGTGCTGTAACACACAGCAAAATTAAACCTATGCTGCAAAACATTTAGACAGATGCTAATAGGGGCTTAGAATATTTGGATAAATTCCCCAAGTCTGTATCTCCACCCAGCCAATCTGACTTGGCCTGAATATGGGAATCTGACTATGCAGGGTCATCTGAGGTTTTCTATCTAAAGCTAACAGTGTCTTAATCAAGCTTGATTAAAGCTTGATTAAAGCCTGTAAAACAAAAGAAATAAATTAAAAACAGCAATTCCCTTTGAAACCATGAAGTTGCATTTGGTTTGTTAATTTGACCTGGAACCTGACTGTACCCCAGGCCATTCACCTTCTACCAATACAGTAAGTGGTACCATGGGAATAAATGCAATTCTTTCTGAGTTAAGGTCTCTCATCCTGTCTATATTGGCATGTGTCAGCACTCATGATCAGCATACTTTGTTACCACAAAACAATAATGTTGATCTCCTACAATGTGCTTTAATTAGTACATAAATTACAGAGCCCAGGTCTATGTTGCCTCTAAATTTCCATGGCTCTAACATCAAGCATCTAAATTGCATTTTTTTCAAAACCAGATGTAGCTCCACTTTCTGGTGACTCAGTTCTGAAGCTGAAACTGTCTCACTATTTGTGCTTTAATGGGACTTTGGGAGAACTGAAAAGTCTGTCTACCGTCCTGGCAATTCAGTTGCAAAAAGTAAAAAACACACAGAGACCACTGGGCTTGAGCTGAACTGGTGCAAATGCTATTTATACAAAGTTTCCATATGAAAAGCAGTTTTATTTGAATTACCAGCCTCAGATCTTTTCTGTGGCCCACCAAGATTCTGGTAACATAACATTCAAGAAATAGTGCCTCAGCTAAACAAAATTAATCTTCTCAAGTGTACATATGGCAAATAGCTTGTAGGAACTACTTGTGTACTCTTTCTTGGTAACAGAACATATTGCAGTGAGTTTGCTGACCGTGTCACAAGTGACGTTTTTATTTGTTTGTATTTTTCTTGTGCCTGCACATATAGCCATAGCTGAGGCTATGGATGAGTACCAAAAGACCTCTCCCTAATGAGAAATGAAAGCTGTGCTAGGCCTGGCTTTTTCAAGAATGAACACCAGAAAAACATGTGTTTCTGCAACATCAGGCTCTGAATTTTACACTAGTATGTATTGCTTGTTATTTTAGACAGAGCTCAAGGGAAATGGAAATATAAAGAAGAGACTCCCTTCAATTGTGGAAGATGAAGATGAGGAAGAGGAGGGAGGAGAAGAAGAAAGCAGCACCCTTTCACCAATTGATACAAGAAGCACAAATAGCTCTCAGCCAAAGAAGGCTGCAATCAGTAAAAGCCACCTCGGGAGAAACTTGAAGCAGTTGGCCTCAGGAACCGTGCCCTTTCATTCCCCCATCCGAGCTTGCAGTTCAAACCCCTCAAGAGCCAAACATGAAACAGAGCTTCACTACTATTCCAAAAGGAAGGAGAAAAACCTTAAATTGTACCTGTCAGCACTGACCACCAGTGGCCCACCAGATCTGAGCCCAAGGTAATAGTTATGAATGGTCATTTTTCTTCTCTATTGTGTAACTCTGGTTAAAAATATAATGATTTTGACACTATAAGATCTATTATTTAATAGCTTATACTTCTGTTCTTCCCACATTATTGTAGGAACCATTGCATACTATGCAGAATATTATGACTTTAGAACTTTATTGCAAACTAAAGTATTTTTACCCATAAAAAGAGCAGTTAAAAAAATATGAGCAAGTGCAAAAATGGCTATTTAAACAGTCTGGCCTTACGGTATCATTTTGTCTATAATATTCATTCCCACAATAGCACTATGAAATATTCCGAGTCCATCAGAGATACAAAAATTTAGAAAGTAAGTAGATTAAAATATAGCACAGCAATGAAAATACAAAAACAGTACTGGAGTAGAGAACTATAATGGAGAAAAATTGCCTAGCAATTTTGGAAAATATTTAAAGGCTTTTTTCATTAGAGACAGGAAATCTGATAATGGAAGCCATACAGACATTAAATACAGAGTTTAGCATCTGTTTTGTTGTGTCTTTTGACATAAAGAAGCATCATATAACAGTTTATTGAGGTATTACTAGTGTACAATTTAAAATAATTTAATTTTTTATTTGCACGCTACTTACAAGTGATTTATGTAATTTGTTCCTAGGTTGCTGCAGTGCAATCCTATTTTTAGGACTAGCTCTTTAGAGAAATCACACGCATACATACAATGAGATAAAGCACTTCATCTTCCAGTTCAAATTTTGTCTTCTATAAATTGAAGTGGTTTACTTGCTCAAGCACTTCCTTTATTCCTTAGAGGCAGAGTGGAAGTTTCAGGAACTTGCCATTGCAAATGTGAAATAGCCACAGCTTGAGCAATATTTGTTTATCAAAGCACCAGTCCCTAGAGATGCAATCATAAAAAGGACATGGAAGATTATATAGAACCCTTTCCCCTCATCACATATTTTACTGGTTAAGACACATTTCAGATAGTGGCAGGATACAAAATTATTTTAATTTTGTCATTAACTCATAGAAATCACAGAACCATTTAGGTTGGGAAGTACCTCCAAGATCGAGTCCAACCTTTGACAAAATACCACTGTGTCAACTAAACCATAGTACTATTTGATATTTTCTCATTTGTTTCCTAGATCTCATATGAATTTGGTTCGGTCAGCTATGAGTAAAGGTCATTATCATTCACATAAGTGGTAATTCAGGGAAAAACTACTTTTTATATTTTCTGTTGAAATGTAGTCATGCTCATTATTGCTCTGAATTTATTCAGCCAGACATTGGCACTCAAGGCTGCAAAAGGAAATATGAAAAAAAATGTTTACATATATTGTTTCCATGCATAATTTTATAACTGCAGACTAATTATGTTAATAGTCTGGAAAATGTCCCAAGATGTATGTTTTTCAGCCATTTTTTTTTCCAGACAAAACATTTTCATGTTATCTCCTAGAAGGAGTTTATATTATTAGAATATTCAAACTGAGGAGGTAATACCACTTTAAAAAGTAGCCTTAAGTGTTTCCTTGTAAATCTTAAGGAGAAAATAAGACCTTAATTAAAATCCTCGTTTATATTTGGTGTTGTCAACAGAAGGGAAAGACAATACTCTGGTTCAAATATCTAGTCAGTGCTGTTCTAAGGTGTATAACCACAGTTTCTTAAGAAATTTCTGTTATGGATGTTTCCTAGAGGAAACTAACTAGAATTCTTTACAGGTGCTTCAGGTTCTTTCTTTGTACCCCACAGTGAAAGCAATAAAGCCCAGAGACTGGGTCAAATTTTTAAAGAGCTCTTGATGCAAGGAACAGAAGCTAGAATTGTAGTTTCTAGAATAGAGCCCTGGTCTTCCCAATTACTTTTTGGGTACTGCCTATGAAGTGGATGAGCACCAAAAGGAAGAAAATGTAAGTGATAACAAAGGCAGCTCTAGGAGGAGACATTTATGTAATTGAATCTCCTCAGACCCACACCGAGGAGTGCACTCTAGCCTCAAGCAACTGGATAGAAGAGGTCACATGTTAATTATCTTTTCCGGCTTTTTTGGCTTCCTTGAGAGTAGTTTTCTGTCTTCGGGAGAAAATTCAGGGCTGTGCAATAGCTGATTCAGAGAGGCTTACCAATTGCCTTTGTCCCCTCATGCTTTCAATTTACTAGATCATGTAGTTCCCCAGCCAGTTCCTTGTATATGAATAATAAGCATATTGTACATTACCTTTTTCCCACACAGAAGCCTGGCACTCCACAACTAGGTATCTTTATTAATATAATTTCCTTTTGGTCTGAATCTTTAAACACTATAAAGAATGTAGCATCTATAAATTCCAAGTCACATCTGACTGAGCTTTCTCCTGTGTGCTTTAAAGGCAGTTAAAATGTTAGCATTTTATTTAATTAGAAACCTCTACCAAAGTGATATTGGTGTTTAAAATTTGCCTTTTGAACCAGTGAGGCCAAATGACATTAAATAGGTTTTATAGCAAATTTCAAAGTAACCCTTCTGGTTCTCAGCTGCAGATCACAGTCTAGGCCAGGGCTGCTCAAGCACCACATTTGAGCCTCCTCTTCTACCAGAGTCTGATTAAGATTTGAGTCAAGTCTAGTAACATCCAACTGGCATCATGAACATTCAGTCATGACATGGGGATCTAAAGCCACACAAAGAGCCACAAAAGATGAGAACACATGGTATGCATGAAGAGGTCTGAGTTACATGGGTCTGTCAAGGCAAATCCATCACGGATATATTGTTGTTATATCTGTGTTGTCTATTCTTTCTTTCTCCAGGTACTTCTGGTCAAGAAGTTTTCCTGAAAATATTTTTATTACATGAAAATTCTAATTTCCGTCATCACAAATTTATCCCCAATGAGAGGCTAAGAACTTTCTATCTCAGCCCTTCCAGATTAGTATTTAACTCATCTATCTATTGTAAGACAAAATAGGAAGCTTGTTCCTTGACAAAACAAGTCATTGATGCTTCATATCAGCCAACTGGCAGTAGTATGGTTCTCTTTCATTGACTTTAAAATAGTTCTCTTTATAGCACAATTTATTTTAACTAAGAAGAGAAAATATTCATAATTATGTATTTTAATACTGTATATTGATTCTTCTAATACCTGTTTTCTATTCTTTGCATGCAGAACTTGATTATTATATAAAATACTGCTGCTTTTTTTTTTCCTTTGGCTTTCTTGACACTGCAAATTAGAGATAACTGCTGTGCATGGTAGAAATAACTGGCAAAAAAACCCTTCCTAGTAGTCATATGCAATACCATTATTAATGTAACTGGGACACTGCAGACTGGTCTGCACATCTCCCTATTTGGAATTGGCAAACAAGATTGTCCTGCCTGAGCTAGTTAATTTTAAAGAAATTTAGAATAACTATTTGCATGGAAATGACACTTTTGACTGAAGTTTACAGAGAGGTTTTCATAAATATAATATGTTCAGGCTTAGGCTCTGCCCAAGTAAAGCTAATACAAGAGCCTGATTATGTGCAGGGAGTATAAGAGCATAGTGAAGTCTATTTAGGCTGTGCAGAAAAAAGAACAGTAACAGATTACTGTAGATATGGAAAGCAAACTCTGGTCCATGTAGTTTTGGACTGGGCCCAGAATATGCTACAAAAGCAATGAAAATTTTGATGCTTCAGTAAGTTATACTTGGCCTCACACTCCTTCCATTATCAGTAATTTTAATTTTTAGTGACTCACAAGAAGTTATGCCAATATAGTAGGTTCTGCTTTTCTCTAAACTTAATGTTGTGAAAAATTTACCACTGTTTAAAAATGTGCCCTTTAGGAGTAATTTTTGACAATATAATTATGAACATGATGTTTATGAAACTATTCCATTACTCCAATTTTCTCAACAGAATTGTCGATGGGATTGAGGATGGAAACCATAATGAAGAAAGCCAAACCTTCGACTTCAGCTCTGATCAGCTCAGGCCTGAATCCAGGTTATCTCCTACAACTGGAGGTGAGCACTGCCTGGGAAAATCACTTTTTTAGAGAAAACATCTTTTACAACTGCTTTTTGTTCCCCTTTATTTCTTTGATCCTCACTAGTGGCATAAATAGATTAAATATATATTTGTAGTCTCAATACCATTTCAGAGCCACAATTGTATAAAAAAGAAAATATAACAAGGTCCCAAAGGTCATTTGTGGTTTTCCTGCTAACAGACAGTCATGATAAAAGACTTTGTGAAGGGAACTGGTTTTGTCATGCATTCTGCTTTACCAGAACTGTACAATCTGCCTCACGCTCCCAAACCTTTGGTCATGAATGTTCCTAAGCACAAGGACAAAATTAAACATACACAAAACATAAAAACATTCTATTACCAAACTGAAAAAAATACAAGCCATAAATAAGAAAAAAGGCAGTAACAAAACACACACACACACGCAAAAAAAGAAAAGAAAAAAAAAAGAGAAAAACTAAACCAAACATCCAGCTCATTAAGAGCCATATGTAACCCTGGCTCTTAACATTTTTGAAGATATATAGAGAAGTGGAAGTGTATGGAAGCATGCAGATTTTTAAAAGAGTGAAAAAGAGTGAAAACCTTGAATAACAAGGGGTTTTAGGAAGTCTTAAATGGCCTACGCCCTGAAAAGATTGATGAAGTAGCATCACAAAGCAATGGAACTTGTCCAGGATGGGGGGAAAAAAGATTAAAATAAGAGAAAGAAGGACTGTTTTCAACATCCCCTCTTTTATAAATTAACCTTCTCCACATAGCTAAGTACCTTTATCATGGGTGCAACTAGGACATATATTGTTTCTCTTAACGCCAAACAGGAAAATAATTATTAAAGTTTAGTCATATTTATGATTTTTTAAAAAGTATCAAGCTGTCACATGGATGGCACCAAGGTTGTCATTCTCATTCCTTTCAGGTCCAGAGTGAAGAGAGCAGTTTGGACTTTATTAATTGTACTTCTCTCAAACATTATACCATGAACATTAAAAACATGGTTTAATTTTCACTCTAGCCAACTGGAAAGCAGGTTTAAATTTAAAGCACTGCTTAAGTGCAAGAATAGTATTATCATTTCCAAGTGATTATATTCTTCTTATTTACATGAATTTGAATTATTTTCAGAGGCTGAAATTGGTGCTGCTGTGCTCGTCATCAAAGCAGAAGAGACCAAACAGCAGATCAGCAGGCTTAATAATGAGGTAACAAGATTTTTGGGGGGGTTGAAGGATATTAACAATGATTCAAGCAATGCTGGAGAAAACTCACAAAACTCAGAAATATGATAAATGTGTTATAAGTGAGTTTATACAACTGGATGAGGTTCCTACATGTAGGGCAGTTCGGGGGTTTTAACCCATTCTCAGATTAATTTTCTACATGAAACCTACATAAAAGTTTGTGTCACATGCTAGGGCTAAAAGCAAAGTGAGGTTAGTCTATCTAATTTTCTTAGGATTTAGTCTCTTCTGGGTATGCCTCTGTTTGGCTCATTCCTCTCATTATTTCCCCAAGTTCCTTCTCCCTGATTTTCTTGTCTGGATGCATGTTGTGATTTTAGAGAATTTCCTTGAAAGAAATGCAAATCTATTCATGTTCAAATTTACATAAAATGATTCAAATCACTTTGCCTGTGTTCTGCTTAGAATGAAAGAGAATATCATCCGTTCCTGCTCAAGCAATATGACCTGAGGAATGCAGGGCCAACAGTGCTCAGTGGTGCTTTCTATCCCCCCATTTTAATAACTTCAAACCTGTGATCAACTATCAATCCAACACCAAGGAGATGTTTGGTGGCTAAACTGTTTCATTTAAGCAGCCCTGGCAGTACTTCAGCTAACAAGATTAAAGAATCAGACTAACTTCACAGTTGTCCTGCAAGACCAAAATCTTTTCCAAACCTACTCTGCCTTTCAATAAAAGATTAGAGACAATTCTTTATACTTCCACACGAGGAAACATTTAAATACATCCCACCACACAGTTTCACTTCTTCCCTGAGCTCTTTGGTAACCAGAAATGTCAAGGGTTTTTTTTTTATTTTTCCTTCTTTTTTTGTGTACATTTAATCTAGTAATTATTTTCCACTTAAAAAGCATTGAGCTTGAAAACCTCTTTCATCCTGAGTCAGCTTAACCTTGTTAGATGACTTAAGTATCCTAAGCTAAGACTGCATGCATGGTTAGTTACTATGAATGCATCATCTCATTTGTATGTCAAACTGTAGAGTTCAAGCAAAAGTCTCATGACCCATTAAATATGGGTCATGAAAAACTATAGGACTTGGTCAAAAAAACTCAAAAAAATCTTCAAGAAGTTCACTGACACTACCATCATGAAAGAAAATTATATTTCCTATGTAAGGCTTTTGAAACACACAAGTCATAGTGACTCATCCGTTTTGAGGACAGTAATTTTTAAAATAGGAGGATGTATTATGTGGCTATCTGCAAGAGGCAAGTGGAAAATATATCATGGTGACAGATATTCCAAGGCAGGCATCTTGTGGATTAAACAAACATTTCAACTGGAACAGTTCTGGGCTTCTCATTGCTTTTCTGGTGAAAAGTGATAAATAAATAAATCTTGGAGCAGGGAAATATGTTAATCAAAAAAAGAAAATAAACCTTCACATATTCAAGGTAATTTCTCTCCACAGAGAATTTTAATTTTGCTATCTGGACAGAATGTTATGCAACTTGTTTGTTCACATTAACATAACACAGGCAGTAGGACTAGATTTAGATTTCATAGGCAGTATTGTGGGCTCAAATCCCAGAGATGGATGGGTATCCTCCAAGTCCTCCCATGGATCAAAGTTTCCATTGGAAAAACTGCACAAGTGAAAGGCTGCTTAACTGCATATTCTACATGTATTCAAACATGCCCCAGCTGGAATTTCTGAAGTGATAGTACAGAATACTACTACCTGGACAGATAGCACAGGTGTTTACCCAAATGAGCCTCTGGGTAGCCATGATGATCCACAGTAGCTGTTATTTGGGGCTCTTTGTTGTTGTATTAATTATTGAATATTTGTAGACCCAGTGCTTTCATCATTCCATCATTTGAGGATGAACAGCAATGGGAACTTATCACTGATGCTGCAGCAGACTATTAACAGTAGCTAAAATTACCAGCATAGTCAAAAACAAAGTTCTCTATTAAAGACAAGCAGTCTCCTCCTGCTAAAGAAAATAGGAGAAAACAGGTCCCAAGTAGCCAGCAGCAGTAAACACTGTTATTAATACATTTTTGAGTGGAGATCAGGAAACAATCAACAAATGCAAAAATAACCACTTTCATGAAAGGCAATTGTATTACAGGCGTTCACTAGTTAGGTTAGAAACATTTCAGCTGTTCATGGGAAGAAAAAGGACATGTCTTTCCATTCAGACTTTCAATATAGTCTCTTGTTAGCAAAGCAAAATGTTACTCCAGGAAAAAAATCTACAAAATTAGCTATATCTGATTGAGAAGTACAGCTGAGCTCTTGGCAGTATTTTAGGCATATGGCATTCACTACATAATCCAAAGGCCATTTCATTTACCTAAAAGAGTAACAGAAGTCAGTGCCTTGGTTTCACTTCTCAGATTTAACTTTAGTAGTAATGGATGCACAGACTTCCTCTAAGGAGAGCATTTTCCAGAGTCAGCACAGCTGGTGTGAGACAAACTTGAACACACACCTAACTGCTGCTGTACAGCTCCATGGTTTGGCTGCTCAGCCAGTTAACCACCCTCCTTGCTTCCTCACCTAACTTCACTGCTCATTGAGCTTTAATGACACTCAAGCTGATACAGGAATTTCCTTCCAGTCCAGTACTGCAAGGTAGAGTGCAATAGGACTACTTTATCTCCTACCACGTTTCACCCTTCCACTTAGAATGAGTAATCACTGAATAAAGCAGGCATGGCATTCATTATAGCTCAGTAACTTCAGCATATGGCAGGTGAGAGCTAAGGTTCAGGTTCTTGTTCTGGTAAAAACACAGTTATTCAAGCAATAGTTTCAAGATTAGGTTAGCTAATATCTTTCAGCATTATACATTTGCTGAGCTGGGGAAAGCTTGATTCAAAGACCTGCTCCAAACCAGGAATAGCAAGAATTCAGGAAGAGTATTGTGCTTTACAAGTCTGTGTCCTTACTTTGCGGAGATCTGTACACCTGACCTGGTCTTTCCAAGGCATTTGTCTGCAAAGCCTGTTCAAATGAGTGTATCTGAACACTGAGCATATTTTCAGAGGCACCATTTACCTGATGCAATCACAAATAACTACTAAGGAGCCCACAAAGTAAAAATATGAAACCACTAAGCAGATTTTTCTGAGATGGCAAAGATGTCTAGATCAAAGCAGCTGCCTATCACAGCGCCATTGCCTGTATTCTATTAGGCTTTTAACTCTCTATCATTTGAATGCCACTGTCTTAGAAGAGCAGAGAAATACTTTCATTCAGTTTGAAAAGCCCAAACTTGAATTATTTAAAGCAGACCAGTTAAAATAGGGGAAACCCCAATATTTAGTCATATTTCTCCCCTAATTACTTGTACACATTCTCCATTCAAAACCACAAGTATTTTGGCTCAGATAAAAATGCCATCCCATGCAGTGCATGAAGACATATTCTGATTGCTTTGTCAGGTCCCCTAGTTTCTTTATATACAGCCCAGCTACAGTGCAGCCTTCCTCAGCTTCAGAAATCTGGGGGATGATTCCATGCTTTACCACATTAGTAGATCCCACACTTACAGTACTAAAAGAGTATAATGAACACAGTATTCACATTTCTCCCATTCAGCTGAAAAACAAACAAACATGAGAAATGTGAAAATGGTCAGGTTTGGGCTAGATAATTGCCTTCTATTTAGCACTTAGTGGAAATTCAGCTATTTTTAATTTTAGGTTTTTTAAATGCAAGTACTTAAAATACTCTAAGCATCTGGCACTTATTCAGAACAGAGAAAATATATTCACAGGGATATTTAACTTTCATCTAACAAAAGGAACAATTCTAAACAGATATGTTTATTTTCCAAATCATGAATTCTATACATATATTATTTTAAAATGTTTTTCAAACCAAGCTGCCAAAAATCAATCCCATTTTCCCTCTCAGTGCATAAAAAAAATATTAAAAATATATGCAAATGCTAATCAAGGCCACTAAAAAAATTTGGTGAACCCAATCAGGCTTTCAGTTTTATATAGGGGATATACTGTTGAAATTCAATTTGCAACTTGAGAATTCATATAATGAACTGACTTGACTTAGAATAATGAAATACATGTTCTTCTTAACAAGTTAATAACTATATTATCACAAGAGAAATTACTTTGCAGCAAGTCTGTCCCAGTGATTTGGTTTGTAAAATACCTTTCAATTGAGAAAAATGCGGCACAAAAAGTGAACGAATTACATTTATAGATGATGAAAACTATTAAAACTAATCTATCCATTTTGGATTTTAGCCATGTAAATTTCACATTAAAGCCAAAATATAAAACCAAGTATCACTTGTATGAAGACATAAAAGCTTTCTAAACAATGCATGCAGAGTAAACATACTTTGCCTGAGATTTTTAAAAACTGAGACTTTTAAAAATATATCTTCTCTTTTGGCACTGACACTCATGTTTCCAAAGAACTTCTAACTTGCTTTGTCTCTCTACTCTCACACTTTGGTAGCTGTAGAGAAGCCTTTCCAGCTAACTTTTTTTCTCTTTTAATGTTAGTTTGATAGGTATTGGCTGATGAAAGTAAGAATAGTTGATGCTCTAAATCTTAGATTAATATATTTTTAAGCAGAGTACACTGCACATACACAGCATAAGTCCCACCTGCTGTGGTGTGTCCCTTGCACTTTTCCTTGGTGGAAAGGCACCTGAGACAAAGGAATTAACCCAGAGGCAGCCATGCAGTGTACAAATCAACTGGACACCAAAAGCTGACTTCAAATTTGAATAAAAAATATTATTACCATGACAGATGATGACGATTGTCCAGTTAATCTCTAATAGGAATTTCAAAATGTAGTAAATGTTCCTGTAGTCATAAGATCCATTTTCCCAGCATCTAAATGTCAATGCCTTTGAGTATGCAAGTTCATAAGTTCACTGCTTTTTCTTTTTTGCCTGGAAGATCATAAGAAAAAGTTGATTAGTGTTCTCCTTCTAAAGCCAACTTATTCTGGAAACATGCTATTCCAGCAGATCTCAGCCAAAAAATTCATTTTGGCTTTCTTTGCCCATTATATTTGCTAAAAACTCTTCATTGGTGTAACATTCTTTTGAATTGTCTTTCATTACATTTTTGAAGTCACTGACAAAGCACACAATCTCAAGCAGCCTTAGTAATTCCTTATATAGAAAACCCCCTTCTAGAGTTCAATTTAAAAAAATACACTGGGAGTATGATTAATGCCCACAAGGTGTCATTCAGCAGAACTCCATAGACATTTTTCTATAATACTGTGCATAGGCAGAATATTATATTCATGCCTCTGACATTTTCTTTTCAGATATAATGTTTAACATTTATCTTCTTGAATTTCATATTACTGATATTTAAAAGTGAACATGAATTCCATTTAGGCATGAAAAATAAACATTAAATAAAAACAGAGCAGTGTAGGGCGCTAAAAAGAATATCTTAAAATGTCTATGGGTGACAGCAAACTATTGGTCATAAATCATTCCAATCATGTAAGAATCCAGCTTTTGGTGATTCTGTCCCCTTCACATACTCTTGTAGTTCTAGAAGAATGTCAGGCAGACATTATGTTACATCTTAGAAGTCTTCTAATGAGGTGCATATTACATCTAAAATTTCTTCTTCTGTATTTTGAAACAGCTTTTCAGTTAAAAGAAGATAATAATAGTTTTGCTATGGTTTATTCTTAAGAAACCTAATGTTGCCTGTCCTCTTTTAACTATTTCTTTAGATGCTTACAGAAATTGTCTGCTTAATATTTTTGCCCAGTATGGTATATACTGCCTCAGGCTTCCCTTCATCAGTACATGCTTCTCACCTCTCAGCCACCTGGGATTTCCACAATTCTCCATTTTCTCTCAATCAATAGCTTGTCAATCAGTTTGCCCCTGGTAGTTTTTGAATTCCTTGAAGCAGTAATCTCCAAACCTGATTTTCTTATTGCCACCATTATGCTGACACCATCCTGATTCTTTGCCAACCTGAAGGCAGAGTCCACATACAACAACCATAGAATCTTGAAATGGTTTGGGTTGGCAGGGTCCGTAAAGATCATCCAGTTCCAACCCACTTGCCATGAACAGGGAGATCTTCCACTAGACCAGATTGCCCAGAGCCCCATCCAATCTGGCCTTGAGCATCTCAAGGGATGGGGAACCCACAGCTTCCCCGTGCAATCAGTTCCAGTGCCTCACTATATTACTCTAAAGAATTTCTTCCTAATATTTAAACAAAACCTACTGTCTTTCAGTTTGAAACCATTCCCCCTTGTCCTGTCACTACATGCTCCTGGAAATGATCCTGCTCCATCTTTCTTGTAGCCTCCCTTCAGGTACTGGAAGGCTTCAATTAGGTTATTTCAAAGCCTTCTTTTTTCCAGGCTTAAAAATCCCAATTCTCTTAGCCTTTCCTTGCAGGACAAGTGCTGCTTACTTCTAATCAACTTTCCTCTCATACCCCTCTGCCTCCCCTCTTATTCCTGCTAGACTCACTGTCAGTGAAGAGCCCCAAATCATTATTAAAACTGCAGTTTGGGAACCCCTTTTCTAGACTGAATTTCATAGGACCCCTGCTAACTTGAATATATTTAAATAATCCATCCCTTTACACTTCTCTCATTTATCCTTGAGTGTTTAGTACCAATAATCTTGGTGTCCTAATTTACCCAGACAAACTGGGCACTGGAACTACCAAAGACCTGACTAGAGAGTCAGCAGACAAACAACCAAATTTCCTACTCCTACACAGTAAAGCTAATTGCACAACCTTCCAGATTCCTGGATTTATTTCACTGAAACTGAATCATCATATCATTGCACAAATCCTATAGATTTAATCTGAACTCAGATTAGCTGCACTGGATTTTTTTTCTTTCTGCAGCTAGCTTTGTTTCTAAAGCCATTAAATGAGAAACGTCTGTCACCATAATACCAATGGTCACAGAGCTGCTGATAGATGATCAGTAAAGAGTCTGTCTCCACACAATACTTGTTTCATTCATTCAACAGCACAGTCAGTAAGAAACAGAATACCAGCAATTAGTCAATCTGAGCCTTCAAAAAGCAACTCATTCTAGTTGAAAGTTTCCCTGACTAAATGAAAAACCAGACTAGAAGAAACAATGAAAGACCAAGCAAGAAATGAAAGACCAAGAGAAGCTGCCATATGCAGTGCAAGCCAGGCAACTCCCCCACTTTGCCAAAATGCAGCTCCCATTTCTCAAGAAGCCAATATTCACTTCTTTGGGTGTTGAGAAACAGTCATAGCAGGAAGATATCTGGGTCTGAAGTTTGAACTTCAATAGGGAGTAGATACAGAAAGAGAAAAATATGTACAAATCACAATCAGCTTCTAATCAGGAAAAGGTATTATTTCAGATTTTTCCAGGAACAGTGATGAGAGCTAGGCATTCCAGTAGAAAAAAATTTCTTTAAAAAATTTTATATTGGAATATATAATGGAAAAACAAAGAAATCTGTTTAACCATTTAAACATAGCAATAGGCATCATCACCAATTTACATCACACCATTCCTACCTAACTGCATGGAACAAAATACTCAAACTGCTCAGCAGTTTAATACTGGTAGTAAAGAAAAATACTCTTTCTTCTGAAACTGTCAAAGTAATTTGAAAATACAAAATACATCTACAAAAAATTTTATTTTAACCCCTATTTTGAATATTTTCCTGATAATATAATCTACTAAAAAGGCACCTGCACACTGCTTTCAACTAGTTTAAGAAGCATGTCTCACTACCTCTTGCTAAGCTAAATCTGTATAAAACCCAGTTTCTACATCTGGAAACATTGCACTATCTTTTTCAAGTCCTAGGAAGTGTTAAGGCAGCATTTCAAGTATATTTGGGATCTCAGAGATAATTTTAAAGCTGTCTACCTAGCACAGCAGGAACCATTTGTACCAGTAGCTGTTTTGCCTAGCAATAATCAGTGAGCTCCTGAAAAGACTGCAGCCTTACCAGATTGCCAGGAATTAGCCCTTTTTCCTCAGGAGGAAACTGTACTGCTTGCAATTTCTCTTTCATAGATCTAAAATTACTTTGGCTTTTAATCTCTGTTCTTTTGCGCTTTCTCAAACACTATGAAATTGTTAACAATATTGATAATGTTTTTCCTCTGTTACACATTTTTATTTGCATCTGCTCAGGGATCTCTAAAGGGTATAAAAATAATAGCATAAACAGTCTTACATTGGTAGGAACACTAATAGCATGCTATGCATGTATAGAACTATTATAATATAGAGGCAGATGATAATTAATAGTGATATACACACTTGAGGTTTAATCTTGTCATCATAAAATCCTGAAAGCTACATATGTTTTTGTGTATGTGACATCCAAAATAGGTCCAAACAGATCTTACTAACCCGTAGTGGTGAATTAGGTTTAATTAATAACTACTCTGACTATCATACTACTGGAAACCATTAAAGCCTACTTTTTAGGAGTTTATCAGGTAAATTCCTGTGTCGGTGGAACAGCAAGTTGATGAGGAGACAACATTCCATGAGCTAGCTGGTATATAAAATGTAGAATATCTGGGCACTAGGATAAGTTGTAATGTACAGAAATTCAGGGATGTCACAAGTGCTAATGCTGGGATTGATTTTTGCTGTATTTTCTTAATGAATTGGCAAAATAAACATGCTAAATTATGATTAAACTTCTAAAAAGTTCATAAGTGATGAGAAATGGAAAATGAAAACATGGATCAAACCAAATAAGACATTTTTAAATTATAGATATTTTCACACAGAATTCATAGTTTAGGTACATACTCATAAGATAGTGTCAATATTTCTATTTGCACACCAGCAGAAAGCCCAGAAAAACAATGATGCAAGCTGGGATATTTACACACAGAAAATCCTTGCTGTATCCACTAGTTGTAGGGGTCAGTGATGATCCTAAAAAGAATTGATGACCACCGAATCTAGATAGCCGTGAGTTTGATTGTATGTCTTCCTCCATTCCTAGCAAAAAACCTTTTTGGAGGTTTTGCAATATCATCTCCAAGGGTCCAACAGAACACAGGAGTTCTTGTGAGGTTGATTTGTCCAGAAATGTCATTGTGTTTTCCTGCAGTCTGAGAGTACCAAAAACCTTCACTGGCTGCTCTGACCCCCACAGGAAGCCTGTTCACAAAACACTTTGGCAACAGATTTCAGTTTCTCACATTAACTGAAGCTATCAGGCATTCAAAGCTTAATCTCTGCTGGCAGAAGGAAATCTCATACTATTTTCCATCTACCATGACTCAATTAGACAACACGGCAGAAAGAGAGAGAAGTGCAGACACAGAAATCCTGTCACCTGCCACTCAAGAGTCTCCTCCCTTTAAGGATTTTCTCTCCAGAGGGAGCATGATTATTACAAAACTATTAAACAATATGTTGGGTTTGACCTCTAAGCTCAGAGAAAAAGATCTATAGGAGCTGTATTGGAGCTTCCTACTTTCTTCTCCAAATTTCTTTATAATTATTGTGCCTGCAGTAACACAATCAAACTCAGCCTGAAATGTATTTCCAGCAGATTTCTTCAGAACTATCCCGCCAGAACAATGAAAATTAGTCTCTGTAGGTCATCTAATCAGTGGTGTTTTTACTTGAGGTCAAAGAAAGTCTCCCTGAATTAGCTTTTTTGTTTTTTGACATGTGGCTTGAAGATGAATATGCAGTCATGTCTTTTTTTCAACAGAGTATCATTAGTATTCGAAACTCCATTTTAATGATAATGATGGTGTTTTGACCTAAAATAGATTGATAGCTATCATGCGGAAAAAATTAATTTCTACCCTTTGAAATAATGAGTGGGTTAATTTTATGTTTGAGCTAGACTTTTTGCTGCCCAGAACATTGTTATAAAGGCCTTAAAATGTCCCTGTTAATGTTGAAAGGCCAGTCAACTGCAAAACACAAATTCAGAACTTGCCAATCTGATCCCCACCCAAAACAGCAGTGTTGAGGAAAGACTTCATGTACCTTATAAAACCAAATGGATGCTATCAGTAGTTTCAGTGTTCAAGAGAAAAGGTCTAACAAAAAATCTGATACTTCCTTTTTCACACATCAGAGAAATCTGTGCAATGGGTTACTGTCAGTTATAGGTAGTACCTTTCAAGCATACACAAAAGTTCATGGCAACAAACTCTTTCACAATCTTCTATATTTTTTAAATAATTAAAGGTAGCAAGTGGGTTTTAGAGTTTCCAGTTTTCCCCACTTTTTTTCTGTTTTTAGTAGTAGTCCACAAGATTTTCATATAACTACTATTTGCACCCAACAAGTTAGAGTATGTATTTTTTTTATTTCTCTATGAAGACAGCAGTAAACTTCACATGTATTTCTAAACAAGATTTCACAAGATCTCATTTTTCTGGAATTCATCAACACAAAATTGTTTAATAAGAAAACTTTATGGTTTAAAATAGCTAACAATTGATCAAGAAAATATTGATGTCATGCTGCATCTGGAAATCACCTCAGTTCTGACCCTATGGCCATTTTCTATATACAGAGAATAATTTGAAATTAGGTGGATTAAAGTAGCTGAAAGGACTATTTCCCACACATAGGGTAGCAGAGTGTATTTTTTAGTGAAGAGACACTGCGCCAAAGTTCCTATTGCTAGAAAGAAAAGAGAGTGTACATACTTTAGGCATGGTGCATGAATAAATACTGTGATATTTTGCCCTTTCATTACAGATGACAACTTTAAGTCAAGAAGTCTCACAATTACGTAAGGATATGAAGAATGTGATGCACCTTCTGGAAAACCTTCTCACGTCCCAGAAGCCTCCAGGATTCTGTGCTGTGCACAGCATAACTCGAAGTCCCACACTGGATAGTCTGCAGTCTCGAGTGGCTTGGACTGCACATCAACCTTGCTCACACGTGCAAGCTGGGAACTTCACTTGCACCAAAGCACAGCTTTGTCATGGAAACACACTATGTGACATTTGGAATACAGATCTGTCTTCTGTAGGCAGCAGTCCCCAAAGGACTGAACCCAACCTGCAAAATTCTATGGATGGTGAACTTTATTATACAACAGGCCTTCAAAATTCCCCTTCCCAGTATCAGGTAATTCAGAAAGACAATCTGCAATTTTTAAGATGCACCTCTCCCCATTCAGACACTACCCTGACTCCTCTTCAGTCTATTTCAGCAACCCTTTCTCCTTCAGTATGCTCTTCATCAGAGACATCACTACACCTAGTGCTGCCCAGCAGATCAGAGGAAGGGAGCTTTAGCCAAGGAGCAATCAGCTCACTAAGCCTTGAGAACCTGCCAGGATCGTGGGACCTGGAAGGAACAGCCGGAGTAACTTCTGCACAGACCCCAGATTTCCCAATAGACATCATGACAAGCACAAGGGATGTTAAAGATAAAGATTGCCAAGCCATAGACGTATGAGAAACAGTGAAGTGGTACTCAAAGCATGTTCTACAGCTGCCAGTTTTAAATTTAGAGAGTACTGCATGACTGCTTTATTTGATCTCCGTTTTGGCGATCATGGAGACTTACAAACATGAAAATTCAAATTATAGAAAGTAAGAAAAGGCAATGTTGATTCATACTGTAGGAAAAACAATAAATTTCTAGATTCTAGAAGCATGTTGAAAAAACATTTTGAATACAGATATAACTTGTCTGTTTGACAGACTTTTCTGATAGTCCAAAGACCCTGAGGGTCAGAGCAGCTGGAAGTCTAGCACAAAGAACTGTCGTGGGTGGCTTTTGTTCATCGAAGCAAAGGTTTTCCCTGAATGTCTGACTGTTATTCCCAAAAACTATCTATGGCACTGTTTGCTTCAGGTGATCGTGGGTCCTGCTGGTCTTTTTGTCAGTTCCATGAAGGCAGAGGGACAATATTCGCTGCATGTCATCTAGACAATCAACCAAATAGAGCTGCTAGAGAGTGCTTAGGTGTTGCACGTTCTTTGTCATGTAAATGAAACCTCTTAATTTATCTAAAAATACTATTTTTATATACTTGGTATGAAACATGTACCTAAAAATTATTTAAAATATTTATAAAGAAAATAAAAGTTTGATTTCATTTTGGTAAAAGCTTGCAGTTTTAACAAGAAATGCACTACCATCCTGTATTAGAACAAATATTGTTTATTGTTAAGATATCATGTAGTTTACAAATGGCTTCCCTTTAATGTGCATGCAATTTGAAATGAATGTACTCATTCTGGTGGAATACAGATAAATTAAGGTATCATTTTATTTTAAAAAAATAAACACTTGGAATGTTGTATCCTATAATAAGGTATCACTGCTTAAAAAGTGAGTTGTTATACTAATAACATTAAGCACTCTTGGTTTGTGTCTTTTGCACTGTCATTTGTAAGACCAAGACAACATTTAAAAATAAATTCTTGTTTAGGGGGTTTATATCTGATTAAGAATATTAAAAGGTATGAAAACCAATGTGCTAATTGAGGAATATTAAAGTAGAAAATTACAGTTTTAGTAAGTCCAAATCAAAGAAATAATATTAAAATAGTTATTTATTAATTGATCTTCTCATTTCATCTCTAAAAACTAGCTTTGATTTTCAGTCAGAATTTTTTTAAAAAGAGATACTATAGGTTTGGGCAAATTATTTAATCCAGCACCTGACTTCATGCCCTCCCCCCGATTTGTTTTCTGGTATTTAATGTACAAGAAACTTATCTCTACAGTGCAACCAAAGCTACAGATTAGCACTGGAATTTTGTTTTTTATGTATAAAGATGTGCAGCTTGTATAATATTTACATATCCTTTAGCAAGCTTGCCAAGCTTTTCCAAAAAAAAAAAAAAAACATAAAACCTGCTTACAAGCCAAAATAAAGGTCCTAAAATGGATAAGTAAACTAAGTTACATATTTAATAATTAATGCAAAGTGGTGGTTATCAAATTAAAAATTTTACAGAGCACAAATTTAGGTTTAACTTCCTTTAGAGGTTATTTTGGTGTTTTTCTTAATGAAAAGTTCAAAGACAGAATATATTTTAACATTTGGCTCTGTGTGGGGGCACAAACCCCAGCTGACACTCTGTGCCTAACTTACATCCTTTCCCAGTCACTTTCCTGCTGGCACAAGTTAGGGATGAGGTGTAATCTCCCATTTTGGGCTGCCTGAATATCACTGGTGTGACTACACCTCAAAGAAAGTGTTCATATAAAGGGTTTCTTACTTTCTCTCTATTCCATTTTTCACCTGGTTTAAGGTAAAATAGAGAAGTGATGATTAAATAAAGAATATCCCTGGAATTTTTAAAAATAATAAAATAATAATAGGTAATAGCAAATACAGTAGCAAGTACAGGTCTGTGGTGTTTCTGCAAACAGCCCTGGTTCACCTTTAGCCATCTGCTGTCGTCCACCCCACTTCAGCACTGGGCAGGAGGCTGGGGGAGGCTGCCTGCTCCCCACCTCACCTCAGCACCCTGTAGCCACTGTCCTCTCCTGTCCTCAGCACGGGGTGCAGTTCTGTGGGATGCACAGGCACATGTTGCACAGCTGTGCACAGTCCTGATTCCTCAGCCTACCACATCCCTGTTGTTGACTGAGAATGCACAAGCACACTATGCCTGGTTCCCGATATCATTTAACAATTTCCATTACACATATAAATTGGGAAAGCATTTGCTTTCTCATTTTATGGCATATAAACTATTATGTATATGTATTAAGGTCTTGGCATTGATATTTTTTTTTTTTTATTTTCCAGTGTAAACACTGGTGTCATGAGATTAAAACCAGATGTTTTGTCCTGGAGTTTTTGTGTCAGTTTTGTACAAAAGTTTAAAAAGGCCAGTGGAAACACAAAAAATCTCTTTGCATATGCAGCCTTAGTTTTACTATTGTACATTTAATTCTTAAATTTAAAAAAAAATGCATGTGCAGTAATTATGAGGAAATAGCACCAGGGTATCTGTCCTAAGATTTTTCCTTGTTTCTGCAGCTATCAAACATATCCTAGACAAAGCTGGCAAGCACTATACCATTTGTATTGGCCATAGTTTCAAGGAAACACATCTGAATTGCACAGATTCTGTAAGATGGACATCACATAGGTGAGTGTACTGCCTTCCAGGGAAAAGCTGGAGGAACTTCAGACAAGGCAAGAGTTCATTCCAGGTGTTGTGGTTTAACCCCAGCCAGCACCCAGCCCCATGCAGCCACTCACTCATTTCCTTCCTGTCAAAATTAGCAACAAAATTGAAAAAGTAAAAGCCAGAAAACTCATGGGTCGAGATAAAGACAACTTAACAGGGAAAGCAAAAGCCATGCACGCAAGCAAAGCAAAGCAAGGAATGAATTCAGTGCTTCCTGTGGGCAGCAGGTGTTCAGCCATCTCCAGGAGAGCAGAACTCAGTCATGCATAACTGTGACTTGGGAAGACAAACGCCATCACTCCAAATGTCCCTCCCTGCCTTCTTCTTCCTCCAGCTTTAATATGCTCAGCATGGCACCATATGGTATGGAATGTCCCTTGGGTAAGTTGAGGTCAGCTGTCCTGGCTGTGTCCCCTCCAACTTCCTGAGCACCCCCAGCCCCCTTGCTGGTGGGTGGGGGGAGGAATAGAAAAGGCCTTGGCTCTGTGTAAGCCTTGCTCAGTAACAAAAACTCTTTCATCACCCTGTTTCAGCACAAATCCAAACCATAGCCCCATACCAGCTGCTGTGAAGAGCTGGTATGAAGAGCTGTGTGAGGCAAATTAAAAACCCCAGCCAAGACCGGCACACCTGGCCAAAATCAAGAAAGGACAGAGGAAGGTCTTGAAGAGTTGTACTATTTCAAACTCCCTGACACCACTGTAGTATGAAAGTCCCAGGAAAAGCATTCCCCGAGTAGCTTTTGTTTGAAAGTATCTGCGACTATTGCAAAAATTTCAGTTTTGAAGGTGAAATGACAATTCACAGGGGCTAATATAAAGGCACATACTTTTGGAATGGAACAGTATCCAAGCAAGATTACTGTGGACATAATAATTCTACACACAGAGTGGTCATCAAGGATAGCTGGGATTAAAGCAACAACCACTGTAATATTTACATGTTACCTTCAAAAGACTCTCAGTATGAAAACCAATACAAGCATCCCACACCCTAATATGCAAGCATCCAGTTCAGACAATTGAATTTATTATTTTTTACACTAAGGTTTACAAAAATAAAAAAATATTTTTTTTTTAAGGATTCCTCTTTTCATCTAATTCTGCATCACTTTACTTCCTAAATTTGCTACATTTTCTTCCTTTCTTGCTTTTACCATAACTGTCAGTTTCTTATTCTGTACAGTAACTGTATTTTTTCCCTCTCTTTTTATTTCTCTGTCTTTTTTTCTCAATTATTCAGTTTTATATACTCTCTCTAACTTCATCAAACTCAACCATGTCTTTCATTTCCTGGTAATTTTTCTATAAAGAATCATCTTAAGTCTGCCACTAATAAACTAAATACTAATAGTATTTAGTATACTAACTAATACTAATAGTAACTAATAGTTACTGAACTCAGTAATGCAATAGGACATCATATTTGGTCTCTGTCAAGTCTCAGGCAGTAAACCACTGAACTCCAACCAAAATCTCCTGCATTGTTATATTCTCACAGTGCTGCAGTTCCTTTCACTGAGAATGGGGAAAATAATGGAAAACATGAAGAAGATGCACTGAAAAACAAACAAAAATACCAAAAGTAGGAAATTTGTCTTCTGCTTCAGATACTTCATTGAAGACATGTATTTTTCTTGTGCCTATGGTACTTACTAAAGTCAATTTAAGAAAAACAAATTCTTATCACAAATTCTGCAAATACTTATTTTTTTTCAGAAATCATAACCAGTTCTTGTGATAACCTTGCTTTGACCATTGGCTGGTTATCTACCACAAATAACTTACTCTAATTAGTCCATCTGCTAACTGCACATGAGATTTCAATACATTCCCCTTTGTGAGGCAATTTTGTAATACACTGTGTCAATAACCTACCTAGTAGCTTGTAAAAAATCCTGTGTTTCACAAATGAATTCTTGGGATGAAACAAACTGTTCTCAATATTTTCTGCATCTTCTTTCCTTAACTTAAAAAGCACATGGTCCTCACATGCTTCTCAGTGGGACACACTCAGATATATTCTGCTGCTGGGACTACCACAAAAATTGCAGTCATATTCCCATGTTCTAGTAAAATACTTCTAACAAATTACTTCTGTCTTAAAAAAATGATATTATAGCTGGTAATTTAGGCAGCAGTGGCATAACAAATAAAGAAAGCAAAAGGGCTGGTGCTTGATTTCTGGATCACTCCCCTAATTTCTCCCGCTGTCATCAATTCCAGCAGCCTACGTGGTACCAAGTCCTTGCTTCACTCAGAAAATCAAGTAGCTTATCACAAGAAATCTAAGCTCATCTCATTCATTATCTGCAAATTGTCAAATTTTTAGATACTAGTAAAAAATATTTCACAGCTGCAAGTTTGTTAGATAATGCCACATGCAAAATTGGTTTTATCCCTTCTAAGATGAGCATAAAAGTTACATCATCATTCCTAGACCAAACACTGATCTTCTGTGTATAATTCTCTTCCCAGGGTCTCTTCACTTCTCCTATCATGCATTATCAGGGGCAACAACAACAACAAAAATCAGCAATTTCTAGCTTCAAAACCACAAAAAAATGCCGCAGATCTGATCTTTTCATTTAGAGAAACTGGAGGATGAAAAAAATTTGTTTATGTGTGTTGATACTGAAATTTCCAAGTCTTTGGAAATCTCTCAAAGAATCAAGTTAATTATGTTTAAGAGTTGAAAGACTCATGTCAATCAGAACTTGGAACCACAAAATTTGTGCAAGAGGAAGAGCAGTACCTTCTCCTTTCAAATTGTTTTAAATTTTAAGATTTAGTATGCATCCTTACTTTTGTGCCTTGATGGTGTGTTTTAAGTCTATGCATTTATTTCCAAGCAATTAACACTTGAATATATTCTCTCTTCACAGGTCTTCTGGAACCCACTGATTATTTTGCTGTGGTAAATCCAAAGGTCTTATGCATGACCAAGAAATGGAAAGGTAGGAAAAAAATAGTGAAGTTAGTTAAAATAGTTTTTATCTTCAATTACACTGAATTTTACAAATTATGCATTACAATTGTAAATGGCTAATATGTGTTTAACCATTGAATAAAATATCAACAGAATTAATATGACATTAAATAAATGCTTCCACCAACAGGTTTCTGAGAAATATTTCCTAGTTTTCAAGTTTTATTATCAACCTCACATACTGAAAGTTCTCTGAATGGGTCCCTAAAAGAGCTACAACTTCAAACAACCATTTGAATCCATTGTCTTTTTTAAATGCCTTTGATCTAGTACATTGATTTCTCTCAAAATGTCAAGTGGTGCAAGAGTTGACACTGTCATAAATGTAGGAACAGCTGCATAAACCTGCAGTTTTGCCTGTTGCCGAACATTTTCTTCGTAACTCTTGTGATGCCTCAAAGTCATTTGTGCAGAGGAATCCTAGGGTCTTATGAAACAATGCTGGAAGTTTAAAGTAAATCAAAGAACAGTAGAAGACTTCTCAGGGAAACATGCAAATATAAAGAATTTTGTTTTTTCCAAATTAAAAGCTCATAGACCTTCACATGTAACACCCACACTTACTCAGGATTTTTAGGACATTCAATGTAAATTTCCAAATGTCTAAATTTCCACTTTATCTGCACTTAAATTTCACATATAGTGGGTAATGTTATATGTTTGTATTCACGCTGTGCTGGCCTACATAGTAAATATTCTGATTCTTTATTTTTAGTGTAGTCTACCTCTGACTTCTTTGTGGAATTAAACAGACTGTGTTCTTCTTCTGCTAACCCTAATACAATGCAAAATAACTGTAGTGACTAAAAATCCACATATTTGGAGGGGTTTTGCCTTCATAAGGCATTTTAAAGATTTTCCTTTGTGTTCAGAAAAGTCAGAGCTTCCTTCAAGGAGAAGGAGATTAGGAAAAACCCACGCAGTGTTACCTTCCCTATGTGCAAACAATCAAATCGCACAGTCCATTTCCCTTTTGACTCTGCTGTCAGACACAGGACAAAACCAGCAGCACCCTGACACAAACTGGAAACACAAGTCTCATTAGGCAGTAATGTTACAGACTAATTATACCTTTTTAAAGGCCAGCATTGTCAATCATTTGCGTCCTGATTTTGCTTACATGATTATTTAACTTAACACATATATCTAGTGCTGCTGGATTTCATTTCCTCATCCCTACACAGAACTGATCCACAGAAATACAGCTCATATTCTTACTAGAAAAATGCCAACATTATTTCTGTAACCATGCAAATAGTTTCTAAGCAGAATTTTAAAGCCTGTAGTATGCAAATAAATGAACAGGATTCTTGCATCATGCCTGCTTATAGGAAAGGAAAATGATAACTACATAATAGAAAATATTTTTATGTCACCCACAGTAGTCTGAAATTGTTTTCCAAAAGTAAATAGCAAAAGCCTCTTCTGTTCCTCTGCTTGCAGTTAAATTGTGGGAGGCAAGAACATGACACAGGATGGACAGGAACACCCCCACCGACACACAGGTTCTCTGAATGCTGCACTACCTCATAACATAATTTTAAAATGTTACTCAGTCATGATTGTCAAGCTGCTTAAATGCGTTCAAAGACATGCAATCATCTGCTTATTTTTTTCCAGTACAGAATTACCAGTTTGTGTTACAGATTGTGCCACAGAATCACTGATGAATGGATACATAGAACATTGTACTTGTACTACAATCACAGAGAAGGCAAAAATTCCTTATTCCCTACCTCTCCAGCATAAAAAGGTTTTTTCAAAAAAAGAGAATTGCTGCTTGGTCTTTTGTAAAACTTTATACTTGCATTGGGTTTGCATGGCAGGTTTTGATAGCAAGGGATAGCTTCTGTGATAAGCTGCCAGAAGCTTCCTCCACCACATCCAACTGAGCCAATGCCAGCCAGCTCCAGGATGGACCTGCCAATAGCTGGGCCAACCAGAAATGGTGGGAATACCTCTGTGATAACAGAATTTAAAAGAAGGAATAAAAAAATTCTTGCATAGCTGTAATTGCAGCCAAAGAAAAGCAGGGTAAGGATACATGAGAGGAAGAACTCTGCAGACACCAAGGTCAGTGGAGGTGCTCCAGGCACCATAACTGAGATTCCCCTGAAGCCTGTGGTGAAGACAATGGTGAAGCAGCTGTACCCCTGCAGCCCAAGGAGGTCAGCAGGGATGCAGAGATCCACCTGCAGCTATGGGTGAGACTCACACTGGAATAGGCTTCTGGCAGGGAGCTGCAGACACAAGGACAGAGGAGCCCACACTGGAGTAGGTTTCCTGGTAGGACCTGTGACCCTGTCGGGAATCCAGGTTGAACCCAGCTGTGCCTGAGGGACTGCACCCCGTGGAAAAATTACCTACATTAGAGCAGTTCATGGAGAATTGTTGCTTGTGAGATGGACTCACTTCGGAGAAGTTCATGGAGAACTGTCTCCTGTAGGGCATGCTGGAGCAGGGGAGTTTCCTCTCCCTGAGCAGCAGCAGGAACAACGAGTGATGAACTGACCATAACCCTGTTCCCCTGCCTCCCTGTACCACTGAGGGGGAGGAGGTAGAGCTGGGAAGGAGGGAGGGGAAGATGTTTTAAGGTCTGGTTTTGCTTCTCATTGTCCTGTTCTGATTTTGATAGTAGGATATTCAAATAATATCTCAAAATTGAGTCTCATTTGCCCATGACAGTATTTGCTGAGTGATCTCAGACCTTACCTCAATTTATGAGTCCCTTCATTATATTTTCTCTTCCCTGTCCAGATGCAGAGGAGAGAGATAGAGAAGATTTGGAAGAGGTTTGGCATAGAGGATCACCCCACTAGATTTTTGGGGGCTGAAACCCAGGAACATAAGGGTTTTGAGAAAAGGATGGTAACTGGGAGAGCTAAAATGAGCTCTGCCTCAGCCAGATCCAATGCAATCTGTAATATTCTCCTTCAGGACCGAATTCCTAGCAGTACAAGCACAGGGCATCCAAGGTGATAAGCTGCCTATTCCTGATGCATACCAGTATGTGAATGTAGTGTTCTTTCAAATTTTGCTAGGAACAGAGTCTTTGAGCAACCAGCTGTTACGAAAAGCTGGTGTCTATATAGCTACTTACTAACAGTAAAATTAAACAGGCAAATTGTAAAAACCCTCATGGACATTTGACAATATTCTTACTGGAGCCAAAGCACAGCACAGAGTCTTTTGAAGCATTGGCTGCCCTTTGCTTCAATAAGAAAATTGTATTTGAAAATAAATGGCTTCATATGGAGCTTAGTTTAGCAATTATTCACACTGCAGTGGAAACTGGAGCGCCTAAAAGAGTTCAGAGGTCTGTTGTATTCACCACAGTATATGGACATAATACAAAGTTCAGAGAGCTTTCAACCTAACAAAAAAAGGAGTTGCACAGAGAGAAAAAGGAGCATGAAAAATTTATCCAAGGTCCCACAATGGCTTGCAGGGAGGCAGGAGCAGAACAGCTGGTTGCCTGAGCATGGGTCCCTCTGCCCAGCCTGGAGGCAGCAGACAGGGGTGGACTCCCTGCCTGCCCCGCTGCCCAGCAGTAGAGGAGCAGTGTGAGCTACACCGGGAAACAGAGCCCTAGGAGAGCAGAATATGTTTTCAGGCATAAATGCTAAAGGATTCCCAGGTATATGCTCCATAAAAAATAGAGTAACCTACAAACAAGACATATGGGAGGGCTATATAGCACAGCAGTTTCTGTAACTGAACTTATAAAGTTTCTGAGAGCAGGTGCTTGAATTATGCCAGCCAGATTGATAATTAATTAGCCTGTTTGTGTGTGCAAGGTAGAATAAAAGGAAGTCTCTGAAGGCCTTGCGTAAGGCTTATATCACACCCGCAATCCCAGGCTAGCAAGAGCAGCACAGCAGCCCTTTTCCTTAACCTGCCATCAGACATAAAAATCACATCTGAAAAATAGCTTCCCATGAGGATAAAGTTTGCCTCAGTCAAGTATTTTCGGGGGCAAGAAGGCAGACAATGTGTTCCAGCAATATGCAGCACATCTGCTGACTCTGCACGCCCAGCTGTGCAAGCCATGCTGCTGCTACAGTCAACCTTGCAACCACAGGCACTCAAGTCCTTGAGAGGCATTTTAAATCCTGTGCTTGCACTTCTTCTACACCTTTTCCCCCAGTCATTGTGCAAGCAGAAGTTGG